>NC_090928.1:1025109757-1025734757 GCF_040938575.1 Ambystoma mexicanum | reverse complement strand
CGATTCCCCATTGCCGGTGGTCACCAAAGTACCATCGAAAGTTGATCTGAATGCATCGTCACGGTCACATGGATGTGCGATCGGCCTGAGGTTATTTAGAGTCACCAAAGCGGCCGGGCGAGCCCGGATTGGTCTTGGTCTGATAAATGCATGCATCCCGGGAGGTCCGCGCTCGTCGGCATGTATTAGCTCTAGAATTACCAGTTATCCAAGTAACAGATGGCACGATCAATGGAACCATAACTGATTTAATGAGCCATTTGCAGTTTCACTGTACCAGTCGTTTGTACTTACACGTGCATGGCTTAATCTTTCAGACACGCATATGCTACTGGCAGGATCAATGAGGTAGCCGCACCTGATGGAGGGTGGGAACGGGGGGAGCCGCGCGACTGCCTCAGAGCCAAACTGCGCACCCTCTTGGGCTGTCTGCAGGACCCGAGCGCCAAAGAGCATCCCTAGACGTGTGCGTGTCAGGTGGACAGGTTGGTCACGCAGGCGCCGGCGGCTGGGCCTGCTCAGCCATGCCACAGGGTGGGTGGGAGGGAGAGGCCAGGCACAACTTGAACCGGTAGTGGGGTTTGCCAGCACGCTGCCACTGGTATGGCGACAGAGGGGGTCAGCAGCCAGCGTGTATTCCGAACTGCTGGAGAAACGTGCTTGGTGGAGGAGGGGCCGCGTCGTGGCTTGCGAGGGGAACCCGTCTGATCTAACCACTGGGGAGCTGCCGGGCTGCTTAGCCTTCGCTCTAGAGCTGCCCAAACGAGGGGGCCCTCCCCGAGGGAAGCAAACCCTTGACACGGTCCCAAGGGGGGTGGAAGCAAATTGCTTGAAACAGCCGAGGATGGCCAAGCAGTCCAACCCTAGACAGACCAAGTGCACCAAATCGATCCCATGGAGTGCTCGGAAGAGCACCCCCAGCAGGCCAGTCTCTGCTGGGGCATTGCGTGGGGCACGCCCCCCGGCTGGCCCGGGTTTTCACCATTGAGCCCTGGTTGGGCAACGAGAACCAAGAGGAGCGCAGACAGGTCCCTCTCACCCAGTCTATAGTAATCCGGAGGAAGGAGACTAAGTTTCGTCATCTGTGTACCCAGAGTGACAGAGCGGGACCTCTCTGCAAAAGCCTCGGGCTCCTTAGAGACCCAACTGGAGAAACATTTTAAACTGACGCCCATCAGAACTTCCAGAGCAGCCAAGCCGCCTGGTCCTTGCACACATTCCTCTGGCCAATAACCAGATGGCCGGGCTTGGAGAGCGGCCATCTGGTAGGTCAAAGCATTCCAATGGGCCTGGATGGGAAGGGCCTTTGGCCCCCTCACCTGACAAAGGACAGGGCAATGGCATAGGCCAGCACCAATCGTCATCCTCGAGCTCTGGCAAGGCCATCTTAGAGTTCACCCCCCCCTCCACATAAGAGGTTTTTGATCCACCCTGGAGCTTATCCCTCTGGGGAGGGACAGTCGCCCCACATGTGAGACAGGTACCCAAGGCTGGGTGCTTGGGGGGACCAGCACCCCCCCAGCCAGCCTGGACCTTTAGCAGGGCCCATTTAGAGCTTCCCCTTCCAGGGCTCCCCGCAACTACCGCAAGGCTTGGGGACTCCACCCACACGCACAAGGCTGGCACCCAAGGCCAGTGGGGGCAGCAGCCCCAGCCACCGTGGAGCTCTGGCCTGGGCCGCCTTAGAGCTTCGCCCACCACATTAGAGCTTTACCCTCCAGAGAGGGACAGGGCTCCCCACGATCACCACCAGGCTTGCGGACAGTCAACCCAGACGTGAGACAGGCACCCAAGGCCAGGACACCCCCGCCGCCAGCCACCCTGGAGCTTTAGCAGGGCCCCTTTAGAGCTTTTCCCTGTGGGGAGCGATGCGACTACCACTGGGTCCGGGGGCTTTCACCCTGGAGCTCTGGCCTGAGCTGCTCCCACAACATTAGATCCTTTCCCTCCAGGACTAACATACAAACACTGTGGAACTCGGGGCCGGTCACTGCGAGAGCATTTACCCCCACGCGGAGGAAAGGGACCCGCTCAGGGCGCCCCTTGACACACGAACCTCGTCTTGGACCTGACCACAACTGGTTGATACTTGCCAGAGGACCGGGAGCAACCCACGAACGCCATTGAACTAAAGCCGGTAATTGCGCCACGGCCGCCCTGAAGGCCGCAAGGTGGCACTTCCATGCCAACCGTAGACAAATGCAGGAGTCAGCCGTGGCAACCACAACTCGGGCCATCTGGGCCTACTCCCCGGGCCAGATGGCCCAGCGGCCGTACCTGCCCCCACCGCCCAGGGGCACAGGCTTAAGGTACCACCCCGCGTGCTCTGGGGTGGGTGCTTAAGCTGCTGCCTCTCTTCCCCGCCCTGGGTTTAAGGCACCAACTCAGCGCTCTCGGGCCGGGGAGACACTTCCACGCCGACTATTAAGCTTACGGAACCCGACCGGAGACAAATGCAGGAGTCAGCCGCAACTCGGGCATCTGGTCCACCAGCCACAACTTGGGCCATCTGGGCCTACTACCAGGCCAGGTGGTCCAGTGGTCAGCCGGGCCTGCCCCAACCCCACTTTCCAGGGGCACAGGCTTTAGCTACAACCCTGTGCCGTGGGGTGGCTGCACCCTCTCTTCCCCTGCCCTGTTCGGGGGCATAAGGCACCACCTCGAAGGCCCGGGCCCAAGGCCATCTGGTCTGCCAGGCTGACCAGGAAAGGTGAGAAGAGTGCTCCCCGCCCAGCCCGCACACCCCCGCAGGTGCGCCCCTATGGTGGGTGGTATTTTCCTGTGCACCCCGCATGCCCCAGGAGGAAGGATGGAGAACCTTGGCGGTGCTGCCGCCTTGCAACAAAAGCTTGGCTCAGAGGATGACTTCCAATAGATCGCAGCGACGTAGCTGCTCTGCTACTTACGAAACCCTGAACCAGAATCAGGTTGTCGATGAATGATTTAGCACCAGATTCCCACAAACATGCGGTGCACTATGGGTGAGAGAGGTGGCCCCCATTCTGTCCACACTCAAGTCCTGAGGCAAGCGGCTCTACACACCGGCCCCAAGGCCGGCTGTCCTAAACTAACTGATGCTCGACAGCGTTGCAGTATCACGGTCTGGGGTGGAGGGGGGGATTTTGGACGTAGAGGTGTTCAGTCATAATCCCACAGATGGTAGCTTCACCCCATTGGCTCCTCAGCCAAGCATGCACACCAAATGTCTGAACCTGCGGTTCCTCTCGTACTGAACAGGATTACTATTGCAACAACACATCATCAGTAGAGTAAAACTAACCTGTCTCACAACGGTCTAAATCCACCTCACGTTCCCTATTACTGGGTAAACAATCCGATGCTTGGTGAAATCTGTTTCACAATGATAGGAAGAGTCGACATCGAAGGATCAAAAAGCGACGTCACTATGAAGGCTTGGCCGCCACAAGCCAGTTATCCCTGTGGTAACTTTTCTGATATCTCCTGCTTGAAACCCAAAAAGTCAGCAGGATCGTGAAGCCCTGCTTTCACGGTCTATATTCATACTGAAAAATCGAGATCAAGCTAGCTTTTGCCCGTCTGCTCCGCGGGAGGTTTCTGTCCTCCTTGAGTTCGCCTTAGGACACCTGCGTTATCCTTTGACAGGGTGTACCACCCCAGTCAAACTCCCCACCTGCCACTGTCCCCGGAGCGGGTCGTGCCCGGCAGGTGCAGGGTGCTTGGAGCCAGAAGCGAGAGCCCCATGGGGCTTGCCCCCCGCCTCACCGGGTAAGTGGAAAAACAATAAAAGTAGTGGTATTTCACCAGCGGCCCGAGGGCCTCCCACTTATCCTACCTCATGTCTCTTCACAGTGCCAGACTAGAGTCAAACCCAACCGGGTCTTCTTTCCCCGACGATTCTGCCAAGCTTGTTCCCTTGGCTGTGGTTTCGCTAGATAGTAGATAGGGACAGTGGGAATCTCATTCATCCATTCATGCACATCACTAATTAGATGACGAGGCATGTGGCTACCTTAAAGGTTATAGTTACCCCATCCGTTTACCCACGCTTCATTGAATTTCTTCACTTTGACATTAGGAGCACTTGGCAGAAATCACATTGCGTCAACACCCTCCACAGGCCTTCGCAATGCTTTGTTTTAATTAAACAGTCAGATTCACCTGGTCCGCACCAGTTCCAAGTCAGCTGCTAGGTGTCGGCCGAGGCAGAATGCCAGCCCTGAACCCCCAGAGGAAGAACAAGATTGGCGAACACTGCAGCTGGTGTGATCCCCAGGAAGGGACCGGCTCGCATCCAGAGGCTGACTTCCCGTACCTACATTGTTCTGACATGCCAGAGGTTGTCCGCCTTGGAGACATGCTGCGGATATGGGTACGGCCTGGCGCGAGATTTACAAAATCTCACCCAGATTTTTAAGGACCAGCGGGAGCTCACCGGACGCCGCCGGAACAGCGACGCTTTGCAAAGCTCGGGCCCCTTTCTCGGGGCAAACCCATTCCAGGGTGCCCTGCCCCTCACAAAGAAAAGAAAAGAACTCTCTGTGCGGCTGGGGGCGTGGCTACAGAGCCATGTAGGAGGACGTGTTTCCAAGGAGGCTCCTGATGATCCTGAAATGATCTGAGAAAATGTGAAACATTGAAACCATCCTGGTCTGAATACATCGTTTGCCCGAGTTCATGAACTAACACTGCCCAACTGGAGCTGGAGATGGTGAGGATCAGCGCTGTGATGCGAGCAAAATCAGCCGGAAGAATTTTATGGCGGTGCGCTTGTGAGAAATCTAAAATGGCGATCCGCCAACAACAAAGAGATGTGGAGGACAGCTGACTCGCAAGCAGCCCGTTGTAGGAGAGAGAGCTGCGCTCAGATTGGGTCTGCCAGAAGGGGCAGCGAGTAGAGCGGAGCTGTGAAGACCCCCTGTGGCCACAGCACGGGACCCGTGGGAGAAGCCCGATGTCGGAGTAAAACGGCAAACGAACAGTGCCGTGATTGAAAAGCGCATGCCCGGTGCGCGACGAAACGGGACTCGAACCCCAAGCAGTCCGCGTGTATGCGTGATAGACTACAAGGCTGCTCACCCATGAATAAGTGACAGTACAATATACACTGCAATACTCGGCAGTGTATGCGCAACACATACGAGGCACCGGCGTGCCCACAAGCAGCTGTAGCGAAGTGACGGCGTGTGAGCCGTCCAAGCATTATGGGCGGTTTCGCCTGCAGCCGCAGTGGAGACTTGGTCATTAGACAGGCCTATGACAGGGCAGCTTTTCGGGTCGCGCATGGTGTCCACGGCTGCAGGCTCCGTGTTGCGGCCATCCGGACCGAAGGTAACACAATAACACGGATGTACAGGGCCAGCTTAGTATACGGAGTGCCACAAAGGAAGACCCTGAAACGGATGCAATCAAGTTTCACTGATAATAAAGCCGAGCACAGCCTAAGGGTTGCCTGAGACCTGACGGAGGCACACAGGGGGACCCTGATTAGATGTGATAGCAGCTCCTAGCAAAACAGATGCCAGCTTAATCATATTACCCTTTGCAACGTGTATAAGTTCACGCATCCACCGGGGACAAGGGAGTTGAACTTGCAATTGCAGCACAGGGCAGGGTCATGCAGAGCGCTGACCCTGCAAACATGGAACTATTGCATGGTGGAATGTGGAACCAGTAACTAGAATGAACCGGTGGCGACCAGAGCACTACTGACTTATATTGAACTAACTATCACATTGCCAAGCAATTCTTTGAATGGGCTGCGATGCAGAGCTTGGATAGCGCATTCAAAATGGCGCCAATGCGCGCGTGTATATAGATGCAGGGATCTGCCCGGTACGCTGTGCACCAAGCGGATCGATCAGAGGGAGGCGACGCTGGGAGCGTCCGTCTCCTTTAACAAGGTGATGGGAGGAGAGAAAAGAGCACCGTTGCTGCTCACAGACAGCTGATAAGCTGAAATGCCCATGACACAATAAACCCAGCGCCGCACCGTGAGACGAAGAGGCGCAGGCACACATCGGCAACCCAACCTGCAACAAACTCCACTAAACCATCCTGTGGAGGCTAGTAAACACAATAGCACAACGAAGAACAAGACATGCCTATGATTGATTTACGAATGCTGATCCAGCCACCCGAGCGGCACAGACAGGCTTAGACAGAAACACAGAGACTTGCAGCCGCCTGAAGTGGGAACAAAGAGACGCAGACAACGTGCCCGAGGTGGCCGCAAGAGGTAACTGCAGATGAAGGTGTACGGGGTTGCCCCATGAAAGTGGGGACCAGCAAGAGTGGCCATTGGAGCCCGCAGAGCCACACCAGCGCCAGGCAGACAGCCCGGGGAGCTAGATCGACTGGGGCAGGGTCCTTAGTCCTGTGAAGGCTGAATGAACCCACATGGGTACATGGGAGGACACAGTCCATTCTAGAAATAGGGGAGATCGCTGGAGGACACCCCGAAACGATCAGGCCGAGCCTAGACATTTTGGGCAACTTAGCACGTTCTAAAGGAGGACAGCACGTTTTGGGGCCGACTCACTTTACCCTGACGCAACAAGATGTCCAACAAACCCATCAGACAGAAAGGCAAGCAGCCCACACTGGACGATTTTGAAAAAACACCACCAGGTGCAGAAGGGGCCAGGAAGAAAGACAGGACCCCCGCTGGGGGCCCAGACATTATGGGCAACCAGGAGGTACTTGCGGCGATTGCGGACCTGAAAGTGGCCTTGGAGACCAAACTGGGCCTGGCAATCAGTGAATTGAAAGCTGTACTTGAGCTCAAAGTTGGAGCGGTGCAGGAGGACGTAAATCTTCTCCGGCAAGACGTACGATTGTTGGCTGAGCGCACGGAGGACAAGGAAAAAGAGGTGGCCCCGAACACAGCAGCCTGTGCTGCCCATAAATCTGAACTTCACGCCTTGGTACAACGTGTGGGCAATCTGGAGAGCAGGTCGGAAGAGGCGGAGGGACGCACCCGAAGGAACAATATTCCCATTGTCGGAAGGAGCTGAGGGAACTAACCCTACGAATACATCGAGTCTATGCTATTACAGGAGATAACCGGGGGAGCTCTGTCCTAGGGGTTCTCTGTAGAGAGGGCACACAGGGCCCTGATGAAGAAGCCACCGCCGGGGAACCCTACCCCCCGCCCCCCAGGCCGGTGATAGCGAAGATCCTAAACTACCGGGACCGGGAAAAAAATCCTTGAACACTTTCGGAAGGGCGGCACGATACAAAGAGGTGCTGCGAACATAACGGCATACCCGGATTATACCTTGCAAGTACAGCGCAGCCGCATGAACTTTGGGTCCGTGAAAAGAAGATTGCGGGATGCAGGCCATACGTACATGCTGCTTTTTCCAGCTAAACTGAAGGTTTTCTACAAGAGCAGAACCTTGTTTTTTGACACCCCAGAGGACGCCATGGGATGGTTAGATGCGCAGAGCTGTCCCCAGGAACCGGACATCCAGGGAGCAGAAGGTGGAGATAAGTAACATGCGTCGGAAAAGCGCCCTAGGTGCTGCAGCTCATGACAATGGGACTTGAATATAGCATTGCATATACCGGCAGAGGAGTGTGTTCAGAGCTACAATTATAAATATGAGACAGTGGCACTGGAAACCTTGATATAGATATAGGAGCTATGCGTAGCATGACCTCACACCCCCATAGCGAATAGTTTAGTTAGGTCACTGGTAGTTCGGTGACACCCTGCTGGTGTAACGCTCACCTGATTCCCGTAGAGGCGCCGGTCTTGACTGGGCGTATACCGTATCTTCAAAGGTGATGTGTAACACACGGCTGGCTCTTTGGGCTGGACCTCTGTGCACTGTATGTCTGACTCGAAGGGTAAGATGTCTGCAGATAGAAAATATGGGATTAATGAACTGGGTTATTGAATGTCTCTCTCTTCTTCCCTTTCTCTTCTCCTGTAGAACCCCAAAGGTTAACGCTCTCACCTTAGGTAAGTGAACGCCGTGCTCTCCATCTGCCTCGGGGCAGGGTGCTGTAACCAGTTTCTTCACTGGATAAGGGGAGCAGGCCTCTTGACTTCAGAGGACTGCTGTCCGTCGTTTACTGCACGAACAGTAAGTTTCGAGTAATTCTAATGTCTTTAAAAGTCTTTAGTAATGATGTCTCTTGTTTTGCAGGGTTCCGGCGATGGCGGATGACGGGCTGAAGTGAGTTGAAGATGGAGCCCGTGTGATGAGTAGAAGCGCCTGGAAGCACGTAAGTAAGCGCTTGTTGCCTGCTTCGCGATGCGCTCTAACTGTCTTTTTATTTTGCAGGTACAAGTTCGGAGCGGCTGCAGGGTGCCGGAATACCCACTGGGTTAGATGTGGAAAGGAGTAATGGCACGTGAGTATTAAAGTTCCCCAATGTCTTTAAACGCACCTTGTTTTGTCTTTCAGATGCGGGATGCAGCGCCAAAGGCCTCCGGAGCGTGCGAAGAGTTGGTAAGCTTTTGTCTTTCAGATGCCGGAATGCAGTGCGAAGACCTCTGGAGCGCACGAAGAGTAGGTAAGCCTTTGTCTTTCAGATGCCGGAATGCAGCGCGAGGCGTTGGTGACAGCCGATGGACCAGGTAAGTGAAGCGCTGTCACTGAAGACCGTAATGCTAACCTGTTCTTTCTTGTCTTTATAGGTGTTGCTGAAGACTGGATTCAGGATGGTAAGCCTTTTTCCTTAGGCCCAGGATCAGATGCAGAAGACACGATGAGCGTTCTGCTGCAGAGGATGCAGAATAACGCAAAGCAAGATTCATCCATCGGGTGTGGTTTAAATAGCCTCCTGTAGTGCTTAGGTGTCTCCTTCCACAGCCACGCCTAGGTAAGAAAAGAGTTCCTGCTTTCCAGAAGAGTTCCAGTGTTCTGAACCTAGGGAGTGGCTCCTGCCCCACCCAACAGGAAAAGTAGTTCCAAACAGAAGAGGATCAGAGGCTCAACTGGCAGGCAAGTAAGCAGCATGGTCTGCTGCAGGTAAGTCCACCCAAGCATTATGAGCCAGGCGCTTCCAGCGCTGGGACTGGGCATATTTATGAGCCTGGTGCCACTGGCGCCAGGACTGGGTCCAAAAGGTCCCAATTGGGACTGGTTGGCACTCAGAACCTGGGTTATGGATCTGCTTCCAAGGGAGTTGGGAAAACCCTGACCTTTTGGAAGCAGAGATCATGACAGTACCCCCCCTCAAGGCCCCTCCCAAACCGGGCTTCTCCGGGGGTTTTGGCTTGTCAGGAAATGTTCAGTGAAATCTTTTGATTAGGCGAGGAGCGTGGACATATTCAGCAGGTTCCCAGGATCTCTCTTGGGGGCCGTAGCCTTTCCAGTCAATTAGGTAAAATAGTTTAGATTTGGAGATCTTGGAGTCCAGAATGCTTTTGACTTCAAACTCGAGTTCTCCATCAACTAGGATGGGTTTTGGAGATTTAGTTAGTCGGGTTTGAGGTTGCACGGGTTTTAATAGAGAGACGTGGAAGACCGGATGTATCTTCATGTGCGGGGGCAAGTCCAACTTGACCGCTACTGGGTTTACTATGGTAGTGATGGAATAGGGACCAAGGTATCTTGGGTTGAATGTGCGTGGCCCTTTTAGAGGTAGATATTTGGTGGATAACCAGACTTGATCCCCTACTTGATATTGAGGGGCTTCCTTCCGATGTTGATCTGCTCCTTTCTTGTATTGTTCTTTAGCCCTTTGAAGGTGAGAAACAGCTTCCTTAAAGGCTTGGGTGATTGTAGAATGCAGGTAGTCTACTGCTGGTGTTTCAAGATCTTGGAGGGGATCCAACTCCGAGGTTCGAGGGTGACTGCCGTATAAAAGAAAAAACGGGGTTTTCCCAGTTCCCGAATGGACAGAGTTATTGTAGGCATATTCGGCTATCCAAAGGATGTCTTTCCAAGTTTTTTCAGTTTGTTGCAGCATGCAGCGTAAATACTGTTCCAGAGTTTGATTGGTCCTCTCGGTTTGTCCGTCGGTCTGAGGGTGGTGACTGGTCGATAGTCTCACATCAATTTGAGCCGACCGACAGCAACTTCGCCAAAAATGAGAAATAAATTGACTACCTCGATCCGAAATTAGAACCGAAGGAAAACCGTGCAGTCGGACGATGTTTTCGAGAAATTCTCGGGCCAGAGTTGCTGCTGTTGGCAAGCCTTTGAGCGGAATGAAATGCGCCATCTTGGAGAATAAGTCCACGATTACTAGAATCGTATTGTATCCGGAGCATGGAGGTAGATCGGTGATGAAGTCCATAGAAAGCATATGCCAAGGGCGAGGTGGGATGTCAATAGGGCGTAAGAGGCCTGCTGGTCTTTCCTTTTGACTCTTGTTTTGGGCGCATACTCCACAGGACATTATAAAGTCTCTGATATCTTTTTTCCAAGACGGCCACCAGAAGTAGCGCTTGATCTTTTCTGAGGTCTTGGCCATACCGGGATGTCCTTCCATTAAAGAATCGTGATAACAAGAGATTACTTTTTTCTGTAAATCTGTGCTGGGCAGGTATAATCGTTCTTGGAAATACAATAAGTTGTCCTTTACTGCAAAGTCCTTTCCCTGCAGATGCCAATTCTGTATGTCTGCTGGAGTTACAAGTTGCCTGGCTTTATCCTTAACTTCCTCTATGGATTTTGTGGCGATTACACCCAGAATTCCTTGTTCGGGAATGATTGGTACAGGTTTAGGGTTGATCAAGTGTTCTTCCACTCCCATCCGAGAAAAGGCATCAGCTTTACAGTTTTTTGTACCAGGTCGATAGGTAATTATGAAGTCAAACTCGGCAAAGAATAATGCCCAACGGAGTTGTCTAGAGGATTGGGCTTTTGCGGTTTTCAAATATTGCAGGTTTCGGTGATCCATAATCACAGTAACGGTGTGTCGGGCCCCCAGCAGATAATGCCGCCAAGCCTTAAAGGCAGACTTGATAGCCAGAAGTTCCTTGTCAGTAATCGTGTAATTGATTTCAGGAGGCGAGAATTTGCGGGACCAAAATGCCACGGGATGCAACTGATTGGTTACCGGGTCCTTTTGTGATAGAACTGCCCCCATGGCAAGGCTTGAAGCATCAGTTTCCACGATGTAGGGGAGTTCGGGGCGAGGGTGTTTTAAGATTGGTGCAGAGATGAATTTATTCTTCAAATCCTGGAAAGCTTGTTCCGCCTCGGTAGACCATTCAAAACGTTTGTTTTTCTTTAACAAGGCAGTGATGGGCTGGACTATTCGAGAAAATTCGGGGATAAACCTGCGATAAAAGTTAGCGAAGCCTAACATGCTTTGCACATCTTTTACGGAGGATGGTGATGGCCATTTGAGAACTGCATCGACCTTCTTTGAATCCATACGCACTCCGCTAGGTGATAATATGAATCCCAAGAATTCAACTTCAGTCACGTTGAAAACACATTTTTCTAACTTAGCGAAAAGTTTGTGTTGACGCAATCTTTCGAGGACCATTTTCACGTGTTTCCGATGTTTAGATTCCGATGAAGAATAAACGAGGATGTCGTCAATGTAAACAACAACACACACATTTATGAGCTCTCTGAGGACATCGTTCATAAAATATTGAAAGGCGGCCGGGGCATTGCAAAGTCCGAAGGGCATGACCTGATATTCAAATAGCCCATATTTGGTGCGGAAGGCTGTCTTCCATTCATCGCCCTCTTTTGCTCGTACCAAGTGGTAGGCTCCTCTAAGATCCAGCTTTGTATATATGCATGCTTTTCTGACTTGGTCCAGGAGTTCAGGGATCAAAGGTAACGGATATCTATTCTTGACGGTGATCTGGTTCAGGGAGCGATAATCTATACAAGTTCTAAGGTCTCCTTCCTTTTTTGGAACGAAGAACAAAGCTGAAGAAGCAGGGGACTTGGAAGGACGAATAAACCCATTTGCCAGGTATTGATCCAGGTATTGTCGAAGGTGAAGGTTCTCAGGCTCGGTGAGGGCATAAATTCTACTACAAGGAGGAGTAGATCCAGGTATCAGGTCTATCTGGCAGTCATAAGACCTATGAGGAGGTAGAGAGTTAGCCTGATCCTTCCGGAAAACATCTTGGTATTCTAGGTATTCGGGAGGTAACTGGGGAGTCGCTGAAGAAATTGCTGCCAGTGCAACACCAGGTGGAGGGTGACAAGTAGAGACACATTCTGGAAACTGGACCGTTCTTGCTCGCCAATCGATCAGAGGATTGTGTTTCTCTAACCAAGGTATTCCTAGAATAATCTGAAACTGAGGAGCCTTGATCACATCGAACACGATCTTCTCATGGTGTCCATCTTGACTTGCTAGTGTCACTTCTTGAGTGGTATGCGTTACTGGTCCGGAGGCTATCTCCGTTCCATCCACCGTAGTAATGACGTCCTTTACAGCCTTGGGACAAAGAGTTAGATTCATCCTCAAAACCATTTCATGATCCACATAATTGCCGATGGCACCGCTGTCGACGTAAGCTTCAATTGCATGTAATCGATCCGGATTATCAGGGCTAATGAGGACCATAGGTATCACGAAATGCGAGGTCACGGAACTGGTTTTCACGCTCGGCAAGAGGACCTCTATTCTTGTCGGGCGAGGTCGTTTCCCTGCTCAGAGTTTGTAACTTTGGTAACTGCAGCTCCTACTGCCTTCTTGGCAGGTTTCACCGGACAGTCTCGAAGAAAGTGCCCTGAGTTTCCGCAATAGAGTCCAACTTGACCGCTACTGGGTTTACTATGGTAGTGATGGAATAGGGACCAAGGTATCTTGGGTTGAATGTGCGTGGCCCTTTTAGAGGTAGATATTTGGTGGATAACCAGACTTGATCCCCTACTTGATATTGAGGGGCTTCCTTCCGATGTTGATCTGCTCCTTTCTTGTATTGTTCTTTAGCCCTTTGAAGGTGAGAAACAGCTTCCTTAAAGGCTTGGGTGATTGTAGAATGCAGGTAGTCTACTGCTGGTGTTTCAAGATCTTGGAGGGGATCCAACTCCGAGGTTCGAGGGTGACTGCCGTATAAAAGAAAAAACAGGGTTTTCCCAGTTCCCGAATGGACAGAGTTATTGTAGGCATATTCGGCTATCCAAAGGATGTCTTTCCAAGTTTTTTCAGTTTGTTGCAGCATGCAGCGTAAATACTGTTCCAGAGTTTGATTGGTCCTCTCGGTTTGTCCGTCGGTCTGAGGGTGGTGACTGGTCGATAGTCTCACATCAATTTGAGCCGACCGACAGCAACTTCGCCAAAAATGAGAAATAAATTGACTACCTCGATCCGAAATTAGAACCGAAGGAAAACCGTGCAGTCGGACGATGTTTTCGAGTAATTCTAATGTCTTTAAAAGTCTTTAGTAATGATGTCTCTTGTTTTGCAGGGTTCCGGCGATGGCGGATGACGGGCTGAAGTGAGTTGAAGATGGAGCCCGTGTGATGAGTAGAAGCGCCTGGAAGCACGTAAGTAAGCGCTTGTTGCCTGCTTCACGATGCGCTCTAACTGTCTTTTTATTTTGCAGGTACAAGTTCGGAGCGGCTGCAGGGTGCCGGAATACCCACTGGGTTAGATGTGGAAAGGAGTAATGGCACGTGAGTATTAAAGTTCCCCAATGTCTTTAAACGCACCTTGTTTTGTCTTTCAGATGCGGGATGCAGCGCCGAAGGCCTCCGGAGCGTGCGAAGAGTTGGTAAGCTTTTGTCTTTCAGATGCCGGAATGCAGTGCGAAGACCTCCGGAGCGCACGAAGAGTAGGTAAGCCTTTGTCTTTCAGATGCCGGAATGCAGCGCGAGGCGTTGGTGACAGCCGATGGACCAGGTAAGTGAAGCGCTGTCACTGAAGACCGTAATGCTAACCTGTTCTTTATTGTCTTTATAGGTGTTGCTGAAGACTGGATTCAGGATGGTAAGCCTTTTTCCTTAGGCCCAGGATCAGATGCAGAAGACACGATGAGCGTTCTGCTGCAGAGGATGCAGAATAACGCAAAGCAAGATTCATCCATCGGGTGTGGTTTAAATAGCCTCCTGTAGTGCTTAGGTGTCTCCTTCCACAGCCACGCCTAGGTAAGAAAAGAGTTCCTGCTTTCCAGAAGAGTTCCAGTGTTCTGAACCTAGGGAGTGGCTCCTGCCCCACCCAACAGGAAAAGTAGTTCCAAACAGAAGAGGATCAGAGGCTCAACTGGCAGGCAAGTAAGCAGCATGGTCTGCTGCAGGTAAGTCCACCCAAGCATTATGAGCCCGGCGCTTCCAGCGCTGGGACTGGGCATATTTATGAGCCTGGTGCCACTGGCGCCAGGACTGGGTCCAATAGGTCCCAATTGGGACTGGTTGGCACTCAGAACCTGGGTTATGGATCTGCTTCCAAGGGAGTTGGGAAAACCCTGACCTTTTGGAAGCAGAGATCATGACAGTACCCCCCCCTCAAGGCCCCTCCCAAACCGGGCTTCTCCGGGGGTTTTGGCTTGTCAGGAAATGTTCGGTGAAATCTTTTGATTAGGCGAGGAGCGTGGACATATTCAGCAGGTTCCCAGGATCTCTCTTGGGGGCCGTAGCCTTTCCAGTCAATTAGGTAAAATAGTTTAGATTTGGAGATCTTGGAGTCCAGAATGCTTTTGACTTCAAACTCGAGTTCTCCATCAACTAGGATGGGTTTTGGAGATTTAGTTAGTCGGGTTTGAGGTTGCACGGGTTTTAATAGAGAGACGTGGAAGACCGGATGTATCTTCATGTGCGGGGGCAAGTCCAACTTGACCGCTACTGGGTTTACTATGGTAGTGATGGAATAGGGACCAAGGTATCTTGGGTTGAATGTGCGTGGCCCTTTTAGAGGTAGATATTTGGTGGATAACCAGACTTGATCCGCCAACTTGATATTGAGGGGCTTCCTTCCGATGTTGATCTGCTCCTTTCTTGTATTGTTCTTTAGCCCTTTGAAGGTGAGAAACAGCTTCCTTAAAGGCTTGGGTGATTGTAGAATGCAGGTAGTCTACTGCTGGTGTTTCAAGATCTTGGAGGGGATCCAACTCCGAGGTTCGAGGGTGACTGCCGTATAAAAGAAAAAACGGGGTTTTCCCAGTTCCCGAATGGACAGAGTTATTGTAGGCATATTCGGCTATCCAAAGGATGTCTTTCCAAGTTTTTTCAGTTTGTTGCAGCATGCAGCGTAAATACTGTTCCAGAGTTTGATTGGTCCTCTCGGTTTGTCCGTCGGTCTGAGGGTGGTGACTGGTCGATAGTCTCACATCAATTTGAGCCGACCGACAGCAACTTCGCCAAAAATGAGAAATAAATTGACTACCTCGATCCGAAATTAGAACCGAAGGAAAACCGTGCAGTCGGACGATGTTTTCGAGAAATTCTCGGGCCAGAGTTGCTGCTGTTGGCAAGCCTTTGAGCGGAATGAAATGCGCCATCTTGGAGAATAAGTCCACGATTACTAGAATCGTATTGTATCCGGAGCATGGAGGTAGATCGGTGATGAAGTCCATAGAAAGCATATGCCAAAGGCGAGGTGGGATGTCAATAGGGCGTAAGAGGCCTGCTGGTCTTTCCTTTTGACTCTTGTTTTGGGCGCATACTCCACAGGACATTATAAAGTCTCTGATATCTTTTTTCCAAGACGGCCACCAGAAGTAGCGCTTGATCTTTTCTGAGGTCTTGGCCATACCGGGATGTCCTTCCATTAAAGAATCGTGATAACAAGAGATTACTTTTTTCTGTAAATCTGTGCTGGGCAGGTATAATCGTTCTTGGAAATACAATAAGTTGTCCTTTACTGCAAAGTCCTTTCCCTGCAGATGCCAATTCTGTATGTCTGCTGGAGTTACAAGTTGCCTGGCTTTATCCTTAACTTCCTCTATGGATTTTGTGGCGATTACACCCAGAATTCCTTGTTCGGGAATGATTGGTACAGGTTTAGGGTTGATCAAGTGTTCTTCCACTCCCAACCGAGAAAAGGCATCAGCTTTACAGTTTTTTGTACCAGGTCGATAGGTAATTATGAAGTCAAACTCGGCAAAGAATAATGCCCAACGGAGTTGTCTAGAGGATTGGGCTTTTGCGGTTTTCAAATATTGCAGGTTTCGGTGATCCATAATCACAGTAACGGTGTGTCGGGCCCCCAGCAGATAATGCCGCCAAGCCTTAAAGGCAGACTTGATAGCCAGAAGTTCCTTGTCAGTAATCGTGTAATTGATTTCAGGAGGCGAGAATTTGCGGGACCAAAATGCCACGGGATGCAACTGATTGGTTACCGGGTCCTTTTGTGATAGAACTGCCCCCATGGCAAGGCTTGAAGCATCAGTTTCCACGATGTAGGGGAGTTCGGGGCGAGGGTGTTTTAAGATTGGTGCAGAGATGAATTTATTCTTCAAATCCTGGAAAGCTTGTTCCGCCTCGGTAGACCATTCAAAACGTTTGTTTTTCTTTAACAAGGCAGTGATGGGCTGGACTATTCGAGAAAATTCGGGGATAAACCTGCGATAAAAGTTAGCGAAGCCTAACATGCTTTGCACACCTTTTACGGAGGATGGTGATGGCCATTTGAGAACTGCATCGACCTTCTTTGAATCCATACGCACTCCGCTAGGTGATAATATGAATCCCAAGAATTCAACTTCAGTCACGTTGAAAACACATTTTTCCAACTTAGCGAAAAGTTTGTGTTGACGCAATCTTTCGAGGACCATTTTCACGTGTTTCCGATGTTTAGATTCCGATGAAGAATAAACGAGGATGTCGTCAATGTAAACAACAACACACACATTTATGAGCTCTCTGAGGACATCGTTCATAAAATATTGAAAGGCGGCCGGGGCATTGCAAAGTCCGAAGGGCATGACCTGATATTCAAATAGCCCATATTTGGTGCGGAAGGCTGTCTTCCATTCATCGCCCTCTTTTGCTCGTACCAAGTGGTAGGCTCCTCTAAGATCCAGCTTTGTATATATGCATGCTTTTCTGACTTGGTCCAGGAGTTCAGGGATCAAAGGTAACGGATATCTATTCTTGACGGTGATCTGGTTCAGGGAGCGATAATCTATACAAGTTCTAAGGTCTCCTTCCTTTTTTGGAACGAAGAACAAAGCTGAAGAAGCAGGGGACTTGGAAGGACGAATAAACCCATTTGCCAGGTATTGATCCAGGTATTGTCGAAGGTGAAGGTTCTCAGGCTCGGTGAGGGCATAAATTCTACTACAAGGAGGAGTAGATCCAGGTATCAGGTCTATCTGGCAGTCATAAGACCTATGAGGAGGTAGAGAGTTAGCCTGATCCTTCCGGAAAACATCTTGGTATTCTAGGTATTCGGGAGGTAACTGGGGAGTCGCTGAAGAAATTGCTGCCAGTGCAACACCAGGTGGAGGGTGACAAGTAGAGACACATTCTGGAAACTGGACCGTTCTTGCTCGCCAATCGATCAGAGGATTGTGTTTCTCTAACCAAGGTATTCCTAGAATAATCTGAAACTGAGGAGCCTTGATCACATCGAACACGATCTTCTCATGGTGTCCATCTTGACTTGCTAGTGTCACTTCTTGAGTGGTATGCGTTACTGGTCCGGAGGCTATCTCCGTTCCATCCACCGTAGTAATGACGTCCTTTACAGCCTTGGGACAAAGAGTTAGATTCATCCTCAAAACCATTTCATGATCCACATAATTGCCGATGGCACCGCTGTCGAAGTAAGCTTCAATTGCATGTAATCGATCCGGATTATCAGGGCTAATGAGGACCATAGGTATCACGAAATGCGAGGTCACGGAACTGGTTTTCACGCTCGGCAAGAGGACCTCTATTCTTGTCGGGCGAGGTCGTTTCCCTGCTCAGAGTTTGTAACTTTGGTAACTGCAGCTCCTACTGCCTTCTTGGCAGGTTTCACCGGACAGTCTCGAAGAAAGTGCCCTGAGTTTCCGCAATAGAGTCCAACTTGACCGCTACTGGGTTTACTATGGTAGTGATGGAATAGGGACCAAGGTATCTTGGGTTGAATGTGCGTGGCCCTTTTAGAGGTAGATATTTGGTGGATAACCAGACTTGATCCCCTACTTGATATTGAGGGGCTTCCTTCCGATGTTGATCTGCTCCTTTCTTGTATTGTTCTTTAGCCCTTTGAAGGTGAGAAACAGCTTCCTTAAAGGCTTGGGTGATTGTAGAATGCAGGTAGTCTACTGCTGGTGTTTCAAGATCTTGGAGGGGATCCAACTCCGAGGTTCGAGGGTGACTGCCGTATAAAAGAAAAAACAGGGTTTTCCCAGTTCCCGAATGGACAGAGTTATTGTAGGCATATTCGGCTATCCAAAGGATGTCTTTCCAAGTTTTTTCAGTTTGTTGCAGCATGCAGCGTAAATACTGTTCCAGAGTTTGATTGGTCCTCTCGGTTTGTCCGTCGGTCTGAGGGTGGTGACTGGTCGATAGTCTCACATCAATTTGAGCCGACCGACAGCAACTTCGCCAAAAATGAGAAATAAATTGACTACCTCGATCCGAAATTAGAACCGAAGGAAAACCGTGCAGTCGGACGATGTTTTCGAGTAATTCTAATGTCTTTAAAAGTCTTTAGTAATGATGTCTCTTGTTTTGCAGGGTTCCGGCGATGGCGGATGACGGGCTGAAGTGAGTTGAAGATGGAGCCCGTGTGATGAGTAGAAGCGCCTGGAAGCACGTAAGTAAGCGCTTGTTGCCTGCTTCACGATGCGCTCTAACTGTCTTTTTATTTTGCAGGTACAAGTTCGGAGCGGCTGCAGGGTGCCGGAATACCCACTGGGTTAGATGTGGAAAGGAGTAATGGCACGTGAGTATTAAAGTTCCCCAATGTCTTTAAACGCACCTTGTTTTGTCTTTCAGATGCGGGATGCAGCGCTGAAGGCCTCCGGAGCGTGCGAAGAGTTGGTAAGCTTTTGTCTTTCAGATGCCGGAATGCAGTGCGAAGACCTCCGGAGCGCACGAAGAGTAGGTAAGCCTTTGTCTTTCAGATGCCGGAATGCAGCGCGAGGCGTTGGTGACAGCCGATGGACCAGGTAAGTGAAGCGCTGTCACTGAAGACCGTAATGCTAACCTGTTCTTTCTTGTCTTTATAGGTGTTGCTGAAGACTGGATTCAGGATGGTAAGCCTTTTTCCTTAGGCCCAGGATCAGATGCAGAAGACACGATGAGCGTTCTGCTGCAGAGGATGCAGAATAACGCAAAGCAAGATTCATCCATCGGGTGTGGTTTAAATAGCCTCCTGTAGTGCTTAGGTGTCTCCTTCCACAGCCACGCCTAGGTAAGAAAAGAGTTCCTGCTTTCCAGAAGAGTTCCAGTGTTCTGAACCTAGGGAGTGGCTCCTGCCCCACCCAACAGGAAAAGTAGTTCCAAACAGAAGAGGATCAGAGGCTCAACTGGCAGGCAAGTAAGCAGCATGGTCTGCTGCAGGTAAGTCCACCCAAGCATTATGAGCCCGGCGCTTCCAGCGCTGGGACTGGGCATATTTATGAGCCTGGTGCCACTGGCGCCAGGACTGGGTCCAAAAGGTCCCAATTGGGACTGGTTGGCACTCGGAACCTGGGTTATGGATCTGCTTCCAAGGGAGTTGGGAAAACCCTGACCTTTTGGAAGCAGAGATCATGACAGCTGGGTTCTGGGCTGGGGCCTTTTAGGGCAGAACCAAACGCAGGGGGGCCCGAGATCCAGGGATGGAGCTGGGCACTTGTTGGGGTTGGGGTAGACGAAGGGGGGGAGGTGGGAGGGTGAGAGGGGTGTGCATTGGTTTGAAGTTGGGGGATGGGGAGTTGGGAAGGGGGTTGGAGGGAAGTTTGATGGGAGGGAAAGGGTAATGAGCCAAAATGTGACCCTTGAGAGGCGGGATATCATGGTGATGGCGCCAGGGTGCCTTACAGTGGTTACCTGGAATGTCAGGGGCCTCAACAGCTATCTGAAACGTAACAAGGTGATGATGTATCTGAAAAGGATGAGGACCGACATAGCATTATTGCAAGAGACCCACCTCACTAGGGAGAAATTGGAGGTGGTTAAGAAGAAGTGGAGAGGGTGCCTGGTGGGATCCACATACTCGGCCTACGCTAGAGGAGTTATCATCTGGGTGGTGCCGCAGGTGCCATTTCAGCTGCTTCAGGTCACGGGTGACCCAGATGGCAGATTGACTGTTGTGAAGGGTATATTGGAAAACCGAGAAGTGTGTATTGTAAATTTATATGCCCCTAACCAGGACACAGCGTCTTACTTTAGGACCCTGTACGGTAGAGTCGGCCCTCTGCTGGGTGGTGGGATTATTTGGGGAGGTGTTTTTAACTGTGTACTTAACCCTAATGTTGACAGATCGGATAGTAAGATAGACAAACCAACCCCAGCAGCAAAGGTGCTGCAGGCCCTCCCGAGGGACT
Organism: Ambystoma mexicanum; assembly: GCF_040938575.1. Taxonomy (NCBI): domain Eukaryota; kingdom Metazoa; phylum Chordata; class Amphibia; order Caudata; family Ambystomatidae; genus Ambystoma; species Ambystoma mexicanum. The sequence continues at coordinate 1,025,714,434 of NC_090928.1, read as the reverse complement.
TCGACCTAGTGGATGTCTGGAAGCAGTTGTATCCAGTGGATAGACAATACTCGCACTATACGGCACCACACGCCCTTCACACAAGATTAGACTATGTGTTCGCCTCCACAGAGTTGGCAGGAGAGATGGAAGGTCCGGAATACAAAGCTAGGGTGCTTTTGGACCACTCCCCCCTGGTCCTGGAGTGGCGGCATCAACCTCCCAGGGCACGGATTCCCACTTGGAAACTCAGAGCCGAGGCTCTACAGGACCCGGGATTCAGGGAGGATTTAAGAGAGGCGATCACTGAGTACTTCGAGATAAATACTGGTAGTGTAAGCTCTATGGGAACTTTTTGGGAGGCGTTTAAGGTGGCAGAATGAGGCAGAACGCGCAGACGTAGATGCCCCTATTACGATGGAAGAACTCGAACTAGTGGTTCGCTACTTGCCCACCTGTAAGGCCCCCGGGTCCGATGGGCTTCCAAGTGAATTTTATAAAACCTATGAACAAGAATTGCTTCCCCCGCTGCTGGCCATGCTTAACCAGTCGTATGAGCAAGGCAGGCTACCAGAGACCCTGCGAGAGGCGGTGAATATCCCGTTTCTGAAGCCGGGCAAGCCTATCACTGATTGTAGGTCGTACAGGCCCTTATCGATGCTCAATCAGGTTAGTAAAATCCTCACTGCTGTATTGGCAAATAGGCTTAAGGCTGTCATTGGTAAACTGATACACGCCGACCAAACGGGCTATGTCAGGAACATAACTGATAATCTCAGAAGACTGCATCACATCCTTGACCAGACAAAAAGTGACCCAGGTGAACTGGCAATAGTTTCACTAGACGCGGTCAAGGACTTCGAGCCAGTGAAAAGGCCCTAGTTGATCGCGACCTTTAAAGGCTATGGAATGGGACCGGGGTACCTCAGGTGGGTGACAATGTTATACAGCTCCCCGATCACCAGGGTCAAAACGGGTGCTATCATTTCGGACAAATGGTAACTAAGCAGAGGCACTAGAGAGGGCTGCCCGTGGTCGCCCATGTTATACATATGGGCACTGGAGCCATTGGCCACCTGCCTGAGACAGCAATACGAGGAGATAGGTATTCGCACTGCGGATGGCATGCACCTTGTTTCTTTATATGCGGACGACATACTGTTATATTTACGCTACCCAGAAGAGAACATGCAATATATTCTAGACATGATGGAGCAATTTGCCGTTCTCTCTGGCATAGCGGTTAACCCCAAAAAGTCTAGCGTGTTCCCTCTGGGGAGATACAAGCTTGTCTTGCCCAGGAGTCTGCCAGTGTTGCCGATTACCCTGGCACACAAAGTCGTTCCGATATCTCGGAATTGACATATACCATATGGCAGAAGAACATGCACGCAACACAGTTAAAGCAGTAGAAGGAATTAAGAACAGCATGGGATTCTGGTCCAGGTTACCCCTGGCTATGGTGGGGAGGGCTGCTCTGCTAAAAATGGTAGTTTTGCCCAGACTGTTGCATTTCTTTGTTAACATCCCGCATGGGATCCCGAGGCGCTTTTTCGCTAGCCTCCATAGCCTGTGTAGGAGCTTCATCTGGGGCAACTCCAGGAACAGGGTGGCCCTCTGGAAACTACAGAACTCGTGTGATAGGGGAGGGATCAACCTGCCAAATTTTGAGCTATACTATCTGGCAGGGCAGCTGCAGTATGTAGCAAGATGGCTGTCTGGCGAGGAGACGGCAGAAACCAGGCTGCTGTGCAGGGAACTGCTCCCCTTCTTTCACAAAGAAGTGGTGTGGCTGTCCAAGTCGAGGGTCCGGGGGATGGCGGGGCTGCTGGTACTGGGATGGGAGATATGGCACAGAACGTGGCAGATTGCGGGACACCTGGTTCCGTACTCTATGCAGGTGCCGCTTGCAGCACTATGTGGAGAGGATCCCCAGCTGATACAAGGGGTCCGCAAGTACTGGGAACCAGTGGGCCTGGCCACCCTGGGAGACATATGGCTGGAAGGGGAGGCATTAGAGTTCCCGAACCTGATCGAAGATACTGGGGTGCATAAAGGGCAGTACATAACTTACACCAGAATTGTCAAGAGAGTACGAGTGAAATGGCCAACAGAGGTGCTCACCGGACAACCGGATGCCACCATGGAGGCTATATATGATATTTCAGAGGGTGGGCATGAGATTTCCCGCATATACGAGCTGTTGGGGTCCAAGGTGGGGAAGGACTTGACCCAACAGACAACTTTGGGAGGATGAGGTGGGAGAGCCCATGTCGGATGGGCTCTGGAAAAGAGCCCAAAGATATCATAAAAAAGTGTCCCGGAACGCAAGGCTCCAGCAGATCCAACTATATGTCACACATAGAGCATAGCTCACCCCCAGTAAGATCGCTAGGTTTGGTGGCCATACGACTCAGAAATGCCCTAGGTGTGGGGTGGAGGAGGCTGGGCTACTCCACATGTTTTGGGCCTGCCCTGAGGTGGGGCGGTTTTGGCAAGAAGTGAAGGCACGCTTAGCAGGAACCGGTATTACACTGGAGGTGAAGTCGGCCTGGGCATGCATGCTGGGGGGATTCCCTAGGCCACGTAACTTAAAGCACATAAGCAAAATGAAAGATCTAGCATATGTCCTGGCCAAACGAAGGATAGCAATGTGCTGGAAGGCAGCCCAGAGGCCGAGGATAGAGTTGTGGTGGGCTGACCTCTTAAAATGGGCAGAGGCAGAAACGGCTGTTTGGTGGGACACGGTTTTTAGGGGGGGGGAGGAGGAGGTAGGACCCCTAATTGAATGGAGGCAGCTGGTGGCTACCATGAGTGGCCCCCCCCAGTCTGATCAGAGCGATGATAAAACGGATAAAGAGACGACGATAAACCTGCCTGAAAAATCACAGGATGATGACATGGACATATTGGCTCAAGTTAGGGGGGAGGGAGTTTCATGAGACTGGACAATGCTGATTGTAACACTCTGACGCTGAATCTGATGATGGAAGTCCCAAGAATTGTGTGTTATAGAAAATAAAAATTGTTTTTTCCCAAAAAAAAAAAAACTCTGTGCGGCTATCGCCGGCTTCTCTGGGATCATTTGCATTGCCGCACTGGACGCCGCAAGGGCGCCCGTCCCTGCCACTCTGGATTTGGGGATCTGAACCCGACTTCCTGTCGATCGGCTGAGGGCAATGGAGGCCATAGCCCATCCCTTCCGAACGGCACTCGCCCGTCCCTTAGGACTGACTGACCCATGTTCAACTTCTGTTCACATGGAACCCTTCTCCACTTTATTCTTCAAAGTTCTCGTTTTAATATTTGCTACTACAACCAAGATCTTCACCTGCGGCGGCTCCACTCGGGCCCTCGCCCCGGGCTTCTGTGCGTACTGCAGCAGCCCTCCTACTCGCCTGACCTAGCCCCCGCGGCTCTCAACGCAGGCCTGGTATGGGCCTGATGCTCCAGGGCCATCCATTTTCAGGGCTAGTTGATTCGACAGGTGAGTTGTTACACACTCCTTAGCGGATTCCGACTACCATGGCCACCATCCTGCTGTCTATATCAACCAACACCGTTTCTGGGGACTGATGAGCATCTGCATCATGCGCCTTAACCCCGGGTGCGGTTCATCCCGCAGCGCCTGTTCTACTTACCAAAAGTTTCCCACTGAGCACTTTCATATAATACCCGGCTCCACGCCAGCAAGCCGGGCTTCATACCCATATAAAGCTTGAGAGCAGGTTGAGATAATTTTGGCCCCAAGACCTCTAATCATTCGCTTTGCTAGATAAAACTGGGGTTTCCGTGCGCCAGCTATCTTTAGTGAAACTTCGGAGAGAACCAGCTACTATATCATTCGATTAGTCTTTTGCCCCTATACCCAGGTCGGATGACCGATTTACACATCAGGACCGCTACGGACCTCCACCAGGCCGAGTTCACCATCTTTCGGGTCCTATCACACACGCTCATGCATCATCTCTGACAGAGTGGGGGAGACAGGTCGGTGGAGAGCCCACCGCGACAGGATGCCACTGCAATCGCCGGGCACCGGCCCTCAACATCATTACATCACAGGGTTTCATTCATATCTCTGACTCGGGCAGGCATTATATTCTTAGTCAGTGTTTCCAGACAGGTCGGGTGGTTAACCGACCCCTGGCGCCCTTTGTGGGCCTCCCCGCCCGGCAGCACGACGTGGTTGGCGTGTATTGAGGGCAGTCCACCACAGTCACATCGGGAGCCCCGTCTCTCGTGGCCACTCTAGCAACCCCCAAGAGGGGCCAGGACAGTTGCCGGATAAGAGCCCGGTGGTGGTCTATCTCCCTCAGCCCCGTGGACACAGCAAAACTGCTGTCAGGGGGCTGTAACACTCTCTGCTGGAGCATATAGCCACCTGCCCCCTGGGGCCTTCCCAAATGCACCCTGCTGGGGCTGGATGTGCCCGGGCCGCAGACCCGCAAGGGCCTCCACCGTTCCAGGTGACCAACCTGCCTGCCGTGTTGAATCCTGTGGGTGGACTGCACAGACCCCACCAGTTTACCGCTCAACCGTTTCACACCCTCTTGAACTCTCTTCAACTTTCCCTTACGGTACTTGTTGGTCAACAGTCTTGCGCCCGTATTTAGCCTTAGACAGAGTTTACCACACGCTTTGGGCTGCATTCCCAAGTAACCTGACTCCAAGAAGACCTGATCCCGGTGTGCAAGAGGCCGCTATCGGCCTAACACCATCCGCTTGGGGAGACTCGATCAGAAGGACTTGAGCCCCCTGAGTGATGCCGGGGAGTCGGTCTTCTGTACGCCACATTTCCCACGTCTGCTGCTGAATGGGGATTCGGCGCTGGGCTCTTCCCTTTTCACTGGCCGTTACTGAGGGAATCCTGGTTAGTTCCTTTTCCTCTGCTTAGTAATATGCTAAAATTCAGCAGGTCACCATGTCTGATCTGAGGCCGTGGTCGGGGAGCACAAAGCTCAGGGCAGCTGGACTCGGGCCCGTATGGGGGGTTGCCCCAGCCCTTGGCGCAGGCGAGTGTATTCTGTCCCAATCTGTGACCGAAGCCCACATGGTCACGAGGTCCGTGCTCCATGGTCATCCTGCGCCGGCAGCCGTGGGACACCAAAGACAGCCACACACAGCACGGCCAGGTGCCCCGGGGTAGGGTGAAGGTGCGCCAGGCTTTTTTAAAGCCTGCTGCCACCGCCATCACATCCGGGGCGCGTCGGCCACCCGGCCCTCCCGAAACCAGCATGAGGTGGGGAAACTGGGGAAACCAGGACGCGTCGGCAATTAGCTTGCGCGCCAGATCCAAGGATCCAGCGACGGTGCTGATCGGGGTCTGACCTTAGGGGGATGAATGGAATGGGGTCCCTGCGACAGCCCCAGCCACGCCCCTGGGAGTGAACCCCGGGGCAATTGACGTACAAGCGACCCTCAGGCAGGCGTAGTCCCGGGAAAAACCCAGGGCCACATGGTGCGTTCGAAGTGTTGATCAATGTGTCCTGCAATTCACACTAATTCTCGCAGCTAGCTGCATTCTTCATCGATGCACGAGTCGAGTGATCCACCGCCAAGAGCCACAGGCAACTTTTTTTGTCCTAGACGTCGGCCTGACCCTGCCGGTGCAGGAGAGGTTGGGGGAGGCAGCGCTGGCTGTGGCAGGACAGCCCAGCTCCCTGTCTAGCTCGGCCGAAACCATTGTGGTTTCAAAAAAATAAAAAATAATAATCCAGGTGCTCAGCCTGACCGCCAGCTGCAGCAGCACAGCGCTTCCCAGGGGGATGGAGGTAGGCCGCTCCGCCACCTGCCCACACGGCCCGATCCACTCATCCTTCCCCGACCCCTTCCGCTTCCCTTTTGGGAGGGGGGCTGGGAGATGGACAACGAGGCAGGCCAGAGACAGCACAGACAGGGGGTCGGGTGGGACCACTAGAGTCTTCAAACCCCAGCCCGGCTGCATAGGACCAAGCTCCAGGTACCTGGGCAAGAGGGAAGGTCAACCACTGTGCCAGCAGGCCTGGCCATTGCTCACACACAGATGTGGGCTGCTGGAACCTTGGCGCCCACCGTCAAGTGAGCCAGCTGCACCATGGCTCATGCCTGGCTTGCCCGGGTGCCTGTCTGCCTGGGGAGGCACCCCTCGAGAGCAGTCAGGTTTCCCTCGGCTCCCGGCTGCCCCCAGTCAGGGCTTCCCTGGTGACCGGGGTGTGCCCACCAAAGCCCAGCCGCTGGCAGGTCAGAGAGAGGAGTGTGCGCCCCCCGGCCAGCGCAGATGCGGGCTCAGTGAGGAGAGGGGGCTGGTTGACCACGTGCACCGGACCGCTCTGCGAGAGGTGCCCCGGGCTGTGGGTGTGCACGTCTGGGATGCAACCGAGGTCGGGCCACGGCTCTCCCTCCCGCTGCTCCGCTGTTAATGATCCTTTATGCCCCCACCCACAAGCAGAAACCATTCACACTCAAATGCCCCATTTCTCCTTCCAAACACGTTCCAGATTCAAATGCCACCTCCCTCCTGACCTACATGCCACCATCCCTCCATCCGAACCCACACAAAGACACCAACATCCGTCCCTCCATACCTACACCAAGATGCTCCACCCCTCAGAGCCACACCCATATGCTTCATCTCTACCTCCACACTCAGATGGCGCCATTCGCCCTCTCTCTATACCCACACCCGATTACCCCATCCCTTCGACACACACATGCTCCCACCACTCCAATAAACCAACATCCTTCTCTCCAGACAAACATACCCCATCCCTCCATTCACACCCAGATGCCCCCTTCCTTCCCACCAGAGCGCTCCAGCCCTGACCCACATGCTCCACTATTCCCTGACATGCCCCCATCATATGCCCATTCCATATCAACAATGCCCCCTCCGATCCAGACTCCACGATGCACAATCCCTTCCTCAAGACCCATACCATGATGGCCCATGCTCCCTCCACACAGAAAGATGCCCCTATCCGTCCTCCAACCAATGAGCCCCAATTCTTCCCTCCAGACCCACACCAATGTGCCCCATCCCTCCCTCCAGATGCACATCAATGTGTCCTGTGCCCCCCTTCATACCCAAAGCAATGTCCCCATCCCTCCCTACAGACCCACACCCATGTGCACCATCCCTTCCTCTCAGAACCACACCAAGATGCCCCATCCCTCCCTCTAGACCAATACCATAATGCACCATCCTCCCTCCACATAGCAAGATGCCCCTTGCATCAGATGCCCATGTGCCGATCCTGAATCACATGCAGATAGCCCCAGCCAACCCCCTCTAAAACCACCCATCCTAGTATGCCCCCATCCGCCCAGACCCACACCAATGTGCCCCGTCCCCTCGTTCCAGACCCACACCAATATGTGGTCATCCCTCCCCAGACCAATGTCCCCATCCCTCCCATCAAACCCACACCAATGTGCCCCCAACACCTCCCTACAGAGCCACACCAAGATGCCCAGTCCAACTTCCCAACCCACACCTAGATGACCCATGCCACCCTCCAGACCTACTGTGCCCCATCTCTCCCTCCAGAAAAACGTCCATGTGCCCCATCCACCTCCCTCCAGAGCCATACCAATGTGCCCCACCACCTCCCTCCAGAAACACACCAATGTGCCCCCACCACCTCCCTCCAGAGCCACACCAATGGGACCCGACCACCTCCCTCCAGAGCCACACCAAGATGCCCGTCCCACTTCCCAACCCACACCTAGATGACCCATGCCACCGTCCAGACCCACTGTGCCCCATCTCTCCCTCCAGAAACACACCCATGTGTACCATCCCTCCACCCAGATCCACACCAATGTGCCCCCACCACCTCCCTCCAGATCCACACCAATGTGCCCCCACCACCTCCCTCCAGAGCCACACCAAGATGCCCCATCCCACTTCCCAACACACACCTAGATGACCCATGCCACCCTCCAGACCCACTGTGCCCCATCTCTCCCTCCAGAAACACGCATGTGCACCATCCCTCCGCCCAGATCCACGCCAATGTGCCCCCATCACCTCCCCCCAAAGCCACACCAAGATGCCCCATCCAACTTCACAACCCACACCTAGATGACCCATGCCACCCTCCAGACCCGCTGTGCCCCATCTCTCCCTCCATAAACACACCCATGTGCCCCCACCACCTCCCTCCAGAGCCACAACAAGATGCCCCGTCCAACTTCACAACCCACACCTAGATGACCCATGCCACCCTCCAGACCCGCTGTTCCCCATCTCTCCCTCCAGAAACATACCCATGTGCACAATCCTTCCGCCAAGATCCACACTAATGTGCCCCACCACCTCCCTCCAGAGCCACACCAATGTGCCCCCACCACCTCCCTCCAGAGCCACACCAAAATGCCCCGTTCCACTTCCCAACCCACACCTAGATGACCCATGCCACCCTCCAGACACACTGTTCCCCCATCTCTCCCTCCAGAAACACACCCATTTGCACCATCCCTCCGCCAAGATCCACACCAATGTGCCCCATCACCTCCCTCCAGAGCCACACCGATGTGCCCCCACCACCTCCCTCCAGAGCCACACCAAAATGCCCCGTTCCACTTCCCAACCCACACCTAGATGACCCATGCCACCCTCCAAATCCACTGTGCCCCATCTCTCCCTCCAGAAACACGCCCATGTGCCCCATCCACCTCCCTCCAGAGCCACACCAATGTGCCCCACCACCTCCCTCCAGAGCCACACCAATGTGCCCCGTCCAACTTCCTAACCCACACCTAGATGACCCATGCTACCCACCAGACCCACTGTGCCCCATCTCTCCCTCCAGAAACACACCCATGTGCACCATCCCTCCGCCAAGATCCACACCAATGTGCCCGACCACCTCCCTCGAGAGCCACACCAATGTGCCCCCACCACCTCCCTCCAGAGCCACACCAAAATACCCCGTCCCACTTCCCAACCCACACCTAGATGACCCATGCCACCCTCCAGACACACTGTGCCCCATCTCTCCCTCCAGAAACAAACCCATGTGCACCATCCCTCTGCCAAGATCCACACCAATGTGCCCCACCACCTCCCTCCAGAGCCACACCAATGTGCCCCCACCACCTCCCTCCAGAGCCACACCAAAATGCCCCGTCCCACTTCCCAACCCACACCTAGATGACCCATGCCACCCTCCAGACACACTGTGCCCCATCTCTCCCTCCAGAAACACACCCATGTGCACCATCCCTCCACCCAGATCCACACCAATGTGCCCCACCACTTCCCTCCAGAGACACACCAATGTGCCCTACCACCTCCCTCCAGAGCCACACCAATGTGCCCCCACCACCTCCCTCCAGAGCCACACCAAAATGCCCCGTCCAACTTCCTAACCCACACCTAGATGACCCCTGATACCCACCAGACCCACTGTGCCCCATCTCTCCCTCCAGAAACAAACCCATGTGCACCATCCCTCTGCCAAGATCCACACCAATGTGCCCCACCACCTCCCTCCAGAGCCACACCAATGTGCCCCCACCACCTCCCTCCAGAGCCACACCAAAATGCCCCGTCCCACTTCCCAACCCACACCTAGATGACCCATGCCACCCTCCAGACACACTGTGCCCCATCTCTCCCTCCAGAAACACACCCATGTGCACCATCCCTCCACCCAGATCCACACCAATGTGCCCCCACCACCTCCCTCCAGAGCCACACCAAAATGCCCCGTCCCACTTCCCAACCCACACCTAGATGACCCATGCCACCCTCCAGACCCACTGTGCCCCATCTCTCCCTCCAGAAACAAACCCATGTCCTCCATCCCTCCCCAGACCCACACCAATGTACCCCAACCCACACCACTGTCCCTATCCCTCACCCAGACCCACACCTCTATGTCCTATCCATCCCTCCAGACCCACACCAATGTGCCCCCTTTCTCCAGAGCCACGCAAAAGTGGCTCATCCCACCAGACCTACACCAGCATGCCCCTATCCAACCATTCATGCCTGTGTGCCATCCCGAATCACATGCAGATAGCCCCAGCCAACCCCCTCTAAAACCACGCATCCTAATAATCACACCCTCATAAAACATTAAATCACTCTATTAACCCCCGGCGATCAGTTAAACACAAGCATACACTGGGCCTCATTACGACCCTGGCGGAAATCGTGGTGCAATATGCACCATGGAGCATGGCGGAAAGCTGCCGATAGCGCCATGGGGGTTGGCGGATTTACCGCCCCATTCCGACCTTGGCGGGGCGGTAAATCCCCATTCCCCATTTTACCCTTCCCCATTCCCATTTTTGCCCCATAGGGTATAATGGGAGTGGGGAAGGCGTTAATTACGCCACCGTAAAATACGGTGGCGTAATTAACAACAAGGTCCCGTAGCGCCATGGATTTCTCCGCCCGGAAAAACCAGGCGGAAAACGCTCCATGGCGCTACGGGAACTCGTAGTAGGGCGGACGGGTCCGCCGCGAATACCGCTGGCGTAAACCCACTCCGCCAGGGTCGTAATGAGGCCCACTGTCTCCCTGTGCCTTTTCTTAGCCCTCCATACCTTTCATGTTGAATAGCTGAGCATGATTTTTAAAGTAAATGTAATTTCCTGCTCCCCTGTCTAAATCGGGTGTCTTGCAGGAACGTTCACGGTATCCGGAAGAAAATTCCAATTTACAGCCAGCCAAAAGCACACGGGTTGCTGCTGTTCCTGCAGCCTGGCAGCCAGAGCCTTGCCGCTCAGGACGCTCCAGGGCCTCCTAGAAATGTTCCCGGTGTTGAAATGCCAACCCCAAACGCTGCTAGCCAAAGGCTGGCAGGGTCCGGTTGCACTTGCACCGGCGGCAGCCAGAGCGTTCAAAATTCCCGCTCAGCCCCAGCCCGCTTACTGAACGTGCTCCAGAACCGCTTCTCTGCTGCGGAAAGCACACGAATGACATCAGAGGTCACGTGACAACGAGGGGGCGGGCCGTTGCTATGGTCCTTTTCTCGGATGGGAACTAGTCGCTACCGTACAAATATAGCTATGAAAAATGCCTCTGCTCCAGGGGCAGTGATTTAGTGCAAAAAAAGTTATTAGGTGACTTAAGTATTGGGCGACCGTAACCATTAGTTCCATGACCCGCTTTTTCGTCCCAGTACTTACATGATTTGAGGCAATCGCCTCCTGAACGTGAACCAATAAAAACGTTTATAATGCCTTGTCCGATCCTCCCTCCTTATTGGTAGCAAATCCTGTCCACCTGTGTACCCATTAGTTACAATTGTTCCTGTCTCTATAGCAGAGGTGCAGACATGCCAACATTCCAAATTCCTTGAGAGGGAGATTTCGGCACCGAAATCGTGAGCATGCATTTTCCCCATAGGAATGCATTGGGGATATTGTTATTTTAGGCGGGAGACAGTAAAATATAGCACCGTTTTTAATGAAAAAATCGGGAGTCTCCCGCCTAAATCGGGAGGCTAGGCATGTATGGAGGTGAACTGGGAACCAAAAGAGGCCCTGGAAATAATGTTCAAAGTTGCCCCATATTACGCATTTACATCAAGCCCAACCCTTTACCTACAGAGTCCATAGCTCTCAACTCACACGCTTTTGGCGGGTGTCACCCGTCTTGTAAACAGCCGATGAGGAAATAAGGGCTCCAGGCAGCAGTGATGAAGAAACAGTAATTTATTTCATTACAGCGACAGCGGCCTATGAGAGCCGAGTGCCAACATGGCTCTCTCCCTGCAGTCTCTACTGTCTCTCATCCACATTCTTAGAATAACATTCTTAGAACTTAATGAGCTCATAGTGCAGCTCAATGTTTAACTAGGATCTGGTAATACATTTTTATGAACTTGTTTTAACTTACACTTACATCATAACACATCTCATCCCTTATGTGCATACAGCTGTTTACTCCACATAATAATCTTTAAACCAGCCGGGTTTGTTCTTGACTCTATTTGAATGTGTCTCTGCTGCAGACCTTGAATTGTTGTCATCCTTGGAGCACTTATCTATGACACTAGAGTCTCTGATACTGTTATTAGCAAATTCACCATTGTCATGTTCACCATTGTCATGTTTATCATGTGCATTGTCCTTCATGCATTCTGGACATTTCACAATTCTGGACATTGACCAACACTCCCCCCCTTCTACAATTACTACATTGTTTCTTACCGCAGATATTTTCTTGGGACCAATGTATTTGCTTTCTACACATTTGGGAGTGAATCTAGGGTTCTTTATGAGGATACAATCTCCCACTTTCCAGGTATTACTTTTGACACTCTTGTCCTCATCAAATCTTTCTTTGTACACATCCTGTGCTTCTTTGATGAGAGTCATAATTCTCTCGCGATCAGTGTTGGAACTCTTGGCTAAGTCCATCCACCCTGGACATAGTTTTGTTCCAGGTTGTCTCCCTTTCAATGACATGAACGGAGATACATTTGTAACTGAGTGTGGTGTGGTACAGTAGTTCCATATCATTTCTCTTACTACACCAAACCATCTTAGATTAGAAGCCATGGCCAATTGCAAACCACCCTTTATGAACCTATTGGCTCTCTCAACGAGGCTGTTGGCCCTTGGATGATATAAAGCAGTTCTAGTGTGTTTGATGCAAAATTTCTTCAAGAAAGTTAACATCCTTTCAGAACAGAATTGTACGATTCTCAGGAAAGGGGAACTTGGTGATAGGCAGCAGAGAGATCAATGACAGAGAACAATTTGGGTTCGCCAAGAGTGGAGAGTGTCTCGGAAATGTTGGGTAGGGGATGTCTCTCCACCAGAATATTGTGATTAAGACTGCGCAAATCTACACACACTCTTAATTTACCATTATCTTTGGCGACTAAAACAATGGGGGACAACCACTCTGTGGCCTCAACAGGTTCAATGACACCCTTATCTACTAAGTTATTGAGTTCACTGCGTAGTTGCGCTCTCATGTTTAACGGCACATGTCTCACTTTATGAACAATAGGCTGAGATTTTTTCTTTAGTCTAATATGGTGTTCGAAGTTCTTGAGTCTGCCCAGACCTTCGGTGAAGACCTCTGGGAACTCTCTTGACCACGTATCATCAATCTCGGCAATGGTGACAGGCTCAGTGGCGCTAGCTTGCACCCTGACTCTCAACTTCCTTTGTTCCTCCCAACCTAAAAGGGAGGCTCCCTTTCTTGCAACCAAAATGTCAGCTATGCGTTCTCCACCTCTGTATTGCACACTTGCAGTAAACTGTCCCAGCATCTCAATAGGGGATTCTGCATAGCCGCAGGGCCGAATTCTTGGTGGATCCAGCATTGATTGATCTTTTTTTAGAACATCTTTAAATGTCTCTTTTGAAATGATGGTCCATGGGGAACATGTGTCAACTTTCCTGAGTATTTCTTGACCATCAATTACAAAAACATCTGTTGGACCTTTGCCGTCTCCTCCTCCAATGGTCGAAATCTCGAAGACATGTCTGGGGTTGTCTTGCGAGGAGTACACCTCCTGTATGTTGTAAGCTGAGTGAGCAACTTCTTCTTGGTTGTTTCTGGTTTCTAAAAGATTTATTGATGACCTCTTGCATACATTAGCGAAATGTCCTCTGGTCCTACACTTGAAACATTCAGCATTCCTTGCTGGGCACGAAGGGTAATTCGGACCATGCTTGACACTGCCACATCTGGTACACTTCGCACCCCATGTTCCTTTCCTGCTTGTATTGACATTAAGTCTCTTCCTGTGATCAACTGCGCACACAGCTTGGGTACTCTGTTTGTCAGACTTCAGTTCTTTGACATATTGTGAGGTTTGTTCTATGCTTCTGGCTAGGTCCACTGCTTCATCCAACTTCATGTCTTTTGCCAACAATTTCTCCTGTATCCTAATATTATTTGTGCACCTCACTAACTGATCTCTAATTAACGAGTCAGATAGATGTTCGAATTCACAGGAGTGGCTTAATGTTCTTAATTAGGCTATGTACGATGCCACGGATTCTGAGGACTCCTGCGTACGCTGAAAGAACTTGTGCCTCTCGAATGTAACATTTTTCTTAGGCTCAAAATGATCCTTGAGTTGTTTAATCGCACGGGCATATTAATCTGTGTCCTCCGCTTCACCAGCTTGTGCACTGCCTAACCCATCAAACACTGCACGGCCTTCCACACCAAGATTGTGAAGTAATAATGCCTTTTTGCGAGTTGAGCTGAATCTCTCTCCTCCCATTGCCACCAGGTAGTTTTCAAACATGTCTTTCCACCTGTCCCACCTAACTTGGGGGCGTCCAGGTTCATTCAAAAATGATATTGGCGGAGGTATTGAAGCTGCCATGTCTTAAGCGGTAAAAAGGTGGTAAAGAGTGGGTTGCTGGATGCAACCAATAGACTCTGGATCAGTTCAAGTATGCCCAGTGGATGCACAGACTGAGCAGTGACAATGCTGTGCTATGCAGACAAAGGGATCAGTCTTGTAAGAGTACAATCCCTTGTGTATGATGTCACAATCCTCCTTACATCAGTCTGAATTGGAACATGATGGCTGCTCATCCACAGAATGGATACATGTCATAATGGCTGGCTCCTGAAACTTGCCAGAGCTGCATGGGCAGGTTGCTCAACAACGATAATGTCAATGCTAGGGATCCTTGAAAGTAAACACTGTTGCTTTGAGACAGAGTCAATACAGTAATGGGGAGGCAAGATTACCCCCCAGGGGACGCGCCTGGTGACCTGTTGTTCCGCTTCTCCTGATCTTCCTGCAGCGTCCGCTGTCGCACAGGAGTGTGGAATAATGCAGGCCGCACTATGACGAGACTTCAAAGGAGTAGGGAGACACTGCTGAGAGCCATCCTCGTCGCCAATGAGGAAATAAGGGCTCCAGGCAGCAGTGATGAAGAAACAGTAATTTATTTCATTACAGCGACAGCGGCCTATGAGAGCCGAGTGCCAACATGGCTCTCTCCCTGCAGTCTCTACTGTCTCTCATCCACATTCTTAGAATAACATTCTTAGAACTTAATGAGCTCATAGTGCAGCTCAATGTTTAACTAGGATCTGGTAATACATTTTTATGAACTTGTTTTAACTTACACTTACATCATAACAGCCGACTCACCCGCCAAGCCTCCAGCACGCCCATTTGTTTCAATGGGCCTCTCACCCGGCAAAAATAAAATTGGGTGTTTTCACCCGCCTTTGTGACACACATGGTTGATAGGTATGACATACATGCCAACCCTCCCCATTTCTCATAGAAAAATATAGCTATTTTTCTGTTTCTCCCACCTAAAATAAAAATAACCCATACCTCTCAACACACACGCTTTTGCATACATGCCAACATTCAGATGCACCGGGGAGGGAGATTTCCACAGGGAAATCGGGAGATGCATATTTCCCCATAGGAATGCATTGGGGCTATAGATATTTTAGGCGGGAGACCGTGAAAAATAGCAATATTTTTCACCTAAAAATCGGGAGTCTCCCGCCTAAATCGGGAGGGTTGGCATGTATGCTTTTGGCAGGTGTCACCTGCCACTTAGGCACCTCTTTCACCCGCCAAGCCCCTTACACGCCCATATAGATCAATGGACTTTCACCCGCCAAATACAAATTTGGGTGTTTTCACCCGCCATGGGGCCACGAAAGGTTGAGAGCTTTGTATAACCCCAATGCATCCATAGGGGAAAATTACGTTTTCCTGATTTCTTTGACGAAATATTCCTGCCAGGTGCTTCAGAATGTTAGCATGTATGTACCTTTGAGAATATTTGGAAATAAAATAGGTCACCACACAAAAGAGACCCAGGCTGTATTATGTAAACATGCCAACCCTCCCGATTTGGGCGGGAGACATTGTTTTTCACCAAAAGTTGTGCTCTTTTTTAACTTTCTCCCTCCTAAAATATTTTTCAATCCAATCCAATGGGAACATTCAATTCTCCCGATTTCTGTTACACAATATCCCTCCCAGCTGTGGCAAAATGTTGGCATGTACGATTATGTTCTGTGGGCATCACAGAACCACTGTGAGTAATGGATATCCAAAGAAGAGGACCACACCAAGAGCTAAGGTCATGTCTTGCTTATTCTGCGTTCCTAGACAAAAAAACAGGACACTACATCTCCCCCACACATGAACACATGCAACATTACTCCATCTCTGAATCCATCTCAACGGCTTCTTGACCACTCTCTTGGAAGGGCTTTGGTGCATGACCAATTTCTCTACCTCACTAAAGGTGCTGTCTTCAGAGTCCACATCTTCGTCGCGTCCATGTAGTCAGAGCAGATATCCTGTGAACTTGAATAGTCAGACTCTTCTTTCAAGGGAGTGGTGTCCTTCACAAGCTTCTTGAAAAACAATGATTTTCTGGTGATGGAGTGACCTTGGCCTTCAGCAGAGATCATGGACCCTTTTACTTCTGTCACTTCACTGTTAATGGGCTAGGACTAAAGATCGGCAAGTCCTTTTGTGATTTATTCTGACATACCAGAACAGATTTACCTACTTTCATCTCTGACTCCTTGGTCGTCTGCCAGCTATCCACATATGACTTCCTTTTCACCTTGTTGTTTTCAACCACTCGTCAAGCACAATTAGCTGCTTCTCGGTTGACTTCCTAATCAGAAATTGTTGTCAGTCTTTGAATCTTCCTGTTAAACATGAGTTCAGAGGGGCACACTCCAGTAGTACAATGCAGAGTGTTCTGATAATCCCTTAGAAGTGTGCAGATGGACTGCCTGAACGAGCCTCTCGTTATGGTACATACCTGCAAGGTTCTTCTGATGTTAGTCACACTCTGCCATTGACCAGTGTCCACAGTGGGGTGAGTCTCCTATGTTGAAATCATACGCATTTTGAAAAAATGGTGAAATCTCATCCACTAAATGGGGGACCATTGTCCGACTTTAAAATCGTAGGAATGCCATAGTGTGCGAACATCTTATCCAGCGCAGGCATGATGGCATGAGGAGCCATGGGTGGAACCAAATGTATTTCCAGGTATCCGGACATTTCATCTTTCATCACCAATACATATTTGCCATTTGACAGTGGCCCAAACAGATCAATAGCCTGCTCTTCCCATACCCTCAGTGGCATGGATATAATTTTCAGGGGTTCTGGGAGGTGCCGTGTGCCATGTATTTGCAAATGATGAATGTTTCAAGCGTCTTCTGTATTTTAGTTTCCTTCTTATAGAACCATGCTGTGAGGGGTCAGTAATTGGAGGTGGACAACTGTTTGAAGATCTTTCAAAATATGCCATTTTATTTTAAAAGAAAATGTATCAAAATGACTCACTCTCCCTACTCTGTTATGGAATTCCCAGCCTATTCTGAAATCTAAGGCAACACACTCTAACACAGGGTAACTGGCCGTCACGCTAAACAACAAACACAAAAATAAAAGGTATGGCAATTCAGCAGAACATAAGCAATACATACATTTCCTAAATTACCTTCTAAAGTCCTGGACGATTTCCCTTCTCCAGGATTTAAAGTCACTGCATCAAAATGTTCAATCTTGCTAAGGAAATGTCTTGACTCTGTCTTTAAAGATGTAAAGTTAAAGCAAAAGTTATTTCACAAAAAGTTCCAATGGTAACAATCTCCTCCGTGTAACAAAAGTTCCACTATCAACAAATCTCCTCCTTTTTGGTGAAGTTTTCCACTTTTCACTTTATAGCAAAATAGCCCCAATGGTAATCCTGGCCACAATGCTTTGTCAATCCCACAGGAAGATTCGCCATACTTCAAAAGAAAAATGCAATATCCACTGTTAATGGTACACAGTCCTTGATCAACATTTACCATTCCTTTAAACATGGGTTCAAAGGTCAAAATGGTATATTTGTCAGGATGACTTCTTACTAATGCTGCTTCTACTTCAATAACTATATTGTTTCTTATTTCTACCACGTGAACAGTCAGTTTTGTCCCACAGTAGTTTACCTTGGTTTCGACAACTGCAACGTATTGTTAAGGATTTCAATCAGGCGACGCACACCTTAGTCTCGGCCCAGTATGCAGCGTGCGACTGAAATGCTTATGGTTATAGATTAGATTCAATATTGAGATGATACACCACTCATATCACACCCCCTTTTCAAATACCCCGGGTCACAATGGACCATGAACCAGGCTGGTTGATAAAATATAATATTTATTTATTTATTTTAAAATTGAAAAGAAATCCTACAATTTTTAAAATGGGACAGTAATCACCAGTGGGGTGATAAGAACAATATGAATGTAAGCAATGCACTTAGTTTAACGTTCTATTGACACAACTACAAAACACCAGGGAATAGGAGCACTTTTGGATTTTAGGTAAGATAACACTTGAGTTAGAATTTCCCACTGCAATGTTCCCTCAACCCACTAATAATCAATTCTAAGTAGATAAACAGAAGCAGCAGGTGATCAGGAATGACTAATGGAAAACAGAATAGAAATCCGACTTTCCCTCCCCAAACAAGAGAGAAAAACGGATTTTAACCCTGGCAATGCTAAAAATGACACTCGGAAATGGATGAATAAAACAATGAATGTGTATAAAACTCTTGAAACAAAAAACATTCTTTACCGGAGCAACACTGGAAAGATGCTAGTAATGACCAGCAATGAATTGAGCAAAAACATACAATTTGAAACTGAATGTAAGATTTAAAACAGTTTATACTCAAAATGACACGTTGGAAATTTAGTAAACTTTTGCAATTCCCGCTTGAATTTCCCAAATAAAAATGGATGAATCATGATGCGGTTTTTGTTTTGGGGTGTAGCTATGGATCCTAGGTACAATATGGAAGTCAAATGAGGTCTCTAGCTGGTAAATTGCCTGAGTTATGCCAAACTAGTGAGGTGCGTTTTTGAGAAATTGAAGGCGCGAAAAAGGAGCAAAAAAATCAATTTTGACAAGGACAGTTTTACTCTACACTATGGCATTCAGGCTAGGCTACCAGAATGAGACACAGTAAGCTCCGGGGTTGACTCGCGAGTTCAACCCTAGCACCTCCGCGCCCGCCCTGGCGGACCCCGTCCGATCACTCCAAACAGGATTAATAGCTCAGGATTTTACAAGACAAAATTATGAAAGATGTTGGTGATAGCACAAGGAATCACAGGAAGGGTTTCAAGAATGATTTTGACAATATTACAATGATCAGGATAAGAATAGGAGGACTTAGAGAATGGAACTAAGGACAAGGCAAGTTAGGCTATGGTTCTAAGGTTCCTATTGATACGCACAGTCCATTTTTAGTTTGGATTTTGGACAGTCAGCGCTCTGGTTCACCACACGGATCTGGTCTAACACAGGACAGCTGGACACAATCAGCAGGACAGGGTCAGCTGGGCAGGGACTGGATACCAAAGGATAGTTTTTCTGGACTGGCAATTCTGGTTACTGGATACTGGATACTATAGGGCATCAGGGGAGCAGGATAGCAGCAGCATGCAGTGAGTGGCAAGCCAGGTTATGATATGATATGATCGTTTATTTATATAGCGCCTATACACAATGTGTTTCAAAGCGCTTCAAGGCAAGGGAGGGAACAAGGGTAAATACAACCACATTCTTACAGGCCATGAACATTAAGGATGTGAAATTAACTATCGTACTCGGCCTGACGACATTTCAGATAGTGCAAGAGCTAAGACATAGATAAGGAAGGGGGGGGGAAGGAAATGGAAACAGACAGGCGACTACCGTACTAGGCCTGACGACATTTCTGGTAGAGCCGGAGAAAAACAAAAGGTGAGGGAGAGGGGTACAGAAAGGGAGGGGAGGAACAAAACAAGCGACTATCATACTAGGCCTGACGACATTTCAGATAGTGCTGGAGGGGTGGGGAGGAAAAATTCAGTAATGGGAGGAAAAATTCAGTAATGGGAGGGTGGAGGAAACAGACGAGGTTGCTATCATATTAGGTCCGGGGACAATTCTGATAGAGTAAGTGCATAGAAGAAAGTAAGGGGAGGAGATAGGAAAAGGGAGAAGGGAAAGGAGGAGAGAAAAGAGATTAAGCAGTCAACAAGAGTGGAGAAGCAAGCGTGCAGAGCGAATACAATTGCAGAAGTCAGTAGTAACACATAATGTTGCAAGACAGGATACAAGATGAAGATGGGAACAGCATGATTCAGGGTCACCATGAGTACAAGATGCAAAGGAAGTCCAGCATGAGAGTTGAGAAAGAGTGACGCACCGTGAATGAATGAAGTCCATAAAAGTCAAATCCAGCATTGGCCACAAGACAGTGATGGCGAAGGAAGGCACCAGGTGGGTGGATCTTGCTAAGTGGTGAAAAAGAGCAGCAGGCAGGAAGGTACGAGGTGGGCGGGACCTAGGCCAGGTGACCTAGATCCACTTGCACCTGCTCCCCATCTGCAAATGAAAAGAAGGTGGAGGGCTCCTTAAGTAGGGAAACAGAGCGGCAAGCAGAAAGGCACCAAGTGGGCATGGCTTGCTAAGTGGTGAAAAAGAGCGGGAAGCAGGAAGGCACCAGGGGGGCGGGGCTTGCTAAGTGGTGAAAAAGAGCGGCAAGCAGGAAGGCACCAGTTGGGCGGCACTTGCTAAGTGCTGAAAAAGAGCGGCAGGTAGAAAGGCACCAGGTGGCGGGGCTTAGGCCAGGTGACCTAGATCCACTGCACCTGCTCCCCATCTGCAAAGGAAAAGAAGCTGGAGGGCTCCTTAAGTAGGGAAACAGAGCGGCAAGCAGAAAGACACCAGGTGGGCGTGGCTTGCTAAGTAGTGAAAAAGAGCGGGAAGCAGGAAGGCCCCAGGTGGGCGGGGCTTGCTAAGTGGTGAAAAAGAGCGGGGAGCAGGAAGGCACCAGGTGGACGGGGGTTGCTAAGTGGTGAAAAAGAGCAGCAAGCAGGAAGGTACCAGGTGGGCGGGGCTTGCTAAGTGGTGAAAAAGAGCGGCATGCAGGAAGGCACCAGGTGGGCGGGGCTTGCTAAGTGGTGAAAAAGAGCGAGAAGCAGGAAGGATGTTTCCCAAAACACCACAGTGTTTCCCTTTGTTATGGGGATTATTTTAGAATTGAGGCCTAGCTGAAGCAAGATCAGCAATGCTTGGCCTTGTGGTTGGGATCTGGAGTTTAGAGGGATAAATGCAAGATGAAGACAGGAACAGGACAGGATGCCCGACAGGAAATTATGAATCGGTCAGGAATCAGTGTGTTCCTGTGTGTTGTCAGGGGCTCTTAGTTATAATGCCAGGTGGCATCATCACAGTATATGACAGGGGCAGGCTTTGCTACACATGCCCCTAAAAATAGGATTGGGCAAGGGTAGGAATCTCTGCCATGCTCCCTGCTGGTTGGATTTCTAAGGGAATGATGTCAGGTTTCTGAGGTGAGGTTTACTATGGTTCTAGAAACTCCCACATTTACTTTACTGAAAATCTGATTTTGCCAAATACATACATTTATACACTTGCAATCTCTTGGCAAATTATACCCACAGGTTACATGTGATGTGCAGCACAGATTAGTCCAAACCTCCAGTCTATGCGACCTTGTTTCGCCTTTCTGACACATTTTGGTAGTTTTACACATTAAAGATTTGACCTAAAATTCCATAATTTTATACACAAATGCGAATTGTCCCCAAGGATGTACGTAAAACATCTTATGTTTGCTATATTAATACTTTCCTGTGAATCTGTCATATTTCGTAACTTCTGTTCCCCATCCGGCAATGAGTTCTACCAAGTTTTAAAAGATGGCCCCCAACATTAGATTTAACACTGCAAACTTTTACATTTCTGCAAATTCTTGCTACAGAAATAAGAGTCTTTAAATTTTCTTTATAACATAGTCTCTCGCACCAAAAGGCAGTCCCTTTGTTACTTGATCCTGTTTTTATTTTTCTTCCTTCAACTGCAAGCAGCTGTCATTTCCTTCCAGGCAAGGGGGGTTCCAGTCTTAATTGAAGGTTTTATGGTCCCTTCACACTTGACAGGTGAGTGTCCCTGGACTGCTACTTCCCAGCCTAGAGCACAGACGAATGTCTGAAGAGCATGTGAACTTTCATTGTCCTATCCCATTCAAAGTTTTTCAAGCTGGCACTTTGCACCTACGTGTCCAGGATTTAGGGTGTATCTCCCTTCCTTGGAGGAGATTCATAGCTGGCAACTGGAATAACAGGTTTTTCTAAGAACTTGCAACTCCAGCCTATGTGTTTTAAAGTGTTTAATTTCTTATTTAGGGTCTTGAATTATACCAACCTATGACAGAAGATATCCTATGTGTGTATTGTCACAACTAACATAGGTCCTTTACATTGCTAAGTAAGCAGGCTTTCATTAACAATTGAGTTTTAAACAGGTAATTTTTTTCTCTTCAGTTAGCACAGCCCATTTTTCCACATGTGTTAAAAACTGCTATCATTTCTTTCTTTCATTCGGTGTGCAGCTCCTCAGATTGCCACTGTCTTGACAGCTGTAGTAAGTTTCCTTGCAGCAGAACTCTTATCTAAAGTATAGACACATTTATCCTTGACCTGGCTCAGAGACTAAAAAGTATCTTTGAACTGCTGCTCCTGGATATATTTTGTCAAGAAATAAACACGTGTTTCCGTGCGAGGGAAAAATGAAGTTGCTTTTGATTTCTCTGCGAGTTGGATTGACTGGCCTTTTTACTCACAGTGGTTTCAGAATGACAGGTGGAATTGGCACCAAACCAGCATTTTGACAGGGTGAAAATGTTTCATCTTGAAGGGGAATTTTTGGCTTTTGCAGCAATGCAGTGCTGCCGGTTCCCTTGATTCCATTCATATGTCTCAGAACACACTGGCATACTTTTTCATTGTGTCCCCTTGTTCCATTTGGCCTGAAGAGTGTGAGGCAAGATGGTGCAGCCATTTTTCTGTTGCTGCCAAAATGCAGTTTTGAGGTCCTGGTGTGCACAAGAGCCAGCGCAGCCAGGTTGCTATTTCTTGCGCAAATGCAGCTCAGTGATGTGGGGCAATGCGTTGAGTGGGTCAATATATCCCACAGTGTCATCTACTGATAACCAAATGTATCTCAGGAATTACTTTAGACCACTGCCACAACTTCAATGACTTTTAGACAGACTTTGACAGGATCACTTTGACAATTTGTCAACCTCTTCATGTAGGCTAGATACTCTTCCTTCAAATTATCCTCTTCAAAGGGGCAGTCTCTTAGCCTCTCTTGTCTAACTGTCAACAATGGTAACCTATGTTTGCCTTCAAGACTCCCTTCTTTCTGGCCTTCACAGATTTGGGCATTATAGGTTGAGTCTACTTCAAAAATGTTCTTCACAAGCATCCAACTCCCCTTTCCCAATTTTAGCTGCACCTTTCTGCCATCTTTCAGCCCAACAATTACCCAGTAGCATTGGTGCCACTCTCGTAGCCTCAGGTAACAGTTTTATACTTGTTGGTTTATGCAGATTAACTGTTAATAACTTCAAAGTATTGCTGGATGGATTTAAACTCTGTGAAATCAGCTTCACAGTTAGTATGGGGTACCTCTTGACTTTGGGCAATGCTTGTTCTCTTTGTCAGTCTTTTATACTCCTTGGAATGAAAGTTATGCCATTTATATACAAAATAAAAGGTTAATTCTTTCAGGAAAAACACAATTAGGCACACGCGACCATTCTTTGATGCATTTTTCAAGCTTTAAATGTGGTTGTGAAATTTTATACCCATAGAAACAAAGCAAAAAGTTCAAGCCTCTTTGGGGAATCCTGATAAGGCACACACGACCATTTGTTAATGTAGGTTTACCACAGTAAAAATTGTAACTTTAATATTGTCAGTGTTAAGTGCTCGGTGATGGTCTTTGTAGCGTTCCCTTCTCTTAATTAAGGACACACGCCCACTCTTTGAACAATTATAGTCTTCGGTTATTAGAACAATGGGTTTAATAACGTTAGCTTCGTACGCGAGCAAGAAGTCTTTTCCTTAATACACGTGTGTTACAATTCCATTGTTCAAGAAATTTTGAATACAGCAGTCCACTTCTACTCGTGGAAAGTCTTACACGAGTGGAAAAGGAGCTGGTAACTATTACTGGCAAGGATAGTGCAATGCTTTAGAATGCCATGCTTCACTCAAAGGCTTATGAAGCATTTGCTCTGGGGGTTGCACTGCTTCCCCGACTTCAACTAGAACTTCTACTGCTTCTGGCTCACTGGGGAACCGCACCCTTCTTCTGAACAGGTATCTCTGGTCTGGCCACACGCCTTGGGAGTTTCCACTGCTTCCAAAACCCTTAACATGACAAGTGCTTCTTGCCTCAGTATTCGACATGCCAGCAGCTCGGCAACCATGGCAATCAAGCTGACATGGGGAAAACCGTTACTCTAACATTTCTTCCGCTGCAAGGCCTCTGCACTTTAGAGTTTGGAAGGACAGGACTCTCTCACAACATGCAGTTGAAATCTGCTGTCTCCTCGTTCCGATGTCCCTCTTGTTCTGTCACTTCTGCTTGGTTTACCAGCCTACTGTCTTCCTTCTGCTTCCACTGCCACTCCAGCCAACATTCCAGCTCCTTCCATTCCTTCTTTCTTTCTCTCCCTGAGGGGGGCCTTTTATGCCTCCTAGGTTCAGTGATCATTTGCAGGTGTGGGCTAGGAGCCTCAATTGCCTGATTACTACAATGGCTAATAGGCTTAATTGCCTGACCACTACATCTGCATGCCTCTTCAGCCCTCTTCCTCATATCAGTCTCTCTAGGATTTTGGGACTTGTAGTTTCCTTCCACAAAGTTGGGTGTTTAGCATATTTTAATTATTTTTAAGGGTAGGTCCGCAACTCAAAATCCAACATGAGAGTTAGGGACATTAAAATGACAATAAGCTGTTAACCCTTTAGGAACATTGGGATAATTCTTCCTCCCAGATGAAAAATACTGTGTCTCATCCCACAGAATCTCCTCACCACCCTGCGCTCTGTATCCTCCCAGGTGATCCTCCAGCAGTACACTACCCCCAGGGATTGGATCAGGAAACGTCTGCCTTCCCCTGGACACCTGGGAGGAGACATTAGGCAGGGTTGCAGTGAGGGATCGATAGGATTCTTCACATACCCTTCCCCTACAGATCTGGTTCGGTCCAGGTTCTTGTTGCTCTCCTACTTCTGCTGCTCCCTCATTCTTAGCAGGTCCACCCGTTTCCCAGTCCCTGACTGGATCATTTAGACTAAAATCTCCACAACCCCATGAATTACAGGGGAAATATGAAACTTCTCTTCCCTTTTTGTAAGTAATAGGGTTTTTCTCATTTCTTAGTTTCATTTGAGCCACATGTAAAATATATTCATTAAACCATGAAATGTAATTACCCAAAATCAAAAATGTAGGAAGATCAGGTATTACTGCCACTAATAGTGAATAATTTCTTCCCAGAATGGTAATATCAAGGATGGTTAAGGGATGTTTTTCTATTTGACCATCTATATAAATTATTCATTTGTATCCCATAGTTTTCCAACTAGAGGGAAGAAGACTAGCTTGTATAGCTGAGGTTTTACTTTCGGTGAGGAACTGTGCCCAAATTGTCTCACCTTTAAATACCACAGGTCTTCTGTAATTGGTTATCTCCCCAGTACAGAACATGTTATGATATTCCCACCTGCATTTAAACAAGTTTACAGATGATATACCTTCTTCACAGACTACTTGTTTTTCTTCCTCCCATTCATCTTTTAAGACACTATATGAATGCTGAGGTCTACGCCCATATTCATGCTGTTGAAAATGTCCACATCGCAAGCACCATAACTCAGGAGATACAGCTTTCCCAGAAAACCTAGATCTTTAAAATGGGAAGTGTTTTCCTGTGAACTTCTAGAAATAGATTTCTGAGATTATCAAAACCTGGAGGTTAGGTTCTATCTTTATCCACAGGTGTGAAACATGTATTAGTCGGAGAGGAAGCAGTACAAATATTTGATCTCCTATTTCTATATCTGATAATCCTAAAAAGGATCACAGTTTTGTTCTTCTTCTGCACTCCAAGTGTCACTTGCTTGCTCTTGATAAAGAGGTTCAAGTTCAGGGCAACCAGCCTCTTCCTCATAACAATATAGCATGGTAGTCTGAGCATTTTCAGTTTTTGTCTTGTAAAGGTGTTAAAGGTTAGGGTAGCAACTCTCTTTCTTCATACAATATTACAAGGTGTTCTGGTGACCTTTCTTTTTAATCTTACTAGAAAAAGCATCATAAAGTTCACAGGTAGAAAAACAACTTTCTGGGGACATTGACAGTATTTGCAGCTGTATTTTCCTCCTGATGCCATGATTCCCACGCAACATCATACATCAACCTACAGTGGTTGAAAAATTGAGAACCATTTCCTTTCCACTAGATATAAGAGGATAGATCTTAATTCTGGGTCTGTGTTTAGGTATAATATAGGCAGGTGTATAAATGGGAAATTCTAACTCTATTTTCAAGCACACTATTAATTTGTCTTTTCTTTGAATCACATGATTCTGGGGGAAATATAGATGATACACATTCCCTTCAACATATTGGGTCTCATTACGAGTCCGACGGTAACCGCGGCGGTAACACCACCTGGTTACCGCCAGACTCGTATTACCATTCCGCCTCCGTGACTCCCGGAATTACCAGGGCATTACAGCCCCGGTGTCCCGGGAGTCACGGAGGCGGAAATTCCCATTCCCATTCCCATTGAGTCCCATAGGACTCAATGGGAATGGGGACGTGGAAACACCGGCTCCATCTCGTGATGGTGCTGGTGTTTCCACGTCCACCTGCAGGTGGGAGGTGTTCAACCCGCCAGGTCAGACCTGGCAGGAAGATCACCTCCCGCCTGCAGGACTCGGGATCGGGCGGTCCGGAATTAACAGTGGTGGTGGGTTTACCGCCATTGTTAATTCCGCACCGCCCGACCCGTAATGAGGCCCATTGTCTTTTAGGAAGAATAGCCTGGCCGGAGACTTTAAAAATGTTTATGCCTACATTCATCATAAGAGGCCACTGATTACAGGGAACTTCTCTTATTCTCCTCGGTTCCTTTGATGGGAAAGGAATCAAAGCTCATTTCCTCCCTATTAAGGGAGTTATGAGGAACAGGTTTTGAATAGGAAGTACAAGTGGCACGAGTAGGAGAAAAAGGCTCAGACCAAACCTCTTCTGAGTCAGCTTCAGTTTGATCAGAATCTGCCAAATACATTGTGGATCCCAAGATGGTATCAACTAATTTCGATCCCATTGCTGGCACCATATTTGAGGCATCAGTAATGCGAGGCAGACAACTGTTTGCAGGTCCTTCAAAATATGCCATTTTATTTTAAAAGGAAATGTATCAAAATGCCTCACTTTCCCTATTCTGTTGAGGAATTCCCAGCCTATTCTAAAAGCTAAGAGAACACACTCTAACACAGGATAACCGGCCCGCACACTAAACAACAAACACATAAATAAAAGGTATGGCAATTCAACCGAACATAAACAATATGTACATTTCCTAAATTACCTTCTAAAGTCCTGGGAGATTTCCCCTCCCCAGGATTTAAAGTCACTTCATCAAAATGTTAAACCTTGGTAAAGAAATATCTTAACTATGTCCTTAAAGATGTGAAGTTAAAGTAAAAGTTAATTAACAAAGAATTCCAATGGTAACAATCTTCTCCTTGTAACAAAAGTTCCACTAGCAACACATCTGCTCCTTTTAGGTGCCGTTTTCCACTTTTCACATCAAGCAAAATAGCCCCAATGATAATCCTGGCCACAATTCTTTGTCAATCTCACAGGAGGATTTGCCACAGTTCAAAAGAAAAATGCAATATCCACAGTTTATGGTATACAGTTCTTGATCAACAGTTAGGAGTCCTTTAAATATGGTGTCAACAGTCCACATTGTATATTTGTCAGGATTACCTCTTACCACTGCTGCTTCTACTCCAACAACTATATTTCATCTTAGTTTTACCATGAGAACATTCACTTTTGTCCCAGTAGTTTACCTTGGTTTCGACCACTGCACTGTATCATCTACTGACAACGAAAGGGGCATCCTCTTAGCCTCACTTGTCTAACTGTCAACAATGGTAATCTGTGTTTGCCTTCAAGACTCCCTTCTTTCTGGCCCTCACAGTCTTGGGCATTACAGGTTGAGTCTACTTCAAAAATGTTCTTCACAAGCAGCAAATTCCCTTTCCCCAATTCTACCTGCACTTTTCTGCCAGCTTTAAACCCAACAATTTCACAGAAGCCTTGGTGCCACTATCTTAGTCTCAGGTAACAGTTGTATACTTGTTGTTTATGCCAGTGAACTATTAATAACGTCACAGTATTACTGGATTGGTTTAAACTCTGAGAAAGGTTCAGCTTCACAGTTAAAAGGGGGTACCTCTTGCCTTTAGGCAATGCTTGTTCTCTTCTTCAGTCTTTTATACTCTTTTGAATTAAAGGTATGCCACTTATAGACTGCGTATAAAGTTCAGTCTTTCAAGAGAAACCACAATTAGGCACACGCAACCACTATTTGATGTATTTATCAAGCTTTAAAGGTGGTTTTGACATTGTATTCCCATAGAAGTAAAGGAAAAAAATTCAGGACTCCTGGTGGAATCACAATAAGGCACACGCGACCATTCGTTAATGGAGTTTTCCCACTGTAAAGATTGTACATTTAATATTGTCTGCGTTAATTGTTCTGTGGTGGTCTTTGCAGAGTTCCCTTCTCTTAATTAAGGGCATGTGACCACTCTTTGAACAATTAAAGTCTTCGGTTATTAGAACAATGGGTTTAACAGCATTAACTTCCTACGTGTGCAAGAAGAATTTTACTTTGTACGCGTGCTTTACAATTCCATTGTTCAAGGGATTTTGAATAAAGCGGTCCACTTCTACTCACTGAAAGTCTTAAGTGAGTGGCAAAGGAGCTAGTTACTGTTACCGGCACGGCTCACGCAATGCTTTAGAACGCTGTGCTTCACTCACCGGCTTCTGAAGCGCTTGCTCTGAGGGCCGCTCTGCTTCCCCATCTTCAACTACAACTTCTACTGATTCTGGCTCGCTGGGGACCCACACCTTTCTCCTGAACAAATGTCTCTTGTCCAGTCACACGTCTTGGGAGTTTCCTCTGCTTCCAAAGCCTTCCACGTGACAAGTGCTTCTTGCCTTGGTATTTGACACGCCAGAAGCTTGGCAACCATAGCAATCAGGCTTACATTGGGAAAACCATTTCTCCAACATGTCTTCCACTGCGCAGCCTCTGCACTTCAGAGTTTGGAAGGACAGTACTCTCTCAGAACACACAGGTGAAATCTGCTGTTTCCTCGTTCCGGCGTCCGTCTTGTACTCCCACTTCTGCTTGGTTTTCCAGCCTTGTGTCTTCCTTCTGCATCTACTGCCACAGCCTGCACTCCAGCCAACGTTCCAGCTCCTTCCACTCCTTCTTTCTTTCTCTCCCTGAGGGGGATTTTATGCCTCCCTTGTTCAGTGATAATTTTCAGGTGTGGGCTAGTAGCCTCAAATACCTGACTACTACAATGGCTACTAGGCTTAATTGCCTGACTACTACATCTGCATGCCTCTTCAGCCCTCTTCCCCATCTCAGTCTCTCTAGGATTTCCTTCCTCAAAGTTAGGTTTTCGCATATTTGCATTGTTTTTGAGGGTAGGTTTAATTTCCCTATAGGTATTAAGAGAGGGGCTATGAAGCCTAGCCTTTACATAGGAAGCTAGTTTATTGAAGACAGCGTTTCCACATTCCTTTATAGTGTATCCTTGGGTTTGAGGAAGGTGTTTTTTTGGGATACCATTAAGGATCTTTCTTTTGTTAAAGTTTGCTCAGGTTTTACAGCATTAATGTCCACAACTCGAGATCTAACATGGGAGTTAGGGATATTAAAGTGACAATAAGCCATTGCCTCTTTAGGTACCTTGGAAAGATTCTTCCTTCCAGAGGAAAAATACTGTGACTCATTCCACAGACTCTCCTCACCACCCTGTTCCTCCGAAGTGATCCTCCCACAGTACATCACCCCCAGGGTTAGGATCAGGAAGGGCATGCCTTCCTCAGGCCACCTGGGAGGAGACTTCAGGTAGCGTTTCAGTGAGGGATCCGTAGATTCTTCATAATACCTTGGGCCGAGATTTGTCTCTTTGTGGACACTATGCCCCAGTAGCCCACATGTGCGAGTTCTATTACTTGATCTTGCAGAGACAAAGGAATAATAATTCTGTTTTATTTTAATAGGAGACTGTGATGAATCTGAGGTTGTTGCCCCTTCTTCCCTAGGGGGAGACCTTTCCCATGGGACAACGGCAGTGCATCCACAGTACAAATGCCCCCCTGGGGGTGGTGCACTGAGGGAGGATCACATGAGGTAGGAATCCCCCTATGAGAATGGGGATGACCATCATCAGAGAATGTGGTAATACCCCACTTTAATACCACAAACCCCATCTCCAACTCTAAATCCTTCTCCCCCTCCGTGGATAGAACCGATATATTTTGTTGTCAACGCAGTCCGTTTAACCTACATGACAACATTGAAAAGCCAGAAAAGCCAGAAAATACAAAGTATCATGTATATAGCTTTAAGGAAGTACTGGGACAAAGAAGATAGCTGCGAGTCCAAGGATCACTTGAGAAGCAGAGTGAGCGGTCTAGCTTCCTAATGCCAGCGATTGGCCCAAAGCTGTACATCAATCCCATGTAGGAGTTTCAAAGGAGAAGCTCAAACTCAGGCACAACTGGGACGTGCAAGAGAGACGTCCCCAGGAACAGCAGGAGCCATGCTCGGGAGCACCTGACGCAAGCCACAAGGGAAGCCCGAACCGGAGGACAGAGGGAACTGCAGCGTGGTCCGTTAGGAGAGGACTACTCGGGTTGCTGCAAATTGAATCCTCTCTGCCTCCCATGGTATGGCTTAGCATGCAAGAGACAGGCCGCGCAGCTGGGGAAAGGTATCAGACTGCAGAGCCACTGCAGAACCTGCGGAATGCCCAAATGCTTCCAGAACAAGGGACACAGCTGCCCAGCTAGTACCTCAGAGAAGAAAGCAAACAGGTACTCTGCTTGCCTGGGTGCTGGTTGAAGTCCAGAGAAGCAACGGGGTGAGATCAGGAACTGGAAAGAGAGGGTCTGGGACCCTGATGAAAGAGAGGTTATGTGACCCTAATGCAAGTGAGAGAGAGTTATATGTCTGACTGGAGAGTGAACCGAGCAGATACAACGCAACATTGCAAGTCTGGGATCCGCACCCATATGACAAACCGAAGTTTAAAGCCTAGAGGGTCTGAGACCTTGTGACAGTAAAGAGAGAGACAATCCATGAGAACTCACTGGCTTGGCAGGAGAGAGAACCCAGCCACGTTTGCAAGTCTGGGACCCACATCCATATGAGAAACTGCGAACAAAAGGGTCAAGAACTCTGGAACAGGTCAAAGGAATCCTACTCTTGGTAGCCGAATGTGCCAAGCTGGTAGGATATAAGAACTGTGAAATCAAGAAGCCGTTATTTCTGGATTATCCAGTAAGTTAGGATAACTACAGGGAAAAGGAGCACAAACCTAGCATTGGACTTCTGTATTTTGGAACATTATTTTGCATCACTTTATTACTAGCGAAACTGTGAACTTTTCTGTTGATTGAAAACACCAAGAAAACTGTTTACTTTGAGAAGAGACCATCCCTGCACAGCTATCTTAGATTATTAGTGTTAAGGACAGAAGTAGGTTTTTGGGACATGACAATTAGCCTCATTATAAGTGTGCCACTCTGGTAATAACAGTGCAGGTTGGTGTTACCAGACCAGCACACTACAGGTCTGCTTGCCGGAGTTGCTGTGCCTGGCAGGTAGGACCCTGCCGAGCACAGCGCTCACGGTAAGCATACCTACACGGAAGCACCAGCACCGTTATTAACGGTACTGGTGCTTCTGTGATCCCCATTCCCATTGAGTCCTATGGGAATCTGCCTGACATTTTCACTAGTTTCCTTTGAGGTAGGGAAATCCCTCTTATCTTTGGGCATAGAGAGGTATTTTTCCAACCCTTTCTTATTTAATAAAAGTCTTTACCCAAAAACATGCCATTGTGTCCAAGCCTTTCCTATGCATACTTACAAGACCTTGAGGTGATACAGACAATGGGCCTCATTACACGGATGGCGGAGAACCATGGCGCTATTAGCGCCATGGTTCATGCCGGTAAAATACCGGCACCGCCTTGGCGGAAAGGGGAATTACCGCCCCATTCCAAGGTTGGCGGGGCGGTAATTCCCCCTTCCACCATTTCCCTTCCCCATTCCCAGTTTTGGCCCATAGGGCTCAATGGGAATGGGGAAGGCGCTAATTACGGTACCGCAAATTGCGGTACCGTAATTAGCTCCCTGGGTCCCTTTGCGGGTTGGTTTTTAACGCCTAAATCCCCCAACCCGCAAAGGGACCTCGTAGTAAGGCGGTAAGGATTTACCGGTACCGGTATTTTACCGGTACCGGTAAATCCTTACCGCCATCCGTGTAATGAGGCCCAATGTGTCCTTCATGAATGTGTACGTTTGTGTCATTTTCCGCTCTTCATCAGAAAGTTCCTTTTCCTCATTGTCAACTTTGCGCCATCTTCCGGACAGCACCATTTGCTTAATTTGTGTGATGAATTTGTCTCTGCATGACTCCGTTATGATCTCATTGATATTCATGGCTTTAATAAGGGCATTATCAATGATTTAGTTAATGTACTGCTCAGGAGGTTTGTACATCTTCAACAGCTGAGAGCTTGTACACCTTCAACAGCTGAGAGCTGGCATCTTGACAGGAGGTCAACTGGATAATTCTCTTTTCCTGGTTTATGCACAATGTCAAAACAGTATTCCTGCGTCAAAGTACCTATCTTGCAATACATGGTGGCATTTTTGCATTTGACTTTCCATAAATCATCGTGAGGGCCTGATGGTCTGTGACAATTGTGCATTGTGTTCTATATAAGAATAAATGGTACTGTTAACATGCCTACACTACAGCTAGGCTCTAGTTCCTTGGCTGAGAATAAACGCACTCGGTGCTGGACAGACTTCTACTGGCACAGGACACTATACGCCTTTTTGACGTGGAGCCGGGTTTGAATTATGCCAATTTAGCCCCTAGCTCCACAGGGCTTGCATTGACTGTTAATTCGGTTTCTAGATCTGGGTCATAGTATGCCATGCAGGTCGCTGAGGAAATTCACTCACAAGTTTGTTTTCCTGAAGGCATCTTCACACTCAAGAGACCACTACAAGTCTTTGCCTTTGCCCATGAGTGGTGTGCTGACCGACGCAAAGTCCTTGATATACCTTGTGCCGTAGCTAGCCATTTCTAGAAATGACCGCACTGCTGATGTGGACTTCAGAGTGGGTGTAGCTGTCAATGCCTGTGCGTTTGCCGGGTCGGGTTGAAGACCATCACAGGAAAATATGTGCTGGAAACATTTCAGAGTGGACTTGCTAAATTCACATTTGTTAGCATTGAGGGTCAAATTTGCATCTTCAAGTGCCATGCACACTCGCCGTAGAGTGTCACTGTGAGTTTCTTGCATTGCTCCAAATATTAGAAAATTGTTGCTATAATTGAGGCACAGTGGGATGTTCCGAATTACCTGGTGTATTTCATTTTGAAAAATCTCCACCTCTGAGGAGATCTCAAAGCAGAGCCTTTTATACCTAAATAAACATTGGCGTGCTGTGAACATGGTAATGTAGTGAGACTCAAGCTGCAATTCAAACTGATGATACCCCTTGTACAGATCCAGTTTTGAGAAGACCTTTGATCCATGCAATAGGTGCATCATATCCGTCATCCTCGGGAACAGGTGACTTTCCCGCTCTATAGCTTGAATGAGGGTGCGCATGTCCACGCAGAAGTGAATTTCCCTGCTATGTTCTTTCTTGGGCACGAGTACGATCAGGGAAACTCAAGTTTTGAGCCCAGGCCCCTTGACATGTTCAATAATGTCTAGCGGGATACCTGAATAGTGCTGTTCCACAGGGGTGATGTCTTTGTTGATATGCAGTTTGATCAATTCTTTCAATATTCTGTCATGATCACTGCTTCCAAGGAGCTAGGACCAGCCCAACGTCCTTGGAAGCAGGCCCCTAACCTTCATCCTAGGCACCAGCCGGTCCCCACTGGGACCTTTTGGACCTTGTCCTGGCGCCGGTGGCACCAGGCTCATCAAAGTCACTGGTCCCGGCACTGGAAGCGCCGGGCTCATAATTTGTATGAAGATGCTTGGGTGGACTTACCTGCAGCAGACCATGCTGCTTACTTACCAGCCACATAGGAATCCTCTGTGAGCCGGGACTACTTTCTTACCTGGGTGGGGCAAGCTCCACTCCCTGGATACAACACTGGAACTCTTCTGGAACAGGAACTCTTTTCTTACCTAGGCGAGGCCGTGGAGGAAGACGCCTCATCACTCCAAGGCTATTTAAACCACACCCGATTGATGAAACGTGCTTCGTGTTATTCTGCATCTGCAGCAGAACGCTCACCGTGTCTGTTCCAGTCCTGAACCTGCAAGAACAAACGCTTACCATTCCTGTATCCAGCCTTCAGTAGCACCTGCAAAGACAAGAAACAACAGGTTAGCACGGCAACCTTCACGCGCACCACTTTCCTCACCTGATCCATCGGCAGCTACCATCTCTTCACGCTGCTCCTCCGCCTGTGAAGACAAAAGCATAGTTATTCCTGTGTGGAATTACTTACCGGCACTCCGCGAATTCCGGTTTTCTTCAACGCTGCAATCCTGCACCTGAAAGACAAAAGAAGAGACATTAGACAGGTATTTTACTTACGCTCCATCGCGCCCGCCACAATAGGGTGCCTGCAAATACTCCGGCGTTTCCAGCGTCTCTTCAACACCCGAACTCACAACTGCAAGGGAAAAGAGACAGTTAGAGAGCTTTTGAAAAGCAGGCAACCGGCATTTACTTATGCATTTCCAAGCGCGTCATTCCAAGACTCAGGCTCGAACTTCGGCTTTCTTCACACCATCTTCTACCTCAAGAGCCCTGCAAGACAAATAGAAAAAGCATTATACAGAGCCCTGTTCCACATTAACGTGCCCACGCACCTAAAGACTGTAAGGACTTAAAAGGTGTCTGGAAACTCACCGTTCGTGCAGTTAACGACGGTAGCAATCCTCTGATGTCAAGAGGCCTACGTTTCACCCAGTGAAGGAACTGGCAACGGCACCCTGCACCAGACGCAGATGGAGAGTCCAGCATTCACCTATCTAAGGTGAGCACGTTGACCTTGGGGCTCCACGGAAAAGCGAGGAAGGGAAAGGGAGAGAGATACCCGACAACCCTAGATCATTAACCCCATATTCTTTCACCTGCAGATATCTCACTCTTCGAGTTAGACACACAGTGCGAAGAGGCTCAGCCCCGGAAGCCAATTGAGTCCTGCACTTCACTTTTCGAGTCACAGACACCATCCTGCCAAGACCGGCGCCTCCGTGGGAATCAGGTGAGCGTTACAGAACGCGAAGCCCACCGCAAAACTCCTACCCAGGCGCAATGGAAACCTCGGATACTGATCAATTGGCCCAGTTGCTTGGGGAACTAAGAGCAGAAGTACATGCAGCTCGTCAGGAAACAAACGCTCTAAGAAGAGAGCTGATAATATCCAAGGAGCGAACAGAGGACCTCGCTAGGCAATTGCTACAAACGCAGGCAGGACAAACACCTTTGCCCGCTCCAGGAGGAAATTATCCTTCAGCATCTTCCTCAAATCCAGTGCAAATCAATCTACCCGGTAATGTGCTCTTGGCTCAGCCCGAACGCTTTTCTGGTGACCCAAAGAGATTTGCAGTGTTCATTAACCAGTGCAGCCTACACTTCTTATGTAGACCAGCTGCCTTCCCAACAGATCAGGCCAAGGTGGCTTTTGTGCTTTCTTATCTCAGTGGCAGTGCCGCAGATTGGTCGATCCCTTTAGTCACTCAGGATGATCCGGTTCTTCATGATTTCCAGGCCTTCCAGTCCAGCATGGAGAAACTGTTCGCAAGACATGCACAAGGGCTGGCCTTGGACAATGAACTCCTTTCGTTACGACAGGGTAATCAAGACCTCTTGACTTACATTGCCTCATTCAACAGACTTATAGTGGAAACTCAATGGCCTGAGGATAAAAGAATAACGCTTTTCTACAGAAGCCTGCGTGGAGAGCTCAAGGATGTGTTAGCTCAAGTTGTGAATCCTCCACAAGAATGCTCAGACTATATTGACTTAGTTGTTCAATTGGACCACAGATTACAGAACAGAAAGGCTGATCGTTCCAAATTTGATACCCAAGTGTTTTCTAAACCGCAGACCTCTACTAGGGGAGCTGACACCGTGGAACCCATGCAAATAGGGGGCATGAAAGGACCTCTAACCCAAAAAGAGCGAGAAAGGAGAAGACAGCTGCAATTATGCCTCTATTGCGGAAACCCGGGGCACTTTCTTCGAGACTGTCCAGTGAAACCAGCTAAGAAGGCTGTAGGAGCCGCAGATACCTGTACCACAAATTCTGAGCAGGGAAACGACCTAGCTCGACAAGTGTAGAGGTCCTCTTGCCGAGCGTTAAAATCTGTTCCATGACCTCGCATTTCATGGTGCCTATGGTCCTCATTAGCCCTGAACGTCCGGATCGTTTGCATGCAATTGAAGTTTACATCGACAGCGGAGCAATGGGTAATTATGTGGAGCGTGAAATGGTATCAAGGATGAATCTACCTCTTGTCCCTAAGGCAGTAAAAGACGTCATTACTACAGTGGATGGCACGGAGATAGCCTCCGGACCAGTAACTCACGCCACCCAAGAAGTGACGTTAGTGAGCCAAGAGGGACACCGGGAGAAAATTGTGTTCGATGTGATCAAGGCCCCTCAGTTCCAGATCATTCTGGGAATTCCTTGGTTAGAGAAGCACAATCCTCAGATCGATTGGCGAGCAAAGACGGTTCAGTTTCCAGAATGTATCTCCACTTGTTATCCTCGGCCTGATGTTCCACTGGCGGCAATCTCTTCTGAGGTTCCCAAACTACCTCCCGAATACCAGAAATTCCAAGACGTCTTTCGGAAGGACCAAGCTAACACCCTGCCTCCTCATAGGTCTTACGACTGTCAAATAGATCTGATACCCGGAACAACTCCTCCTTGCAGTAGGATCTATGCCCTCACCGAGCCAGAGAATCTTCACCTCAGACAATATCTGGACCAATACCTAGCTAACAGATTTATCCGTCCTTCAAAATCTCCAGCTTCCTCGGCTTTGTTCTTCGTTCCGAAAAAGGAAGGAGACCTTAGGACTTGTATAGATTACCGCGCCCTGAATCAAATCACTGTTAAAAACAGATACCCGTTACCTTTGATCCCTGAACTCCTGGACCAAGTCAAAGACGCATGTATATATACAAAGTTGGATCTCAGAGGAGCCTACCACTTGGTACGAATAAAAGAGGGCGATGAATGGAAGACGGCCTTCCGCACCAAGTATGGGCTGTTTGAATATCAAGTTATGCCCTTTGGACTATGCAACGCTCCTGCCGCCTTCCAGTATTTTATGAATGATGTCCTTAGAGAACTCATAGATGTGTGTGTTGTTGTCTACATTGATGACATCCTCGTCTATTCATCATCTGAAGAGGAATATCAGAAACACGTTAAAGAGGTCCTCGAGAGATTACGTCAACATAACCTTTTTGCTAAGCTTGAAAAATGCGTTTTCAATGTAACTGAAGTTGAGTTCCTGGGATTCATATTGTCACCAAACGGAGTCCATATGGATTCAAAGAAAGTCGATGCAATCATCAAGTGGCCTTCACCAACCTCTGTAAAAGGAGTTCAAAGCATCTTAGGCTTCGCTAACTTTTACCGCAGGTTCATTCCTGAATTCTCTTGAATAGTCCAGCCCATCACCGCTCTATTAAAGAAAAACAAACGTTTTGAGTGGTCTACCGAGGCAGAACAAGCTTTTCAGGACTTAAAAGCTAAATTCATCTCTGCACCTGTTCTAAAACACCCTCGCCCAGAACTCCCCTACATCGTAGAAACAGATGCTTCTAGTCTTGCTATGGGGGCAGTTTTATCACAAAGAGATCCGTTCACACACCAATTACATCCTGTAGCCTTTTGGTCCCGCAAATTCTCGGCTCCCGAGATCAACTATTCAATTACAGACAAGGAACTTTTAGCTATCAGATCAGCCTTTAAAGCCTGGCGGCATTATCTTTTGGGAGCCAGACACACAGTCACCGTAATGACAGATCACCGCAACTTACAATATCTGAAGACGGCCAAAGCTCAGTCTTCCAGGCAGCTCCGCTGGGCTCTGTTTTTGGCTGAGTTTGACTTTATAATTACTTATCGACCAGGCAGTAAAAACGGAAAAGCAGATGCCCTCTCCCGGATGGGAATAGATGAACACTTGACCAATCCTGAACCAATACCCATAATCCCAGAACAAAGGATTTTGGGCTTGGTCAGCGCTCAATCCTTTGAAGACATCGAGACTACAGTCAAATCACTCCTAACTCCGGCAGAATTACAGGACTGGCAATTCAAGGGGGAGGATTTCTCAGTGGACCAAGACCTACCATATTTCCGAGGACGATTGTACTTGCCCTGTGAGAAAATACAAAAACAGGTAATCTCCTGTTATCACGACTCATTAATGGAGGGTCACCCTGGCATTACCAAAACCATGGAAAAGGTCAAAAGACATTTCTGGTGGCCATCATGGAAGAAGGATATTAGAGACTTTGTAATCTCCTGCGGTGTGTGTGCTCAGAATAAAAGTCAGAAGGAGAAACCAGCCGGCCTCTTACACCCACTGGACATCCCTCCCTGTCCATGGCATACCCTGTCCATGGATTTCATCACGGATTTACCTCCATGCTCAGGGTATAATACCATTTTAGTAGTCGTGGATCTATTCTCCAAGATGGCTCACTTCATTCCCCTGAAGGGCCTACCTTCAGCTTCAGTATTAGCCCGAGAATTCTTAGAAAACATTGTTCGGTTACACGGTTTTCCCTCGGTTTTGGTCTCCGATAGGGGAAGTCAATTCATCTCCCACTTTTGGCGAAGTTGCTGTCGCTTAGCCCAAATTGATGTGAGACTTTCAACCAGTCACCATCCCCAAACTGACGGACAAACCGAGAGGACAAATCAAACTCTGGAGCAATATTTACGTTGCATGCTCCAACAAACTGAAAACCCTTGGAAGGATATCCTTTGGATCGCTGAATAGGCTTATAACAATTCAACCCATTCTGGAACCGGGAAGACTCCCTTCTTCCTATTATACGGAAACCATCCTAGGACCTCTAACCTGGATCCTCCCCAAGAATTCGAAACACCTGCTGTGGATCACTTGCACTCGGTGATCACTCGTACTTTTAAAGAAGCCACTGCCCATCTGCAAAGAGCTAAAGCTCTATACAAGAAAGGAGCAGATCAACACCATAAAGAGGCCCCTCACTACGCAGTGGGAGATCAGGTCTGGTTATCCACTAAGCACCTGCCTCTAAAAGGACCCCGCACCTTCATCCCGAGATACTTAGGACCCTATCTCATCTCTGCCATAATTAATCCGGTGGCTGTCAAAGTGGAATTGCCTTCGCATATGAAAATACATCCAGTATTCCATGTCTCCTTACTAAAACCAGTACAACCAGAAACCCGATTGACCGAACTCCCAGAACCTGTTCTAGTGGATGGAGAACTTGAGTTCGAAGTAAAGAACATCCTAGACTCCAAAATCTCCAAATCTAAATTATATTACCTGGTTGATTGGAAAGGATACGGCCCCCAGGAAAGGTCTTGGGAACCCTCAGAACATGTCCTTGCACCTCGTCTGGTCAAGAAATTCCATCTGAATCACCCCGACAAGCCAAAACCCCCGGAGAAGACACGCTTATGAGGGGCCTTGAGGGGGGGTGCTGTCATGATCACTGCTTCCAAGGAGCTAGGACCAGCCCAACGTCCTTGGAAGCAGGCCCCTAACCTTCATCCTAGGCACCAGCCGGTCCCCACTGGGACCTTTTGGACCTTGTCCTGGCGCCAGAGGCACCAGGCTCATCAAAGTCACTGGTCCCGGCACTGGAAGCGCCGGGCTCATAATTTGTATGAAGATCCTTGGGTGGACTTACCTGCAGCAGACCATGCTGCTTACTTACCAGCCACATAGGAATCCTCTGTGAGCCGGGACTACTTTCTTACCTGGGTAGGGCAAGCTCCACTCCATGGATACAACACTGGAACTCTTCTGGAACAGGAACTCTTTTCTTACCTAGGCGAGGCCGTGGAGGAAGACGCCTCATCACTCCAAGGCTATTTAAACCACACCCGATTGATGAAACGTGCTTCGCGTTATTCTGCATCTGCAGCAGAACGCTCACCGTGTCTGTTCCAGTCCTGAACCTGCAAGAACAAACGCTTACCATTCCTGTATCCAGCCTTCAGTAGCACCTGCAAAGACAAGAAACAACAGGTTAGCACGGCAACCTTCACGCGCAGCGCTTTCCTCACCTGATCCATCGGCAGCTACCATCTCTTCACACTGCTCCTCCGCCTGTGAAGACAAAAGCATAGTTATTCCTGTGTGGAATTACTTACCGGCACTCCGCGAATTCCGGTTTTCTTCAACGCTGCAATCCTGCACCTGAAAGACAAAAGAAGAGACATTAGACAGGTATTTTACTTACGCGCCATCGCGCCCGCCACAATAGGGCGCCTGCAAATACTCTGGCGTTTCCAGCGTCTCTTCAACACCCGAACTCACAACTGCAAGGGAAAAGAGACAGTTAGAGAGCTTTTGAAAAGCAGGCAACCGGCATTTACTTACGCATTTCCAAGCGCGTCATTCCAAGACTCAGGCTCGAACTTCGGCTTTCTTCACACCATCTTCTACCTCAAGAGCCCTGCAAGACAAATAGAAAAAGCATTATACAGAGCCCTGTTCCACATTAACGTGCCCACGCACCTAAAGACTGTAAGGACTTAAAAGGTGTCCGGAAACTCACTGCTCGTGCAGTTAACGACGGTAGCAATCCTCTGATGTCAAGAGGCCTACGTTTCACCCAGTGAAGGAACTGGCAACGGCACCCTGCACCGGACGCAGATGGAGAGTCCAGCATTCACCTATCTAAGGTGAGCACGTTGACCTTGGGGCTCCACGGAAAAGCGAAGAATGGAAAGGGAGAGAGATACCCGACAACCCCAGATCATTAACCCCATATTCTTTCACCTGCAGATATCTCACTCTTCGAGTTAGACACACAGTGCGAAGAGGCTCAGCCCCGGAAGCCAATCGAGTCCTGCACTTCACTTTTCGAGTCACAGACACCATCCTGCCAAGACCGGCGCCTCCGTGGGAATCAGGTGAGCGTTACATATTCCTAGGCCTCGGAACGGCGATGGAAACAGTTTTACGACCATGATTTTGGCGCTTGTCATGTATGCAGACATTATTTACTACATGATGTGTACTAGTAGCATTTTCATTGCGGGTTTAAAGCTTAAAATGCTTCCACGGGTTCCCTTGACAATGTAGATGATCCAATCCTCAGTTTTTTCCTTGTATGTGCAGGTTGTTTCAAACATCCCTTTGCATGGGAGGGGTGTTGTCAAGCCGAAGGGGTAGATTTCGTTATTCAGTGTCTGCAGTTTTGCAGCATACTTCATATATCTCTTAGTTTTCATGTTGATGGTGGCCCCTGTGTCTATGAGAAATTCCCATACACTAACATTCAGCTGTAGCAACAGCATGGGGCTATATTCAATTGCTGTTCTA
Source organism: Ambystoma mexicanum (assembly GCF_040938575.1). Classification (NCBI taxonomy): domain Eukaryota; kingdom Metazoa; phylum Chordata; class Amphibia; order Caudata; family Ambystomatidae; genus Ambystoma; species Ambystoma mexicanum. The sequence continues at coordinate 1,025,672,712 of NC_090928.1, read as the reverse complement.
TTTCGTATTGCGTGGACTTATCCCCCGTTCCTGTCTATGCTAGAGGAGGACCCTAAGTCCTCTTGGCGTCTAGGTGACGACTCAATGTAACCTATTTTCTGACGCGTTGACCTTCTTTTTTATTCATCTGGAATGGAGGTTCATCGATATTCTTGGTGTCTTCCTTTTGCCCTTCTGGATTTCTGCAGGGATGTTGGATATCTCTCCTACAATCCTCTTTTTATGGGAGCTGGTGACCATTTTTTTTTGTGGGGCGAGAAGTCTCTGCACTCCTCAAGGATTTTCTCATATCATTTGTTCACTGATCATGTTTGACTTTTTTGCACATGGACTGAAAGTGATTTTCACTGCCACATGCATCACATCATGTGACCTACATCGTGTGGGAAGACGTATCTGCACCAGTAACACTTTTTCCTTATTAGCTTGTTTTTCAGCTGTTTGTATTGGGTATACCAATGCTGGCGCGGGTTGCAATATTATGATCTTTCACATGGACTCAGCCTGCATGTCAATGGCCATGTCAGCTCGGGCTAGCATCATAATCTCTTCTAGTGATCTCGTCCTTGCAATAGTTTCTTGCAAAATTTAGGAGACTCACGGCATGCTATTACTTGTGACCAGAGCTCGTCTTCCGTATAATCATTGTCAAAGTCACAGTATTGTACTCTTTTCCGCTGCCTCATGACAAATGTATCCAGAGTTCCACCCTTCACTTGAGTAGTTGTGTGAAAGATGTTCCTTTCATAATCATTGTTCTGCTGTGGAGCAAAATAGGTGTTAAGGGAGTCAATTATGCCTGTGAATCTGTTTGTGGCGTTTTCTGGCCTTTTGTACAGAATATCACGTACTGTGGCTCCTAATGAGTGCATCCGTATGCCTCACAGTCCTCTTTCCTCTCGTATGCCCATCATGTCTATGTACATAACAAAGTATTTCAGCCATCAGGCCCATCTAGGCCCCAAACTACTGCTATGTGGGAAGTCAAATGGCAGCACTGCTTGCAGCTGCAGTGTTTCATGACTTGGGTTTGGGCAGCTGGGCGTTATGAGCAAGAACGATGAAGGGGTGACCGCAGAAGACTCCTCTTCAGAAATGATTGGACGTGTCATATTCTGAACTGGTGGTGCATTCTTACCATCTTTCAGTCAAAGTGCTTATGCAGCGTGGCACCTCTGTTTTCTGTTTTAGACTCATTGCCTTTATTTGTGAACATTTTCATTTCTTCATCATATATGATGATATGATATGATAGATCATTTATAACGTGCTTAATACCCAGATGTTTCAAAGCACGGACCGGGGATCGAACCTGTGGTGCTCCGTGACATCTTGCTTCCAAGGCGAGCACATTGCCCCTGAGCTATCCTCCCAAGACAATGCAGGTACTTATGCTGTGTTGCACATATCTTCTCTGCCTTGGTCTTATTGTCCGTATGTATTTATTAGTATTTCTTTTTCCTTCAGGTGGTAGTGGGCTGCAGGCCTTATCAGATGAGCCACTGACGCATGTTGGATAATGATACTTTCTGTTTTGCAGATGGCGTGCATGTTCTTCATAGGATTTGAGCATTGTTGCAGTGCATTTCTGCATCGGCTCCCAGTGGCTGCGGGGATTAAGTTCAAAACCATTTGCATTGTCCACAAGGCCTTCTGGGGTATGGGGCCTCAATATCTTCAACTCTCTCTTCCTAAATATCTTCCTTCTCGAGCTCTTCACTCATCCGCCTCCAACTCCCTCAGGATCAGTCGCTTCTCCAAGCAACGAGTTGGTGGTAGATCTCTTTCTTTGGCTGGGGCCTCCTTCTGGAACAGCCTCCCTGAAACTTAAGGAGAACCATCTCCGGTTCTGGAAGCACCTCAAGACCTTTCTCTTTGCTTCTGCTTTCTCTCCTCCTCTCCCCGGCGGACCTCCTGATTGAAACTGCAGTAACAGTACTGCACTGGTTACCTGCCCACCCTCTGATCTTGGGCCCAGGTCCCTCCCTCACCAGTCGCACACACCTGCACTGCCTGCCTGGTAACCCATGCACTCAGAGACTGTTTCTGTATCCCTACAGTCCCACTACCAGCACTTGACACCTGATGTCTGCACTTGCCACTGTGGCGAATCCTTATTTATTGTTATTATTCTATTTCCTTGTACTGCACTGTCCCCCCTCCCACACAATTTTTCCACTTCCCCCATCCCATGCACTTGCGTGATCTGAATGACACCTGGCCTAGTAGGATCGTTGTCTGTCCTCCCTTTGTTCCCCCTCCCTTGCCTCATCGCGCCTTGACAGTGCCTTAAGTGGCACTACAAATCGAGCCGGGGCTCATCGAGGGGGCGTGGCCTAACAGCGGGGGTCTTGATGGCCCGTTAGGCCACGCCCCCTTAACGAGCCCGGGCTCAATGGGCTACTGCCACCCCTGCCAGGCAGCCTTTCGTAGAGATTAGCACCCTCTCCCCTATGGGGAGAGGGTGCTGATCTCTGCATTTATTTTGTGTAGGCTTGCCTGGCAGGGGACAGCGCCTGCCTATTCAGCCTTAATGGTGGTGCTGCCCCTCGCCAGCTGGGGAGGGGCAGCACCACCATTAAGGCTGAAAACGTGAGGCCACTGGAAGCAGAGGCCTTTTTCCTAAATACTGAAACTCCCGCGAATGCGCGGCAGCTCCAGTATTTAAAAAACAAGGCCTCTGCTTTCAGCGGCCTCACGTTTTTTCCATAATGGTGGCGCCGGCCGACGGGAATCTCTTGATTAAAGGGATGCCTCGCAGGTGCGGCGCCACCATTATGGCTGAAAGGAATTTTTTTCTGTAGCCTGAAGCTCTCGCAAACCAGCGAGCGCTTCAGGCTGTAGAAAAAAATGCCTTTTCGTGTAGTGGCCGGGGCTGCCAGGGGAGATTACCGGGCCCCGGCAGGGCCCCGCCTCAAAACGAAATTTCAGAGCCTGCCGGGGCCCAGCCCCGGCAGGCCCCGGCCCACTTAAAGCCCTACTTGTGTATAGGCGCGTTATAAATGCCATATCATACACTATCATATCATATCATATGAATTTGACATCCGCGAACCACGCCTCACTGAGCTCCGCCAGTCAAGTTGAGCATCCAGCTGCTATGACAGCAGAGCCACTCCACATGGGCGGCCGTGCCTTTATTTCCCGTTGTCGGGCAGCACTCCGCTCCTCGTGCTGTGCTCCACAGCGAGTTTGTGTCGCTGGATCTGCGTAATCTCAGGCAGAAGTGGGCACACAGGTTCGTCACCAACCTCATCACCAATATTATGTTCTGTGGGGATCTCAGAACGACCTGAGCACATGGTGAGTAACGGACATCCAAAGAAGAAGACCACACCAAGAGCTAAGGTAACGTCTTGTTTATTCCACGTTGCTAGCTAACTAACCCCTCACTATCCCATCCCATGCATCCTATTGCAGAAGTAGACAGAGAGACATGACAGAACGGAAGACAAAGAAACAGGACACTGCAGGCTGCAGAGGCCTACCAGAAAATCTCCAAAGTTTCCTATAGGTCAGTCCACCCCTGCTCTGTAGACACAGACCAGCTGCATGCAAACAACCCACCCTCAGGACCGGACACTGGGGGAAAACTAGCTGTTGTGACCACCATCTCACATTTTGTGGGACTGTTCCCATGCATGCCAACATTATCCATTCCATTCCGAAGACGATTGTCCAGTCCTGGTTTTAACTTTGCGCTATGGAACTTTTAGTCCTGGACGTATAGCAGGGAAATCCAGAACTACAAGTCACACAATGGACGTATAAACCCAGGACTGGACTATCATCTCCGAAAACTATTGGATGTTGGCATGTATGTTTTTGTCGATTTTATGGGCAGTGTCTCGAGTCCCGTGCTCACCCTGTCCGGGACGGAGACAAGTCCAAACTTTTCATGTCCATCCACAGGATCAACGTATTCCCAGTGCTCTGAGCAACCACTTATGTGTGATATTTCCCCATGCAGTATGAGAAACTGCTTGTTACGACCTAGCTCTGTACCAGCACAACATTACAGTCAGAGCAATTCGATCTTGATCGCCCAGACAAAGCAGTGAGCGGTTCACTGAAGGGGTAGGTTGTTGTGCCTAAAGAGATGCACACGGTAGGGATAAGAAATGATAGTGGTGCAACATGCTGCATGCTATGTGAAATAATGACTGCAGTTTTAAAATCCACAGCATTCGTTTAGGTTCACAGTAGATTGCATGATGCTGGAGGATAGCTCAGGGGCAATCTGCGTGCCTTGGAAGCAAGACGACACGGAGCAAGCGCGTTATAAATAACCTATCATATCATATCATAATGCAATCTATTATTAAGGATGACGAAAACAAAGCCAAAACCTTACTATTTGCTCCACATGTTCCTATGCTGAATATATATAGTCAGGCTGGTCTATGTGCAATTTGTGCACTTTTCAAGCCATTGTGTAAAACAATGTATAAGCTCATGAAACCCAAACCGTAACAAATATTTATATAAGGTACAGCTGTGAAGATGTATGGGTGAGTGCTTATATCACAGACTGGGTCCAAATCTTAACCAAAGTGTGTGATCCTGTCCAAATACTTAAATCTTTGTCATATCTGAGTCCATGAAAGTGATCGAATTAGCAAATTTCGCGATTTAATAATGTCTCACTCATGTTTTACTAGACTACTGACTTCCTTTATATATAATAATATTGAAATTCATATATTGCACGGGACACACTTGGCTTTCTCATGGCAAATCTTTACTAATGCTCTCCAGTGTCTAAGTCTGATGACACTCCATACAATGTCATGTTGTGTGACATCACTTCGGATCATGTCAATACATATGCAGATGAACAGGTTTACATGTCTTTTGCTGCACCTGTCCTCGGAAATCCCAGAATGTGCCCTTAAGTGAAAACTAACAGATCAGTGCACTGTCGGAGATTCATAGCTCACACCATCATTTTCGGGTGGTAGAAAAGACAGAGACAGCTTTATTTTATTACAAGACAAGTTTACAGACATACATTTTAACTGTACCAGAAAAATTCTGCAAAAAACTGCTCTACTCTCCAAATCTCCACCTATATAGATCACACACCCATTATGAAACCGAAAGTAATAAAGATCACCTGAGAATCAAAATCTACTCTCCAGCCCCTATGAGCAGGTCTCCCTCCTCTGTCTAGAAAATGCTGAGAGTACACACGTCCACTGTCGCTACTGCACTGATCACCTGACTCAGATTCTTCTGGACGGCTCTGTTGAGTATTTTTATACATTTTAATATTTTCTTACGCTGATGTGACATAACAATCTCAGGTTCCCATCTTTACAATCCCAACCATGTGCTTCAGGGCCAAGGAACAGACAAAGAGGCATTCAAAAACCAAATTTATTAGAATGAAAACTTCAATGTCAAAAAATTAGGTCTCCAGCTTTACCCTGGAGATCACTACAATCTTTATGTATTCAAAACAAATACTTAAATAAATGACATTTTACCTACCTTTATGAATCTCCCTATTATAAGTCCACAAAGGCATCCACATTCCATCACAAAGTCCTCCTCTAAATATTATGATAATCTAAAAGCCACTAGGCATTCTAACATTTCTGCTTCACATTGACTAATTTTTGAACATCACTAATTTCTCACTGGAATATTTTACAGAATTCAAGTATGAATACACATTTGATTTTCTCCCGTGTTAAGGATTTCAATCAGGCAATACACCCCGGTCTCAGCCTAGCATGCAATGCACAAATGAAATACTTATTTATTGTGTCTATAGGTTCAATATTCTGAGTGATATACCACTCATATCATGCCACTTCTCAAAATACCCCCAGCTCACAATGGACCAGGAATCAGGATGGTTGGTAAAGGTAATAATTATTTATTTAAAATTCAAATCAAACACAAGTTTTAATATATGGGGCAGCAATCAACAATGTGGTAACAATACAAATCAGAAAGCAAGTGAGGCAGCTGAATTCACTTATTGCAACACAGAATATAAAACACAGAGAAAAGAACAGTTTGGGCTTGTTGAAAAGATAGCGCTTAGGTTAAGATTTCCCCCTGCAATGTTCTTAATTCACAAATGAGCAATTCTACACAGATGGAAGTAAGCAGCATGTATTCAAGAATAAAGAACAGTGTACAGGGTTTGAATACAATCTTCCCTCCCCAAACAAGAGAGAAAAACGTTTTGGAAATCTACACTTTTAAAATGACATTTGAAAATGGCTGAGCAAAAAAATGAAAAGTATGCAAAAAAACTTAAATTGATATAAATCTGTATGGGAGCAACATGATAAAGAGCTTAACAAGCTATAACATGAACAACAGAACACACTTTGGGTCACAATGGAAGTTTGCAAATACTTTGCATGGGAAAACACACGTGTAAAACTTTTGCAAAATTGTGAATTCCCGCCTAAATTTCACTGTGCATGTTTTTTAAAAAAGGGATTAAAACTGTAGGGATGTAGCTAAGGGTCTTAGGTTTCAGTCAGAGTTGAAATTAACAAGGTAATTCATAGAATTTCGCAGAAAAGTGTCGCAAGCGGCTGGCGCAGAGTGTCCGCGTGCGATTGTCTGCGCCAGGCACGTGCGCTAAAACCGATTTCCGCGCACAGCGTATTCATGGATTATAGGCTCCCAAACCAGCCGTGGCGCAGAGTATCGCAGCGAACCTGCAGCATCGCCAGTAACACCCCCAAGAACGCCCTCGCGCAAGGAAAAGCCATCAAAATCGCTAAATCATCGCAAAGGGCAGCGCTAACCCTGGACCAGTCCACAGGGCTGCCAAACAAGGAACGCAAAGCGGGTAACGTGCATATCAGGGGTACGCGTGAAGTTATACACGCGATTAGCCAGGGTACGTGTATTACAGGGGTACGTGGGAATTATCACACGCGATTTGGCTGGGTACGTGTATTACAGGGGTACACGGGAAGTTCTACACGCGATTCGGCTGGGTACGTGTATTACAGGGGTGCGTGGGAATTCTCACATGCGATTTGGCCAGGTACGTGTATTACAGGGGTGCGCGGGAATTATCAGACGCGATTTGGCTTGGTACGTGTATTACAGGGGTGCGTGGGAAGTTCTACACGCGATTGGCCAGGGTACGTGTATTACAGGGGTACGTGGGAATTATCACAAGCGATTTGGCTGGGTACGTGTATTACAGGGGTACACGGGAAGTTCTACACGCGATTCGGCTGGGTACGTGTATTACAGGGGTGCGCGGGAATTCTCACATGCGATTTGGCCAGGTACGTGTATTACAGGGGTGCGCGGGAATTATCAGACGCGATTTGGCTTGGTACGTGTATTACAGGGGTGCGTGGGAATTATCAGACGCGATTTGGCTTGGTACGTGTATTACAGGGGTGCGTGGGAAGTTCTACACGCGATTGGCCAGGGTACGTGTATTACAGGGGTACGTGGGAATTATCACACGCGATTTGGCTGGGTACGTGTATTACAGGGGTACACGGGAAGTTCTACATGCGATTCGGCTGGGTACGTGTATTACAGGGGTGCGCGGGAATTCTCACATGCGATTTGGCCAGGTACGTGTATTACAGGGGTGCGCGGGAATTATCAGACGCGATTTGGCTTGGTACGTGTATTACAGGGGTGCGTGGGAATTATCAGACGCGATTTGGCTTGGTACGTGTATTACAGGGGTGCGTGGGAAGTTCTACACGCGATTGGCCAGGGTACGTGTATTACAGGGGTACGTGGGAATTATCACACGCGATTTGGCTGGGTACGTGTATTACAGGGGTACACGGGAAGTTATACACGCGATTCGGCTGGGTACGTGTATTACAGGGGTGCGCGGGAATTCTCACATGCGATTTGGCCAGGTACGTGTATTACAGGGGTGTGCGGGAATTATCACACGCAATTAGGCTGGGTGGGTCCTCACAGGTGTTCCCTGTACACCCTCCACGGCCCCTGCAGGCAGCCCACAAAACAGGGGACTACCCTGCACACCTGCTCATGTCCCCCTGCACCCCCACCCCCCAGCAGTGCAGGGTCACCCTCCACCAGGCCCCCACTCATGTCTCCCACCACCCCCACCCCCCAGCAGTGCAGGGGCACCCTCCACCAGGCCCCCACTCATGTCTCCCACCACCCCCACCCCCCTGCCACCATGGGCAGCCCCCACCAGGCCCCCACTCATGTCTCCCACCACCCCCACCCCCCAGCAGTGCAGGGTCAACCTCCACCAGGCCCCCACTCATGTCCCCCTGCACCCCCACCCCCCAGCAGTGCAGGGGCACCCTCCACCAGGCCCCCACCCATGTCTCCCACCACCCCCACCCCCCAGCAGTGCAGGGGCACCCTCCACCAGGCCCCCACTCATGTCTCCCACCACCCCCACCCCCCTGCCACCATGGGCAGCCCCCACCAGGCCCCCACTCATGTCTCCCACCACCCCCACCCCCCAGAAGTGCAGGGTCACCCTCCACCAGGCACCCACCCATGTCTCCCACCACCCCCACCCCCCAGCAGTGCAGGGGCACCCTCCACCAGGCCCCCACTCATGTCTCCCACCACCCCCACCCCCCTGCCACCATGGGCAGCCCCCACCAGGCCCCCACTCATGTCTCCCACCACCCCCACCCCCCAGCAGTGCAGGGTCACCCTCCACCAGGCACCCACCCAAGTCTCCCACCACCCCCACCCCCCAGCAGTGCAGGGGCACCCTCCACCAGGCCCCCACCCATGTCTCCCACCACCCCCACCCCCCGGCAGTGCAGGGGCACCCTCCACCAGGCCCCCACTCATGTCTCCCACCACCCCCACCCCCCTGCCACCATGGGCAGCCCCCACCAGGCCCCCACTCATGTCTCCCACCACCCCCACCCCCCAGCAGTGCAGGGTCAACCTCCACCAGGCCCCCACTCATGTCCCCCTGCACACCCACCCCCCAGCAGTGCAGGGGCACCCTCCACCAGGCCCCCACCCATGTCTCCCACCACCCCCACCCCCCAACAGTGCAGGGTCACCCTCCACCAGGCCCCCACTCATGTCTCCCACCACCCCCACCCCCCTGCCACCATGTGCAGCCCCCACCAGGTCCTCACAATCCCCAATCATGTGCGTAATGGTCAGCCTCCACAGCCAAAAAGCCCTACCAAGTAACCCATTCACCCACATGGAAATGAAAACACATGTTACACCCCCAATGTTCATGAAGCAAATGAACCCATGTCCGTCACACACATATTTTCCAATTGAATGGGAAAACACACAACATGACATGCATGAAACCAATGAGATGAAACCACACAGTGAACAATGGAAAAAAAATGTATTGGATAAAAATACGAATGGTAAAGAAAGAAAAATAACTACAATGTAAATGTGAAAAAATAAGCTGCATGTCGGCATAAAAACACAAAAGTAGAAAATCAAATCCAAAAAATTTTGTCCAAAGTGAAATGTAAAAACTCTCCATGCAACAAAGAACTATGTACAAAAATAACAAGGGTCCATCATCACAACTGAACTAAGGAAACCTCCTAAAAAACCTACCTAAATATCAACTATATACAAAAAGTGGAGCAGTGTCCGTCGACTCCAAATCATAAGAAAAAACAAAGGAAACCTAAAACTAAAGAACTATATACAAAGGCGGCGGGCAAGTCCAGCGGCTCACTCCGTGGTGTTCCGGCCAGGGCATCATCGAACTCCTGTTCGATGTCCCGGAGGCGGTCCAGTTCCATGGCCCCGAGGGTCTGCAGGGACGACGCCGTGTCCTCCTCCAACCCCCTGCGGATTGCCTCGAGGCACTCGGCCCGCCTCAGGGCCCTCCGCATGGAGTTCTCCGCCCTGACCATTGTGAGCCGTGCCTCTTCCGCCCGCCGCCGCTCCGCACCTATGGCGTGGCCCAACCGCTGCCACACGGAAGACACTCTCTGTCCTGGGTCCTCCTGCCCTCCGGCCGATGCCTGCCCCTCCGATGTCGAAGGCCCCGAGCCTTCATGGCTCCCACCATGTTGCTGCTGCTGCTCTGCCTCTGCCCGTGCACTGCCTCCTGCTGCCTGCACATCCTCCGCCGGCTGGGGTGCAGTTGTTGATGTGGCCACCCCCGCTGGACGTCCGACTCCCGACTGTGGCAGGGATGCCTCCTCCACCAGCCTGGCCGCACTGTCAGAGGCAGCTCCACAGGGCACCCAGGTGACTGATGGGTGGGAAGATGGCACAGAGGACGACTGGCGCGTAGGGGGTCCAGTTGAGGAGGGGGTCGGAACAAGCCCCATCAGATGGAGGAATCCGGTCTGGGTGACCTGTCCCAGCAGGCTGACGTGGTCAACGAGCCATTCGAGATGACGTGCAGTCTCTCCATGAAAAGACTGCAGGTCACCTCGCATGGCCCGTTGACGCAACGCCACACCAGCCAGGACAGGCTCAACCTGGACCTGGATAGCCACGTCCGCAGGCAGAGGAAGGCCAGTTGACGTCAGCTCATCCCCTGCCTGGAAACGGGTCTGGACGTAGGCATCCCTGCTGGTGCAAGATGATGCAGGGACAGGATCGGGGACAGGATTACACACAGGCACCTCCGCGGCGGCCTGTGCTGCCTCCTGTCCCTGGTCCTGGACTGCACCACTAGCATCAGTGGGATCCCCACCTCCAGACCCCGTCTCTGGTGCTTGCACGGCCTCCTCCTCCACCAGACCCCCCACCAACCTGGATGACTCCGTGCCATCTTCCGCTGTTGGGCCCTGTGGGGTCCCAGCTGCCCCTTCTGCTGCCGAGGAGTCCAACTCCAACCTCCGCCTCTTGGACCTCCCCCCGGCAGCTGCGGCCTGGGACGCGGCACCGGACTCCTCACTCCCCGACGAGATGACAACACGGGAGGGGAGCCGGGCCTTGCGTCTCCGGCTGGCGGTGGGATCCCCGCCGCTGTGCTCCACAGCACCTTCTCCGCCCTCTTCATCAGTTGACGCTGCAAACAGGGAGAAACAAAACACAGGCATCAGGGCACTGTACAATGGACACATACACACATGACAGTTGCACATGAGTGGCATTGGCAAACCTCAGACATGTCATCACAATCCCCAACACACATGTCATTTCAACTCGCACACATGAGCCATACCACAGCCATATCGCAACTGCCACCACCATCCATACACATACAACAGCATGAGCAGCCAAAGGTGACCCAGACATCACATGCAACACAGGAAGTGCACCACACATGTACACACACCACCACACTTGCATGCATGTGTACACCTCTGCCAAGTGTCGCACTGTTCAGACGGGCATCCATGTCACATCTGCCAATCAGGCTTACACATACCGCAGTCACATGCATCCATGTTGCATCACTGTTGCACCCTTGTCAAATACACACACATGCACATGTACACAGTGCTCATACATGCAGCCCAAAACAACATACATGCGTGACATCACGGACATGTCTACTTACATACACATACATACAAACATGTGTGCACGCACAACTGCATTTGCCATGCAAGCCTACACACACAAGTACCATCCATGTCTCACACATTACAGCCCTCGCATGTGTCAGCCCCACGGCCATGTACACCCCCACCCATACTCGACCCCATACAAACAGATGTGCAACCTGCACAATACCGAATAATCACCACACGCACTGCTCACAATCAGGATGCATGTACACTCACCGCTCGACTCCAGACGGGTCTGCTTCTCCAGGACCTGGACGTGGAGCGCTGGGGATATGCGTTCCAGGACCCCCATCTGTTCTTCCGACAAGTGGCCCCGGCGCCCCTTGGCATCCGCTGCCTTCAAGAGGCGCCGGGCCTTGTTCAGGGTCCTGGACCTGAAGTCCTCCCAGCGCTTCCTGACATGTTGTAAGTCCCGGACTGCCACCCCTTCCGCGTTGATGGCAGTCACGATGTCAGTCCAGATCCGAGTCCGTCCTTCCTTGTCGGCGCGGGAACTTCCGAAGAGGGCATCATACTGCCCCAGGACTTGCTCCACCAGGACACCAACTTCGGTGGCACTGAAGCTGGTGCCCCTCTGCCTCTCTGGCCGGGGGTTGTCAGTGGTCACAGATGGTGTTTGCCCCGACATGACAACCCCAGAGGCAGGAGTGGGTGGGCAACTGGGTCCTGGGGCTGGGCTGTGGAGCGATGGAATTCCAGTCGGGAGTCTTCGGGAGTCTTCGGTTCCAGCAGGGGTGGTCACAGCAACAGCACCCCTGGCTGATGTGCAGGCAGCAAATGGCAGTGCACGTGGGCAGCAGGCAGTCAGGCAGCAGCAGATGGTAGGTGGGAGCGTGCTCGGGGCTCTGGGGGGCAGTAGTTCGGCCTTCTGGGCAGGAGCGTGGTCTTCCGTGTGCTTACGCGTGGCCAGCTTGGTACGGAGTGATTTGGCACGTGAAAATCCTGCACGTCAGCGTGAAAATCGAGGAAAGACCCTTAGCGCGTAAGCGCGTCAGCACGCATACGTGATTCTATTGGACCAAAGGCCCTCAGCGCGTAAGCGCGTCTGTGACGTGACCCGCACGGTGTTTCCCACACAGCACGTGATGACAGAGCACACGTGGAAAGACTGCACGTCAGAGTCTCATCGCGTGTGATTGGTGGAAATGGCCCTACACGCAGAAGTGACAAAGCGTGTAATTGGTGGAAATGGCCCTACACGCAGAAGTGACAAAGCGTGTAATTGGAGGAAATGTCCCTACACGCAGAAGTGACAAAGCGTGTAATTGGTGGAAATGGCCCTAGCGCGTACACGCCGCGTAAGTGACGCTGGACGTGTGGGCCTGTATAAAAGGTACGCGTAGAACACCACTTCCTTGTACGTGCTTTTCGTGGAGAGCGAGTGGGTGAATTCTGTACTTCTTGTCGTTTCACACGCGATTTACTTCACAGCGTTTCAAGTTCGTATTCCCTGTTACCTCTGACAGCTTTTTCTCTTTTTTCGCTTTTACTGGTTTACCTGGGCCTGTTCCCTCAAACAGTGTTCCCTTCTACTGTTGTCCTGTCTCCTCAGACAGCGTACAAATCTTCTTTTGGCGGGGGTGTTGCCAACCAAACGTGCTCCTTTTACACGCTCGTTTACCAGGCAGACGGTGAGTCACGCACGTATCTAACATCTGTGCTTGCCCCGTGTGTAGCCTACCCCTTCAGAGGTCATTCTAGGCTGCGTGTGACACGCATACGTTCATTCTTGTGTTACTGGGTGCCACAGCGTAGTGCAGGTTTTTCTTTCTGCACACGTGCTCTAGGAGGGGTTGCGTGCACGTCATCTCCCTTTTTTGGGGCTCCTGTGCGTAGCGTGACCCGTCATCTTTCCCCAGGGGTTACAATCAGCCTTGCAAGAGCACTAGGGTACAATTACCATCTGGTACCCAACCCCTTTTACCCCCTATTGCCCAGGACATTAGTTTCCAGCCACTCCCATACGCACATTTACATCAGTGCCATGGCTGGGAGGCGAGGATTCCGTAAGGGTGGCAAAGGTGGAAGAGCCACAAGTGGTGGCCGTGGTGGATCCGGTAGGGGACGTGTTCGTTACTTGCAGGGTGAGCCTGTCCCCCCATGTGTGGAGGACCAGTCAAGGGCACCCATAATCCCCCCCCCCCTCCCGTTGAGGCTGATGTGGCTGACACCATCCATGCTCAGCCCTTGTTGGACCAGCCCATTGTGGCACCAGATCTGGCTGACTCCATGGCTGACTTCCAGGTCAGCAGGCCTATGACACGTGCGCTGGTGCACGTTGATGTCACCATGCCACGTGCATCTGGGCCAGCAAGGTCATCTGCTGCACCAAGGAGGCAGGGCGGAGAGGCTGCAGGGGCAGCTGCGGCTTCATCCACCCCAGCCCTCACACACCCAGCCAGGACAGTGTCGGTCCTAGTCCATGCTGCTGACATTCCCCCTGACACCATCACACTAGAGCCAATGCCTGCACCAACTCCCATGCTGAGTGTGCAATCCCACACTCCTGATACAGAGTCCACCAGGGCTCCTGCCCCTAGTGTCCAGAGCGGCGCAGGACACTCAGGATCACCACCACCTTCCAAGCGGAAGAGGAAGAGTGCTCGTCCGGCACTGGCTGATGCCCCAGACATGGCTACACAGTCCGGCCCATCCAGGAAGCCCAGCTTCACGGATGACGAACTGAATGCACTTGTCGAGTATGTGTCCGGACATGACAACGAGATGGTCATTGTTGCAGGATCCAAGACCACACCTGCACAACGCCAGGCACACTGGCAGACCGTTGCGGACATCGTAAGTGCCCTTGGAATCGTGAGGCGCACAGCCAATGATTGCTATAAGCGCTGGAATGACCTAAAGAGCAGGGCAAAGAGTAAGCTGGCCTCAAGTCATGCCGCAACTCTAGTGACTGGAGGTGGGTCTCCAGTAGTAGACATGGAACTCACTCCACATCAGTCAGTCGCTGGGACCTACGTCACGGAGGAACAGATCCAAGGCGTGGGAGATCTGGCTGATTACGAGGCATTGTCCGGTGAGTGCACATGCATGTGTGTGTCATCCATGTGCATGGTGTGTGTGAGGGCTTCTGTTTGTGTGCCAGGTGAGAGTGTGTGCGCCTGAGTCGTATGGGTCAGCCATGTGCTTCATGCAATCCTTCCTGCGCAGCTGCATTTGGCCATAGCAGTATCCCTTCTGCCAACAGTAGACATCTAGCCCAACTGCACGCCAGTTGCCCTTGAAGTGTCACCTTGCCACAACATAGTTGCTTATTTTTCACTGTTCATTCAGTCAGTTTGTTTGCATTCCACCACTTTCACTAGGCATGTCGCTGTCCACTAGTCACATGTCTGACATGGGTATGGTAAAGTGGAGTGACTTTGTTACCTGGATATCATTTGTACACACATGTCCCTGTGCAATTGGACCATTTCAGACTGGCAGCTCCAGGTGAAAAATCTGACCTGTTAGAATTAGAAAAGCGATTACATGCGGGAACTGGACTGAATGAATAGGTGCTGCCCTCCTCTCCATCTTCACTCAATAGCAATGGTACATGCCATCTGTGTGATGGCATGTGTGTTTCACCTGGCAATCACAGGCCAATGTGTGATGCCACTGCCAGGCAGCATGCAGAAAATGTGTTCATCTTCCATCTTGGTGTCATCAGTGTGTGCCATTTGCCTGCACTTCATACGCAGTGAGGGTGCATGCATAGGAGGGTTTTAGTCATGTGGGACATGTGTCAATCAAGTACTGGTTCTCTTGCTTCTCAGCCCTCATTGTGTGCCATGGTGCTAATGCCTGTTTCCATTTCTTTGTTTTCATGTCTTTGCAGGGGAAGACGCACCTGATACTGCTGGGGTTGTGGAGATGGTGCAGACCCAGGAGGGGTCCGAGGGCCGACCAACCACCAGTGAGGGACGTGGTGTGGTGGTGGGGGAGAACCCACAAGTGCTGCAGGTCGTGCTCTCAAGGGGTGTCTCTGGCTGCACCTCCCCCGAGCTGTACTCAGGTGTTGATTCGGATGAGACCTACGTGCCGTCGCAGGTGAGTGTTCCAGGGAGGGATTCTGTTCTGTCTCACCCACCTGCACCAGGGTCAGAACCCTCCATGGGGATGTCAGTGTTGGCAGCTACGCCTTCGGTGGTTACGGATGCAGGGTCACACTCCGCGACATCTGATCCTGTTCCTGGGCCAGCAGATCAGAGGGGGAATGCAGTCCTGCAGCCTCAGGCAGTGCCGGCACAGCAAGGTGCAGTTCGCCTTGCCCCAGACAGGTGTGGTGCCCGCCGACGTGGTGGCCGTACGCCACCCGGCAATACCGCATGGGAGCAATCCATTTACGGTATGGCAACCCAACAGGCTGCATCATCCGAGATGATGGCTCAGGCCATGGATAGGGTGGCCACTTCCATTGTCCCCCCAGAAAGGCTGATGGAGCGACTAGAGCAGGCAACCGACTCCATCTGCCAGTCACACAGGGAGGACATGTTGGGGTCCAACAGGGACAGGCGGGCGGCACTGGCGACTCTGCAGGAGGCCATCTCCATTGAGTCCCAGGGCCACAGGGAAGCCCTGAGGCAGGAGCTCCTTCACCTCAGGACGACTCTTGTTGAGCTTGAGGCTTCAACACACCAAAGGACAGAACAGCAGCTGGAGCGTCTCACCCGTACGCTCTCAGCTGAGATGCAGGCAACGAGGGCGGAGGTCCGGGCATCCCGTGAGTTGTTGCATGGGGACCTCCGCACACTCATCCTCCAGAACCAGACCTACCACACCCGCATGCTTGCAGCCATGGAGGAGCAGACTAGGGCCTTGCGTGGGCTGCCTCCCATAGTGCAACCACCTCCGGATGCAGCTGCACAGGGTGATAATAGCGACAGCAGTGATACTCCCACAATAGGGTAGCCGTGTGGGCCATGAGCCCATGGAGGTGTTTTATCTTCCCAGGATCCACGCAGGTGGGTTCTGGTGTGCATCCTGTCCTCGGACCTCCTGGGTGGCCTCCCCAACCCCCCCGGGCCCATCAATGGCCATTTTTGATTGTTTCTTATTTTTTATTTTTATTTTGATTTCTTTTATTCCCAATTTTTTGGGGACGATTTGTTGGCTTCCGTGGTTCCTGTGGGCATACGCTGCATTGTGGCTGGGCACATGCAGGCTTGTAATGTATTTGGTTCAGATGCTTGGGTTTGAGTCACACACACCCCTCCTGCTTCCCGTTTCCATGGGCTTGCAAAGGGTGTGCCCAAGTGACAGTGAATTACACAGTGACGTTGGACTCCCATGAGCTGTGTGGGCAGTCTGTAGTCAATACTGTGTATACATTCCTAGTGCATATTGCTGTTGTGTTGTACACTGCATGTTGCATTGATGTGTAACTCTTCTTCTGTGTCTACCTCCCAATTTGCAGGTCCCTTCCTCATGTCTACACAAGGACCTCTAGTCTGGAGATGGGGTCCATGTTGGCAGCAGTGCACCTACAACTCTACATGGCGCCAACACTGCACAGTTGGTAGTGGTGGGAGTGCAGGCATTTCCAGGTGGTGAGACTACTAATATGTAACATTTGTGATGTCATGTTAATGGTAGTACGTGCTCAAGTATGTTGTTGGTCCGGCATTGCTGTGAGCATTTCAGGTGTTGCAGGTTTCTAATAGGGACACTGTACATAGTGAGACTGATGTCATGTTGTGTTGATTACTTTGTTTACCTGCAATTAGCATGACATGGCACAGTGTGTCGTGTGGCGGTGCTGGGGTTGGGTTGGCTGACATGGCACTGTCCTCTTGTTGCATTTTGCAAGTGGGTATTCATTTTAGCTGCTTCAATGTGTAACTTCACAAAACTGCATTGGTGGTGTCTGTGTGGGTAGGGATGCACACATTGTGACACTTCCAGGTGAACAATCTCAGGCTGATATGGTATTCACGGTTCTTTCTCCAGACATTCAGGATCAGTGTCAGGTTGAGTCATCATTGATTGTCAGATGGAATGTGCCAGGGCAGTGTGCACTCCACAGGGGTGTGATTTCTATGTGAAGTAATTAGCCACTAGCTGTGTACGGGCTGCCTCCCCCCGTGCCCTTTCCCCTCCCATGCGCAGCGGCTGTGCATGTGGTTGGGGATGTGGGGCCACCACCATGTCCACGGCCAGGCCCCGGCGTGTTGCAACGTTGTGCAGGACACATGCTGCCACTATGATCCTGCACACTACTGGGGGAGCGTATAACAGCTGCCCGCCAGAACGGTCAAGGGAGCGAAAGCGTGACTTTAGCACTCCGAATGTGCGCTCCACTATGCCCCTGGTTGTAATGTGGGCTGTGTTATATCTTACCTCGGGTGGCGTGGTGGTGTTCCGAATTGGCGTCATCATGTGGGGGCTGAGAGGGTAGGCACTGTCCCCTGTGGAGGTGGTGATTGGTATCATTGGTGGGGTTGTGACCTTGCTCAGTATCCAACATGCATGCATGTGCAGTGGCATACATACTCACCAAGCAGCCATGTATCGCCATGCCGCCCAGCTTCTAGGTCCCGGCTTAGGGTGGACATTCGGTAAATGAAGCTGTCGTGGGTGGAGCCGGGATAGTTGGCATATACTGAGGTGATGATTCCCTTGGCATTACATGCTACCTGCACGTTGATGGAATGCCAGTGCTTGCGGTTCCTATAGATGTGCTCAGATGCCCTGGGGGGACGTAGAGCCACATGGGTGCAGTCGATGGCACCTAGCACTTTGGGGAATCGTGCCACAGCGTAAAAATCCAGGGCGGCAGCATGCCTTTCTGCAGGTGTTCTGGGCAGGTATATGTGCCTGCGGACTGATGGGCGTGCAGTGATGATGTTCAAGACCTGGTGTAGGCAGCGTGACTGGGTGGCCTGTGACACCCCACCCACTATGGCACTTGTCCGCTGAAATGATCCAGTGGCTAAGAAGTGCAGTACATTGAGGACCTTCTCCAGGGGGCTGAGTGCTTGGGAGCACAGGGTGGGTGATGTGAGGTCATCCTCCCACTCACTCACCAGGTCCAGTATAATGTGTGGTGGAAACCTGTACCTCCCATACACCTGGTCATCAGGCATCCCGAAAAGGCTGGTTCTGGGTGTGAATATTCTGGCCCTGACTATCCTCCTCCTCCTCCTTTGGTAGCCCACTGCCACTGCTGCTAGGAACGGTATGTTCATCCTGGCGTCTGAGCTTGTTATTGTTAAAGTCCGCAAATGTATGCTTTGCGCGTGTTCTAGGCGAGCGTGTGACCCGCGCACCCCTGGAATCCAGTTCACAGTCCAATGGCGTGTGGAAATTCACACGCACCACGGGATACAGGTTCGCTGACGTACTTGCGTGTGTAAGTGGCCGCGCACCCATGAAATACACGTACATAGGCCAATCGCTTTTGTCCAATTACACGCGATGACACTCTGACGTGCAGTATTTCCACGTGTGCTCCGTCATCACGTGCTGAGTGGGGAACACCCGTGCGGGTCACGTCACAGACGCGCTTACGCGCTGAGGGACTCTGGTCCAATAGAATCGCGTATGCGTGCTGACGCGCTTACGCGCTAAGGGCCATTCCTCGGATTTCACGCTGACGTGCAGGATTTTCACGTGCCAAATCACTCCGTATCAAGCTGGCCACGCGAAAACACACGGAAGACCACGCTCCTGCCCAGAAGGCCGAGTTACTGCCCCCCAGTGCCCCGAGCAGCCTCCCACGTGCCATCTGCTGCTGCCTGCCTGCCTGCCTGCTGCCACCGTGCCCTGCCATTTGGTGCCTGCACATCAGCCATCTGCAGGGGTCCAGTTGCTGTGTCCACCCCTGCTGGAACTGAAGACTCCCGACTGGGATTACATCGCTCCACAGCCCAGCCCCAGGACCCAGTTGCCCACCCACACCTGCCTCTGGGGTTGCCATGTCGGGCACTTCCACATCTGGCACCAGTGGCAACCCCAGGCCAGAGGGGCAGAGGGGCACCAGCTTCACTGACAACGAAGTTGGTGTCCTGGTGGAGCATGTCCTGGGGAAGTATGATGCCCTCTTTGGATCGTCCCGCGCCAGCAAGGAAGGACGGGAGAGGATCTGGGCCGACTGTGTGGTTGCCATCAACGCGGAGGGGGTGGCAACCCGCAACGTCCTGAAGATCAAGAAGCGCTGGGAGGACTTGAGGTCCAGGACCCTTGTGAAGGCCCGGCGCCTCGTGGAGGGGGGCCGGGGCCGCATGAGTTCCATCCAGATGAGGGTCCTGGAACGCGTACGCCCAGCGCTCCACACCCAGATCCTTGAGAGGGAGGCCCGTCTGGAGTTGAGCGGTACGTGTCCAAGCATTACTGTGTGAGACAGGGCATGTTGCGGTGTGCTGGTTCTATGATACTTGCCTGTATGTGTGCCATAGGCCATGTATGCATGTATGTGTGCACGGACATCATGGTAATGCATGTGCGACCAGTGATGTGTGACCCACATGGTTGTTGCATGTGTTCAAATGCCGCATGGGGAGCCCTATGCAGATTTTGAACATGAGAGCATGCCAGTCTCTGTACCTGGACATGGGTGGGGGTGAGGGATGGGTGCTGATGCCAGGTACATATATGGTAGCCATGTCTGTGTGCCTGACCTGCGTGTCTGTGACTTGTGCATGCCATGGATGCATGACACATGTGTGTGACAATGCACAGATTCAGTGAAGCAGCCAAATTACCCTTGTATCCGCTGTGTTTGGTGTGTTTGGGGCCAGATGGATGTGACTGAGGTGAAGTGTGTGCATGTGATAGGCATGAGCCATGATGCATGTGAGTTACATATCATTGAATGTTTCAAGAGTCCATTGGACATGCATGGAAATGTCCATGGCATGCACCATGCCTGTTACTGTGTGTGTTTTGCCTGGACTGACCCATGTGTTGTGGATTGACATGATGGAAGTGTACTTTGACAGTGGTGCTCATCTGCTATTGCTTCCTGTCTAGGGGACCATTGTACAGTGCCCTGATGCTTGTGTTCTTTGTCTCCCTCTACGCAGCGGCTAGTGAAGAAGAGGGCGGAGACGGCGCTGTGGAGCAAGGCGGCGGGGATGCCCCCACGGCTGCAGCGGAAGGGGTGGGTGAGCCCCCACAGGGGCCTGCTACGGTGGGAGATGGTGAGGAGCCATCCAGGTTGGTGGTTTGCACAGAGGAGGAGGAGGCCGCCACTGGGGCACACATGGGGCCTGGTGGGGGCATCCCTGCTGGTGCAAGTGGTGCAGTCCAGGGCCAGGGGCAGGAGGCAGCACAGGTCACCGTGGAGGGGCCTGTGCATGTCGCTGTCCCTGACCCTGTGAGTGCACCACCATGCACCAGCAGGGATGCCCCGTCCCAGGCCCGTCCGCAGGTAGAGGGGATGTCCATGTCACCTGACTCCACTCCACCTGCGGACGTGGGAACCCCTGGCCGTGTGGAGAAGGTCCTGATTGGGGTCGCGATGCGCACGGCTGTGATTCGTGATGCCGTGCGTGCTTCCCGGGAGGAGGACGCACGTCATCACGAAGTGCACCGTGCCGACGTGGCCCAATTGGGATCGGCCATGTTCGGGGGTTTCCTGCATGTGTTGTCCAATCTGGCGGCCCTCTCCTCCTCTGTGCAGGCTATACACCAGTCGTTCTCCTTGCCGTCTTCCGGCCCAGATGCCACCAGGGCCCCCTGTGGACCTGCCCCGACCAATGCAGCCAGCTCGGTGGGGATCCCATCCCTGCCACAGTTGGGAGTCGGAGGTCCAGCAGGGGTGGACAACACAGCAACTGGACCCCAGCAGATGGAAGATGTGACAGCATCATCGGGCAGGGCACGTGCACGACGGCGTCGGTGGTTTCCATCAGCCTGGATGCCGTTGTGCTGGCAGAGGCAGTGGCGTCGGAGGCAGCAGCAGGCTCGACGTGGGAGGCATCATGGCTCGGGGCCTTCAAGATCAGAGGGGCAGGCATCGGCCGGAGGGCAGGGCAACCCTGGGATGGTGGTGTCTTCCGTGTGGGAGCAGTTGGTCCAGCGGATAGGTGCGGAGCGGCAGCGGGCGGAAGAGGAGCGGCTCACCATGGTCAGGGCGGAGTTCTATATTTGCGTCGGGCGTTGAGGCGGGCTGAGTGCCTCGAGGAAGCTCGCAGGGAGTTTGAGCTGGACATGGGGTTATCCCTGCGAGACCTCGGGGCCAGGACAGAGTCCCGCCTCCAGGACATCGACATGGAGTTCGATGATGCCCTGGCCAGCAACATCACCGAGTGAGCCGCAGGACTTGCCGGCTGCCTTTGTATATAGTTATTTAGTTAGTTAGTGTTAGGTTTCCTTTATTAATTTTTGTATTTTTGGACCGCTCGGACAATGGCCACTTTTTTGTATATATTATTTTCATTAGGTAGTAGTAGGTTTCATTTATGGTGTTGGGCTCATGGACCCTGGAATTTTCGTGTATATAGTTAGCTTTTTGAAGAAATTTTTTTTTTATTAATTATTGTGTTCAGCATGAGGAAATGGTTTTTCTTTATTTTACTTCCACATGATTTTGCTTTGGACAACATTTGTTTTTGGATTACTTTGTTTTTTTTATTTTTACATTTGTTCTCGGACATTGACCATTTATTTTGTTATCCCCATTGTTGTATGTTTGATTTTTTTAGTTATTTTTCATCTTTAATACATGTTTTTTTAACTTTCACTTGTGGTATTTTCTCATTGGTTTCATACATGTCATGATATGGGTTTTGACATTCACTTGCACCCATTGTGTATGTGTGTGTGACGGACATGTGTTCATTTACAGACTTGCCATTGGGGTTGTATCATGTAATTGCATTCACTATGTGGGTGGATGCAATCCTTGCCTGGGTGTTTGTGCTGGGTATGCTGGCCATTACTGCCATGATTGAGTATCGTCAGGACCTGGGGGCAGGGGGACATGTGTGGGTGCCTGGTGGAGGGTGCCCCTGCACTGCTGGGGTGTGGGGGGTGGTGGGAGACATGAGTGGGGGCCTGGTGGAGGGTGACCCTGGTGGCTGGGGGGTGGGGGTGGTGGGTGACATGAGTGGGGGCCTGGTGGAGGGTGCCCCTGCACTGCTGGGGGGTGGGGGGGTGGTGGGAGACATGAGTGGGGGCCTGGTGGAGGGTGACCCTGGTGGCTGGGGGGTGGGGGTGGTGGGAGACATGGGTGGGGGCCTGGTGGAGGGTGACCCTGGTGGCTGGGGGGTGGGGGTGGTGGGTGACATGTGTGGGTGCCTGGTGGAGGGTGCCCCTGCACTGCTGGGGTGTGGGGGGTGGTGGGGGACATGAGTGGGGGCCTGGTGGAGGGTGACCCTGGTGGCTGGGGGGTGGGGGTGGCGGGTGACATGAGTGGGGGCCTGGTGGAGGGTGCCCCTGCACTGCTGGGGGATGGGGGGTGGTGGGAGACATGAGTGGGGGCCTGGTGGAGGGTGACCCTGGTGGCTGGGGGGTGGGGGTGGTGGGAGACATGGGTGGGGGCCTGGTGGAGGGTGACCCTGGTGGCTGGGGGGTGGGGGTGGTGGGTGACATGAGTGGGGGTGTGGTGGAGGCTGCCCCTGCACTGCTGGGGGGTGGGGGCTGGTGGGAGACATGGGTGGGGGCCTGGTGGAGGGTGACCCTGGTGGCTGGGGGGTGGGGGTGGTGGGTGACATGAGTGGGGGCCTGGTGGAGGGTGACCCTGGTGGCTGGGGGGTGGCGGTGGTGGGTGACATGAGTGGGGGCCTGGTGGAGGCTGCCCCTGCACTGCTGGTGGGTGGGGGTGGTGGGAGACATGAGTTGGACATGGGTGGGGACCTGCTGGCAGGTGCCCCACAGTGCTGGGGGGTGGGGGTGGTGGGGGACATGAGTGGGGGCCTGGTGGAGGGTGACCCTGCACTGCTGGGGGGTGGGGGGTGGTGGGAGACATGGGTGGGGGCCTGGTGGAGGGTGACCCTGGTGGCTGGGGGGTGGGGGTGGTGGGTGACATGAGTGGGGGCCTGGTGGAGGGTGACCCTGGTGGCTGGGGGGTGGGGGTGGTGGGTGACATGAGTGGGGGCCTGGTGGAGGGTGCCCCTGCACTGCTGGGGGGTGGGGGGTGGTGGGAGACATGAGTGGGGGCCTGGTGGAGGCTGCCCCTGCACTGCTGGGGTGTGGGGGTGGTGGGAGACATGAGTGGGGGCCTGGTGGAGGGTGATTCTGGTGGCTGGGGGGTGGGGGTGGTGGGTGACATGAGTGGGGGCCTGGTGGAGGGTGACCCTGGTGGCTGGGGGGTGGGGGTGGTGGGTGACATGAGTGGGGGCCTGGTGGAGGGTGACCCTGGTGGCTGGGGGGTGGGGGTGGTGGGTGACATGAGTGGGGGCCTGGTGGAGGCTGCCCCTGCACTGCTGGTGGGTGGGGGTGGTGGGAGACATGAGTTGGACATGGGTGGGGGCCTGCTGGCAGGTGCCCCACAGCGCTGGGGGGTGGGGGTGGTGGGGGACATGAGTTGGACATGGGTGGGGGCCTGCTGGCAGGTGCCCCACAGTGCTGGGGGGTGGGGGTGGTGGGGGACACGAGTTGGACATGGGTGGGGGCCTGCTGGCAGGTGCCCCACAGTGCTGGGGGGTGGGGTGCAAGGGGACATGAGTTGGTGTTCATTAGTTCAAGGAGACATGTGCCTTTGCTGGGGGGCATGCCCATGTTGGGTGGGCTGCCTGCGGGACATGACCAGGGATGCAGGGTAGTCCCCTGTGGTGTGGGCTGCCTGCAGGGGCCGTGGAGGGTGTACAGGGTACACCTGGGAGGACCCACACTGTCAAATCACATGTGGGACTCCCCGGCACCCCTGAAATACACGTACCGTGCAGAAATCGTGTGTAAAACTTCCCGCGCACCCCTGAAATACACGCGCACAGGCTATTCGCGTGTGGAATTTCCCGCGCACCCCTGAAATACACACGCCCAGGCTATTCGCGTGTAAAACTTCCTGCGCACCCCTGAAATACACGCGCACAGGCTATTCGCGTGTGGAACTTCCCGCGCACCCCTCAAATAAAGGCCCCCAGGCTATTCGCGTGTGGAACTTCCCGCGCACCCTTGAAATACACGTAGCCCGCTCCCCCAGGCCCGATCGCGTGTGAAAGTTCACGCGAACCCCTGAAATACACGTAGCACGCTCACCCAGGCCCGATCGCGTGAGAAACTTCACGCGAACCCCTGAAATACACATAGCCCGCTCCCCCAGGCCCGATCGCGTGTGAAAGTTCACGCGAACCCCTGAAATACACGTAGCACGCTCACCCTGGCCCGATCGCGTGAGAAACTTCACGCGAACCCCTGAAATACACGTAGCCCGCTCCCCCAGGCCCGATCGCGTGAATGACTTCACGCGCACCCCTGAAATACACACGCCCAGGCTATTCGCGTGTGGAACTTCCCGCGCACCCCTGAAATACACGCGCCCAGGCTATTTGCGTGTGGAACTTCCCGCGCACCCCTCAAATAAAGGCCCCCAGGCTATTCGCGTGTGGAACTTCCCGCGCACCCTTGAAATACACGTAGCCCGCTCCCCCAGGCCCGATCGCGTGTGAAAGTTCACGCGAACCCCTGAAATACACGTAGCACGCTCACCCAGGCCCGATCGCGTGAGAAACTTCACGCGAACCCCTGAAATACACGTAGCCCGCTCCCCCAGGCCCGATCGCGTGTGAAAGTTCACGCGAACCCCTGAAATACACGTAGCACGCTCACCCAGGCCCGATCGCGTGAGAAACTTCACGCGAACCCCTGAAATACACGTAGCCCGCTCCCCCAGGCCCGATCGCGTGAATGACTTCACGCGCACCCCTGAAATACACGCGCCCAGGCTATTCGCGTGTGGAACTTCCCGCGCACCCCTGAAATACACGCGCCCAGGCTATTTGCGTGTGGAACTTCCCGCGCACCCCTCAAATACAGGCGCCCAGGCTATTCGCGTGTGGAACTTCCTGCGCACCCCTGAAATACACGCGCCCAGGCTATTCGCGTGTGGAACTTCCCGCGCACCCCTGAAATACACGCGCCCAGGCTATTTGCGTGTGGAACTTCCCGCGCACCCCTCAAATACAGGCGCCCAGGCTATTCGCGTGTGGAACTTCCCGCGCACCCCTGAAATACACGCGCCCAGGCTATTCGCGTGTAAAACTTCCCGCGCACCCCTGAAATGCACGTAGCCCGCTCCCCCAGGCCCGATCGCGTGTGAAAGTTCACGCGAACCCCTGAAATACACGTAGCACGCTCACCCAGGCCCGATCGCGTGAGAAACTTCACGTGAACCCCTGAAATACACATAGCCCGCTCCCCCAGGCCCGATCGCGTGAATGACTTCATGCGAACCCCTGTGATGCACGTACCCTGCTGAAATCGCGTGTGAGACTTCCCGCGCACCCCGGTATACACGCACACGTATTTTTTGTCAGCGGGTGTCCGTGTTTGTGGGTACCCCTTTGCACGTCATTTTTCCTGGAGGGCCACAGTATGGGACATTCATCATGGCAGTATATAGGTGCTATTTGTTGGCGCACCTTTTGGCGCACATTTCTTACAGCCGCAGAGACGCTACCGCCTGCTTTCTTGTGGCGGTCGTGTTTGTGCCTCTGCGCTGGTTTGAGCGTGCGCTTTTTTCCCCTATTCTATTCCATGAATACGTGTTGTAGGCGAGCGTGTGGGCGTTCCGCGCACTTGTGCCCTGTACTTCCCCCGTGACGCCCACGTTTTGGCAAGTTGTTCCCCATTCCGAGTGTTACGCCCGTGTTCCGCCTACTTTTGTTGCGTGCGCCGCGCTATGTGCGAATTTCGCTGTGGCCTGTGCGATTTTTGCTGTGACCTGGCGCACGCTGTTAGATGGTCTGTGCGCCAACGTGCGCCGCGCACTTTTTTATCGCACATCCGCTGGTTTTCTCGCGCACGGCCTTCCATGAATCGACGTGCGCTGCTTTTCGTGCGATTTTCGCACTTGCACTGCGATTTTCGCTATTCCACTGCGAATCGCACGTTTTTGCCCACTTGCGCCGCGCTAATTATTCCATGAATCGGCCTGTAAGTCTCTAGCTATAAAATCGAGGAAGTTATGCACGTTTGAATGAGAGGTGTTTTTAGAGAAATAGGACAGAGAAAAGCAGAAAATTGGTTTTAAAATGACAAGTTGATTTTACTTAAACTAGATTAATGGCTAAGAAAAAGAGAATGCCACCCGTGAATCTCCACAGTTACGCCCGGCCGCTTGTAACCCTTCACATGTCGGATACTACGTTTTCTTTATAGGAATTACTTTATT
The DNA here is from genome assembly GCF_040938575.1 of Ambystoma mexicanum. Classification (NCBI taxonomy): domain Eukaryota; kingdom Metazoa; phylum Chordata; class Amphibia; order Caudata; family Ambystomatidae; genus Ambystoma; species Ambystoma mexicanum. Next base: position 1,025,645,964 of record NC_090928.1, on the reverse strand, counting down.
ATAACCCAAATCACTAATGGCTTATAGCCTAGTAAAACAGAATGAGAGAAAATCAGCGCTAAAACTAAGAATTACAAATAGGAATGCACGAATGTTTCTGACAAGGTTATAGGTTCTTAAGTTAAAGATGGGATGGTTGAGAGATGGGGATAGGACAAGGTAAGGCAAATATACTATGGTTTCTGATGATTCCTATTGATACTTACAGTCCACTGTAATTTAAGATTGGACCGTCAAGGGCTCTGGTCATCACGGATCGGGCCTACAGACAAAAGGGCGCATCTGGCGGAATTGGATCAGCTGGGCGGTTTGGGTCAATTGCTCTGGCACCTCAGACTTTACTGGATTGGATTGGCCCTTCTGGTTACTGGACACTGTAGATTAGCGGGATGGCGAGTTTCAGCAGGCAAGCATTAATGGTAGCAAGCCAGACTGGATCGGAATTATTTCCCTTAAGTTTTGGAATGGTTTCAGGATTTGGGCCCACCTGAAGAAGAGTTCATGAATGTTGAGGCCTTAGCTTGGCAAATAGGTCTGGATCAGGAACAAGATGGAGAAGTCAGGAACCGAGCGCCATGCAGAAATCAGGATGGAGTCAGGAATCAGTGTGTGTTTGTGTGTTGTGATGTTTCCTTATTTATCCTGCCAAATGACATCACTAAGTTTATGGTAGGGGCAGACTTACAACCCACACCCACAAGGCTATGATTGGTTAAAGGCACAGTTCCTGCCTTGCTCTTTGCTGGTAGGGTGACAGAAAGGATTGTCATGTTTTATGATCTGGTCTGGAAACCTCCCACAGTTATTTGGACAGAAATCTAACTTTCCCACAAATACATATTTATGTACTTATGCCCTCTAAGAAAATCAGATACATAAATTACATATTTTGTGGTTCACATTTACATCCAACTCCCAAGTCGGTGGGACCTGGTGTTGCCTTTTTATTGAATTTTGGCAATTTCAACCATAAAGATTTGGCCTAACATTCGGTACATATATGTGCAGTCACCCCTAGAACATGGGTACATAATATTATATTTGCAGCATTAACAGTTTCTGCACAATTAGTCTTTTTGTATAACCTTTGTTCCTTACACTGTTAGAAATCCTACCAAGCCTTCAAATGGCTAGAATAAGTTCAAATTTACATGTATGTACTTTTCACTCCTGTACTTATTCTTGCCGCCAAGTTAAATGTCTTGAAGTTCTGTGGCAAAATAAACAAATTAACTCCAAAAATCACAGGTGCGTTCTTTTTCTTGCTGCCCAAGTATGAGCAAATGGCCAGTCCTTTGAAGTTCAATGAGAAGCTTCCTCCTGGAGTGTAGAGCATCCTGCCATTGTCTTCTCCTGGGGCAAAAGACAAATGCCTAATGAGGTCTTTTGTTATGAGTATGCAAGGCCTCCCAGCAGCAATTAGGCCTTCCTGCCAGCAGTGAAGTGTCAACCTGAAGTGTCAACCTTTCCCAGGCTGAGGACTGTCAAGCAGAATTGTTTTTTTTTAAATAGTTAATTAACTCCAGGCTGGGCTTAACTTTAAGTTTCACCCATCTTTCATTTAAACATATAAAATGAACACAGTTTATAGGTGGATTTTTACATTAGCAATCCTTTGACATTTCTTAAAGAATCAAACCTTTAAACAAAAACATGCTTTCAAAACAGGCGATTTTGCACTTCATTCCTGAAAAAGCACATTATACTGAGTCCTTTAAATCAGATTTTCATCTTCAGTAAATACACAGTTATTCAGCATTAGGTCTTCCCTTGAGTGCTAGGATGGTTTGCAGTCTTTTCTTGGTTGTGACCTAAACGCAGTTTTGCAGATTTTGGCATGCACAGGAGTCAGCACATCCATTTTGGGCTGTTTCTTTTTCACCATTTGTAAAGTGATGCAGTGGGGCACATTGGAATGGGTAAAAATATCCCACAGAAGCCCCCCCCTGACTTCGGCTTCACTTCCAGTCGTGGGGAAGTAGGGCACATGGGATTTTTCTTTCTTCTCATGAAGAAGACAGGGTTCTTCCGGTTGTTGACGAGGAGAGGAAATTACTGACGGGCCCATTGGTCAGTACTCACCCTCGAAAACTAGTAATGCATGATAGATGCACCATGTGAGGACAGAGTGCCGGATTCACATACTCCAGCAAGCTTCAATAATCAGGACTCAGTAAATTGGCAAAGGGAAGTCTGTTTAATGATACATACATCAGCAGATGGAAATCAGCAGCATCACGAACACCTGCCTCACCCCGACTTCCTCAAACATTAGTCAAACAGCCTCTTTTTATGGGCAAAATCTGTCATCATTGACGTATAATTCTACAAAAATCATCATGCAATACAATTGGTTGGGAAAGGTAACTTAAGTATAGGTGCTATATCTGTATATGGAAATAACGATGGAAATAAGTTGATTGGATAACTCTTATCGGGTGGGCGTCTACGCCCTTCCCTCTACAACACACGTGATTGACGTCACTACAAGTGCGACGTCTCATTGGTTAAAGTGTCCATACATGGTCCCTTGTGATTGGGCAAGTTGCACCCCTAAACATAAATCTCCATTTTAATTAGCAGCATGCAGAGTAGACACCCAGGTGCCTAGTGTCCCAAGATTCACCCTTCCTCCCTTCCATCAATCAGTGTTTTAGGGCTATGTGTCAATTAGTTGGCTGGGTATGGCCTCGGATCTGTAGTCTCTTATCAGGAAAAGTTATGGCGCCCTCTGGTTCTGGATGACATCAGGCGTTGGTACATCTTCGTGCCTGTCTGGTCACGTGCTGGTCCACCGTGAATCTGCTTCAGTTTCCAACCTTTTGTGCATTTCATTCTGTGTGCACTTGGCCACCTGCATGGGCCTCTCTTATCTTGACCTTCACGGGTGGGCTGGTATTCTCTGTAGTTGGAGTCTCGTGAGCTCATGCTCACCTCCTCTTCTCTGGTTGACCTCGATCTCCCCGGCATAAGCCTCTCTTTGTTGAGTTTCGATTCCGCTCCTTCTCTGGTATTTGCTGGGTTTCTAAACTCGTCCTGTCAGGCCTTTAGCCGCCTGGGTACATTTCTGTTTTCACAAAATGGAGTTGCACGTGCACATTGTGCAGTATTGAGGTAGATATATGGTTGGCGCTTGTCGCTCTATTCTTCTACTAAGCATTGTAGGCAGTATCGATTTCTTAGCATCTTGCGTTTCAAGCTTATTTACACACATTCAATAGGGCAGTGGCTTCCATCTTGTTTCATGGCACCATTCTCTTACGTTTTAACAGTGTCTCTCCCCTGCATCCACTATCATTATCCTTGAAGTTACTAGTACTGGCATACATGCTTTCAGTAGCCAATTCCGTTTGTTCTCGGGGCTGCTCGGGCCCTTGGTTTATTTTCATTGGCCTTCCATTAAGGCTTTAGGGGTCTCCTCGTGCACCGTGTGCAGGTATTCCTTACTTCGCATCAGTCGCTGGCAAGGCTGTCTGAGAGGGTACCGTGCTGCCCAGGGTTGTCGCGTTATGGCTGCTTCAACCGTTATTTATCTCCTTATGTACACGGGGCAGAGTCCCAGTGCAGCTCTCTGTTGGTTCATTTGCTCCTCATACGTCACATACTTCGGCGAGTACCTTACTGGCAACTCGCGATGGGGGGCAGGGGTTGTTAGGGAGAATTCTCTCTTTAGGCTGAATTTCCTAACCTAGTGAGTCCCCCAGCAGCTTTGCTGGATTTCTGGAGTTTGTTTTTTTTCTCCTGCCAAGAGTGAGACTCTTTTTCTCCCACTCTTGGACATGATTATGGTATTCCTTTGATTGGTAATGTGTTTTATGGGCTATGGGGTCCTTTACTCCATAGGGTCTCATGTATTTTTACTATGTGTGTTACACAGCACCCTCCGTGCAGTAACACAGGGGTGTCGTAGTGACACCCCACCATAGACTCCATACCCTGGGACTGACTACTGTCTCCGGGGGCATGTAAAGTCACCATTGGCTTTACTAGTCCCAAATTATTAACCGAAACCAGTACAAAACATCATATTGTGGATGTACTGGTCTGTCTAGTTAGTCGAGGGGGCACGTCTCCGTCCCCCCTGATCGAGTTTTGGCTGGTGGCAGTGGAAACTACTTTTTATATTCAACCGCGAATATTTCCCTATGGGATTTTCCCATTGTTCGAGGCTACCAACTTTAATTATTTAATTCTCATAGCCTCGAACATACCGCCGGTTTATTTAATTAATATTAATTCTCCGGTTGGTATTTTTTGCCAAGACTGGATTCAAAAATGGCGTTTGTGTTCTCTTCTGTGACTCCAACCCAAGTCGAGCCCTTTGTTCCACTTTTTGGCGGGCCTCTCCACAGAAGCCTCCAAAAGTGGTGCCACTCTGTCTGGGTACCACAGGGGGTGTGGGAGGGGGTTTAGGCACCCTGGACTGAGTTACCTTGGTAACTCAAGTCGCACTCTTGTGTGATTGGCCCAAGTGGTGAGCCGGCTCACCACTTAGCATGTTTGATTGACAGCTAGGATCAGTGAATGGGGGTATGCTGCATAAAAGCAGGGCTTTGGGGACTGGAACTTCAGAAGTCGCCACAGGACCTGAGAATCCCACGAGGGAGAAGCTGAGCCGACCTACCACGACGACATCACCGGTGGAGCCCTGCAGAACCGACTCACCACTTTCCGACGACAGAGAAGATCTCCCGGCTGGAGAGGCTTCTTCCCCTGACTGGTGGGCACAACCAGTTTACCTTCTTTTCTTCGCACCCCAGATCGGTTTGTGGTCGAACTGCCCGTGCCAAGCACCCCGGCGGCCGGATAGCCACTCACCACTGAACCGCGAATCAACGGACCGCTCCTTGTACCTGAGAAACTCTGCGGCTGGTTTCTTCCCTGGCAGGGCAACGGACTCCTGCCTTCCTCCCCAACGAGATCCTCTCTTCCCCAGGACGAAGCACCGACTTGCACCCGCTGCCACGAACAACTGCCCCCGCTGGAGTGTTCTCACCCCTTTAAGGTACCGTGTCCGCCAGGCCTCCCTTTCTAAAGATTGCTACAAGGTAATAATAACCCCTTAACCTTCTGGACTGGGCTGGCCGCCTTGACCTTCTAACTGGTCCCTTTCTTTGGTCCAACTCTTTTTGAACCTTTTCAAGACTTTTGTGCACTGCAACCGTGTGACCTTGGACACATTTCGTTTTGATCCTCTAAAAGCGGATCCGGCCTACTGACTCCGAATTCATGGTTTTACTTTGCCTTTCTCTCTTGTTTTGTTCTTGTAAAAGTGTTGGGATCTGTTTCGATTTAGTCCCTGCTTTTCTCTCCCTTTTTAAAACGAATTATTAGAGTGCCATCTACGTTAAGCGCTCACCGCTGTCTAAAAATGAGTGGGGCTTTACTTAAGACTTGTCTAAAATTCTTTTAAGGAAGTGTATATCTTTTAGTGACCGTGTTTTTGAATTGCTTACTATTAGTGCCTGTGTGTTTTTCTAGATGTGGTTTTAAATAAATAATTATATCTCTTTTACACCAAGCCCTGGTCAGCGTTTACTTGTTCTACTGTGTTCTCTTGACCTATTGTGAATACACTGTATACTGCCTAACTCTTCTTGAGGGAAGTCTGACTGCTCAGCCACAGCTACCAAGTGAATCTGTATTGTACAGACTGCTACCAAGTAGGTTTACTGCCAAACACCTGTAGTCTTAAATCTGTTGCCGTGGTCCCAGAGGGAACTGCACAGGTTTCTGCCTAACAGGGGTGCAGGTCATATATGGGACCTCCTCTACATTCCCCCCTCTGGTCGGTTAATCGACAACTCCTTCTTCCTCCTTTATATTCAGTTTCTTTGATTCCTCAGATTCTTGCTCATTGTCTCCTGGGTTTACACAAGAAGGCATGAAAGTATGCAATTTTGGTGTCCATATCTTTATCACCCCTTTCAAGCTTCCTGCTGTTCTCACATGCTCATCTTTGTTCCAGATCATCTACTGGCATTGTCCATTTGGATTGCTGTAAATCCATTTGCCTTCGTACCTTTTCTTGGGATAAGTGAATTGTGTTCCTTCTGGTGCAAATTCACTGGCCTTCACAAAGTCCTTTATCTCCTCATCTGTCAGGTCTCTGGACTTCTATCTGGCTCGACATCGACCATGATTTTCATCCCAATGGCCTTCTTTGCCGTTTAATGGCATTGTGTGATGATTATCTTGATTACACAGAATCCTAGCAGCACCATTGCTAACAAGGCTCCCAGAAACCTGAATATATCATCCATCCATTGCGGGACCCATGAGAATAGGTTCCCAAACCAGCTGTCGTTGTCCACTTCATCTGCCTCATTGGTAATCGGGTTTTTCAGGGTTGTTACCATGTCTATGGCCTCTGTGAGGGTTCCATTTTCTTCGTCGTGTGATGGTATAAATGTGCAACATGATTCTCCAATTTTTGCGCAAACACCTCCATCCATTGCAGTGATCATGTCAAGCACATATCTGTTCTGGAAGGTCATCAGTCTGACTGCTCTCAGTTCTTCCGTGATTGCGTTGAACCCCTTTATGGTGGTATTGATGGGCTGCAGTAACTCCCACCTCGTTATCTGCAACCACTTGGTATTTGCACCAACCTGGATGTGCGGCAAAAGTATTGTTGTAAATACGGATGAAGTTAGGCTAAACAGCCTGTGTTCGTAGGGAATGGCATAAAATGCGTCCTCTCATTTGGCGGAGAAGTAATTCTCTCTGTTCATCCTTGACATTAGTTCCACAGACCTCCTTTTTCTCAGGTGAGGGTCTGCTTTCGGGAAACTGTCCAAATTCAGTTCATTTTCTGGGATCACTAGTGCAGGAACATGGACGTTCACCAGTGTGCATATGCCTCCCCAGTTCCTCGGTAGTTTTATGTAGGTTTTGGATCCACATGCCCAATAGTGGTCCATCAGGACTGTGGTCCCTTGCGACATCCCTGGGGCTTCGTATATTCACCCGCAGTTTTGATTCTCCCCCATTTTCCTCGTGCCATTACTTCTAAAGCACAGTTTTGGGTTTTCCAGCTGTACTATTTGCAGGGGGCCTCCTCTGTCTTCGACCCACGTTAACCGCTCTACCAATTTTGGCCAGAGTGGTTTACATAGTCTTTGAGAGTTTTCTATGGCTTCTTGGCAGGCTCCAAGGACCATCCAAGCTCGGCAGATTGCAACTCCTTCTTCCCAACCGTCGGGGGAAACAACTGATTCCCAGATCTGCATTTGGCCTTGGTTCTTCCATATTTGCGCTTCTTCTGCCATTTTCCCTTGGACGTTCAGTCTTGAGTTTATTTCCCACCTTATTCCTGATCCTTTGACGTCAGGGTTCTCATATCTAATCACATGATTCTTGGTGTGCGCCCTGTTTCTTGTTTTGATGTCCTGGAAATATCCGTCTTCATCAGGATAGTCCTTTTCGTTGGCCCATATCAACGAGGCGTCTCTCCCTATGAATTGTCCACTGGTGTTACACATTGATACATGTGACATGCAGTGTGCTATGGGGACATCTATTTCTACAGCCACAAAGATTTTGGACTTGCCCATGCTGTACGGCAGGAGTGCACAGACGAAACATTCTCCTTCTGATTGTCTTCGTCCAACTTCCTTCATGTGCTGGTACAATATGTTGTTTCCAAGATGGGCCGTGCTGTCCAAGTAATCGTCTAACTCGTTATCGGTGTCATATGGACTTCTCTTGATCCTTAGCGTTTTTCTGTGGTTGGCTATCACTATGTCTCTGAATGCGTCTGTACTGCTCTTTCGTTCAGGCAGACTCTCGGGGGCAGACTCTCGGGTGTTATCCTTGCAGGGACAGGTTTCATTTCCTGCCCTGCAATAATAGGGGGAGGTTTTGCACTTCTTTTCCTTCCCTCCTGCATTCTTTTGTAGACCTCTTCCCACCATATGTGACTTATCATCCTTCCAACACGTGGCTGTGTCGTAGGCTCGGTAGTTATTTCTGGCGTTGGAGCTGGCGTGCTCGCTATCACAGTTGTGGTGGTTGTCTTGCTCAGCTCCTCTTGTAGCTTATTTGCTCTATGTATGAGTGGGAACACATACTCAACTACCGCATGTGTTTTCTCAGTGAGTTCTTTCGTTGCTTCCTCTGTTCTATTGAGTGATTTTGCTATTTCACTTTGGTTCGGTTTCTGACGTTGCTCCCTGCTTTCTGGAGCTGCTTGTTCCACAGGTGATTTCTCTCTTTCAGTTGGTTTGGCCTGCGGTTTTGTAGCCATTGACACTTGCCCTTGTTCATGTGCACTCAGTGTATGGGTGCGTGCCGTGGACAGTGCTATGTTATCATTCATTCTGTGCTGACCCTGTCTCCAGCCTTTCTCACCATTCATTACTTCAAGTGTATACGTATTACATTCAACTGTAAATCGTTTGCTTTATCATCAGTTTTTCTTGGAACAGGGATGACAATACAAGGTCTGGGTGCTTTTGTGGGCCCCAGATGTTCATTACCTGGTGGATGCACAGACATTGGGACGCTTCGTGCACCAATAAAAAATGCAGTTCTAATAGTTAACGATAAAAATACTACAATAATCACAATGCATATACATATGACGGCCTTGAAAGACAGCTTGCAGCATCTCCTTCCAGGGAACCGTGGGCGCCCTTCCACTGGTGGCACGACTAAGTTACTGTTTTGGGCCCCCATTTCGAATACGTCCACAGTCAATAGTTTATTTTTCTTCTTATTCTGTTTTCGTTGTTCAAAGTTCAATAAACACTAAAGTGACAAGTGCAGTTCAATGTCCCCTCTCTTACGAGTGATGATGATGATAGTCTCTCAGTATGGAGTACAGTTCCTTTGCTAGACTATGGAAAAAGGTTAGACTATCGTTTTCAACGCATCATAATTATCCTGTATTTGTATGGCCAGCGTATTTCCCAGGGCACTCTTCCAACTCGCCTTGGCCCTGTGGACATACAGGACTTTGTTTGCAGTGATATCATGAAAGGATGGATTCGCTACAAATCACGCAAAATAAAATTTTGAACATATGAGAAGGTAGGAAAAAATAAGAAAAAGTTTGAAAAAAGTAAACACGGCAGTGAAGTTCGTGTCTCTGTTCCTTTCACTTGGTCTTTCGAGGTCGAGTTGGTGAACAGTCTCTCTCTCCCCCATTTACTCCACTACGGAACGATGATGCAAAAATAGAAAAAATAAGAAAAATAGGAAAAGAAGTTCAAGATGTCGTTGTCCTCGTTTCCGCCTTTACGTCCGTTCTACGTTGAATGCATGAAGAACTGTATTTTTGTTTCCTTGCTCTGTCCCTGGCTGGGGGATGATGGAAAGTATTATCTTGGATCTCCCCCTTCTAAGGCTCTTCTTAGCAGTGGATGTCCATAATTGCTTCTTAGTTGTGATGCAATAGCCCTCAGGAGCTGATTCAATTGGGCATTTATTGCTGGATCATTAAGAAAAGCGGGCACATCAATGTTGTGGGGTCTGCCCACTAGTTCTGGAAAGTTTTCAATGAGATGAAAGAAAACACGAAACGCATACCGACTGTCTTCAGGTGTTAATGACATTTGCTCTGACTCTTTGGCTCTTAGGTCACAGGCCTTTCATGCAGTGTGATCAGTCTTCACCTCCTCGATCTGTCCCTCGTCTAATAGGAGGAATCTCCTTAGGAATTCTCGCTGGAAGTTGGACAGTTCCACTTGGAGCATAATGCCATGGAGAAGAGTCTTCATGTGTGGGAAATTGACTGGATCTCTAGGGAAGGTAGCAACATCGACATCAGCAGGCCTTCCCACCGTTTCTGGATAGTCTGTGACTAGCCTGATCAGGACGTTGTGGGCTAGCTGCGTGTCTGCAGGGGACAGGGACATTTTCTTTGTTTTGCTGGGCCCCGATCACAAGTCTTTTTGTTGTCGTGAACAGGTCTTGCACTTTCCTGCTGCGTGGTCTGCTCCCACATTGTCCAGTTTAGTCCATATTTGATTCAGGATGTGATTATTTCGGGGATCTCTGATGAAAGTGAGGGTATCTGTGGTTCTCCCGACAAGTTCTGGGCACTCCTTAATGATTCGAAAGAATAAAATGTAGGTAACTTTGTCAATAGCTGCTTGAGGCGAGAGAATTAGTCTTTTGTTCACTGTGCTCGGGCAACTCGGCGAAGACCTCTGCGATGACAGTCAGTAGTTGCCTGATTACCTTCTTTTTTTCTGGATCTTGAATATATTCTGTGACACTTGTTTCTCTCCCTATGAGTGACGGATAGGACAGTACTACTAGCTGAAAATAGGTGAGCACATCCCACTTGAGACTTCTGCTGGGGTGAACCATATGTCTGTGAACAGAGTCTTGATACTGGATGCTTCAGGATACCAGTTTTAGTTTACAAGAGTGTCCTGTTTTTATAGTTTATCAGAGTCTGAGAGTTCGTGTTCAATGCTTTGTGGCTGAACGTGATCAAGCTATCAGTGTCACTGCAGGTTCAGAGTATGCAACTTTTTCCTTTACCCCACGAGTTCAGCTGCACTTTGCGTTCGTTTGAAGGTCTTGTATCTCATTCAGAGTCTGGAGGAGAAGTTCAGTGTACAGCCACAGTTTTCACAGCGAGTTCCTTAGTTTATGTTTTCTGCTTGTGCGTCCTTCTTCCTCGCCATAGACCTTGTCTGCATGTGCTGCGGTCCTTCCCCGGTGTCTGTGGATTTCCCAGCAGTAGATGCAGTAGGAGTGCTCTCTCCTATAAAAGGTTTTATGTCATTCAGGAAGATCCAGGCTCTTCTGCCCACAAGCTTGACAGCGGACGGGGTGCAGTCCTCTACGATGAAGGGGCCGTTAAACCTCGGCTCATCCCATTTCTTTCTCACAAAGTTTTTTACCAGAACTCTGTCTCCATGGAAGACAAGGGGTGCGCCAAGGCTGAGAGCTGCGCCTGCATCAGCACTATCTGCAGTGGTTCGTGCTATGCTGTTCCCTTTCCGCCGTCGCTGTAGCTGGCCTTTAATGACAGTGGCACTGGATGTGAGACAGTCCAGATAAGCTTTCATTTCTTCTCCTGGAACCTCCCTAGTTGTCTGGGCATCATATCTAGCTCTGTCTCGGCGGTGAGGGGAGTCCTCATCCTTCTCCCAGTAACTATTTTGTATGGCGTGAGATGATGGTCGGAGCCTGGTTGGTTCCGAAGCGCATACAATGCCAGTGGTAGGCAGTGCATCCATCCCTTTCTTAAAGTGACCTTCATCCTGGCTATCCTCTCCTTAAGCAAGCCGTTGATCCGTTCACATATCCCATATCCCTCTGGATGATACTCTGACGAGAACTTGTGCTTTATACCAAGCAACAAGCTAATCTGTTTGAATACTGCGTTCACGAAATGAGGTCCATTGTCTGATCTCATAACCTCACACACCCCCCATCTAGGGAAGACCTCCCTCACCAGGAATTTAGCAGCACAGGCGGCATCGGGGTGTGTACAGGGACCTGCTTCCACCCATCTGGAAAAGGGACACACCACCACAATTAAATTCCTGTACCCATTACACACCTGAATCATATCGACATAAGCGATATGCAGGTGCCGGAAAGGTCCACTTGGTCTGGGGATGACTCTTTTGACACTTTTAATGTGTGCCCAGAGGTGAATTGGTGGCAGACAATGCAATTTACCATAAAAAATGCAACATGCTCTGCTAAATTCGGTGTAAACCAGTCTTCGGCAAGCGTTGCGGCAAGATTTTCTCTTGTCATGTGAATGGGGTAATGAAGCTGTTCTAACGCTACTTTTAGAAGGGTGACAGGCATTACTGGTTTATCAATGCTGTCTTGCCTCCACAATCCCTCTGAGGGGATTAAAGAACACCCTCAACGCTTCCACAGATTTTTCTCCTCCTGAGGTGCCTCCCCCTAGAGCTCCATTAACTGAGCCTGCCCCATATCACTATAGGCTTCTGGTGTGGCTCGCGCTACCATCATACGTTCATGGGTACGTGCCACATCCACGTCCATGATTGTTTCAGCTTTGGATGCCATGCGCTTGGCTTCCGTGTCCGCTTCATGGTTTCCACGTGACACAAAATCTGTCCCTTTGGTATGAGCAGCGCATTTTACGACCTCTATGCCCACTGGGAGCTGTAGTGCTTTTAGCAGCCTGTCCAGCAAGGCCACTGTTACTTCCTAGTCTGTGTGATTCTCAATGGCGAGTATCAATGCCACTAGTTCTGCAGCCTGTGCCAAATAGTGGGATGGTATTCGTGCACTGACAAGTACTTGGAATTCACCATTCGCCATGTTTTTGATCACGGCCATGCCTGTATACCTTTGCCCGTCATCTTGGTCAATTCTTGATGACCCATCAATAAAGACGATCTCTCCACTTGGCAGGGCATTTTCCTTGACCCTGGGGATCTCATCATAGTATTCTTCATAGTTCGCACAGTCATGCACAGGTTCTCCCTCTGTGACTGGCTCAGCAATAAACATAGCAGGGTTGACTGTTTTGCATCGCACTATATTGATCGATGGATTGGAGATAATTACCTCGTAGGCTGATGCTCTCTGAGAAGTCAGCGTGCCCTTTGGCTTCTCTAGTATGGCGAATAATGAGTGCTCAACATATGATGTCATGGAGCACCCCATCACAATGGATGACGCCTTCTCAATGGCGAACGCAGCGCAGCTACATTTTCTTCGTACGGGAAGTGGCCTTTCATAACCGGGTCCAAACTTCCACTGTAATATGCTAGGGGTTTATATCCCAGTGAGGTTCGCTGTGCGAGTACTGCCGTCATAAAATCGCCATCAGTATGAGAAAACAGATAGAATTCCTCAGCATAATTAGGGATCCCGAGGACTGGGGCCTTACAAATTGCCCCCTTGAGTTCTGTAAACCCTTTCTCCATCGCTTCATTCCATTCAATCCTTTCTCTCGTCGCCTGGGCCTTTTTAAGGGCCTGCAACAAGGGCTTTGTATATGAGCTGTAGTCAAAGATCCATGCTCTGACATAGTTGCACAGGCCTAGGAAGCTTTGCATTTGCTTTACTGTGCGTGGCTTGGCCGTGTTCATGATAGCCCCAGCCCTTTCTGGGGTTACCTTTTTCCCCTCATGTGAGATCAGTTGCCCTATGTACAGCACCTCCTGTTGGCAGTATTGCAACTTGTCCTTGTCCACTTTGTACCCCTTCTCAGCCAATATAGTCAATAGCTGGACAGAGTCATGTCGGCATTGCTCTTCAGTGATGCTGCAGATTAGAATATCATCTACATACTGCAAAACAACAATGTCCACTGCAATATTCCTTAGGTCCATTTGCAGGACTCTGTTGAAAATAGATGGAGACTCGCAATACCCCTGTGCAGCCTCGTACTTTTCAGGCGCATTTTTCTGAAAGTAAATGACGTCAGGTCTTGTGAGTCACGGTGTAATGGAATAGAGAAGAATGTATTCTTCAAATCGATCACCGTGAAGTATTTCCCTTCAGTGGGTATATTGCACAAAATTGTGGATGGATTAGGGACTAGAGGGAACTCGGCTTCGATTATGTCGTTCAATGCTCGTAAGTCCTGGATTAAATGCCAGGACCCTCCCTTAGATTTTTTGACACAGTAAATCACTGTGTTGCATGGTGAATCTGACGTCACCAGGATGCCCTGCTCCATCATGGCAGAGATTGTCTTTGCAATCCCTTCATCTGCTTCCCTGGACATGGGATACTGTCGTGCCTGTGGCAGAATTGCTCCTGGTTTCAATTTAATTTGTACACTGCCAGCCCCCCTCAGGAGACCCACATCATAGGGCCCTGTAGTCCATACCTTGGCTGGCACTAGGGCCATATCATCATTGAAATATTCTGGGCATAGCAGCGCTAACATCATCCTCTGCGGCACCTCCCGCTTGATAATTTTGACCTAAAATATGAGACTCACTTCCACCCGTGTCTCTTCTAGGTCAGGGTGTTCTTCGAACAGATCATCATTGGTGACGTCAATCACTCGATACCCTTCTTTGCTGGCGACCATTGCACACCAAGGTCTGCCCTCATCGTCACATCCTTCAACTAATACTACCTTTCCTTGCACCGCGGCAGAATGTATCATTAAGGGAAATACTTGTCCCTCCTCTTCGTGCATGGGTATTCTTGGCCTGAATAGAAACTCATCCGGGGTACTCATAGTTTTGTTTGCGAGGCCTGGCAGTCCCGCCATAAGCACTCGCATGCCATATGCGAACACTTCTGGTTCCAGTGGTATAGCTCCCATGGCTGCACGTCCAGAATATACTCCGATCATTTTGCACACGTTTGAATAATGCATTCCTGGAGTGGAGCATACTATGCCATCCTCAATGAACGAGATGGTCATATTCAACTTTGTCATCAAGTCCCGACCCATGATATGCACCGAGGACTGACGAGAATACAATAAGGGTACATTCATGTCGCACTCTCCCACTGAGACTGGGAGTGCATCAGTAAAGGGAACTCTGCTATGAGCTCCAGTAAAACTCTGGGTATCTATGGCCTCGCCGGACAAGGAGAACCTTCCTTCACGTATGCACGAGCGCGTTGCACCCGTGTCAACTAAAAAGGAATATTCTTTCCCCCCTATGGTGACATTTACCCTAGGCTCCCTGTTAGGGTCTGGTGTCACTGATAGGATAGAGCACATCAGAGTTCCCTGTGAGCTGTCCTATTTCATATATAGGTTCGGTCCACTGTATACCTGTGGGTTTCCCCCACCGTAATTAGTGCCCTGATCCACTTGCGGCAGTGTCTGCTGGGGCTGTCCCTGTGGTACATTCCCCATGTTCTGTGGCTGGACCATTTGCTGTGCACCTTGCTGCAAGCCAACCGCCTGCTGCTGCACGGTATAGTTTTGTGCACTGCCCTGTTGTGGGGTAGCAGGTTGATTCACCATGCCTGTTCCCAACCCTTGGTTGATCTGCCACATGCTTTGGCTTCTGCACATGCGCGCCACGTGTCCTGTTACTCCACACAACCAACACACTGGCGGCGGTCGGGCCATCTGTCCATCTGGCATAGTTGGACTGGCCATCGGTGCGTTCTAGATACCGTTTTGAACATTCTGTAAACCTCCTTCGTTACCTCTAAAACCTCCCTGATTGCTCTGCCATCCTCTTCCCCCAAATCCCCTTCCTCTCGGTTAATATCTCGCGTTACCCTAATTGTTTTGTGGTGGGTGAGAGGCACGTTGTGCACTTGATTCAGCTGGACTTGTTAGCATGGCTCCCTCGAGAGCATACTTTGAGAGCTTCCTTTGCACTAGCTTCGCCTCCTCTCCCTTACGCATTGCCTCTTTCTTCCGATTCTTTTCTTGCAACAGCCTACAGTAATGGGCAATCGTCAACTGGATTTCGGCCCACGGTTTAGCTTCTATTCCTACCAATTTTTTTAGCTGTTTTTGCACCGGTTCTGGTAACCCTTAGCACAATATATGATAGAATACAGGGATAGATTTCGTCCAAGACTCATGCGTTTCAAGCACCCACGCGTCTTGAAAATTCTGGATATAAAGCAAAGGATCCTCTGACTCCTTCATTTTTCGAGTCTTTATAGCTCCCATATCAGATGTGTCTGGATATAGCATACGCAGTGCTTTCCACACTGCTGCTCTACAGTTGTTAAATGGCGCCCCATCATGAGAGGTGTTAGTTTTGGTTACCCTGGGGTATCCTGCCCTTTTCCACAAGTCATCTGCTCTTTCACCAAGTATAGCAATTAGAAGACCCTTGATGTTCCCTATGGATAGAGTGATGCCCCCGTCATTTTCTCTAGCTCATGTATCCACGTTCCGGCTCCCGAGGTCAGCATTGGAAGCTTATTTTTAAGATTCTCTCAGTCCATGTGTGGCCATGGAATATATTGCGGTCTTGCTCCCCCTTTTCTAACAGTGGGAATTGGAATGCGCAATCCTCCTTTTCCTTCTCTATACCCCCTCGGTCTCTTGCCTGGGCGGAGTTCCCGCTTTGCCTTCTATCTGGCAATGCCCTCAGCCTATCTGTATAGGCAGGTACCGACGCCCCCATCTGACCGTGGGGTGTCTCTTCATGTCGGCTGGACTGTCCAGCGGACTTCGGTGTCCTATCTATGGACCTGCTAGCATCTGACCTTCGTATCTCTCGGTTCCCTGGGAGTCGCATTTTGCACCGCCTCCTTTCGTCATACGCCACTTCCTCTGCTTCCCCATCGGAGTCTGATTCCGAGTACTCCCAATTTACACAACTTCTCGCATCATCTTCGTTCTGCCCAACTTCTAGTCTATCTAGGGAACGTCCCCTACTCCCACTACTTTGGGTGACATCCTCAGTGTCATATAGCTGAATGCTCCCTAAGCGCTCATCTTCCCTTCCCTCTTGGGAGATTTGTTCCAGTTCCATCTCATCATATATTTTATCAATTGCTTCCCCGATGCTTCTGGTGTCGAAGTCATCATCAATAACTGTCCCGCTTGTACCTGGTACCGCATCGCGTGCAGGGAAGAACTCTTCTATGTCTTCCCAGTCTACAACAGGATTGGGTTTTTTCACTTCCCGTTGCAAGAATTCTAAATCTCGCGCCCTTTGCCTTCGTTTACGTTCTGCTTCCTCATCCATTTCTCTTTGCTTCTTTGCTTCCTCTCTAGCCTTATCCACTTCCCTCATCCGTTCATTCCTACGCTCCCTTGCCCTTCTACTTTCCTCCTCTTCCTTCTTCTTCACTTTCCTTTCGTGCACCCTCCTTTCTTCCTCCAACTTTAGCATGTTCTGCCTGTACTTTTCATAGGCTGTATATTGCGTGCGACTGAGTGGTATACCTTGCTCTTCGCGATATAGTTGTTCTCGCCTCAACCTATCCTTCTTTCTTGCCCTCTCGTTTCTTATGTCCACTTCTTTTTCCCTTTCCTTTCTTTGTGCCTCATCAGACCGTTCACTCGGCCTTGCACCATCACTTCTTTTTCCATCTAACTTCAACAGTATCTGCCCTCCCATCCATTTGTCCTTTCTACATGTTAACTCATCGGTTCCTTTCCGCTTCTTTCCCTCTCTCTCTCTATCGAGAGGTGCACTCGTTTGTGCCTGGTCCTTCCTTTCCTTACCTCGCCTCTCTTTTTCCCATGGGACTGTGGAGGCCGAGCCAATTTCCTGTTCCTTCTCTTTCGTCTCATTACTGCTACATGCAGGTGACTCATATGCAGGGTTGCTATAACCTGTGGCTGCCTTAAGTTCTCTTAGTGGGTAAAGACCCTCCGACTTACTTCCCTCAACAACTGGTTCCGGCAGTGCAGGTGGCGCGGTAGGCGTCTCACCCCCCTCCGTACATACATTTAATATCCAGTCTGCGGGGGGTTCTTCTTCTTTTGCTTGTTCAAACATTTTACAAAGCTCGAGAACAGCAAGGCGTTTTTCGAGCTTCTTCCCGCTATATGTGGCATATATGAAGGTGGTCATGTGCTGTAAAACAGCCTTTGACAATGACCCATTATGGGGCCACGGCATAAACATTTTATTTGCGGTGCCTTTAACCCACTCCTGGTTATATTTCTTCAATTTTGTTGCGTGCTTTGGCAACTGCTTGCACAAATGTGCAAGTGGGGTAACTTCTTCCATCCTTAATTTTGTCATCAACAATGTTCATACAGTTTTTCGAATTTACGCTATTTTGAGCAAGCACCACATACGCGAGCTCCAATCCAATTTTCCCGCAAAATGTTATACCAACAGTTTTACTCAGTTTTACTTCCCTCTCATTTCCAGAATCGCATAAAGCAACAATACATTGCCATCAATTAATAACACAATAATTCCACATTCAGCATACACAGGACAAATAGGACAGATGCTTGACAGACTAGACGGACACCAGCTGGTCATACGTATACCTGCCTTCTAATTATTACCCCATCATGGGATTTGAACAAACCCCATTCTTACGTCTTTAAACGTAAGCGTAGCCTAATGTCCCCTCTCTATGGGCTCTGGGTTCACGTTCATTCTGACCACTCTTTAAAGTGCAGGAACAAGGCGAATTTTACAGTTTTCTCTCGGGTGCACCCCGATCTTCCTTACAGTTTTTTTTCTCAGGTGCCCCCCCGGTATTCCTTACATTTTTCTCTCAGGTGCCCCCCCAGTATTCCATACAGTTTTTTTCTCGGGTGCCCCCCGGTATTCCTTACAGTTTTTTTCTCGGGTGCCCCCCCGGTATTCCTTACAGTTTTTTTCTCTGGTGCCTGGGTTTTTACCCTCTATATCTCTACAGTCTTTCCTACTTTTAACTGTATTAATCTTCTCCACCACCCTCCATTACCTTTCCCCTTCTTACTCTAAGGCCTGTAAGACCTTTGCCAGGATAACGAGTTTCATTGTTTTCACTCACTGATCGCCTCTTTTCCTCTCTGGAACTTCAGGATCACCGCCCCTTTCTCTTCCTGCTTTTATGGTTTTCGTCCGATCCGCTGCCCGTGGGAATGAGAAGGGTTATGCTTGGAAAGGCGGTTCCTTCAGACCCGCTGCAGATTTTTTGGGAATAATTACACTATCATTGTCCACTTGGAGCTTCTCAGCCTACTCAGCCGGAATAGCGAAAGGACTCGTGATGTAACAGAAGGCCCAGAGTTACTTTGTGCCGTCGGTCTAAAGGTGTCTTATACTATATCAATCGATAATCTTTAATCGATGGCTGAAACCATCCTCACACTACCAAGTGTTGACGAGGAGAGGAAATTACTGACGGGCCCATTGGTCAGTACTCACCCTCGAAAACTAGTAATGCATGATAGCTGCACCATGTGAGGACAGAGTGCCTGATTCACATACTGCAGCAAGCTTCAATAATCAGAACTCAGTAAATTGGCAAAGGGAAGTCCTTTTAATGATACATACATCAGCAGATGGAAATCAGCAGCATCACAAACACCTGCCTCACCCTGACTTCCTTGAACTTTAGTCAAACAGCCTCCAATTGGTTGGGAAAGGTAACTTAAATATAGGTGCTATATCTGTATATGGAAATAACGCAAGTGGATTAGATAACTCTTATCGGGTGGGCGTCTACGCCCTTCCCTCTACAACGCATGTGATTGACGTCACTACAAGTACGACGTCTCATTGGTTACAGTGTCCATAGGACCCTAGATTACATGGTCCCTTGTGATTGGGCAAGTTACACCCCTAAACATAAATCTCCATTTTAATTAGCAGCATGCAGAGTAGACACCCAGGTGCCTAGTGTCCCAAGATTCACCCTTCCTCCCTTCCATCAATCAGTGTTTTAGGGCTATGTTAGTTGGCTGGGTATGGCCTCGGATCTGTAGTCTCTTATCAGGAAAAGTTATGGCCCCCTCTGGTTCTGGATGACATCAGGCGGTGGTACATCTTCGCACCTGTCTGGTCATGTGCTGGTCCACCGTGAATCTGCTTCAGTTTCCAGCCTTTTGTGCATTTAATTCTGTGTGCGCTTGGCCACCTGCATGGGCCTCTCTTATCTTGACCTTCACTGGCGGGCTGGTATTCTCTGTAGTTGGAGTCTTGTGATCTCATGCTCACCTCCCCTTCTCTGGTTGACCTCGATCTCCCCGTCATAAGCCTCTCTTTGTTGAGTTTCAATTCCGCTCCTTCTCTGGTCTTTGCTGGGTTTCTAAACTCGGCCTGTCAGGCCTTTGGCCGCCTGGGTACATTTCTGCTTTCACAAAATGGAGTTGCACGTGTACATTGTGCAGTATTGAGGTAGATATATGGTTGGCGCTTGCCGCTCTATTCTTCTACTAAGCATTGTAGGCAGTATCGATTTCTTAGCATCTTGCGTTTCAAGCTTATTTACACACATTCAACAGGGCGGTTGCTTCCATCTTGTCTCATGGCACCATTCTCTCACGTTTTAACAGTGTCTCTCCCCTGCATCCATTATCATTATCCTTGCAGTTTCTAGTACTAGGATACGTGCTTTCAGTAGCCAATTCTCTTTGTTCTCGGGGCTGCTCGGGCCCTTGGTTTATTTTCATTGGCCTTCCATTAAGGCTTTAGGGGTCTGCTCGTGGACCGTGTTCAGGTATTCCTCACTTCGCATCAGTGGCTGGCAAAGCTGTCTGATAGGGTACCGTGCTGCCCAGGGTTGTTGAGTTATGGCTGCTTCAACCGGTATTGATCTCCTTATGTACACGGGGCAGAGTCCCAGTGCGGCTCTCTGTTGGTTAATTTGCTCCTCGTACGTCACGTACTTCAGCAAGTACCTTACTGGCAACTCGCAATGGGAGGCAGGGGTGCAGGTCATATCTGGGACCTCCTCTACACGGTGTAAGTTCTTCTTCCCTCAGCTAATGATCCGACACACTCTCCTCGCTGGCTCTGGTTGGAATAGGAACTATAGCCCCATCTTCTCTCATGCTTTCTTTTCCGGTGTGGAGCGACACTCCAGATTCTTTGGTTTTTAGTCCCGGGTCCCCGAGGCGGTCCTCCTTGGTTGTTAGGTGCACTCAGTGTCAATATTAGAAAACAGAACGCAACCCAGTTATGAATATTTTCCCACTACTGCCTCCAATAGGGATGACAGTCGTGGGATATACATATGCATTCAGTGACAATTTACAATATTCCCAGTATGTATTTAATGACAATTTCAAATTTTCCTAGGTTTCATCATTCTCTCCCTGTGGGTTTTCTGTGGGCTCTTCTATTTGCCACAAAGTATGCCTGGGATTGCAACTCTTTAGCTGGTTGATCTGGACCCAATTGTTTTCTTCTGTCAAGTCGCCCTTGGGGATGCGGTTTCTGTAGGCGACTGGTGAGATTTTGTCCACAATTTCAAAAGGTCCCCGCCAGCTGTGCAAAAATGTGCACTCCTTGGCTTGGTTCCTTTGGCGATTGTACAAGTAGACCCAGTCTCCTACTTGATATTCCTTTTTGGTTGTCTTAAGGTCATAGTTGGTCTTCATGATGTCTGCAGATCTTTCTAGATTCCGCTGAGCATACGCAAAAGCATGTTGAAGGTGTTTTCTCAGATTCTCAACATACTCATGAGTTGTGGAGGCATTTATCAATGTCTGCTCTTGGGTTCTATAGAGCAGATGCTGGGGTAGCTACATCCTTCATCCAGTCATCAGCTCAAATGGAGAAATTTTAGTTGCAGAAGAAGGGGTAGATCTGATGGCCATCAGGACAAGGGGTAAATGAATATCCCAACTTGGCCTAGAGTCTGCCACAAACTTTTTTAATATGCTCACAATGGTTTGGTTTTATTGTACCTCTTCACTCCACCACTAGAAGACAGTGGTATGCAATGTGTAGTTTCCTTTTTGGTTTATGGTTATTTGTTCGAATCAAAAGATTCTAATAGCCAAAGTTTCAAAACAAAAGTTTTGAAATGAAAAGCTACGACATGCGATGTTTAGCATAGAAAGTGCATTTCGTTCGAAACCAATCCATCGACAATAGTCATGGATTGGTTTCAACTGAAATGCACTTTTACATGTTAAAAGTAGCATTTCACTGCCTTTTTGTTTCTAACGTTGAAACATTACATGGAGCTGTCCTGTGCTGAAATTACAGGACTGTACAGCTCCATATAACGTTTCAAAGTGTTTTGTGTATATTGGCATTTAAATGACTTTTTTTTTTACTTTGAAACGTTACATGGAGCTGTCCAGTCCTGTAATTGCAGCACTGGACAGCTCCATGCAACGTTGCAAGGTTTTAGTGTATATTGCGGGGTTCCCCCCAAACCCCGCGCCACCCTCCCACCCCCCAACCCTAACCCAAGCCCCAACCCTAACCCAGGTTTCGAAAGGCAAACTTTCACATTTTTTTCGATCAAATTGTCATTCGAAACTTTTGTATTTCGGAAAAAAAGTTTCAAAAGTTTGCCTTTCGAAACTTTTCTATTCGAAAAAAATGACTGGACACCTTCCTTTTTACCCCAAGTATCTCCCACATCTTTGTAATCACTTTGCTGTTGAAGTGACTACCTCGGTCTGACTCAATCCTTTGGCGTATGGCAAAACGCGAGAAAATATGATTGATCATCAGGGCAGCTGCTGTTTCTGCCTTGTAATTTGGGGCCAGGAGACATTCCACCCATTGTGTAAACAAGCATGTTACGGTTAACATGTACTTGTTCCCCCTAGAGGAGCCCGATGAAATCTACCTGTAAACCTGACCAATGCAGTGTCATCCCCCTCTTTTGGAGGGGAGCACGGTGTGTGAGTGATGTTGGCTGAAATTGTGCACACACAAGACACCCCTTCAAGTATTGGTCGAGGTCCTGTCCCATGTGTGGCCAGTATGCAACCTCTCACAGGATTTCTAATGTAGTATGAAACCCCCGATGACCAGCTGTGGCTGCATCATGGGCGTAACTTAGCATGAGGCTTCGGAATGAGGTAGGGACCACCCACTGGTCACAGCCAGATATGGATCTCCTCACCAACAAACCATCTTGGATTTGGAACATTTTTGGACATTTCATCAACACTCTGAGGTCCTCCTTCCCAATGCAATCGGTATCCGTCAGGGGAAAGTTCTCAGGGTCCTCAATGTGTTGATAAAACTTACCAATGATTGGATCCTCTTTTTGAGCCATGATTAAATCGGCATCTGGGGTCTCCTTACTCCACTGGGCAGTTGAGAGTTCATTGTGAGCATTTGTCTGGGACCTAGTGATAGCAGTGACCTGGATTTCCCCTAACAAGGTCTCGATCTCAAGGAGATCCCCTTGGATGGTTCCGGTTTTGGCCAGCTCATCAGCTAAGTCGTTCCCAGTTTTGTCTGGTCCCTCTACTTTGGAATGACCCTTCATCTTCTTCCAATTGATGGCCATCCACCTAGAGTCAACCAGATCATGAATATTTTGTATTAGCTTGGCATGCTTTAGTGGTTTGTTGTTAGCACATAGCATGCCTCTGGTTTTCCAATTAACCAGGTGCTCCATGAACCCGTTCTGGACATAAACTGAATCAGTGATTATGACCAGTTTGTGGAGTTGGTGTTGGACAGCAGTGAGGATGGCTTGATGAACTGCCATCAGCTCTGGCACCTGACTACCATGGGGACCAATTTTGTACCCAGCGGAGGGTTCTGGGGCATCATTCACCCAGGCATTCCCACGCCGGCCACTAGTTCCTTTTCCCCATTGTTGTCAACATGGTAGGAGGACCCATCCACATAGACAGTGGGCATTCCCACATTTGTCTTCTTCATAGACTTTGTGCGGGGAATTCAGGTACGCCTCAATGTTGTTCTGGATTTTAAGACTTTCGTCCTCGAGACAGTTTTCTCTGGCACAATCATGCAAGTCAGCCAGACCTTGCGCGAGGGGACTCTTCTTGTTTTGGCCATATCTGACCTCCACAGGAAAGCCTTGCATTGACAGAATCCAGGAAGTAATTCTGGAATTACTCACATTTCCAGCCTGGATTCTGTCACTTTGAAGACATTGCAGAGGCTGGTGTGGAGTCTCCACTATGATGTTTTCCCCCTGGATGAACGGGTGGTAATTCTTCAATGCCCACACCATTGCCAGGAGTGCCTTCTCACAATCGTTGAATTTTTCCTCCACAGAGGATAAAGTCTTACTTGCATAGGAGATTACTTTATTGACATTGTCATGCTTTTGGTATAATACTGCGGTCAAGCATATATTTGAGAACCCTGTCTCCAAGAAGAACTCCTTGTTTTTGACAGGGTAAGCTAGACAAGGTGCTTGAGAGAGGCTTCTTTTGAGTTGCTTTACTGCCTCAGCTTGTTCTGGACCCCACTCCCACTTGACGCCCCCCTTCAACAGATGGAACAGGGGCCTTGTGATCTCTGCGTAATCCTCAATGAACCTTCTTCTGTAATTAGTCAGTCCAAGGAGGCTCCTTAGCTCACGCAGAGTTGTGGGGACTTTTAGTTTCAGGAGTGGTTCCACTTTCTTTTCCTGGGGACAGAGACCCTGAGGAGTTATCTCATGCCCCAAGAAATGGACATGGGTCCTGTACCACTGTGCCTTTTGGAAAGATAGTTTTGCTCCGGCAGCCCTCAACTGTGTCAGAACATAACAGATTTCTGCTATGTGTTCCTCCAGAGTTGAGATTGTGATCAGACCATCATCTACATAGGCCAGGTTACCTCTTTCACCCAAGTCGGGCATGGCCTTGTGTAAGAAGATATTAAATTAATTGCAGGGGTTGATGTATCCGAAGGGAGTCTGGGTTCATGTGTACTGCTGCCCCCCAAAGGTAAAGGCCAGCTTGTATTGGTCCTTCCTACTGACAGGTACGGCCCAGTACCCATTGGTCAGGTCAATGACAGTGTATACCTTTGACCCCTGGATCTGGGCCAGCCCTTGGTCAATGTAGGGAAGAGGCCATCGGGACGTGTGGACCCGTTTGTTTAGCTCCCCTAGGTCAGCATATAGTCTCCACTGGCCATTCGGTTGCAAAATCCCCAGCACCGGATTATTAAAAGTGCTGTGGACTGAACAAATTATCCCACAGGACTCAAGGTTTTTAATCATTTCTGTGATGGTCTCCATGGATGCGAGAGGCAAGCCACATTGCTTTCACAAACACAAGTCATGCCAGGGTCCGTGGGAATTGCTGTTCTATGGATTTCGTTGCAACCACAGTCATATGAATCCACCGCAAAGAGATCCTGAAAATCTAAGAATTCTTGTTTCAACTTTTGCTTTTGCTCCAGAGTCTCACAGGCATCAGCTAGGTTGACTCTCTCTTCAACCATCTGCCTGAAGCCCGGAAAGACTTTTGGTTTGGCTATCTCGGCGGCCTCCTCCAGCTGGGTGGAGAAGTCCCTGGTTAAAGTATTGACCTGGATTGAGGGTTTCAGGTAGGTAAGGCAGTCCTTGTGGACTTGGAAGATCACCTCATTCCTCCTGAAGTCACAGGTCACCTCTTCCTTACATAAGGGCAGGAAGAGTACACCAGGAAATTCCCCCCATGCCGGGTGAAGATCCTGTCTGGTGTTGTGTCATTGTCGCTATCACTGTCAAAACAGTCATTGGGGATTGGTCCTATCAGTTCATTACCTAAATCCATGGAAAAAATGTTGGTCATCAACCGCCATTCCAATAAGGGTGCCTGCGCCCAGAGTGATACTCCCAATGCCGCTGTTATCCACCAATATTGGAATGGTGTTGTGTTCTGTATTGACTAATGGTGTTGGGTTTAACCCCAACCCTTGCTGTTGGAGATGGGCGTTGAGGTGAACATATGCGTCAGTATTTTGCAGTTTCTGTCGTCTTTTAATTTTTACTTTAAGTGAGAATAGTCGGGTCCATTCTGGGATGTGACTTCCTCTCCAATTTGAACTTCAACTGCTTTCGGCAGCAATTGGGCGGACCGAAATGCTTCTGAATCATCAAAGTCCATGGGATTTCCCCCTAATTGGGACCAGGCTTTGAAGTTTATCAAACTAATGGCAAAGTGATTGAGAATGTCACTGCCTAAATAAAATGCAGCAGGGACATCTCGCACGACCCAACAATTATGTATTATGCTTTTGTTACCTATAGAAATTTTAAGCATACACCTGCTAGGCAGGAGGTATTTGGAATTGGGTGTTTCCAGGTCCATTTCCCATTTGTCTATCAATTTAAATGTGGGAATGGCTGGATCTTTTGGGAGTTTTCAGAACATGGCTTCACTGATGAAGCTCTTACCGTTGTTCATGCACACTCGGGCAAGAACAGATTCCTTCCCCTCATTTAACTGAATAGGGATGTATAACGGTTCTCTAATCTTCTGAATGTCAGCTAAGCTTTGAGCTGGTTTCACATCATTTTGGACTATGCAAGTTGGGTTTTCTGATTGTGAATTAGTATAGAATTTCAGAGTATTTCCTTCCAGTGTGGAATGCCACTTGATCTGGAAGGAAGGTTGATTTTCAGAAATAGAGAGGAATTCCCATCACCAGTTTGTTGTCCAACTGCAATTAGTGTCACGTCAGGGATTTGGTTGTTTTGAAAATGGAACTCAAGATGATCCTGTTTCTTTTCAACCATGTGGCATGTGCCTTTTAAACTAACACGGTTGACACTATGTTTTAATTTTATTGGTCGGTAAACTGGGACCAGAAGACCTTGTTTACAGAGTCTATTAGGGGAGACAATCTGCGCAGGATGTCATTCCCCAGTAAACATGGTGTGCCCTCCGGAGTCACGACTATGTCTGGATGTTTCACCTTGTGTCATCCAATTTTAATTTCCAACTCTGCAGTCCCCTCAACAGAAATGTAATTCCCATCAAAGTTCTGAAGTTGTCCAGGAAGAGGGGTGAGAGGGATCTGGTATCTCTCCCCCCTTCCAGAATTCAGCTGATCAAAGGCTCTCTGACAGAAGAGTGGCTTGGGCTCCAGTGTGCATCAGTGTCAAAAATGAACATTGCCCTCGTACTTGGACCGGGGCATAAAATGTTCCCTCCTTCACCTCAAAGATAATGTGCATTTTGGGCCAGTTGGTGGGTTAGCATCTTGATTCTTGATTCTGACGCAGGGGCAGGATTCTGTTTGGGAGCCTTGGGATCTGTAAAAAAAATGTGGCAGTTGGATATTGGGGGAATTTTGGGCTACCCTGGTTCTGATTCTGGGCCCCCCCCTTTTTGGAGGCAGTCCCCAGAATAGGTTTGGGAAAGCTGGTTTTCTGGATCATCATTCTGGGGTTCAATGATGGGCGATTCTAACTCAGTCCCCACATTCCCCCAGTCTTCCTTAGGATCTCTCGGGCCCATTTTTCTTTGGGAGGAGTTCCCCGTCCCTGAAGGAGAAGATCTTTTTCCCAGAGTCCTCTGAGGACCTCTCTCTTTCAAATTGGAGGACACTAACCTCCTATACAAAATGGGTCTTTTTAGGTCCTTTATTTCTCCTACCCGCCCTCTGTTCCTTAGGTTGAAGACTTTCGGGGGCAGGAGATTTTGGTTCTGGTTCCTGGGTCTCCAGGGGCTTTTCACAAGTGGGGAAGGAAGCTTCCTCTAAGGATTTGCACCCCTTTCCCCCTGTGCCTCCTCCTTTGGAACCAGTGAGTTGTCGAGGTTCTTTCCCCGTCATTGTTCTGGAGTACCAGACCCTTGGTTTATGGAGTTCTGAGCCGCCATGTTCGTCTGAGGGTTCTGCTGAGCCCTCAACATGCGACCCAGATCCTGGGACAAGTTCTGGATCTGGCACTCCAGTTGGGACACCCGCTCTGGCTGGTACAGGGGTCTCTGGTCCATCCCATGTGGATCACAGGAAGGGTAACTGTCCCTTCTCCCATAATACCCCAGGTTTGGATAGTTTGGGTAACCCTCCCCCCTTGGCCTCCCCTCTCCTGGATTGGACTGTCTGGGCTCAGGAAAGTGGGGAAAGAAAGGAGGGTTGTTTTGTGGGGTGAAGTTTTGAGGGTACCGGGGAAAAAAACTCAACCCGGCATTTGGCGGATTATTGCCCTCCTGGAGAAAGTTTGGAGGGAAGTTTTCTGGGTTGGTACCTATCTGTTTGGATCCCCCCTTGGGTTGGGGGAGTCCACACATACCCCCAGGATGGGTTTGGTGCCCTGGTGTCAGGGGCTAACATAATCAGGGGAGTTAGGGTTCCCATTTGTAGGATTACCTTCCTGACTACCTGTTTGGGATTGGCCTGAGGGCCTTCTGGTTTCTTGATTGGATGGGTTCTGTGCTGGTAGATTTTTAGGCCCCCCATCTCCAAATCTAAAATGGGGGCAACCTTCACCCCCACCACCTTAGCAGCAGCAGGGGTGTTGGCTGGTGTGGGGTTTTTATTGGTATTTTTGTTCTCTACAGGTTTCTGCACCTCATAAATATGAGTCGTCTGTTCTATGACCCAGTCCAGTGATCTATTCTCGTGAAAGTCCCTCACCAGCTGAGTCATGATGTATTTGGGGAGTGCATGGAAAAAGGTGTTAATGAACTCCCTACTATCTGTGCGCACCCTCCTGGGGGGTCTGCGTAAAGGCACGTTTGAGTTCCTGCACAAATTCTTGTGGGGCCTGATCTTCCCCACACTGCAGATTGTAGGCCGCCTTTCGGGCCTCTTGGGGATTTCTATGTACAGAGAAATGTTTTAAAATGGCCGCCCTATAGGTGGACCATCTTGAGTGGTTCTGATCCTCCAGCCCCGCAAAGAAGCTGAGGTACTCAGGGGAGA
The DNA here is from genome assembly GCF_040938575.1 of Ambystoma mexicanum. Classification (NCBI taxonomy): domain Eukaryota; kingdom Metazoa; phylum Chordata; class Amphibia; order Caudata; family Ambystomatidae; genus Ambystoma; species Ambystoma mexicanum. The sequence goes on along the minus strand of NC_090928.1, from coordinate 1,025,617,867 downwards.
ATGTCCATTTCACATATTGGAAGCAATTCTGAATATCTTTCAGATGAAAAGTATCCATCATCTGTTTGTATAATTCTAGATGTTCCCAGACTGAATACTTAGCATTTATGTGATTATAACACTCCTAATGGCCTTGATCTGCTTCAGGGGATCTTTTTGTGTAGCCTTTTTGATTTTGTTGGCCTTTTTGGTCTTAGTCACCTGCGTCCGCTCATCCTTTGACTGAGGCACTACTACTGGAGGTGGCTATCTGATCCTCTAGGTACTTCCTGATTCTGTGAGCTTGGGAAGGGCTTGCAGAATGTGGGGGCCTAGTTTCCCTATTCCTGTGGTGCTCAGAAGAGTCTTCTGACTCTCCCCTGCTCCCAGGATTGGCGGAGTACCCCCGACCACACTGCCTACCTGGGAAGAGGTCTTGAGGATATTCTTTTTGGGTTTTATTTCATGGAGTTCTCCACCAAATTTAAGAAACTGATCTTTTGGTAGGCAGTATTTTTGAAGATCCAATTCCCTGACTCTCCCCTCATAGGAGTCTTCCTGATCAGAGATGTTAGCCCTAACAATTGGGGATCTGTACAGGAATGCCCGTCCATCCATTTCGGGGAGGTGCTGATCTGTCAGCCCCATTGATTAAATCTACCCTCCCCATGGCCCCTGGTTCATATGAGCCAGTGGACATGAAGCTGGCAGAGTCCATGGTACTGAAGGGGTCAGAGTCCCTGATTACAGGGGTCCTGATGTTATGCTCAGGGGTTTCTCTGTCCCTCCCTACCTCTTCTCTTTCAGCCCCTGTTCTCTGGTGATATGCCAAAATCTGAATCTTTTGTTCCTCTATCAGGGCCTTACTGGACTCAATAATTTGCTCTTGCCATGCTATCTGTTTGTGGAGCACATCATTCTTTTCACAGAGACCCTCATTGTCTCTCTGCACTTCCTGCCTGGTTTGGAAATACTGGGCCAATTTCTGCTGCAGGAGACTCACCTACTGAGTTTTATCATCATTGGTCTGGGTGTTCTTTTGCAGAGCATCCTCCACCCGCCTGGTGTGCTTTAATAGCTTCTCATATTCTGTTTTTACTTCATTGAGCTCAAGGAGGGCCAGCTTTCTTTCCTCTAGCTTGGTTTTTAATTGGCTTACTTCCTGGCCTAAGGCATCCCTGTGCTGACTTAGAGTGCTCCTCTATTCAGCCAGGTCGTCCCTTTGTTTTTTTTTAAATGCCCTGGATTTCTGGCGCTCCTCTTCAAATTTCTCTTGAGAGTGATGGTCTTTAATAATTAATTTATTATTTTCCTCTTTCAAGGATTCTATGTGGTTTTGTAAGGTGACTATCTGTTCTGCGCAGACTCTATTATAATTTAATTGATGCACCAGTTTCCGCTGACTCTGTTGTAAAGAGTCAACCCTTTCCTGACACTCCTCTTTCAGTGCCTGTAATTGGGTGTCTTGCTCTGCATTCTCTTGCTGTAGGAGAGCCAGATCTTCTTTTAATTTGGTCAGATACTGCCTAGATTCTGTCTCTAATTCTTGGCTCTTCAGTAGCCTTTGCTCTGCATAGTCTAGATCAGTCTGGATTTTCTCTAGTGTTTCCACTTGATTCTTTGCCAGAAATATGTTTTCTGCATGCTTTTCCTGTATTACTCCTATGTGGACGTATAGGTAGGCTGCTATTTTGGCAATTTTACTCTGCTCCTCTTTCGCGTTTGTGGCCATTTACAGTTCACTAAGAGCTTGGTGTAATGGGCCCTTGTCTTGCCATGTATCCAGGTCCATCGCAGTGACCTGTTATTTGATTTCCTGCAGCCAGATCTGTTCATTCTGTTCTGGCCACTCACCCCTGACAAACAGTTTGTCCAAGAGGTGTTCCCTAGCCATATTGATTTCTACTGGGATCACCATTTTGGAAATATCAATTTCTTTATGAATTATTTTAGGGTGAATTTACTTTTACAAACAGGCCTGATTTTGGAATATTTATTTTAGTACAGTGTAGCACAGTACACCAGCCACACAAGGTGTCTGTACCCTGCAAGTTAGTCTGCTGTGTTAGAGACTGTCACGGGTGGTAACACGAACTCAAAAGCATGGCACAGGCCCCCATATCTGTTAAGGTTTTCAATCAGGCAATACACCCGGGTCTCAGCCTAGCATGCAATGCACAAATGAAATCCTTATTTATTGTGTCTATAGGTTCAATATTCTGAGTGATATACCAATCATATCACACCCCTTCTCAAAATACCCCCAGGTCACAATGTACCATGAATCAGGCTGGTTGGTAAAGGTAATATTTATTTATTTATTTATTTAAAATTCAAATCAAACACACGTTTTAATATATGGGGCAGCAATCACCAATGTGATGACAATACAAATCAGAAAGTAAGTGAGGAAGGTGAATTCAATTATAGCAACACAGAATATAAAACACAGAGAAAATAACAGTTTTGGCTTGTTGAAAAGATAGTGCTTAGGTTAATATTTTCCCCCTGCAAAGTTCTTAATTCACAAATGAGCAATTCTACACAGATAGAAGTAAGCAGCACGTATTCAGGAATAAAGAACAGTGTACAGGGTTTGAATACAATCTCCCCACCAAACAAGAGAGAAAAACGTTTTGGAAATTTACATTTTTAAAATGACATTTGAAAATGGCTGAGTAAAACAATGAAAAGTGTGCAAAAATCCTTAAATTGATATAAATCTCTATGGGAGCAACATGAAAAAGAGCCTAACAAACATAAGCTATAATATGAGCAACAGTACACACTTTGGGTCAGAATGGACGTTTGGAAATACTTTGCATGGGAAAGCACACATGTAAAACGTTTGCAAAATTGCGAATTCCCGCCTAAATTTCACTGTGCGATTTTTAAGAAAAACTATTTTGGGATACAGTTTTGGGGTAGGGATCTAGCTAAGGGTCTGAGGTCTTGGTCAGAGTTGCAATTAAGTCTCTAGCTATAAAATTGAGGAAGTTATGCAAGTTTGAATGAGAGGTGCTTTTAGAAAAATAGGACAGAGAAAAGAAGAAAATCGGTTTTAAAATGACAGGCTGATTTTACTTAAACTAGATTAATGGCTAAGAAAAAGAGAATGCCACCCATGAATCTGCACAGTTACGCACGGCCGCTTGTAACCCTTCACATGGCGGATACTACATTTTCTTTATGGGAATTACTTTATTTTATCCAAATCACAAATGGCTTATGGTCTAGTAAAACAGAATGAGAGACAATCAGCGCTAACACTAAGAATTACAAATAGGGTTGCACGAATGGTTCTGACAAGATTATAGGTTCTTAAATTAAAGATGGGATGGTTGTTAGGTGGGGATAGGACAAGGTAAGGCAAATATACTATGGTTTGTGATGATGCCTATTGATAGTTACAGTCCACTGTAATTTAAGATTGGACCGCCAAGGGCTCTGGTCATCACGGATCGGGTCTACAGACAGCAGGGCACATGTGGCGGAATTGGATCAGCTGGGCGGTTCTGGTCAATTATACTGGCACCTCAGACTGGATTGGATTGGCCCTTCTGGTTGCTGCACACTGTAGATCAGCGGGATGGCGAGTTTCCGCAGGCAAGCAGTAATGGTAGCAAGCCAGACTGGTTCAGATTTCTTTCTCTTAAGTTTTGGGATGGTTCCAGGATTTGGGCCTAGCTGAAGAAGAGTTCAGGAATACTGAGGCCTTGGCTTGGCAAATAGGTCTGGATCAGGAACAAGATGGAGAAGTCAGGAACAGAGCGCCACGCGGAAATCAGGATGGAGTCAGGAATCAGTGTGTGTTTGTATGTTGTGAGGTTCCCTTATTTATCCTGCCAAATGACATCACTAAGTTTATGGTAGGCGCAGACTTACAACCCGCACCCACAAGGCTACGATTGGTCAAAGGCACAGCTCCCGCCTTGCTCTTTGCTGGTAGGGTGACAGAAAGGGTTGTCATGTTTTATGATCTGGTCTGGAAACCTCCCACAGTTATGTGGACAGAAATCTAACTTTCCCACAAATACATATTTATGTACTTATGCCCTCTAAGAAAATCGGATACATAAAATACATATTTTGTGGTTCACATTTACATCCAACTCCCAAGTTGGTGGGACCTGGTGTTGCCTTTCTATTGAATTTTGGCAATTTCAACCATAAAGATTTGGCCTAACATTTCCTAATTCTGTACATATATGTGCAATCACCCCTAGAACATGGGTACATAATATTATATTTGCAGCATTAACAGTTTCTGCACAATTAGTCTTTTTGCATAACTTTTGTTCCTTACGCAGTAAGAAATCCTACCAAGCCTTCAAATGGCTAGCATAAGTTCAAATTTACATGTACATGCTTTTCACTCATGTACTTATTCTTGCCGCCAAGTTAAGTGTCTTGAAGTACTGTGGCAAAATAAGCAAATTAACTCCAAAAATAACAGGTCCTTTTTTTTTTCTTGCTTCCCAAGTGTGAGCAAATGGCCAGTCCTTTGAAGTTCAATGAGAAGCCTACCCCTGGAGTGTATATCATCCTGCCATTGTCTTCTCCTGGGGCAAAAGACGAATGTCTAATGAGGTCTTTTTTATGAGTATGCAATGCCTCCCAGCAGCAATTAAGCCTTCCTGCAAGCAGTGAAGTGTCAACCTGAAGTGTCAACCTTTCCCAGGCTGCGGACTGTCAAGCAGAATTGTTTTTTTTAAAAAATAGTTAATTAACTCCAAGCTGGGCTTAACTTTAAGTTTCACCTATCTTTCATTTAAACATATAAAATGAACACAGTTTATAGGTGGATTTTTACATTAGCAATTCTTTGACATTTCTTAAAGAATTAAACCTTTAAACAAAAACATGCTTTCAAAACAGGCGATTTTGCACTTCATTCCTGAAAAAGCACATAAAATCAGATTTTCCTCTGCAGCACATACACAGTTTATTCAGCAGTAGGTCTTCCCTTGAGTGCTGGCATGGTTTGCAGTCTTTTCTTGGTTGTGACCCAAATGCAGTTTTGCAGATTTTGACGCGCACCGAGTCAGCGCATCCATTTTGGGCTGTTTCTTTCACCATTTGTAAAGTGATGCAGTGGGGCACATTGGAATGGGTCAAAATATCCCACACCTGCATCAAGACAAGTATTGTACCTGAGAAAGTTACATATTAACATTCATAGTACATATATGAAGTACCAACTGTCCTATACAGGTATGAGATGGTGAATGTGGTAGCTATGTTGAGGCCACCTGCAATATATACAATGACCAGCTAGCATAGGACTATGTGATAAGCCATGGACATGCAAAAGGTGACTTTTTTGCATTGGCTCATCTAAATCTGAATTCACAGGTAATGTTCTCGGAATCTATATGTTATGTTATGCGTCCATGTGTATCCTACATTTTATGAATGTGTGAGTGGCTTTCCTTAAATATGAATGTATTCCTTTCCAACCCGGTGAATGCATATTGTTAAAAGGACCCTGCTTGTAATGCTTTCAGTCTCTTTAGACTTCTGGGCTGGAGTTGTATTATTCTCCAGTAACATATACATAGTTAAAAACCCTCTCCCCCCCAATTACACCTGACTCTGCCTGCACTTTGAAAGAGAGATGAATGCAGAGAATTGCACTTCCCATAGTTCTTTATGAATAGAATTCATTCTTTCAGCATACATTTTATTTGCGCACACATGTGATCTTAAAACTATGGCTCTCTCTGGTTGCATTAAATGCACAATATTACTCCAGGTAATAGTGCTATGCATTTATACTATAACTCAACATCACTCTACACCTGTTTAAACCATTACTTATTTGCAAATTATACTTACCTTTGCAAAGGCAATCCCACTTTAAAGTGGCAGCTAAAATGCTTTTATATTTGAATTTGTTTTTCACTGCAAAGTGGACCGGGCCTTAAAGAAACCACATCACACTTGGTATTGGATATAAATGGAGCAAATGACATTGGGTATTTGCACCTGTTTCCCTATTTTCAAATTGCACCTCCCTGCATGCCCAGTCCTGTTGCCTTTCCAGATTTAACCCTAATCACGTTGGACAATTTAGGGAATTGTTAGTGGTTTCTTTAAGTTTACCTTTTAAAATGTAGCTTCTGATTTTGCGAGGACCGGCAAAGGACCCGTCAAACAGGCACCATTCAGTCAGTGATCCTTAAATGCAGGTGGCTTATTTGAGAGTCAATACCCCCACGCAGAAGGGTCCTCTTTCTATGGCTGTTCTCCTCTCTGCATGGGTCAATGGACAAATCTTCCCTCTGGGCATATCAGTCTGTTTGCTCTCCAATCTCCAGTTTGTTTCTCTTCTTAGTATTCATCACTCTAATCCATATTCCACCATTCACACCCTCCCTTCTATGGGTATCCCATTATATTTCCCTCTAATTCCATCAGTGGCTTATCAGAAGTGTGGTTCCCAACCACCTGACTAAGAAGATTGGAGGGATGCTGTACTCTTTTCTGAAGAAATACTAATTTAGTTGTTAAACTCTTATTTTGGACTCATCAGTGCTACCTTAATAAAACTGATAATGTTAGGTTTTGCAATTGCGGCTATTAGGAAGGCATGGTATCAACAGCAGACACAGACACAATAGATGCAAGTTTCAAAAACCTTTATTTTGTATTTGATAATGTTGGCAGAATTCCTAACTGGCCCTAATCCTATAATGGGAGTAATCTCAACCATTAAACAAATAACAAACAAGTCCAAGTCAGTCTAGTCAAAATAATATGGCCTATGCTAAACAAAACAAACTTTGCCCTCCTTCTCAAATGAGAAACGTGTAAAGGGGATATAGAAAAGAAAAATAGTGTCTTAAAAGAATGGCTTAGGTAATAACTCCTTCCCCACGTTCACAAACATTGGGCCTTGAGAGTTTCTTTAAAGGATAGGTGGATGGCACAGTTCTATCAATCTGGCACACTTTGTCTTACTGGTAAAATTCAACAGTTCAGGCTTGGCCTTTAAGCTTTTGACAGTTCAGCACGTTCTTTAGGCTTCGTCCGCCTTGCCACAAATGTATAGTTCAGCTCTTGACTGTTACTTTGCCACAGTTCAGCACAGGCTTCCCTCTGCCAGGTTCGAGCCTGTCTTTCTCACTTTGTGGGAATCCCTTCTGCAAGTTTTGTTTCATACAACTTTTAACTGTTGAATACTTTCATAACTGCAAGGATGTTACATTGACCTGTATGACCTAATTGACCGCTCTTTAAAAAAATTTAAAATCTTCATCAACCCGCAACACCAATGCTTCTTGGTACCTGTAGTTTCTTGGAATTATCTTTTCCTTACTTTGCCCTCTTGGCATATTTAAAGTTCATATATTTTGGTTAAATGCTCACAATGGACTCTCAACTGCCCAGTGGAGTAAGGAGACCCCAGATGCTGAGCTAATTATGGCACAAAAAGGGGATCCGATTATTGGGAAATTTTATCAACACATTGAGGACCCCGAGAACTTTCCTTTGACGGAAACCAATTACATTGGGAAAGAAGACCTTAGGGTGTTGATGAAGTGTCCCAAAATGGTCTGAATCCAAGATGGTTTGTTGGTAAGATCCATCTCTGGTTGTGACCATTGGGTGGTACCTACCTCATTCTGAAGCCTGATGCTAATTCACGCCCATGACGTGGACAAAGCCGGTCATCGGGGGTTTCATACTACTCTAGAAATCTTGGAAGAGGTTGCATGCTGGCCACACATGGGACAGGACCTCAACCAATATTTGAAGGGGTGTCTTGTCTTTGCACAATTTCAGCCAAGTTCACTCACACACCGAGCTCCCCTCCAGAAGAGGGGGATGACACTGCCTTGGTCAGATTTACAAGTAGATTTCATCAGGTCCGTGATTCACTCCTCCAATGGGAACAAGTACATGCTAACAGTAACAGGCGTGTTTACCAAATGGGTGGGATGTCTTCCGGCCCCAAATTGCAAGACAGAAACAGCAGCTGCCCTGATGATCAACCACATCTTCTCACGTTTTGGCCTACTCCAAAGGATTGAGTCAGACCGAGGAAGTCACTTCACCAGCGAAGTGATGACAAAGATGTGGGAGATATTTGGGGTAAAAAGGAAACTTCATATTGCATACCGCTTGTCCTCTAGTGAGGGGTTGAGAGGAACAATAAAACAATTGTGGGAATTCTAAAAATGTTTGTGGCAGATTCTGGGCCTAGTTGGGAAGGCTGATTACTGCTTGTCCTGATGGCCATCAGTTCTACACCATCTTCTGCGACCAAAATGTCTCCATTTGAGCTAATGACCGGATGAAAAATCGTGCTAACTCAGCATCTGCTCTACAGAACACACGAGCAGACACTGATAAATGCCTCCACAACACATGAATATGTTGAGAATCCAAGAAAACACCTTCAGCATGCTTTTGCGTGCGCTCTGTGGAATCTGGAGAAATCGGCGGAGGGGGTGAAAACTCAATATGATTTAAAAACTACCAAATAGGAATACCAAGTAGGAGACAGGGTCTACTAGGGTCTACTTGTACAATTTTAAAAGGAACCAGACTAAGGAGCAGACATTTCTCCCTTCCTGGGGCGGTCCTTTTGAAATGGTAGATAAAATTTCACCTGTTGCCTACAGAATCTGCATCCCCAAAGGAGAGCTGTAACATAAGAGAAATGGGTCCATATTAATCAGTTGAAGAGTTGTCACCCCATGCACACTTTGCAGCTGATTGAGGAGCCCAAGGAAAGTCAAATAGAGGAGATACCTGGAGAATAAGAAGCAAGAAAAAAAAAACAGAAGGGATAGGTAGGTCCATAGGTATATCTATCTAACAGGGAGTACTTTTCTTCATTATCAATGCAAAAATGTATCACAAAACCATGGTGTAAAATTTCAATAACTATCATTGCCTTGTTAAGTCATTCGTCTGCTGCTAATTGTAAATTTGTGTCTTGTTCCATTGATGTCAACCTTCCGGGAAGACAGACAGTGAAAACATTCTTAAACCTGTCTTTATCTATCTCCTATTTAGTACTAATTCCATTCCTCATAGACCGAGTATGACCTCTCTGGGGACCTGGAAAGGGAAGGAAGGAAAGGTGGTGTCGCTCCCCACTCTCCAATGAAAGAGAGAAGATAGATCCGGGCATGCCGCTCCCCGATGAAAGAAGAACTCTGCCCGATAAACCCCACTTTGCCCTACTCTCCCTCAACAAGAAGTCTTTGGAAAGCAGAGGAGGAATCTATGGGGTACATTTACTAGCCCAGCAGAACTCCCCCACATCACCAAACTGTACTTCAGCAGTAACCAGCAGAATGGCTGCACTGGCTCTGTTGAGCATTATTGCCTTGCTTCAAAACCGTGTTTTGTAGTCACAAAAATAATGGCTGCACTGTCTTTTCCAGGCACATATGGGGCGAGATGAAACATAGAACACCCCGAGATTTGCTGCAAGTCATTTCCTTCATCTGCATTAAAAAGAAGAATTCAAAAGCAGCCTAGTGCAGCGCTGCTATACTGCCAGCTTGAAAACTTCCAACTAAAGAAAAGGAAATGTTCTGCGTTTAAAATGGCTTTGCACTGATGCCATTTCAATTTTTTTTCAACATTACAGAGCTGGTTCCAGTAAGACACATTCATGCCCATCTATAGTCAGGCTATACACCAGCAACGGAGGGCAGTCCTCCCTGAAATGCATTATTTATCAAGGAAAATCTGTGAAATAGCAGAGAAAGTCACTCAAGGCGCACAGCAAACATTTTACTTCTGCAACAATCTAACGCAGTCAAACTCTTCAGGAGCTCTCTCTCTCCTTTTGCTTGATGTCAGTTTCAGAGAACCCTTGTGTTGGACAGATTTCTGTGTATTAGAAATTGACGAGGGCTATAAATACTGGTCAGAATATAGATGCGAGAAAGAACCACATTTCCCTGGGAACAGAATCACCTCCCTCAAGTGGACTAGCTCCCTGGAAACTATGAATGGGCTAAGGTGGAGATTCTAGCACCCTCGTCAGACAAAGGGGCAGTGCTCCAGCATGAGACAATGGACTGCACTGGCACAGAGGTGTGGAATCCTCTGACACCTCCCCTCAACTCAAACTGTAGGGCTTCAAAGGTGAATCCATGGCAACAATGGGCTAAGCTGACTAGAGCCTGACATTTGGCTGGGGGTTGGAAGGAATGCCCGTATTTGGAAAACAAAGCCAGCCCTTTTGATTTCAGAGACTGTTCAGATCATGTCATTTATTTCATTAATAAAAAGAAATATTAATGTGAAGTTATGACTGTTTAATTGTCATGTTTGCCCCATTAAAATAAGACGTTGTAGCTTTCCTAGCATGTTGAGGACGCAAACGCCAGGAAACTGTCATTTATGGGAAGAGCATACATCGTACAGCTTTGGAAATTTATGGAAACATGCCCTGTGATATGTATACATATATAAATTAGTAGATTTCTAGGGAAAACGGTTCCCACCGAAAACTGCAAAAGATTATTAGAAGGACTAAACAACATTGTACAAACTTGGGAGTTGGAATGGCAGGTCCTGTGTAAAATATGGAATCTGCCTGTGTGACTGTCAAAAGCTTAACAATTGCAAAAAGGGGCATTTTTGTGTCATAACTGATTTTGGCCAAAGTAACTGTGGGATGGCCACGTACATCATAAAGCACACACGATAAAACTGACGTCATGTCCTTGAGTCCAACCGGCTGACAGGGAGGCAGTAACATCAACAACTGACCTATCCGATTTTAGAGGTATGTCTACCTTAGTTCTGCCCACATGGTTAAGATACTCTGATTTCATCGGGCCTATAAAGGTAGAGACATTCAAAGTTCAGGACAGATTTTACAGAAAATCTGACAGGCAGACATTCAAGAAAATCCAGCATTCATAACTCAACATCCAGAGATCCTGATATTCCCCATTCACCCTGCAAGATTCCAGATTCCAGAAGCCAGGCCAGTGCTAGCTGATTCTACCCAGGCTAAACATCTGATCCAGAATTAAAACCCTACAAAAATCCAAATAATTCAGGGAGAAAGCTGTGGGTCCCTTTTTGGGAGTATCCTGTGACCAGACCGGCTTTTGCCCCGCTACCTGCTGGTCCAGCTGATGCACCTCGCAGTCTCCAGTGAACAGACTAGGCCCAGCTGTCCCTTCTAGGAGAGCCCGCCGCTGCACAGAGAACAGATCTTGCCTTGCTGTCCAGAAACCCGGTTTGCTGTCCAAACCATTCAATTAAAGTGCTTGTGAGTTTTTCCCTTCCCCAGTAACCACAAACGGAAACCCTTGCTTTGTTACCTTGTATTATGTCCAATCCCATTGAGATCTTATAAATGCCCCAGCAAAATCCTTAAAATTGTCAGAATCCTCTCTGTACCCTGTTCTTAGGAAAATCTGTAGTGATCTAGATGTGTTAGCACTCTTCTTTCCAATCCTTTCAGTCCGTTGTGTAAGGCCTTAGTACTATTTTGAATACATTAATTAATTCCCACATAAAGAGACACACAGCGTGAGGGTGTTCAAACTGCAGCTTAACCCTTTTCACATGCTCAGTTTCTCTTTTTTGACAACTTAGTCACTAAAATATAGTTCCAGTAAAAGAAATCACTTTACTAACAAAATCAAGTTGTCCTGTGAAATTATTCCTGTTTAAAAACTGATTTTCCTTTTCCATTAAGAATCTCATACTGCCATCCCTCCAGAGCTACCCTTTCATTTCCATATTATACATGTGATGTGCCTTTGTACTACATCAAGCTGAATCAAAACCGCATTCCGCCGATTTTGTCTGTTTAACCCATTTTCTAAGCTGTTTTGCTATTTTAAACCTGTGGAACTAAGCAAATGCAATTTCTCCACGTGTAATTTTGCTGCACTGTGTTTCCTTCCTTCCAAAGTGGATTTTTTTAACTGTATGCCTGTTGCAGGTACATTGCCTTATAGTTTGCTAGTTTTCTGACTTCTTTGATACTGCCATACTCATTTTCGCCTTATTTATTCAACCGCATATGTCAAACAAGTATTTAGTAATTCCGAGTGCTATTTTGCTCAATTTCAAGGGTTTTTAATCCGATTTTGCCTCCCATTCAGGAGTGGAAGGTCGGATTTTAATTCTGTTTGTTGCCTACTATACGTGCCTCCTTGCTACTACTTTCTAATCACACACAAGTTGGTTTTGGAGTGTTGCAGGGGGAAATATTAACTGTGGTGCTATCAGAAAATACCACACAAAAAGTAATCTTGCCTTTATTCAATTGTACATTGTATATCTTATGTAACAAGGTCAAACTAAGTGTATTCTATCAATTTACAGTGTAATTATCACCACCCTGGTGACTGCTGCCCTATATTAAATTTGCGTGATTTCATTGGAATTTAAAAATAAATAAATATTGTATTATTACACACCAGCCTGGTTCATGGTCCATTGCGACCCGGGGTATTTGTAAATGTGGGTGTCAGACAGGTTGGGTGCCTTCTCAAACTGAATTTATAATAAATAAAATAAAAGTGTTTTAATTGTGCACTGTATCCGCAGTCAGTAAAAAGATTCCTGGTCTGGAGTGTACCGTGCCTTTGAAATCCTTAACATAGGCAAGCAGGCCAATACTCAGGGGTCCAACTACTGAGGGCCTGACCAATCACCAGTACCTCGGTCTTTTCCCCATTTAATTTGAGCCAGTTTACGGACATCCACTGACACAGAGCTGAGAGGAAGTCTCTCATGAGCTCAGAAGGGTTTTCCCTGGGGTATTAAGATGAAAAAAGAACAGAGTGTTGTCCGCATACATGAAGAAGTGCACACCAAAGCTAGCAATTAGCTTGGCTAAAGCCAACATATGTAGGTTAAAGAGCAGAGGGGAAAGTGCTCAACCCTGGGGGACTCCACAATCAAACACCATTGGAGGAGAAGTCAAAGGGGGGAGAGACACCACCTGAGTGTGGTTCGATAAAAAAGACGAGAACCATTTCAGAGGCATTCCCGAAACTTCAGCATCCATGAGGCACTGTAGAAGCCTCTGGTGATCGATTGCATCAAAGGCTGCAGAGAGATTGAGTAAAATGAGAATACTCATCTCTCTACGGCCCTGAGCCAGAGCAATTCCATCATGGAGTGCAATCACTACTGATTCCGTACCCATCCCAGGTCGAAAACTGGTCTGAAAGGTATGAAGAATATTGTTTGCCTCAAACTAGGCCGACAGCTGAGGTGTGATGATAGATTCTAGCAGCTTAGTCATATTCCGTAGAAGCGAGATGGGGCGGTAGTTTTTGGCCACTGCAGGGTTGAGAAGGGGCTTCTTAAGCAAAGAGGAAACCACAGCATGCTTAAGAGGAGGAGCAATATATCCTGTGGTGCACTAGTGTCGAAGCGCCTCAGTGAGCAGAGGGACCAGGTTCATAGATGCATCCTGCAAGATGTACAGAGGGATAGGATGTGCATGAGAAGCAGATTTAAGCTTCAATCATGCGTCCATTATAAGACTTTCTGTGGCTGTCACAAAATTAAAAGTACTAAGACACCAATCTATCGGGCAGCTCAAAGATTTGACAGTGCCAAGTGGGATAGGTGCCTCCACACAAATCTTCTCCCATATAATGCACATTTTATCTTGAAAAAAAGAGGCAATATGATCTCAGTGGGCTTGAGTGTGGGTGGCTATAGAAGGGGCTTGAACAGGAGTGGAGAGTTCTTTAGCAACCACAAAAAGCTCTTTTGAAGAGCAAGGGGCTTTGAGAATGCAGTCAGCATTGGCTGTTTTTATAGAACATTGATAGTGATTGCGAGCTTGTATATAGGCCACCTTAGTAAGGAAATCAGGCAACAAATGCTATTTCCGCCACTCTAAGCAACAGCACTTCAGTTTCAATAGCCTCAGTTCCGGAGAGTACCATGGGGCTGAGGGCACAATGCGGGTGGGGAGCAGCTGAATGGGGGCCAAAACATCAGCTGTGTGTTTAAAAGCAGTGACCAGAGCGTTGCAAATATTCCTGTCCTTGTTTCTATACTGTTGAGTAGTTGCAACAACAGTATTAGAAATCATGTTAGTAGGCACCTTGGACCAGCACCGTTGAGATTTCATAGGTAAGGGGGGCTTAATTTTGGGGATGATACAGGGAAGAGAAAAAGGGATCAAAAAATTATCAGACCAAAGCATGGGCAAAGAGTTGGAAACCTGTAGACCCGGGATACTCTATTTTATTAATTTATTTATTTATTGTTTTCTTGTTAGGTGCTTATACAATAAGAAAATACTGTTTCAAAGTACCCACAGGGCAGGGTCAGCAGGTGTGGGAAAAATCATTCAAAACATAATAATTAAAGCAGAGGGTGGAAAGGGTAGAAGGAACAACTTTACAATGCCTTGTGAGTATTCAGAACGTGCAAGTGCATCACTTCGAGATACTGCATCACTCACTACTCAATCATGGGCCACTTTTAAATCTACCGTGACGTCCCAGAACATCTTTCGACTGGACATTTGATCTCAAATCACAATCAATAATTTTCGATTATTACTATAGAACCAAATTAAAGATCCACCTGTACCACTTTTAAATCTACAGTGATTTCAGCAGACTATCTTATAACTGGATTTTTTATCACAAATCACAATCATATTGATTGATTATTAAACTATTAACAAATAAAAGATCCACCTGAATGATATTTATTACTTCCACAATTCAATAGTTTATTATCAAAGCACAAATCCACAAAAATATAACTCAATTCTCTTTTTGATTTACACAGTCTTTTTCAAAACGCAACTTGTCTGCTTTATACAATTCAACACAACAATGCAACCACACAACTATCTGTGATCTTGGGCACAACCTGTATTAAACATTGCATCTTTGTGTTGACATAAGTCACATCATACTTCCTTCAGCCCAGATTTCTGTAATAGCTTTATCTATAAAAATGAATCTTAGTTTTCAAGATTAATTTTACAGTAAAATGTCCCCTGCTTTCACACTCCACATCATGATAATCCCAACCAAAAATTCAGGGACAAAAAACATACTGATTTTAATCTAAATATATGGTTTTATTTAAAATAATAACTCAAAGAAATGATAGGTGGCTCCTAACTTTCAAAGCTGGGGAAGCCACCTATAGTTTTCAATACAAAGAGAGGAAGCTTGTCAACAGAAAAGAAACACAACCTGCCCGGTATTATCTCGAAAAAATACACTCAAACATCCATTCGTATACAAAACCTAACAACTATTCTAGACACTGTAAGGAATCTTCTTTAATATGAATATTCAAGTTATCACTGCTTGTCAGCATCACATTTCAAAGAAATCACAAAATATTCTCAGCAGAAATGTACATAAATATTTCTCTTAATTTTCTCTAAAAAAATCAACAAGCGTTGGCATCACAGGAAAACATTGGATTCACCTATAACATTCTTTTAGGGCTAATTCTACTCAAGATTTAGGCCATTGATGTTTTCTGGTTTGGACATGTGTATAAAATAGAAGGTATGGTTTCTTTGACTACTTAGTCTACAGGCTTGGATTTAGGATAACATTTTTTTTCGAAAGGACATGTTCTTGATTCATTTAAAGGGTCAGGAAAGCATGCTAGTATACATTTGATATACAACAGGATACAACACATCCTTTTATTTAGAATTAGGAGTCTACTTAAGGTGAATCCTTTCTTTTCTGTGCAATGTTATTTTGAAAAATGACATGGTATATTTTATATATTTTATTTAAGTTGACATCATTTCTTGGGAAGAAAGGGGAAAAACTAACCTTCCTGCTATTCCACTTTAAGGGGTCAACATCTCTATTCAGGATTTCTCTTTTAACAGGTCACAAAAGTATCAATTGCTGCAAACCTGTGAATCACGCGGTACACCATGTCACAAATCCAGATAGAAAGTTTCCCTTGCAAACCATGGGGATTAATTAAAATATGGCTGCTGTCAAAGAATAATATGCCCTGTGCAATCATAAATACTGGGGTATACTATTTTAAATACACTTCTGCAAATGTCCCTTACAGGCCAAGTCGCCATTTAGTGGCATAGCTTGTCAAGATCCCCCTTAAAGATTTTCAATTGCTATAAGGAGTTGAACTATTTCTTGGGACATATATCTAAATGCACCAGGGTCGGTGTATTCACTTTTGGTTTGTCTTTTTAAAGGCCCAGGTCAGATAAGAACATCAACAGCTGCATGCAGCTCGGCCATGTGAGATCTACTACCAGTCTGTCCCTTGCTTTCAAAATCATCCATCTCAGGCCCTCTGACAATCTGGTTCTGTCTTGGGAAAGCTTTCGGAGTTTGGCTCCCTCTTGAAAAGGCCTTCTTAATGAGGACTTATATCAGTTAACTGCAGGTTGAACCCCAATCAGCACTTCTCCAGTTGGACATGATTCCTTCATCTCCAGATTTCCCAAGAACTCTCCATATTTCCTTGCTGTTTGACCTTAAATACTTTATGAACTCCACCTATGCAACATCGTCTGACCAAGCGTTTTTTAATTGGACAGGGCTGATGACAGGTTGTCTTCAGATACTGACACTCATAATTACCCTCCACTTTGTTGTGATTGGTGCAATGTATTTTTCCATCTGATGACAACGTTTCCTCTTCTCCGATCCAGAGTTATGATCAGACTGTATTGGAATGAATTTTTCTCTCATTATTTATTGTATTGACCTAGACTATTATTGAGCCCTATACATTTGAAATCACAAAACATTGTTAAATCATGGACATCATTCATGTTCCAATAAAATGGTAATATGAGAAATATGTTAAAATATGCAAATGTATAAATAATTCACCCATATTAATGTCTATGCTGAATTGAAATCTGCTTTCAGTATTTACATCAAGTAAAGCGTTAAAAATGTATATCCAATAATACAATTTTTATTATACACTCTCAGATGAATTTATTAACTTTGTTGTTCCAAAACTGTGCATTGCATAATTTTATGGGAGTTCATCATTAAAAAAAGCTGAGCAAATGCACTTTTGTAAACAGAGTACTGAAGCAGACACACAATTCATACTGGTTCCTTGCTCTGCCTCAGGTCGAAAAGGTCAGAGTGGTATGGGGTTCTGATGTTTTTAAGCATTATTTTACTAAAAGAACATGCCCATTAATTTCAACCCGGTTTTCCTCATATACTGTGAAGCTCCACAAACCAATAGATGACCTCTGGATAAGCATTAGAGGGCTGAGCATTGAATGAATACAGTCCAGATTTACATGATTCCAGCTGCCTTTACCATTTAAACTAACGTAACATACAGCAGAAACAATGGCCATGTTGTAATTTTTACCTACTAAGAAGTGATTAATGTATGTTTTATCAACACATGTTATTCAATTTGTATACATCATAGTATATATTAACTTTTCA
Organism: Ambystoma mexicanum; assembly: GCF_040938575.1. Lineage (NCBI taxonomy): Eukaryota > Metazoa > Chordata > Amphibia > Caudata > Ambystomatidae > Ambystoma > Ambystoma mexicanum. The sequence goes on along the minus strand of NC_090928.1, from coordinate 1,025,600,480 downwards.
TTTTCTCGCAGAATATTAAAATACGCTTCATGAGCCATATATGACATGGCTTCAGAAATAAACACTGTTCACATCAGATATTTGCTGTCATTTTGATTAGGAAGATTGAACCAGAAGAGCTAATTTTGTTTAATTATTTATTTATTTTGGGTTCTTGTAATGTGCAATGCAATCTGATGGTCGATTCAGAATGCAGAATCAAAAGGCGGCAACTTGAAGTGGAAGCAGAAATTATGGAAAAATTAGCGGGTGAAAAGAAAGGTCTTGAGAGAATTTCGAGAGTGACCTTAAAGTTTCCTTGTCCCGAGAATAAACCCTTCCGGCCTACCCATTCCCCAGAAACCTGCTATTCACAAGGGATGGAAGAGAACACACTACCACAAGCATTGGACCTGATCCTTCTGCTTCATCTTTTCTTACCCCTAATGACTTTGCTAAATCCTTTCTGACACAAATTCAGAATATTTGCCACTCATTGACCACCAGTCCTGAAGTGAATTTCATTGACTCTTCCACCACCTCTACTTCCTATTACCCCCCTTTTCATTATGCTTTATCTCAGATTCTGACACTGTCAACTTAATTTCTTAGTCGCACCCCAAGTCTGTTCCCTCTGACCTTCTACCTGCTTCTCTCATCAAATCTATTTTACTTGCTTTTGTCTCTACTTCATCTTCTATCTTTAATTCTTCCTTTTCCTTTGAATACTTTCCCTCTTGTTTCAAGTCTGCTTCCATCATCTCCCTTCTTAAAAACCCTTCTTTGACAATACTGATCTTTGAATTTCCATCCTAGTTCTCTCCTCCCTCACATTTCAAAACTTCTTGAGTGACATGCTTACTTTCAACTGAGCCACTATCTCAATATTTATAATTTACTTCCCTCCCATCAATCCGGCATCAGGGCCTGTTGTTTTCTACCGAGACCGCCCTTCTTTTTGCCTCTGATGCTATTCTTCACACTCACCACCATAATTGGTCTTCCCTTCTTGTTTAACTTGACCTTAGCACAGCTTTTGATATGAAGGAGCACCCAACACTGCTATCCACACTTTCATCTCTTCGGTTTTCTGATGCTACCCTTTTGTGGTTCTCTTCTTATCTCTCTGCTCGTTCCTGTAAAGTTACTTGGAAGGGGTTCCTCTCTCAGTCTCACTCTCTTTCTTATGGTGTCCCCCAAGGCTCAATACTTTGTCCTCTTCTTTTCTCACTCTATACCTCTCCCATAGCATCACTTATTCTTGTTTTCGGATTTCAGGTTCACCAGTATGCCGCTGACACCCAAATCTCTACTTCTTTCCCTTCATTTAATTATTCCATTCATCTGCACCTCTCCTCTTGCCACACTGAGGTGAAATCGTGGGTGGCTTCTCGGTTTCTTTGCCTTAACCCTAAAAAAACAAAATGCTGTTCTTCACTGCTTCTGATTCTCTATCCCTTCTCCTCGTATTATTTTGTTCCCTCCTCTTGAGCTTTCCATTTACCTTTAAGCACGCAATCTTTGCTTCCCTTTTGGAGCTTCCTTTTCACTCCTTCCCCAGATCACATCTATCGCCCAATCTTGTCGGTTTCACCCCAATAATATTAAGAAGATTTTACATATTCTAACTTTTTCTGCCACCATACATTTTCTGCAAACTATTGTTCTTTATCAGCTAAACAAACGAAATTATTCTTGTTCATGATATATTAGTCTTCCTTACTATGCTATTCAATGTGCTGTATATGTGCTCTATGATCCACTCGGGTGTTAGAATTCTGTTCAACCTTCCCTCCTCTTCCCAAATTTCCCTTTATCTGACCTGTCTTTATTGGCTACCAATTCACCTTCAGTTTGAGTTTATTTTTTTTGTTTAGTCTTTAAGAGTAGTCATACCCTGACCCCACCATTTCTTGGCTCTCTGGTGTCTCTGTACCACCCTGTCTGTGAGCTTCGATCTTCCTCTCAGTTTTGTCTTTCTGTCCCTCACCCTCCTTGTACTCCTTCCCGCTTCCGTTCTTACCAACTACTTGCCCCCAGTCTTTGCAATGTCCTCTCTCAGGATATTCATTGCTGCCCCTCTCTTAACCTATTAAAGATGTGGCTCAAATCTCATTTGCTTCAGTCTGTGTAGTCTTAACCCATGTCCTAATATGAACTTTGCCCTGTCAGTTGAGCTGTTACTTGGTTTTTGCTTTATTCCTAATTGTTCATTTTTATTTCCATCTCTGGATGAAAGCGCTATTGTAAATTAAATAAATAAAATACAATCTCTTGTTTATTACAAGCCAATACATTGTAATTATAGACAGAATTTAACTGGGCATTAACATAAAATACTTGTAAGAAGATGACATCAGGAGTAACATAGTCAGGAAAATACATAGAAGAGCGTGAGATACCTAGAATTTGATAGAAAAACGTTACATATACATCACAATTAGCTTTATCATGTCAGAGGTGCCATTCCATTCTTGGTTATACTGTCCTGCACTGCATCCAACTTCAATTCTTTCTTCCCAGAAGCCGGTAAGGTAAGCATATCTTGTGTGCTCCATTCCGGGACAGTCAGCACCCTATTTCTTAGATAACATGTATTTTAAACATCACTTTCCACGTTTTCACAGAAAATCACAGTAATTAATTGGTTCCATTATCTCACAAGAACAGAAGAGATTGTACATAAACACGTCCAGCGGGCAGGTCTTTACTCCTTGCAAATAAAACCAGTATTTTTTTTCACTGAATGCAGGATTAACTGTTTAGCTACCTGAGTGTGCTACAAAATATAAGATGGCTGTGCTTCAGTATTGGAACATGATACTGAGGACTCATCAGACGATTATTGGCTTTGTGACGAAAATTAGGTGTAGGATTTTTCAGATCCTGACACGAGTAAACACCACACATGGCGGATGCGGTGGGTATTTGGAGGTCAAAGGGATAAGAAACAAAGACCTGGTGTGATAGAATGACTACTGCCCGCAGGAGTAGATAAATTAGTAGTGGCTAAACGACCTCCTCGGCAGCCACACTACTGCTAAACCCGCAGTGATCCCAATCATAAATGTGAAACAGGCACAGCCCAAAAGATCTATATCCTTTGTCTCTTCTGGTAGCGCAGGCCGTGGGCAGGCTAAATCTTCATGAGTGGTATGAGCTAATAACTCTAGCAACCCAAACAGCATTGATACAGCAATTGCAAAATAAAAGAATGAGCAAACAATATTCTATGAAAATATAAGACTTTAATCAAGCATGACAAAGCCGCCCCTTTAAAATAACCACAGAGAAAGCAGAGGTTTATGAAAAAGTGAACTCTAAGTTGATAGGTGGAGCATTCAGGCAAAGGATTGCTGTAGCAACGTCAATGTTGAAGCGAAGGCCATAGGAATGTAAACAAGGTGGCTTAAAAGTAAGTATGGTCCATTAAAAGTGTATCAAGTGGATAGGGCCTCTTCAAATACCTTAATTATTGTCTTTGGTGCTCAACAGCATTGAGCCAGGCTTTTCGGCAGCAGTATGGGCGTTTTCAGTGCCGGGTTCAGTGATCTGAAGCAGCTGAGACAGGTCCCAATGATGCTCTACTCTACGGCATTGGCATCTGCTTGTGGGAGGACGATGCTAGGAATGAGAAGCAATTTCGGGTCGGTGGTGCTAGAAGACTCAACGACCTCAAGGATAGAGAAGGGAAGACTTGCCTTTGGCAGCAAGGGGGTTTATTTAGCTGGCTCAACATGGCATCAGTGGACTGCAGCGCCATCGGCTTTGGTCTCGAAAGTAGCTGGTGATTTGGTAGCGGTGCCAAGTTGAGGACGCTAGAAGGCTATGAAATTCTGACATGTGGAGAAGTCGGAGCTTTGGTATCGGCATTGAGGGAACTGATTTGCAGAGGCAGTTCAGCATTGATGTCCAGGATGACTCCAGTGGTTCTGTTGCAGCAGCCTGAACAGTGTCAAAGTTGCCCAAACCAGCATTGAGGCTGTTTGGAGATTTAGAGAGAGCGAGGGGTCACTTCTTCAGTTTTGTGATACGTGGGAGTCCCAATCCTGGGATCCAGGTCAAGTCCTTCAGTTCTGCACTCACATTTCAGGGAGCTTTTGCTGGCACCTGCAGTGAATTCTTCACCTCCAGTGAACAGGGTCTTGGTTCAATTGTAGCCCGCATAGAGGCCTTGGTCCACAGCAGTTCACACCCACTGTTCCCTGGGGTTAGTTCAGGGACTGAGCTCACCTCTTCCTTAGATGCCTTCTGTCTTCACCTCTATGGCTGAGGTCTTTGGAGCAGGATCTAATCCCTACCGAGGTGCAGTGATTCCTTTCTGTCCTTGAAGGAGTCTAAAGATGAACAAAGAAACAACGGGTTCCCCCTTCCATTTAATCTCAAAATTTCACGGGGGATTGTTCTAAAGCAAACCTGCTGTAACGGGTCCAATCCAGGTTGTTATATCAAGTGCCCTTTGCCTTCTGACATCACACCTAGAGTGCCATACATGCAGGAAATGCGAAAGGGGACAGGAAGTGGTAGAGACCCCTAACAGAAACCAAGATGGTGAACCCCTCTCTCAGCCCACCTCTCCATTTTGGATACTCTTACTCTGCCCCCTACATAGGCCTTTTGACTTCAAAAGGACTTGAGTAGTCAGCAAATTGGCGTGAGCATGACTTTATTATGTCAGTGCTGCTTTTGGGAGGAGGCTTGCCTTTGCTGCATGGGGATCAAAAAGGCAGAAACATTGCCATTGTTTCACATGACAACCGTGGAGACATTCAGATCAGACATTACTACACATCATAGTGTCCTATCTGGACCCTGCTATGATGTGAAATTGCTGGGGCTGTATAATTGTGAGAGCTTAGTCGCCACCATGCCACAACCAGGCATGGCTTATATTTACAGATTTACATGGACCAGCATAACTTAGTTTACACAATTATTATTGTAATTTTACTCAGAGATGCAGTCAGTTAAAAAGCTAACCCTGCCTGCAGGAACTTTGTGTTTGATCAGCTGTCAGGAATGCACATGTGACCTTTAAGCCTGTCATGTGCCCCAACAGGGCTAGGGCTGTAGATGTCAGGAGCCCACTACAGCAAATGTCACACGTATGCACTATGCTTTTGGAGCTTTATGAAAGGCAATATGATCAGCAGAACTTCCTTTCAGAAACAAAATTACCTGCATCATTTTTTGTGTTAAATAATGATATTAAGCATTTGTATAAAGTCATAGCATATAACATCAATCCATTAACAAAACCATATAAATAGTATCAGAAAAGGATACAAATACAGTTGAAAATGTTGAAAAAAGAGGAGAGGGGCGCACTCCAGTTCCCTGCACAGTAAACCTTCTCAGCCACAGGTGTTCTCCTCCGACCGGTTTCTGTGCCAATACACGTCATCAGGGAGGCTGTCTTAACTTGCAGCTCACAGCAAGTGCAGGTGTTAACACTTAGTGATAATTCTGCTGCAAGGACTTCTGGTAGCTGTAGTCATCAGGTTTGCAAGGAACAGACTCACACCCAATCCCATAAATGGGGAAAGGGGGGGAGTAGCCTACAGTGAGGCACTCCAAAGTTGGGCATAAATTACCCCGGTGCAGCACCCTATAAGATTTCTGAAGATTCCACCCTTCAGAAAACTTGCAAATGTGTTGAAAAAAGAGGAGAGGGGCGCACTCCAGTTCCCTGCACAGTAAACCTTCTCAGCTACAGGTGTTCTCCTCCGACCGGTTTCTGTGCCAATACACGTCATCAGGGAGGCTGTCTTAACTTGCAGCTCACAGCAAGTGCAGGTGTTAACACTTAGTGATAATTCTGCTGCAAGGACTTCTGGTAGCTGTAGTCATCAGGTTTGCAAGGAACAGACTCACACCCAATCCCATAAATGGGGAAAGGGGGGGAGTAGCCTACAGTGAGGCACTCCAAAGTTGGGCATAAATTACCCCGGTGCAGCACCCTATAAGATTTCTGAAGATTCCACCCTTCAGAAAACTTGCAAATGTGTTGAAAAAAGAGGAGAGGGGCGCACTCCAGTTCCCTGCACAGTAAACCTTCTCAGCCACAGGTGTTCTCCTCCGACCGGTTTCTGTGCCAATACACGTCATCAGGGAGGCTGTCTTAACTTGCAGCTCACAGCAAGTGCAGGTGTTAACACTTAGTGATAATTCTGCTGCAAGGACTTCTGGTAGCTGTAGTCATCAGGTTTGCAAGGAACAGACTCACACCCAATCCCATAAATGGGGAAAGGGGGGGAGTAGCCTACAGTGAGGCACTCCAAAGTTGGGCATAAATTACCCCGGTGCAGCACCCTATAAGATTTCTGAAGATTCCACCCTTCAGAAAACTTGCAAATGTGTTGAAATATATATATATATGTTGACGAAGTAAATGTTAATTATCTGGAGAAACAATGTTAATATTTATTAAACCATTTAATGAGAATAATATTAACGATAAGTCAATAAATGAATGCAGCATGAAGTATAATGTAAACATTAATAACATTAGCACCCGACATGGAGGAGCCAGCCAATCAGGTAGCTAGGAACGGGGGCTTGAACCATTGTGTAAGCCCATGTTCCAAGCTGACTGACGGTCCGCTCCTCCACACCATCCACCCCTCACCACCATCTGCTTTTTTACATTTGTAATCCCCTCACCAACCGTACCTTATTGTGGCTGCTGCGGCACTCGCCACAGCAGCCGCACCTTTCTCTCTGCTCACAAGGGCCGCCATGGAAAGCGAAGAGGGTCTCCCTGCCTTCCCATTCCATGGCAACCATGTTGGTAAAGGATTTTCCCTCGTATAATGGGACGCATACGGCATCCCATTGTATGAAGGAAACCCCCCTTTATATTTTTAACACCCCGATTTGCACCGCTTTTGTAACCCGGGGTGCTAATGGCCTTAACATCCTTGTGTCCAGTGATGTAATGTGGTTATCATTTGGGATACCGGGTCTAAGTGAAGCATATTGCAGGAGAAGGAGGGTCAGTAGATCCTACAGAGGCTTTGTGTTTACATACAGGTTTGAAAAGGCCCATGCCACATACACAAAGAAGACTCCAATCAAGTAGACAGCGGGGCGATTTAACAATGTAAATTGTCTAAACAAACAGAAGGTAAGTGCTACCCTCTAAAATTAAATTATTCATTATTGCTTTAATGTGTCTATTAATCGGGGTGTTTCTGTCGATTCCCTTTAAATGCAGGAACAGCTATCAACATGAACCCCTCGTTCTGTGAGGTTAAATATTGAATATTAGTATACTGATTTTCACTGATGTTCAGAAACACGCCTATCCCGCCCTTAAGTTTTACCCCGGTTGTTTTTATTCCAATGTATAATTCAGCGTTTACATTTTGATTCTTTTGCAAGATATTCCTGTTTTGAATTCTTATCCTCTATTGCCACCTTCTGGCCAGATTTCAGTTATGTTTGATCTCGTAATATTTTAAATGTACGATTTCTATTAATTGTTCAACCGGCGTTCAACGCTAATTCCTGCACTCTAAAACAATGTGTATATTAGATTAAAAAACGATTTTCATACAGATACCATGTAATAATGCAGGAGTGCTTCCATATTACAAATCCAGTTATGCATTTTCTTCAGAGACACTCCTACCAAGATCCAACTGAGTGCCTCCTCACTATAGTCAGTGTAATAGAAGAAGCACGCAGCGTCCGGATTTATCTAGAGAGTGTGAGAAGGGGGGCCCTGGGGGAAACGCACCCGGGGATTATTTTGGCGCTGCACACGGCCAGCGAGTGGCCGTGGGGGGCAGAGCGCCTCCTTGGGTATTTAAGGTTCCAGGGAAGGTTTGGGAGGCAGGCGACAGTTGGACTTGGAGATTGAGATGTCCTGTCGCCTGCCCCCTAGCCTTCCCTGATTGGGGCCTTGGTGGGGTTTTGTGAGGTGAGGTCAGGTTTTGGGTAACATAGTAGACCGGTTAGGTAATTATTAAAAAAAAAAAATATATATATATATTTATATATATATTTTTTTTATTGAGGTACCGTAAATAAGGTTCCTCAGCTTACCGTTTGTTAGTCAGGCGTAGCTGGGTCTTGTGCGGGCGGGTAGCTTTTCAGGTCCGGGGAGGTGTTTGGTCCCTGTTTGGTTCATTTTCCGGTTTTCATTTTCCCTTGTACCTTGGGAAATTGTTTTCGGTGGGGCGGGAAGTCAGATTGTTGGGCCTTTCGGGCTTTGCAGTGTTAATGTTTGGCATCTGCACGAGGTGTCTGTCGCGCATTAGTTCGCGCTGTTTATTGAGTCAGGGGTTTAGTTAACAGGCCAGGCTCTTGTCATAGCCTGCACTCACTTTTAGTTTGGCAAGGTGCCTCAAACTCAGCCCATTTGTGAGGTTTATTGGGGTTCGGGCGTGCGCCGGCGTTGCTTCTGTGGCCAGCTGCATTTCTTGGTGGGGCCCCTGGGTCGAGGGGTGGCCGCGTTCCGCTCTACCCGGGTGAAGGGGATTGTCAGGAGTTTTAGAGGTCTCCCGTTCTCGGCTCCCTCCCCGACCACGGGAGAGTCAGCGTCTTAACTCGGGCTGCAAGAGGGGGCAGTGCAGAACCCTTAAAGGGACCGCACTGTTATTTATTTTGGTAATGGCTGCGTGGGTTTTTATCCGCACAGCGTATGGGTAGGGGTCTGGTCAGAACTGTGATGTCCACACTGTTAGGGCAGGGTAGTTTGGTGGTGTATAATGGGAGTTTTGGGGCTAGTTGGCTCCACGGTAGGTGTTACTAGGTAGGGTAACATATATAAAAAATAAAAATAAAAAAAGAAGAATTCAATAACTTCTTGGAAGTCTTAATTAGTTTATTAGGTGTTAATAGCAGTTATCTACCAGGGCTATATTTGTGGGACTTCTCCAAAAATTTTAGTGCATTAATTTTAGTGTGAGGGACCCCGGGTAGGTTCTGGCTCGGGAGTCTTAGGGCAGTTAGGTGGTTAGTTAGGGGCATATATTTTAGTGCGCTGTCATACTATTGAGCGCACTATGGTGGGTCAGGGAGCCAGCAAGAAGGCTGGGGTAGATGCAAGGGCTCGGAGGGAGACCCTGGAAATCATTAGCAGGGCATCTAAGGCCCAATTGGAAGGGGCGGTGGAGGAAGTAACAGGGGTAGGGGAGGTAGAGGGTGGTAGGCCGCAGCATAGAGTGGCGGCAGATGGGGCTCTCGCGGCAGTGGTGGCTTGCACCCCCGCGGCGGGGAGAAGGGAGGTTTGGGAATCCAGGGGCAGGAAGATGAGGAGGGAGGTAGATAGGAGAGCGTCCGGGGCAGAAATGATTTCGGGTTGGGAGCCAGAAAGGGAGGGAGTCAATGATAGCCGAGGGGAGGTTAGGAGTACTCAAAAAGGGGTGGGTCAAGGGAACCAAGTTGTGGGCGGTGATGGAGCGCAGAAGGGGGTGACAGGGCAGAGGGGAAAAGGGGGTAAATACCTGCAGAAGAGTGCAGGTGGGAGTAGGAGAGAGAGGTCTCCATCAATTGAGGAGGTTAGAGAGGGGCGCGGAACGGCCCCCCGGGTAGGAAGAGTGAGGGCGGAGGGCGCTGCGCAGCCCCCGCTGTTCAGGTAGAGGTAGAGGGTTTTTGAACGGCTCCTCCTCGGTCAGCACCTAGCGAGGAGGATTACAGGGTGGAGGATGGCACGCCTCACCCGAGAGAAGAGGACCAGGCAGGGGTTTCTGCAGCCCCGCCGAGAAGACGTCAAAGGAGTGGCGGGGCGGACGCCCCGGGATCGCAGGAAGAAGATCAACTCAACTCGGGCATGAGCTCGCATCCACAATGGTACTTAAGGGGTGATGAAGTTGGATTGGAGGATTATGTGGGGCAGTGGGAGAAAGAAGGTTATAGGGCTTTAAGGGAAAGGGGGGAGGAGAGAAGGAGTTTGAGGTGGGATTGGGAAAGATAGGTGCAGGGTGGTCAGAGGGCAAGAGGTCGGGGGAACAATTGGCTGGGTGAGTCTGCTGACATGTTTTGTCCCCGCAGTAGGAGCCCTCTAAGAAAAGAGATGAGGAGCATCGGTGTGGACGCCAGACCACAGACGGGCTGTGTGGAAAGAGGTGAGCGGGAAAGGGAATGGTCATCTGCATGGCAGAGAGGAGACACAAGAATGGGGTCAGGAAATGAAGGGTCTGGGCTGCAAGGGGTAAGGAAAGAAGTTGGTGTACAGGCCATTGGAGCCTTGGGGGATGAGAAGGGCATTTGCTCAGTGGAGGTTCAAACGGACAAGGTGGTGGAGCCATTGGTGCTCGAGGTGCAAGTTGCAAAAGAAAACGAGGTTGAAGTGAAAGGCAAGGAGAAAAAACTGCCGTACATGGGTATCACAAAACCTTTGGGGACGCACTTGATGGCAGCGACCAGGGAGAAGATGCAAGCGGGGGAATTTGTAGATGTTTTTAAGCTGCTCCATAGGGAAGTGAGAGCAAAGGAGGGGTCTAAGGAAGAAGAGAGGGAACTGGCTTCGCGCCCAAGGGTCCCAGTGTCTATTGAGAATTGGACGTTGGCATTTATCATTTATGCCAGCGTATATTGTGAGAAATTCCCGGAGCGATGCGTGGCTCTGCTTAAATATTTGGGCGTAATTAGGAAGGCTTTCACGAGTTTTGGGGGTTTTGCCTGGGTACGCTATGATGAGGAATTCAGAGCAAGAATGGCGGAGGACAGTCAGGCTGTTTGGGGGGAGATAGACATGGATCTTTGGCTGCAATGGATGGCTCCAACGAGGGCTGCACCGACATTGCACACAGCAAGTGGGCTGCCTGTGCCTTACCGGCCCTTTCTTGGTTGCCCCGCCCATGAGAGGGTAGGGGAAGGAGCAGGGCTGGACTGTGAACTAAAAGAGGCCCTGGAAATAATTACTGGGCACCAAAAGAGGCCCTGGAAATAAAGTTCAAAGTGGCCCCATATGACACATTTTCAGCAAGCCAAATGCTTTTCCAATGAGAACATTTGGAAATCCCACACAAAAGAGGCAGAGGGTGCAGAGGCCCACCGGGAAATCTCCAGAGTTCCCTATAGGCCAGTCCACACCTGGGAAGGAGGCAGAGGACAGCCCTCAACAGCATGTTGGGCGTTCAATAAAGAAGGCTGCACGAGGTGGATGTGCAAATTTAAACATGAGTGCAGCATGTGTGCGGGTCGACATCCGGTTACAGATTGTTTTCAGGCAGGGGACAGTGGGTCAGGGTGAGGAGCGGGGCAAGGAGGTGGGGGGGAAGGACTGCATGCCAGGTAAATTGGGGTGTGCTGGTAGGTCGGGCTCAGTTTATCGGAAAAGAAGGGGGGGCACAAGGTTTGATGAGAAGTTTTGGGGCGATCCAAAGGGGGTAGGAGAGGGGTGAGGAGGAAGACGCTTAGGTAGGGTAGGGGAGGGCTGCAGGGGGGATATAACTGTGGAAATTGTTAAGGGGTGGTGGCCGTTGTTTGGAGGGCCTGGACGACGGTGGCGAAACCCTCACACTTGCCGCACGACAAGGTGAGTAAGCTTCAGGCTGCATGGACGGAGGTGCGGGAGCGCCTCTGGTGCAGCAGGGGGAAGTGATGAGATGGGTCTGCATGGACGGGGGTGCGTAAGGGCCCCTGGTGCAGCTGGAAAAAAAAATAAAAAAAAATAAAAAATAAATGGTGCAACAAGGCAAGGTGCTGGAAGAGGAATTTATATGGAATGGACTGCATGGACGGGGGCGCAGGTTTGGCTCCTGGTGCAGCGGTGGAGAGGAGTAAGGCAGAAAAGGGGCCTGCATGGACGGGGGTGCACTAGGGCCCCTTGTGCAGGTGGGAAACAGGTAGTAATGGACGCAAGGAGCTTGAAGATTAGTGCTATAGAATGGACTGAATGGACAGGGGTGCAGGTTTGGCCCTTGGTGCATTGGTGAAGAGGAGTAATAAAGAAAAGGGCCTGCAGGGACGGGTGTGCACGTGGGCCCCCGGTGCATGGTGGGCAACGCAGGGCCATATTAGTAAGGTGAGTGAAGGTGGAGGCAAGGGTGAGCAGGAGGGTAATAGGTTAGAGGAGAAAGGGGGTCTAAGTGGGGTTAAGGTATTGTTTAAAGGTTAGGTGAAAGGTGCGAAATATAGGGGGACAGGTAGGAGAGGGCCAGGGGTGTTTCCGGAGAGGGATAAGGAGATGGCCAGGAAGGATAGGTTACTGAGGTAGGTGTTACTAGTGGGTAGGAAAGGTTAGGAGGTTGGAACTCATTCATTTAGGAGGGGTGCAGCATCTGAAGGTAGCAGGCTGGGCTATTCAGAGGAGTAGGTGAAAAGTTTGGGATGCTGGAAGCAAGGGAGATACAAAGGGTATGTCAGGGACCGGGGCAAACGGGATGTCTTTAAAGAATTTTTCAGTAGGTAGCAGGAGTGTTGCATTTATTAGGATGTTGTTGATTTGTAAGTGATTTTGTAATTTCTTTTTCAGATGCTGCTAGAAGGTCGGGTCAGATGTCAGAAATCTGGTTCTTGGGACATTCTATGGTTAAGTGGGCGGGGAAAGAAGCTGAGAAAAGGGTGGTTGGAAGGCAACTGGGTTGCAGCTATAAAGATGTTGTGGTTAGATGGTCCGGGTTTGGGGGGCTGCGCTGGGATTAGTTGCTTCCTATGTTGGTTGGGTTGAGGGAAAGCTATGGGCCTCCAGATGGGTTGATTATTTATGGTGGGGAAAATGATCTGGTAAGGGATACGGGTGTGGCTCTTCTTAGGAAAATAAAAAGGGATTTTATTATGGTTCCGAGAAGTGTGGCCTCAAGCATCTGTAGTGGGGACTAAGTGGTTGCCGCAGAGAGTTTGGAGGGGAGTGAGAAGTGAGGGAGCGATGGAGCGGGCTAGGAAGGGGATAAACAGAGAGATGGTCAAATTTTGGTGGCTCGGTGGCGGTACAGGTTATGGACCATAAGGAAATAGTCTATGAGGGATTCATGATCTTTAGAGAGGATGGTGTACACTTGCCGCTTTATGGGAACAATCATTATCTGGCGGACTTAGGCTCTTGGCTGGGACATTGGTTAAGGAGTTGGAGGTAAAGAGAACTGGTGGGGGGGCGGGGCAGAAAGAACACCTTGGTGGAGGGTTTTTCTGGTGCCAGGAGCATGGCCCCTTTAGATGTGGGGGGAGGGAAGCACAATGGGGGAATGTCACGGGAAAGGATGGGGTGGTGCTGTTTGCACAAGCGGGCCACCCCGGGGGAACAGGTATTGAGCCTGGAGGGGCATGGCCCCGGGGAGAAAGCCTGGAAAAGAGGTAAGGAGACGGTAGGGTTCAAGGGATAGTTAGGGAGGAAGTGGCTTTATTTAATTATTTAATTGTTAGGGGAAAATGAAAATGTTTAATTATTTAATTGGTTGTTTAAAATAGTTCTTTAGTCTGTAGGGCCATGGAGCCAGGTAAGCGTTTAATTGTAAGCTTTGGCCTGTCACATTAAAGCAACCTTTTCCACTTTTAAATGAGTCTGGGTTTTTGTGCAGTAAGCAAAAATGCGGTTCTTCAGCATTTCGCAGTCTGACACAGTTCAAATCATTTTGTCCATCCAATACCTGAGTGCTAAACTTCAGCTATTTCTTACATAGCGGCTAGGGTTGACAGTAATGCAGTGAGAATTGTTGCAGGATTTAAACTCCCATTGCTATTGTCTCCTTAGGAGCAATATCCAGAGTGGGATTTATTGCTGGCCATGATAACTACATGGGTCACGGGCAGTAGTACAGTTCCAATTAATGTATCTAAGTTCCCACATCATCACTGTGGCCCCCACTCCTGTCCACCCTGGCCTCAGTGGCCAGTGCCCTGTGACACTGTTGTTCAATACACAGGAGCCAAGTGTAGGACACTAGCATGTAAGGACCATAGCGCTGGTCAAGACAGTAATAGACGGACCCCGTGGCGTGTGTGGGGGTTCAAGAGAGACAGCGCCCTTCCATCCCAAGTTGAGCTAGAAGAAAAAGAGAGGGGTAGAACCCTCGTAACAGTTGCGCTGGGTATAAAAATACGACTTGATTAGTCTATCTTCAAATCAAAAAGTCAGGCATTAATATTATGTCAGAGAAACATTATTTTAATTATTTTCCCCGCCGACAGGTGTTTCAACCCTTCTGAGTCTTTCTCAAGGTATTGAATTAATGATGCTGTCAAATGACCAATGAGATTGCTACTGTAGATATTACGGTTTGATATCACCCTGATGCAGAATGTGGTAAGAATATGAAAAGTAGATCTCCTGATTAGTTTTAGATTTAGGTCTCACCTGTGGTTTACTGGAGGTATTTGCATCATGGAGAAAAGGCCTGTCCTTCCTGGCTGCCAGAATAGGAACAGGGGGGACTGGGCGCCTGAGAGACCAGACCCAAGGAAAAAAGCCCCTTCCTAGGGGTAAAAAAACCTTGAGGCACCATATATACGTTCCTAGATGATTCAACTGCTGAAGGTAATCCAGTTCCAGGACAATGAGAAAGCAGCTTGGAGCAAACAGCAGCACAATAAGGAGAGATAGAGAGAGAGAGAGAGAGAGAGCTGTAGAAGCGAACTCAGGCAGCGAATAAGTCAAAGAACACAGAAAGGAAGAAGACGCATAGTGGAGTGCAATGAAGAACTAGCAAAATGCAACAAAGTTGTAACGCAGCGAGCCGCGCTTCTGCTCAGCATTTGTTTGTTTGTTGAAGCTCTTCCCAGATCAGCACAGGATATGCCTGTTGCATGGTGGCCATCTTAGGGTTGGCAAGGAGTATGTATAGCATGGTTGGCAAAGTGAACCGCCATTGATGTGTTGGCAAGTACTGCGCATAGCCAGACAGTTCTTTTGCAATGCTGTGTCTTCCATCTGTTTCAGAACGACCAGCATCAGTATTGGGATGTAGCAGCATGCCCCCTGCCAGGTCTAGAACTACCAGGTTTCCAGGGATGCAGCCTATGGAAATACTGTATGAAAAGGGCTGCATGCACATGCTTAGCTGGCTCCCAAGTGCGATCGGCTGATCCTTTCCACTCTATGAGGTATTGTAATACCCCACAGAAGTATGTGGATTCGCAAATATGGGCAACTTCATATTCTGATTCCTGATCAACAAAAAAGTGAGGAGGCTTCTTCTTCTGTGGATGCATCGAAGAAGTCCTGTATGGTTTTAAAAGAGATGAATGAAATACATGATGTATTCTGCTCCAGGAGGCTTCAAGTCGCAAACAGAAGGCCACGGGGTGATAATTTGATATTGTGAAAGGTCCAATGTATTTGGGTGAAAATTCCTGCCTTAAAATGTGTTGCTACGTATTTGGCTGAATTTGGCTTTTCTAGCAATCTCTATCAGGATTTCTGTGTTGGCCGGCATATTTTTTAAATTGTATCTGTGTCTTGCGGAAAGTATGTAAGGCCTTTCCTTGTATGTGATGTAGGTCTCGTAACAATTCTTCCACAGCTGGAACAATTGAAATTGTAGACGGCAAGGCCAGCAACCAAGTTTGATGAAAATCATAATTACAGAGGAACAGAGCCATTCCTATAGTAGCATGGTATGCATTATTATAGGAGAACTCGGCCGAAGGAAGCAGAGAAACCCAGTTGTCTTGTGCAGCAGAGATGATACATTGGAGGTATTGCTCCAAGGTCTGATTTGTTTTCTCAGTCAATCCATTCAACTGTGGATGGTATCTTGATGACATGCTCCTGGAAATGCCTATATTGGAACAGAGGGCTGTCCAGAACTTGAATGTATACTGCAAGCCGTGGTCCGATATTATATTGGTGGGTTATCCATGTATCTTGAATATGATAGAAATAAATATATAAGCCATCTCTGAAGCAGTCGGAAGAGACTTACAGGGTGTAAAATGAGTCATCTTAAATAAGGCATCCGCTGTGACCATGATTACTGTGTAACCACCAGACGGTGGTAAATCCACAAAAAACACTGTGGCTATAGGTGCCATGGCCAGATAGGCAGGGTGGGTTGTGCCAATTTGCCCACTGGTCTGTTTCTGGGAGACTTTGATTGAGCACATACTTCACAGCATAAGGTTTGACAGCATAAGGTCACATCATGACTCATTTTAGGCCACCCAAAATGACATTGGAGTAGATGAAGGGTAGCTGGCACTCCCCGATGTCCTGCTATTTTGAAATTATGCGACAAGGTTAATACTTCTTTTCTCAGTAGTTCTGTGGGTATATAGAGAGCTTAGCCCATGAAGTACAAGCCTTGCTTCCTGAGTAGAGGAAATTTAGACAAGATCTGAGGGTCCATGATTTCGGTGGTGGCATCTTTGATTCTTTGTAGAAACCTGTTTATCTTGAAGATGAAGGTAGTAAGAGGAAATGTCTTCTCTGGTTTGACGTCCCAATCTGACGGATTTGCTAATGAGGGAGATAGAGAGCCAGGAATGTATGTTAAACGGAAACGGAATTGTAGAATAAAATAGACCCATCTTGCCTGACGGCTATTCCTGCACTAAAAAGATTGCAGCATAAGAATGTTTCAGTGATCCGTTCTTATTTCTGTTTCTTGTTCTGCTCCCAATAGGTGATGTCGCCATTTCCGAGCATGCCACCTTCATAGCCAGCAGTTCTTTTCCTAGGACTGAAAAATGGATCTCCGATGGTAATAAGGTCTTAGAATAGTAGGCAATAGGGTGTTCCTCCTGGTCTTGTTTGAGCACAGCACATACAGTCTCAAGAATTAAGGATTTTTGTTTGTCTGGTTGTATCAGGATGGGTGGCATAGTAAAAGCTGTCTTGAGGGACTGAAAAGCTTTTTCTGTTAAGGAATCCCACAGAAACAGAATGTTCTTTTTTAAGAGTGACGTCAAGGGTAGGACTACGTTGGAGATTGATGGAACAAATTTCGTTGAAAAGTTTGCTATACCCAAAGATTGTAGGATTTCTTTTACAGAAGATGGACTTCTCGAATTCAGAGTTGCCTTTAGTTTATGGGGATCCATAGATATACCGTCTTGGGACAAAATGTAAACAAGATAAGGTACTGATGATGAATCAAACGTACACTTCTACAGCTTTACTTGTGGGTGGTTCTTTTGTAAATGTGCTAAAACTTGACTGACATGTTTGGTACGATCCTTGATATCCTGAGAGAACACTAAAATATCATTGAGGTATACGATGAGAGTATGAAACAGTAGATCTGCAAATAAATGATCCATAAACCGCTGGAACACAGAGGGTACATTAGCTAAGCCAAAAGCCATGACTCTATACTCGTAGTGCCCAATGGGAGTTCTGAAAGCAGTCTTCCACTCATCACCTTCATGGATTTGAATCAGATGGTATGCCCCATGAAGGTCCAATTTTGAAAAGATAGTCGCATCTTGCAACGCATCAAGCATATCTGGGATTCGAGCTAAAGGGTATCTGTCCTTGGTTGTCACAGTATTCAATCCCCTATAGGCCACACATGGTCTGAGTTCGGTGGTTTCCTTTTTTGGAATAAAAAAAGCAAGGCACCGGCAGAAGATTTTGACTCTTTTATAAGGCCTTTGGCCAGGTCTTCTCGTAGATATGCCTTTAACACAAGCTTTTCTGCTGGTGAGATGCAGAACTTGCTGTTAAAAGGAACCGTTGTGTTGGGTAGTGTAAAGACTGGAGGGGGTATCTGTACTTTTGCCCTCTATATGGCAGAGTAGAGGCACAGAGCACCCCAGCCAAGGTTCTCTATATGATAGCTATGGACAAGCAACCAAGGCTTAAGCTCTCAGGAGGTGATGCAGGCTGGTTCTTAAGTACAGTGAGTCCCCAAACCCCCCACAAAGGAATGTCCACACACTATGGTATGTGCTAACACAGTTCTTTATATAAAAATAACATTCATAAATATATACACAATTAATAACACACTTTGTACTCTGGTATTTCAAATATATACAATTTCTATGTGGTACCACACTCAGGCTTTAGATTCCTTTAAAATTCCTCAACGGCTGGCAGTGGTAATATAGCATCCAAATCATGCAGCAAGGTGTATCTGTCATGATGCCTACCTCCAAGGAGCCAGGTCCGACCCAACAACCCCAGAGGCAGGCATCATTCCCCCCAGGGAAGTTCCAGCGGGCCCAAGCTGGGGCCCGTTGGACGCAGTCCAGGCGCCTTAGGCGCCAGGCTCATGTTGGACCCCAGTCCTGGCGCCTTAGGCGCAAGGCTCATCAAGCTGGACATGTGTTCAAGTGTTTTAGTGTGCACTTACCTGATGCAGACCATGCTGCTACATCCAGGCCCTCTTGAGGCCCGAATGGGACTACTTTACCTGTGGGGACTACTTTCCACCCGGGTGTGGTCGGGGAAGGATACATACCTGGAACTTCTTCCAAAGCTATTTAAACCCCACCCGAACAGCCACACGTGCTTCGCGTTGTTCTGCACCTAGCATGTGGACGCTCACCGTGTCTGCTCCTGCTTCTGGACTTCAGCCACGCCTTTTAGCATCCTGGGATACCTGCAAAGGGTGATAAGAAGAGAATTGGGGAGGAAGAAGGCCTTACATGCTAAACCTGCATCACGGAGACATTTCACCGACGATCCCGAAAAGGAAGACATCATTTTTTTTTTTTTTTCCAACAACATTTTATTGATTTTTACAAGGTAGGACATTACATGCAACAACGCAGTACAGGTCAATATGAGCGTTAATTAGAGCTTTTATAGTCTATTTCAAGTTGTAGGGTGGAGGAGAGATTGGGTGGATCCTGAATGCGGCGGTTGGGCGGGCGAGATCTGGGTGATTATTCCCCTCTGCTCTGGAGTGTTCGAGGACCGGTCGGGGATCAGTAGAGAGGACTGCATTGGAGCCATCTGGTGAGAGGCGGTCTTCTAGTGAGGGTTGGGTATTTGGCCGCATAGTCAAGGAAGGGGTCCCATATGTTTAGGGTTCTAAGTAAGGAGTCAGAGCGTATTGCAGTGATTTTTTCCGCTACTGCGATCTCCCAGCATTTGGCCCACCATAGGGCAATTGAGGGGCCACCTTTGTCTTTCCATAGGCGAGCCATTGCGATCTTCGCGGCCAGTAGTAGATGGTTGCAGAGGCAGGCGATATGGCCTGAGATTGGGAATGTTCCATCGCCGGTTTCACCCAGAAGGACGATGCCTGGGTCCCATGGAATTGAGAGGCCGGTTATTTCCTTTATGTATTTCAGCACCTCTTTCCAATAAATTTCTGCCTTTGGGCATGTCCATACTAAGTGGTAGAGGGAGCCGGGGGATTGGCAGCCTCGCCAGCATGAAGCAGGAAAATCCGGGTTGGCTTTATTGATTTGTGTGGGGGTGATGTAGTATCTGAAGCACAGCTTATAGCCTCCTTCTTTGTTCGTGACACATTGCAAGCTTTTATGTAGTCTGGTCCAAATTTGCTCCCAACTCTCTACTGCAATTTCCCGGCCCATATCCTTTTCCCACTCCGTCATATATCTTTCTTTCTTCGCTGGGTCCGATCTGTCGAGGAGTCGGTATATGGTGGAGATTCTCCCTTTGTTGGTCGGGGATGTTAGCGTGAGTTCCAGGGCTGTTGGCTCTCTCGAGCATTTGTCTCGTGTCCCTCTGTGGGACATCCAATGTTTGATTTGCGAGTATTGGAATCTTTCCCGTTCACCCACTCCGAATTTCGTTTTACACCTTTCGAAGGTGATGGGGGAGCCCTCTTCCATGAAGTCGCTGGTTTTTGCCAGGCCTCCTGCTATCCATGCGTGGAAGTCTCGGGGCGGGTTACCAGGGGAGAAGTCTGGGTTGTTCCAAACGGGGGACATGGGTCCCAGGTAGCTGCGAAGTCCCCATTTCCGCGCTGCGGTTTTCCAGCACTGGGTTGTTGTGGTTGTGGCCGACAATGGTCCTGAGTTGGGTTGTGGTTTGAGTGATGGCAGATGTGGGAGATCTTGCAGTGGGACCGGGCACTAGGATTCTTCGATTTGACGCCATAATGGTGGGTCTGCTTCTTGCACCCAGGCAAAAGCGTGGGATAGTTGAGCCGCTAGCGAGTATCTGGCCAGGTCAGGGACTCCCATTCCACCTAGGGGTTTGCTTTTTGTCATGATTCGCTTGTTGATCCTGGGCCTCTTCCCTCCCCAGACAAATTCCATTAATTTCTTCTGTAGTGCTCGTATGGCCGGGGGTGGGATTTGCAGAGGTAGGGAAGTACATTGGTATAACCATCTGGGTATTAGGTTCATTTTCACGGCTGAGATTCGACTGAACCATGAGATTTCTTGTTGTTTCCATCTTTTGAGGTTGTTGTGCAGCGCCCTGAGTAATTGTGGGATGTTTTTTGTGTATAGGCGTGCTGGATTTCCGGTGATCTGTACTCTGAGGTATTCTATGGCGTCTTTGGCCCAGGGAATCGGTGAGAGTGGGGCGAGCGCGGCCTCATCTAGTTGAGATAGATTGATGGGGAGGGCTGAAGATTTTGTTAGGTTGACTTTGAATCCTGACATGGTGCCAAATGACTTAATCTCTTTCCATAGGGTCCCCAGGGAGGTTGGGAGGTCTGTCATCGTTAGCATCACATCGTCAGCGTAGAGTGCAATTTTATACTCGCGGTTTCCCACCTGGATGCCTTTTATGGTTTCGCTTCGTCTGATTCTGGCAGCGAAGGGCTCCATGGATAGGGCGAAGACCAGGGGCGAGAGCGGGCATCCCTGTCTGGTGCCTCTAGTGATGCGGATGTGGTCGGATCTCGAGCCGTTAACTTGGAGTTGTGTGGTGGGGATTTGATAGTTGGACATGACCCATGCTGTGAAGTTGGGGCCGAAGCCAAAGCGTTGGAGGACTTCGTGCATGTATCCCCAGTCCACTTGATCAAAGGCTTTGTGGGCGTCCAGTGAAATTACAGCCATTTTTGTTTTGGATTTATGGGCCCCTTCAATTAGGTTTAGTACTCGCCGAATGTTGTCGTGGGTCCCTCTGCCAGGGATGAATCCTGTTTGGTCACGGTCGATTAGGCTTGGGAGAGTTGGGCCCAGTCTTCTGGCTAGCACTTTGGCAAAGATCTTCCCGTCATTGTTTAGCAGCGATATGGGCTGATAGGAATCTGGCAGTTCGGGGTCTTTTCCGGGTTTGTGCAGCAGGATCGTAATTGATTCGGCCATGGATTTAGTGACGGTTCTCGTAGATAGGAAGGAATTGAATAAGGAAGTAAGATGTGGGGCTAGGACTCTGACGAATCTTTTGTAAAAGGTTGCGGTTAGGCCGTCTGGGCCTGGTGCGGCGGGTTTGAGAGTTTTGATGGCTTCGATAATTTCTTCTATTTCAATGGGGGCCTCCAGGTGCTCCAGGAGGTCAGTGTTGCGGGGCGGTAGGGTGTTTAAGTATTCTGGAAGGTCTTTTAGATTTAACGGAGTGCTGGACATTATAGAGGTATGGTATCTCA
This sequence comes from Ambystoma mexicanum, assembly GCF_040938575.1. Lineage (NCBI taxonomy): Eukaryota > Metazoa > Chordata > Amphibia > Caudata > Ambystomatidae > Ambystoma > Ambystoma mexicanum. Next base: position 1,025,579,148 of record NC_090928.1, on the reverse strand, counting down.
GTAGTTCATTTATTTTCTCCGGTTGGGTGAAGAGCAGTTTTCCATTTTCCCCTCGTAGTTTGAGTATGTTGTTCCGACTCCGGAGTGCTCTTAGCTTCTGTACTAATATTCTATTTGCTTTGTTTCCTTTGGCGTAGTAAAATTGCTTTGTGTACGCTAGGGATTTGGCTGTTCGGTCGGCGCAGTGCATTTCCAAGGCTGTCTTTGCCTTCCTCAGGGCTCGCTCGGTTTTTCTTGAGTATTGTCTTTTTAGCTGTGACTCATGGAGGGCTACTTCCTTTTCTAATTTGGAGGAGGCTATGTTTGAAATTCTTCGCTGTTCCGCTCCGGCCCCTATTAATACGCCCCTGACTACCGCCTTCATGGCATCCCAGATTGTGCTGATGGGGGATGTTTGTGTGGTGTTCTCTTCAAAGTATTTTATCAATGAGTCCTCGACTTCGGCCCTTATACTCATGTCTAGGAGGAGTGAGTCATTCAGTTTCCAGTACCTTTGTGGGGGGGATTTCTGGCCTGAGATGGCTATATTTACAGATATCGGGGAGTGGTCAGAGATCATGCGTGTGTGGATATCTGTGTTGATGACACAGGGGACGAGGATGCCAGGGATTAAGATTAGGTCTATTCTTGAGTATCCCTTATGAACGTTGGAGAAATGTGTGTAATCTCCTGTGGTGTCGTTTTGTATTCTCCAAGCATCTACTGTCTCTGTTTCTCTGAACAGTTTAAGTAAGGCGAGGGCCTGGGTGTAGTCGTTGTTCGTGGCGGGAAGAGATTTGTCCAGCACTGGGTTGGGGATGGTATTGAAATCACCGCCGATGAATAGGTGGCCTTCACGGAAGGATAGGATTGTTGGTAAAATGTCGTTGAAGAACTTGCTTTGGGTGGAGTTGGGGCCGTAAATTGATGCTAATGTGATGGGAAGTTCTTCGAAGATGCCTTTGAGAAGTAGGTAACGGCCTTCTGGGTCTCTCTTTATTGTGATGTTAAGGAGAGGAATTTTGTCGCTGAGCAGGATTGCCACCCCCCTTTTCTTTGAGCCAGAAGTGGCAAAGAAGGATTGTTTGTATCTCTTGAATTTTATGCGGCGTTCATCCTCTGCGAGTAGATGTGTTTCCTGCAGTAGGACAATGTCTCCGGCCAGTTGTCCCAGGCGGTGTTCCACCGATCTGCGTTTCCTTGGAGAGTTCATCCCCTGGATATTCCAGGAGAAAAATCTTAACTCACTTATGTTAGTCATTATTAGCGGCGAGGCGTCGCGGATGCATCGTGGGATTTGTCCCTGGGCTGCTCTGTGGGATTTGAGTGCGACCTGTTGAGTGGAGCGAGTTGTGGGCTTGATTTCGAATGTTGTTGCATGTTGTGTTGCGGAGTCTTTGGATGGCTCTGGGGACGGTGTATAACCGTGCTGCGTGAAGCATTCTTGTGCATTTCCTAACTTTTCCTGTATCAATTACTTCTTTCCCACCGTTGAACTGGTAGGTGAAACTTGTACCTATTGCCACTGGGGAACTTGTGGCACCAATGCGCTCGTTGTGGCCAACCGGGCCGTCGAGGTGAACCGGGTGCAAGCTCGTCGAAGGACCTGCCTCTGTGTGTGAGCGCCTGATTTGCTCGCGATGATATCAGAGGGTCTCGGTGCTTTATTTGGTCTTATGGGATCGCTGCTTGAGGCAGCCATTGTTTTCTGGATTGGGGAGATGCCGCTGTGTGCTCAGCCCCCGTCGCCATCTTTTTTCCGGGGGCCTCTGAGTCTGCGCCGTCTGTTGGACTTGGACCATGCCCCTCCTGGGGAATCGTCTCGGGGAGGGTGAGCTGGTTCTTCCGGCACTGCGCTGGGGTCGTCCCTGCTTATGCCCATGAGTTTCTCCGCTTCTCTCAATGACTGTATTTGTCTCTGCGTTCCGTCCCATTTGAATTTCACTGAGGTGGGAAAGCCCCAATGGTATGGGATTTTCTTCTCTTGTAGCCAGGTTGTCAGGGGTCGCATTGCTTTCTGTTTCAGGAGTGTTGCGTTCGCCAGGTCTTGATACAGGTAGATCGTGGACCCTCTGAAGGTGATCTGTCTCATTTGCCTTGCTTCACGCATAATGTCCTCTTTTACCTGGAAGAAGTGTATTCTAGCCAAGACATCCGAGGGAAGAGTGGAAGTTTTCCTTGGAGTGGTTCTGTGCACCCAGTCCAGTTCTAGGGGGGAAGCGTCTGGGAGGGTGATAATGAATCGAAAGAGATCTGATATGTAGGCTTTCAGGTCTGGTTCCGGAATAGTGGTCGGAATGCCTCGGACTCTGATGTTGTTTCTCCATGATCGATTTTCAAAATCCTCCTGTTTTGTCTCCAGGATGTTACATCTTGCTTCGAGGGCAGCTATCCGGTCCTTGTTATGTTCATCTTCGAATCTTTGGTCACAGACTTCTGCTTCGATTTCGGCGGTTCGATGTTCCACTTCACCCATTCTTTTGTCAAGAGTATTTATTTTCTTGGTGATTTCCTCGGAACTTTTTTGGATTTCCCTGGTTAGGGCTGCCAATAGGTCCTGCAGGTCCGCTTTGGTAGCAGCTTGAGGCAAAGTGGGATCTGTTTCTGCGGCTGGTGCAGTGTTATTTTTCATAGTATCCTCCGGTGGGTCGGCTTTCTTAGATCTTTCGGTGGCGGCAGACGCCATGAGGGTAATAATGTCCGATTGTTTTGGTGTCTTCCCGCTTTTAGACATTGTCGTGGGGAATTGAGGAAAGTGAGGTGCTGCGAACTAGATGTTTTCGTGCGATTTTAGGGCCGGGTCACTGGGTTTGCGGCAGTGGGGAGGAAGAGACGGGTTCAGAGGGATTCCGGAGGCGCAGGGGCACAGCAAAGCGGAATGGGGGTGCGAAGAGTAAGGCCAGCGGGTCCGGGAGCTTCTTTTTGCCACCCCCAGGTGCGATTGGATTCTACTCCCTCACTCCCCCCGACTCCTCACCTCCTGGCTCCGGTGCTGAAATGCTCTGCGGCTATAGAAAATGCTAGCGGTCACGGGCCGCTTGCGGAGTTGCTGGGGGGGAGAACAGCACCAACAGGACTGTGGAATGCTGGTCCACGCGTGGGGCCGGTGCCGTGGGGAGCAGGAAGCAGATCACCTGGGTGTGGTTGCTGTGGTGGCTGGGGGGATGCGTGTTCCGGTGAAGTTGTGGGGAGGGCTGGGGGGGGCAGGGGCCCCGTTGCTGCTGTGCCGCGGTGATCGGGCCCTGGCGGGGGACTTCCAGGTGGGCGCCAGGCTTGGAGGGGCTGGAGCTGCAGGAGCTGTGGAGCCAGATCAGGCGGGAGGCGCCGTGGCGAGTCGGGAGTCCCACCGAGGGCGCCAATGTCCGTGCAGAGATCCGGGAGTCAGGGCCTCGGTGGATCCGGTGGGGGGACCGGGAAGCGACCCCCCCCTGGCGGGCCCCCGAGCTCCAGAGGCGAGGTGGAAAGCTGGTGGCCTCCTGTGGCGGGCTGGATGTGCGGAGGCAGGCTGGCCGTGTGGTGAGCGGTGCTGTTAGGTTCCGGGCCCCGGAGGAAAGGGGCTGTCCAGAGATTGCGTCCCGGCCAACGGGCGAGATGGAAGAGCCCGGCGCGGGGCTCGATCACGTCGAGCTCCGATGGCGCCGCTGGGAGCTCGGAGGGAGCCCGTGGTTGGGCGTATGCAGGTCCTCGGCGCCGATCCGCTCCGCACCAGGGCTCGGGTGAGCGGATGGCGTCCTGGCAGGCGAAGGGGAGGATCAGATCAGTGCCGATGTCTTCGTGTCCTCGGGCGCAGCCCTGCTTTGGGTCGTGCTTAATAGGGGGTGGGATCGGGGGCAGAGTGGCACCACGGCAGGCGACGAGCAAGCGGGCACCGGCTCACCACGGACAGGAGCCGATCGGCAGGGCTTCTGTGTTCGTTCCGCCCCCTCCTGGGCAGGCTCCGGCCCTCACTGCTCCGGCGGCCATTTTACCGCCGAGTGGGCCCCGGGACTGCCGGAAGGTCTCCCTCGGCCGTTTCGGTGCGAAACCGGGACCCACTCGGTCGGCGGGCGCCTGGGGGGCCCCCCCACCAGTGGTTTCAATTCCGGGAAAAAACAGAGGCTGGAAGGTAGGCGCATTGGGCCAGACGGGAGAGCTCAGAAAGTCATTCCAGACGAGTCGGCTCCAGGCCACGCCCCCGGAAGACATCATTTTTAAAAGCATTTCGCTCCGATCGCTGCAGCGCTGCATTTCACTCACCTTTCTTGGGGGCCTCCATCTGCAGCAGCGATCATCCGGATCCACAGCCACTTCCCAGAGCCTAGAGAGAAAAAGACAAGAACACAAGCTGAGAGAAAGAAGGGAATAGGAAAAGCTCAGTTTCCTTCTAAGACTTACCTGTTGGGTCATTCCCATTTCATTTCGGGTCTTGCTGCTTCCAGGCATTTTCCGGACCCCGGCCCCTATGGGGAAAAAAGACAAAGGCCCTCATTACGACCCTGGCGGAAATCGAAAAACGATGGCGGAAATGCAATACCGCCATCGATTAGCGCTCGGTGCGATTATGACCCGTCACCGCAAAGTACGATGCCATTAGCGACACCGTAGTGAACGCCAACGCTAACTGCACCAAGTACGCGGACGCGCGCCATGCCAAACCGTAAATACCACCATGGCGCAACGGTACGCGAATTCTGACCCTAGCGGACATGCACCTAACGCCATCAAGCACGGCGGAAAGTACCATTCCGCCATGGTGAGAAGTACGGCATCGCGAACCAACCGTAAACGGCCCCACTGAGTGCCTGTACACCGCTCCCTGGCCACATTGTACAACTCCCCGTAGGTGCAATGAAGTCACACAATGCAACCAGTGAAATGTACAAGTCACCCATGCATGCCAACGAACAAAAGAATCTCAAGAGGGGCCAATGGGAGCTGCAGGGCACAGATGGCACGAATACAGAAGCTATTCCAATGGACATGACCTCAGTCTCCCACCAAGAAACGCACGCAAACACAGGCACCTGTGACCAGCAATATTCCGAAAATCACATCATTCCACCAATCCACCTGGCTGACCGGCATCTGTTACACAAAACCTAATCCCCCGCCCCTGAGCATGACATCATTCAAACAGTCATATTGGCAGCCCTTATCCCTGACCTCACTGGGCTTCGTAGGCAAACGCGCCCAGCACAGTACCACGCAACTATACTCCGAAGCTGGAACCCAATGCAGATCTCCTCACAATACATCGCTCCCCAAATAGGAAAATGCCACATCACTTGCAAAGAAGAACGCTACACGGCCCATATCAGAATAGAAATTTAATGCACAACAAATTCACCAAGCCCATACAGCCATTAGGCCATGAACTCCAAAACACATTACACCATTGTGGGCTGCATCCGCAATAAATGACCAGCTACTTCTTGTGTGACGCCCTGTTCCTTCATGGTACACAGGGCCACGTTCTCGTACGAAAAGGCAACATGGAAGCGCCCAGAACCGCAGGGCCGTCCCAATGGGGAGGCACTAGTCCAGCTGAAAGGCCGAAAAGTTGCTCCTAGCCACTAGTACTGCGTAAGGGCATGTGGCCCATTGGCGATCGTCCCATAAGATCGTAATGCTGCTCCACTGATTAACACGAAGCAGCAGGTGTCGGGAGTAAAATACATCTGCAGGAGTGGCATACAGATGGCAGTGGCAAAAGGGGAGGAGATACCTGTCAACCAAATGAAAAGAAAAAGAATAGAATGGCCATCAGAACTACACTTGAATAACTCACTTCAATGATCACACCAAATCCACAGCCATATGCATGCTAGCCCACTCCAAAGGATCATCACCACCCAAAAACCACTTGCGACTCATAACTATCTATATCGAGGTGAAAACACCATCACAAACGAGTGTACCTGTGCATGCGTCTGTTAAAACAGAATCCATCAGATGGGATTGGTAACGTGCATGGACACAAGTGTCTGAAGGCGCGTCGAGACAGGGAGGGCTCAACAAGGCCAGATAGACGATGGTCCCACTATGGCAGCCCTGCATCACATAGCGCAGGGGAGGCGGACAGATTCCAAGAAGCCCTGTACATGGCAAACTCTGAATCAAATCATCTGTCCATGCATCCATTCATCATTCCCTCATCCCGTAATGATAACGCCTGTTTCCATACTCACATAACATGTGAAAATTCCATTGAGTCTGTGCGTTATGCAGCCTGCAAAATCCACTGTGCCCCAGCCCGTAATTCCAGTGTTGTGAAGTAACATGTATTTGGGAACGTCCGGCCTCATCGTCCACTTCGCCATTGCGCATCCCAAACTATTCATATCAATCATTGCATCCTCGCCATGGCCCCTGTCCCAAGGACATTGAACAATAGAACGTTATATTTGCAGTCAGACCTGTGGGCATCTCCTCGCCGCTAGCTGAAAACCGAAAGCGCCGCCCTTCGAATTCCTCATTTGCAACATCACGTCGAAAAGGCATCTGTGGCCGCTTGAAATCAGAAATTAATCCATCTAGTGCGGCTGTGTGTGAAAATGGCAACTGCCTTCACTCACAAATGGGACGCCCCGCCCGTCGTTGAAACTCGGTACAGTGATGCATGAGGGTCCACCGTTACTCGAGTACTACGTACCACTGACCCTTCACAAGTCTGTTCGCGACTGCTAAGATAGTATGTGAAACAATGGGACCATAGCCGAATGAACATATCAACCAATGTTACACTGCCATCGGGTACAAATACATGATTGTAATAGCAAGATGCCATTCCTCGAATTGCAGCGTTGTGTGCGGGACGTGCTCGCCCAAAGGGGAGAGCAGCTTGCACAGGTGGAATGAATCACCACAGGTGGAGGCCATACAGCCTGAAAACACATAAATAGCACACCCAGTCTCCTCCCACAACCACACCCACTCCGAAATGCTACCGGCAGGACTCGCGATGTTGGCCCTGGGGGACCTGATAGCACTGCAAGTACTCCAACTCCAAGAAGAAGACGAACACCAACTACAACCGGCCGCACGGAGGAGACGCAGGAGGAGGAGGAGGGCAAGGCAGGGCCAGCAAGGGCCGCCAGCACAGCCACTACCACCACGCAGGCAGCCCGCAATCCCACGCCTCCGAGCACATCCGTTCAACCTCACTGATGAGCAGATCCACACCCTCTACCGTTTGGACCGGGACACCATAGCCGCCATTGTGGACATGACACAGGCTGACCTTGTCAGCATGATAGATAGCCCAACCGCCATCCCACCCCTACTGAATGTGGTGTCTGTACTCCACTTCCTGGCCACAGGCACCTACCAGCACACAGTCGGACAGTTGCATGGCATCTCACAGCCACTGTTCTCACGGACACTATTGCAAGTGCTCGATGCCCTCCTGCAGCACGCAGACGACTACATCTCTCTACCACGCTCGGAGCAGGAAATTACCAACACCAAAGTGGGATTCCATGCACTTGCCGGCATACCGGGTTGCATTGGTGCCATCGACTGCACCCATGTGGAATTGGTCGTCCCACATGCCATGGAGGCCCAGTACCGCAACCGAAAACAATTTCATTCTCTGAATGTACAAATGGTGTGTGACTCCAACAGGATCATTACACATTGTTGCGCCCGATTCCCTGGATCAACCCATGATTCTATGGTCTTGAGGAACTCTACAATACCACGCTACATGGAGCGACACGCAGGGAACAGATCCTGGCTACTCGGTGAGTCTCATTTCATGCATGATGATGTGGGGTATGTGATGCGGCAATGACCTGGCAGGAAGGGGGGGGGAAGGGGGGTGCGTACGTAGCAATGGCATTCCACATAATTCGTTCATCGTCCACATACAGGTGATGCCGGATATCCACTGAAGAGATGGCTCCTCACACCAGTCCGGAACCCACGGGACCAGCATGAGGAGGACTACAACCATGCCCACTCACGTACCCGTGTAGTCATAGAACAGGCATTCGGCCTACTGAAGACTCGTTTCCGGTGCCTCAGCAGGTCTGGCGGGGCACTCCTGTACCGCCATGTGAAGGTTGCAAAGATGGTGATGGCATGTGTCATGCTACACAACATGTGCGTACGTAGAAATGTGCCCATGCCCCCTGACGCAGAACTGCAAGCACCTGAAGATGGTCATGATGAGGGTGGGGATGTGGCAGCACCTCAAGGAGTCTGCGAGGCACAGGAGGGCCGTGACATTCGTCAGCATCTCATAGATGCATGCTTCTAGCACTCACGCCTGGTGGCTGATACATGGACACGGGACTCGTGGCACTGTGTGTGTCTGGTACATGCACAATATGGACTGTACGCCTATAATGGCCTCGTACACAAAGATCAATGTCCACACATCTCATTGGTTGATCGTGCATTGTTTATGGCATATGTGATATCATGTTGAACACCCTATCGACCCGCCACCCAAGTGAGCCCAACACCCCCCCTCCACCCTCCTACCTCCCCCCCGAACACCAGTGTCCAAAGATGCTCATTGTCAGTGGGCAGTCGCTATTGCAAGCCCCCTCTGCGGGTATCAGGGGCACCCCTGCCTGTGGAGCGCAGGTTCCTCCCAGATCTACGTTGGGGGCTGCCCTGGACGGAACTTGCAACGGATGATGTCTCTGCCTGCTCACGTCCATGCATGTCCCTAAGGGTTTGTGAGAGCTCAGTGAGCACACGGCGCACTGCGGCAAGTTCGGCACATACGTCTTTGGACGTCGCATGCAGTTCCCCCCTCAGGCTCTCGGTGCTTCTCTCCATTTGTACTCTCAGGCTCTCGGTGCTACTCTCCATTTGTACTCTCAGGCTCTCGGTGCTACTCTCCATTTGGACTCTCAGGCTCTCGGTGCTACTCTCCATTTGTGCCCTTAGTGTCTCTGTACTTCTCTCCATTTCTGCCCTAAGTGTCTCAGTTGATGTTTCTATGTCTGCCTTAGTGCCCCCACATTCATCGGCATGGTCCTTGAGGAGCGTGGCCAGTTGCTGCTGTTGCACGATTAACTGGTCGAGGGACTGTTGCCTCTGCTGGGCCATGGCCATTTGCGGTGGTGTCACAGAGTGGCTGTTCGCCTCATGTTGCCCTGCCACAGGGCTTGTGGGGGATGGCCAGTCGTCTTGTGGGTGCCCCTGCGTGGTTTCCTCATGGTGTACGGGATGGAACAGACAGGGGGATTGGGACAGGTCATGGATGGATCTGACTTCGACATCCCCGTCTTCTGTGTCGGAGCATGCTGCCATTAATGGATTGTCACCTATGGTGCTGCTGCCACCAGAGGCAGTGCCTTCTGTGGCATCCATTGGGGGGACCTGTGGTGGTGCTGTTGTGGGCATGCTGGCTGCTGGGGTGCCTGTTGGAGTTCCCTCCTCTGTGCTGCCACTTGATTTGTGCTGCTGCCGTGTCTTGATGCGTGCAGCTGAGGTGGAGGGTCTTTGGCCGTTGGTCTTGGCCCTCTTTGCAGGTGTGCTGGTAGGGGTGTCCTGAAGCTCGTCGTTTGGATCGGACCCTGTGGTGGAGTAAAGGAGGGCGAGCGTTATTAATGGGTCTGTGGGAATTGGAATGGCAATGTATCACATGCATTGGGGTGGTACCTGAGGGTGATTTGGGTCGGGGCCTTGGAGGTGCTTTCATTTGTGTGTGGAGTGAGGGTGCAGTTGTTTGGCAGCCTGCAGTTAGGGTGTGCCTGCTGCACGTGTAGAGGGTGTTTTTGGGGTTTTTAATTATTTATGTATTTATTGTGAGTTTTAAAGTGCGCTGTCAGGCCAATGTGTGTGGACGTTCTCCTGGACATGTGTTACTGTTGCACTATGTGGACACATGGTACTTCACATGCTTGGACATTGTGGATTTGGCATTGTTTTATTTGGGCCACCTACCGGATTCTTCGGATGTCTGCACTCCTTTCTCCATCCCTCCGACTCCCTCTATGCTCTCCATTCCTATGGTGGAGGCACAGATTTCTTCCCAGGGGGTCAACTTGATGGGTGAGTCCGATCCTCCCCCGGTGGCTGTGGCAATGTTGCGGTTGGCAGAAAGTATGCTACGGACGCGTATCCGCAGGTCGTCCCATCGCTTTCTGCATTGCTGTGGGTTGCGGGGTGCGGTCCCCACCGCACTTACCCGCTGTGCCACCAGGGCCCATATGGCCTTCTTGTTCGCAAGTGCCGTCCTGGTCATTTGCGTGGAGAAGACGGCAGCAGCATTCTCCTGGAGGGTCTCTGTGAGCACGGTGAGTTCCTCACGGGAGAAGTGGACCTGCCGCGTGCGGTCGCACGCTTTCTTCGCTACTTTTCCCATTTTTCTTGGTTTCACTAGGGTGGATGACGGGTTGGGATGTGTCTCAGGGTAGTGTTTTTAGTGGTTGTGTGGATTTTGTGGTTTTATAGGTGTACGGCGTGATGTTTCCCGTTCCGGGACCATGCTTTTACTTCCGTTTCCGTATATTTACGGTCACCGTACTTTCCGGTTGGCGCTCACTGCGGTGTCCGCTAGGATGGGTGGCGGTATTGCACCTAGGGCGCCGTATGGCGGCGGTGTGGGCCGTTTTGGGGTCATTTCCGCCATCGCGGACTTTGCACTTCCGCCATGGCGTGGTGCTCGTGCCCGATGGGTCGTAATGGGCCGCACTTTGCTCCATCGTGCAATGGCGGAAACGCTATTTACGCTGTGGTGGTCCGGTAAGTCACTTTCCGCCAGGGTCGTAATGAGGGCCAAAGACATTAGATGAGCGAATGCAAAAACATTACCTGAGTGCTCATCTAGGACTTACCTGATCTTTACTGGAACTGCACGTTTCACTTCGGGTCGGCGCCATATCTCCGGCATTCCGAACCCCGGCCCCTATGGGGAAAAGTCATCAACATTAGCGCTTTGTTGCAAGAAGTCTCCAAAGGAATCTTCATTCATCACCTGAAAAAGACAATGAACATTATTATTTAAAGCTTGAACTTTTGAACTTGCAACAGAACTTTTACAGCGCCTTACCAGTATAATCAAGCTTACCTGAACTCCCATCCAACCTCAATCCAGTGAAGTAACTGGGTTCAACGCGCCCCTGCGTCAGAAGCAGGATGGAGAGCTTGTCCTTTCAGACCCTAAGGTGAGACTTCACGGGGAATCGTGGAAGGGTATCCAGGAGGGTTGGAAGGAAGTGGGAGGCTCGAGCATTATTCCGCCAGATTGTTATACTCCCTTTTCACATACAGGAGGATATTCCTGTGAGCCAGATTAGCCAGAGTTGAGGGGCCCGTCCTATCCATCTTCAGAGCCCTGCGCTTCACCATTGAAGAGGCATCAGCACTCGAAACCAGGCCAGCGCCCCCGTGGGAATCGAAAGAACAGATGACCTGCCAAAAGGTTATTGCAGGCCCAGGCAGGGCACACTCCTTTACCGAATTCCGGTGGTACTTCCACATCAATGGGTTTGAATAACCCGGTACAAATCAATCTACCTGGACACATGCCTTTGGCCCTGCCTGAACGTTTTGCGGGGGACCCCAAGAAATATGCCGTCTTTATGAACCAATGTCGTTTACACTTTCTATGCAGACCCGGGGCCTTCCCTAACGACCAGACCAAGGTAGCCTTTATACTATCTTACCTCAGTGGCAGTGCTGCCGATTGGTCTATTCCATTGGTAAATCAGGATGATCCCATTCTCCAGGATTTTCAGAGCTTTCAGGCCAGCATGGAAAGATTGTTTGCTCGACACTCTCAAGTACAGGCCCTTGATAACGAACTGCTATCCTTACGACAAGGTAATCAGGATCTCCTGTCCTACATTGCCACCTTTAATAGACTGGTTGTGAAAACTGGATGGCCAGAAAATAAAAGGATCACATTGTTTCATCGAGGCCTGCGCGGAGAGCTTAAAGATGTTCTAGCTCAAATAGTAAATCCACCCCAGGTCTGCGCAGACTACATAGTCTATGTGGTTCAACTTGATCACAGACTTCAAAATAGAAAAGCAGATCGGTTCAAGTACGAAACCCGAGTACCGATCAAAACCCACGCTAACTCCAAGAGTGCCGATGTATCCGAACCTATGCAAATCGGCGGTGTTAAAGGACCATTAACGCAGTAGGAACGGGAGAGAAGGCGGCAAATGCAATTTTGTCTGTATTGCGGGGGTTACGGTCACTTTCTTTGAAATTGTCCGGTTAAACCACCTAAGAAGGTGGTTGGAGCCACTGATAACGATTTATTGACACCTGATTCGTGAAACGACCTAGCCCGACAAGCGTAGGGGTCCGCTTGCCGAGCTTGAAAACAAACTCTTTGACCTCGCATTTTGTCATGCCAATGGTGCTCGTGGACCCAAAACAGCCTCAGCAGTTGCATGCTATAAAAGCATACATCGACAGTGGAGCTATTGGAAATTACGTAGACCGTGAATTGGCTTCCAGGATTAAGCTCCCTCTCCGCCCGAAAGTAACCCAAGATGTCATTACTACAGTAGATGGAACCGAAATAGCCTCAGGGCCTGTAACGCATTCCACTGTTGAATTGACACTGGTGGGTCAGGATGGACATCGGGAAGCAATCGTGTTTGATGTGATCAAGGCCCCACAATTTCAAGTAATTCTTGGAATTCCTTGGTTAGAAACACATAATCCAAGAGTAGACTGGCGAGCAAAGAAGATAAGTTTTCCTGATTGTGAACCAACTTGTTATCCAAGAAATTCAGCTATGGGTTTAGCCTCAGCAACTTCCACCTCTGCACAGCTACCGTCAGAATACCAAGAATTCCAAGACGTTTTTCAGAAAGAACAGGCTAACATGTTACCTCCCCATCGATCTTATGATTGCCAAATCGATCTGGTACCCAATGCTCAACTACCTTGTAGTAGGATTTATGCTCTTACGGAACCTGAGAACCTGCATTTGCGTCAGTATTTAGATCAGTACCTAGCCAATGGTTTTATTCGCCCGTCCAAGTCTCCTGTCTCTTCAGCTTTGTTCTTCGTGCCGAAAAAAGAGGGCGACCTTAGAACATGTATAGACTATCGCGCCCTAAACCAAATAACGATTAAGAATCGTTATCCTCTGCCCCTGATCCCTGAGCTTATCGACCAGGTGAAAGACGCTAGTGTGTACACCAAGTTAGATCTCCGAGGAGCTTATCACCTGGTGCGTATAAAAGAAGGCGACAAATGGAAGACTGCATTCTGCACCAAATTTGGGCTCTTCGAATATCAGGTGATGCCCTTCGGTTTGTGCAATGCACCTGCCGCCTTTCAGTACTTTATGAATGATGTTTTTCGGGAACTTATTGATGTCTGTGTCATTGTTTATATTGACGACATCCTGGTGTACTCTTCTTCAGAATACGATCACAGAAAACATGTTAGGGCAGTTCTTGAGAAATTGCGCCAGCACAAACTATTTGCCAAGCTCGAAAAATGCGTTTTTCATACCACAGAAGTTGAGTTTCTCGAATTCATCCTGACACCTCAAGGAGTCCGAATGGACTCGCGAAAGGTGGACACCATCCTCAAATGGCCATCTCCTAGCTCGGTGAAGGGAGTTCAGAGCATGCTTGGCTTTGCCAATTTCTATCGAAGATTCATCCCGAAATTTTCCCGAACAGTCCAACCCAGCACAGCTCTCCTAAAGAAAAATAAACGCTTCGAATGGACTCTTGAGGCCGAACAAGCCTTTCAGGACCTGAAAACCAAATTCACCTCTGCACCTGTATTGAGGCACCCGCACCCAGATCTCCCTTACATTGTGGAAACCGATGCATCCAGTTCGGCCATGGGAGCTGTCCTGTCGCAAAGAGACCCAGAAACTAACCAACTACACCCTGTGGCCTTTTGGTCCAGAAAATTCTCTCCTCCTGAAATCAACTAAGCAATTACTGACAAAGAGTTACTGGCTATTAAATCTGCTTTCAAGGCTTGGCGTCACTACCTTCTCGGGGCCAGACACACCATCACCGTAATTATGGACCACAGAAATTTGCAGTATTTAAAGACGGCCAGAGCTCAATCTTCACGACAACTCCGATGGGCTCTATTCTTTGCGGAATTTGATTTTGTAATTACCTATCGCCCTGGCTGCAAGAATGGTAAAGCAGACGCCTTATCCCGGATTGGCATGGAAGAACCCAATTCGAGTTTAGAACCTGTGCCAATCATACCTGAACAAAGAATCTTAGGCTTAACTTCATTGCAAACTATTGAGGATATCCAAACGCAAGTAAAACAACTTCTAGACTCTTCAGCCTTACTGGAATGGAGTCAAAAGGGTCCTCATTACACCGTTAAGGATGATTTACCCTACTTCCAGGAGCGGTTGTTTCTGCCAAGTAAAGAATTGCAAGAACTTGTTATTGCCCATCATCATGAATCATTAATGGAAGGACACCCTGGTATCGCTAAAACGGAGGAAAAAATCAAACGCCACTTCTGGTGGCCTTCTTGGAGAAAAGACATAAAGTCTTTTGTGTTGTCTTGCAGAATTTGCGCCCAAAACAAGGGTCAAAAGAAAAGGCCAGCCGGCCTACTTCAACCCTTGGATATTCCACCGGCACCATGGCACACCTTGTCAATGGACTTTATAACTGTCCTGCCTCCTTGTGGTGGTTACAACACTATCCTTGTAATTGTGGATCTATTCTCCAAAATGGAACACTTTATCCCTTTAAAAGGGTTGCCTTCAGCTTCCACCTTGGCCAAGGAATTTCTGGAGAATATAGTTTGCATACATGGTTTCCCTTCCATATTAGTCTCGGATCGTGGAAGTCAATTTATCTCCCATTTTTGGAAGAAGTGTTGTCAACTAGCACAAATAGATGTGCAGTTATCCACCAGCCACCACCCCCAGACCGACGGACAAACCGAGAGAACCAATCAGACTCTCGAGCAATATCTTCGGTGTATGTTACACCAATCCGAGTTGAATTGGAAAGACATCCTTTGGATCGCAGAATATGCATACAACAATTCAGTGCATTCTGGAACCGGACAAACTCCTTTTTATACTTTGTATGGTCACCATCCTCGGACCTCTGACCTAGATCCATCTCTGACCCTGGAAATGCCCGCAGTAAATCATCTGCATTCCACAATAATCCGAGTCTTCAAAGAAGCTGCAACTCATTTACAGCAAGCCAAGAAAAAGTATAAAGAAAACGCTGATTTGCACCGAAATAAAACTCCTCCTTACCAAGTAGGAGACCAGGTATGGCTAGCAACTAAACATTTACCCCTCAAGGGCCCGCGAACCTTCAATCCCAGATTCATAGGACCTTATCCCATCAAAGCTATTATCAACCCAGTGGCCTTTAAACTGGATTTACCGTCCAACATGCGTATTCATCCAGTTTTTCATGCGTCACTTTTGAAGCCAGTACAACCAGGAACCCGACTGTCCAAGCCTCCAGACCCAGTTCAAATTGAAGGGGAATTAGAATTCGAAGTTAAAGACATTTTAGACTCCAAGGTGTTAAAATCGAAACTCTTCTATCTTGTTGACTGGAAGGGATATGGACCTCAGGAGAGATCGTGGGAGCCTAGTAACCATGTTCACGCACCTCGATTAATACAAAGGTTCCACCGGAGATTTCCGAACAAGCCAAAACCCCCGGAGGAAACAACCTTGGGAGGGGCCTTGAGGGGGGTACTGTCATGATGCCTACCTCCAAGGAGCCAGGTCCGACCCAGCAACCCCAGAGGCAGGCATCATTCCCCCCAGGGAAGTTCCAGCGGGCCCAAGCTGGGGCCCTTTGGACGCAGTCCTGGCGCCTCAGGCACCAGGCTCATGTTGGACCCCAGTCCTGGCGCCTTAGGCGCCAGGCTCATAAAGCTGGACATGTGTTCAAGTGTTTTAGTGTGCACTTACCTGATGCAGACCATTCTGCTACATCCAGGCCCTCTTGAGGCCTGAATGGGACTACTTTACCTGTGGGGACTACTTTCCACCCGGGTGTGGTCGGGGAAGGATACATACCTGATCAGTGGAAGGATACATACCTGGAACTTCTTCCAAAGCTATTTAAACCTCACCCGAACAGCCACACGTGCTTCGCGTTGTTCTGCACCTAGCAGCTGGACGCTCACCGTGTCTGCCCCTGCTTCTGGACTTCAGCCACGCCTGTCAGCATCCTGGGACACCTGCAAAGGGTGATAAGAAGAGAATTGGAGAGGAAGAAGGCCTTACCTGCTAAACCTGCATCACGGAGACATCTCACCGACGATCCTGAAAAGGAAGACATCATTTTTAAAAGCATTTCGCTCCGATCGTTGCAGCGCTGCATTTCACTCACCTTTCTTGGTGGCCTCCATCTGCAGCAGCGATCATCCGGATGCGCAGCCACTTCCCAGAGCCTAGAGAGAAAAAGACAAGAACACAAGGTGAGAGAAAGAAGGGAATAGGAAAAGCTCAGTTTCCTTCTAAGACTTACCTGTTGGGTCATTCCCATTTCATTTCGGGTCTTGCTGCTTCCAGGCATTTTCCGGACCCCGGCCCCTATGGGGAAAAAAGACAAAGACATTAGATGAGCGAATGCAAAAACATTACCTGAGTGCTCATCTAGGACTTACCTGATCTTTACTGGAACTGCACGTTTCACTTCGGGTCGGCGCCATATCTCCGGCATTCCGAACCCCGGCCCCTATGGGGAAAAGACATCAACATTAGCGCTTTGTTGCAAGAAGTCTCCAAAGGAATCTTCATTCATCACCTGAAAAAGACAATGAACATTATTTGTAAGTGATTTTGTAATTTCTTTTTCAGATGCTGCTAGGAGGTCGGGTCAGATGTCAGAAATCTGGTTTGTGGGACATTCTATGGTTAAGTGGGGGGGGAAAGAAGCTGAGAAAAGGGTGGTTGGAAGGCAACTGGGTTGCAGCTATAAAGATGTTGTGGTTAGATGGTCCGGGTTTGGGGGGCTGCGCTGGGATTAGTTGCTTCCTATGTTGGTTGGGTTGAGGGAAAGCTATGGGCCTCCAGATGGGTTGATTATTTATGGTGGGGAAAATGATCTGGTAAGGGATAAGGGTGTGGCTCTTCTTAGGAAACTAAAAAGGGATTTTATTATGGTTCCGAGAAGTGTGGCCTCAAGCATCTGTAGTGGGGACTAAGTGGTTGCCGCAGAGAGTTTGGAGGGGAGCGAGAAGTGAGGGAGTGATGGAGCGGGCTAGGAAGGGGATAAACAGAGAGATGGTAACATTTTGGTGGCTCGGTGGCGGTACAGGTTATGGACCATAAGGAAATAGTCTATGAGGGATTCATGATCTTTAGAGAGGATGGTGTACACTTGCCGCTTTATGGGAACAATCATTATCTGGCGGACTTGGGCTCTTGGCTGGGACATTGGTTAAGGAGTTGGAGGTAAAGAGAACTGGTGGGGGGGCGGGGCAGAAAGAACACCTTGGTGGAGGGTTTTTCTGGTGCCGGGAGCATGGCCCCTTTAGATGTGGGGGGAGGGAAGCACAATGGGGGAATGTCACGGGAAAGGATGGGGTGGTGCTGTTTGCACAAGCGGGCCACCCCGGGGGAACAGGTATTGAGCCTGGAGGGGCATGGCCCCGGGGAGAAAGCCTGGAAAAGGGGTAAGGAGACGGTAGGGTTCAAGGGATAGTTAGGGAGGAAGTGGCTTTATTTAAATATTTAATTGTTAGGGGAAAATGAAAATGTTTAATTATTTTATTGGTTGTTTAAAATAGTTCTTTAGTCTGTAGGGCCATGGAGCCAGGTAAGCGTTTGATTGTAAGCTTTGGCCTGTCACATTAAAGCAACCTTTTCCACTTTTAAATGAGTCTGGGTTTTTGTGCAGTAAGCAAAAATGCGGTTCTTCAGCATTTCGCAGTCTGACACAGTTCAAATCATTTTGTCCATCCAATACCTGAGTGCTAAACTTCAGCTATTTCTTACATAGCGGCTAGGGTTGACAGTAATGCAGTGAGAATTGTTGCAGGATTTAAACTCCCATTGCTATTGTCTCCTTAGAAGCAATATCCAGAGTGGGATTTATTGCTGGCCATGATAACTACATGGGTCACGGGCAGTAGTACAGTTCCAATTAATGTATCTAAGTTCCCACATCATCCCTGTGGCCCCCACTCCTGTCCACCCTGGCCTCAGTGGCCAGTGCCCTGTGACACTGTTGTTCAATACACAGGAGCCAAGTCTAGGACACTAGCATGTAGGGACCAGAGCGCTGGTCAAGACAGTAATAGACGGACCCCGTGGCGTGTGTGGGGGTTCAAGAGAGACAGCGCCCTTCCATCCCAAGTTGAGCTAGAAGAAAAAGAGAGGGGTAGAACCCTCGTAACAGTTGCGCTGGGTAAAAAAATACAACTTGATTAGTCTATCTTCAAATCAAAAAGTCAGGCATTAATATTATGTCAGAGAAACATTATTTTAATTATTTTCCCTGCCGACAGGTGTTTCAACCCTTCTGGGTCTTTCTCAAGGTATTGAATTAATGATGCTGTCAAATGACCAATGAGATTGCTACTGTAGATATCACGGTTTGATATCATCCTGATGCAGAATGTGGTAAGAATATGAAAAGTAGATCTCCTGATTAGTTTTAGATTTAGGTCTCACCTGTGGTTTACTGGAGGTATTTGCATCATGGAGAAAAGACCTGTCCTTCCTGGCTGCCAGAATAGGAACAGGGGGGACTGGGCGCCTGAGAGACCAGACCCAAGGAAAAAAGCCCCTTCCTAAACCTTGAGGCACCGTATATACGTTCCTAGATGATTCAACTGCTGAAGGTAATCCAGTTCCAGGACAATGAGAAAGCAGCCTGGGGCAAACAGCAGCACAATAAGGAGAGAGAGAGAGAGAGAGAGAGAGAGAGAGAGAGAGAGAGAGAGAGAGAGAGAGAGAGAGAGAGCTGGAGAAGCAAACTCAGGCAGCGAATAAGTCAAAGAACACAGAAAGGAAGAAGACGCATAGTGGAGTGCAATGAAGAACTAGCAAAATGCAACAAAGTTGTAACGCAGAAAGCTGCGCATCTGCTCAGCATTTGTTTGTTTGTTGAAGCTCTTCCCAGATCAGCGCAGGATATGCCTGTTGCATGGTGGCCATCTTAGGGTTGGCAAGGAGTATGTATAGCATGGTTGGCAAAGTGAACCGCCATTGATGGGTTGGCAAGTACTGCGCATAGCCGGACGGTTCTTTTGCAATGCTGTGTCTTCCATCTGTTTCAGAACGACCAGCATCAGTATTGGGATGTAGCAGCATGCCCCCTGCCAGGTCTAGAACTACCAGGTTTCCAGGGATGCAGCCTATGGAAATACTGTATGAAAAGGGCTGCATGCACATGCTTAGCTGGCTCCCAAGTGCGATCGGCTGGTCGGTATCCTTTCCACTCTATGAGGTATTGTAATACCCCACAGAAGTATGTGGATTCGCAAATATGGGCAACTTCATATTCTGATTCCTGATCAACAAAAAAGTGAGGAGGCTTCTTCTTCTGTGGATGCATCGAAGAAGTCCTGTATGGTTTTAAAAGCGATGAATGAAATACATGATGTATTCTGCTCCAGGAGGCTTCAAGTCGCCAACAGAAGGCCACAGGGTGATAATTTGATATTGTGAAAGGTCCAATGTATTTGGGTGAAAATTCCTGCCTTAAAATGTGTTGCTACGTATTTGGCTGAATTTGGCTTTTCTAGCAATCTCTATCAGGATTTCTGTGTTGGCCGGCATATTTTTGAAATTGTATCTGTGTCTTGCGGAAAGTATGTAAGGCCTTTCCTTGTATGTGATGTAGGTCTCGTAACAATTCTTCCACAGCTGGAACAATTGAAATTGTAGACGGCAAGGCCAGCAACCAAGTTTGATGAAAATCATAATTACAGAAGAACAGAGCCATTCCTATAGTAGCATGGTATGCATTATTATAGGAGAACTCGGCCGAAGGAAGCAGAGAAACGGAGTTGTCTTGTGCAGCAGAGATGATACATTGGAGGTATTGCTCCAAGGTCTGATTTGTTTTCTCAGTCAATCCATTCAACTGTGGATGGTATCTTGATGACATGCTCCTGGAAATGCCTATATTGGAACAGAGGGCTGTCCAGAACTTGAATGTATACTGCAAGCCGTGGTCCGATATTATATTGGTGGGTTATCCATGTATCTTGAATATGATAGAAATAAATATATAAGCCATCTCTGAAGCAGTCGGAAGAGACTTACAAGGTGTAAAATGAGTCATCTTAAATAAGGCATCCGCTGTGACCATGATTACTGTGTAACCACCAGACGGTGGTAAATCCACAATAAACACTGTGGCTATAGGTGCCATGGCCAGATAGGCAGGGTGGGTTGTGCCAATTTGCCCACTGGTCTGTTTCTGGGAGACTTTGATTGAGCACATACTTCACATGTTTGACAGCATAAGGCCACATCATGACTCATTTTAGGCCACCCAAAATGACATTGGAGTAGATGAAGGGTAGCTAGCAATCCCCGATGTCCTGCTATTTTGAAATTATGCGACAAGGTTAATACTTCTTTTCTCAGTAGTTCTGTGGGTATATAGAGAGCTTAGCCCATGAAGTACAAGCCTTGCTTCCTGAGTAGAGGAAATTTAGACAAGATCTGAGGGTCCATGATTTCGGTGGTGGCATCTTTGATTCTTTGTAGAAACCTGTTTATCTTGAAGATGAAGGTAGTAAGAGGAAATGTCTTCTCTGGTTTGACGTCCCAATCTGACGGATTTGCTAATGAGGGAGATAGAGAGCCAGGAATGTAGGTTAAACAGAAACGGAATTGTAGAATAAAATAGACCCATCTTGCCTGACGGCTATTCCTGCACTAAAAAGATTGCAGCATAAGAATGTTTCAGTGATCCGTTCTTATTTCTGTTTCTTGTTCTGCTCCCAATAGGTGATGTCGCCATTTCCGAGCATGCCACCTTCATAGCCAGCAGTTCTTTTCCTAGGACTGAAAAATGGATCTCCGATGGTAATAAGGTCTTAGAATAGTAGGCAATAGGGTGTTCCTCCTGGTCTTGTTTGAGCACAGCACATACAGTCTCAAGAATTAAGGATTTTCGTTTGTCTGGTTGTATCAGGATGGGTGGCATAGTAAAAGCTGTCTTGAGGGACTGAAAAGCTTTTTCTGTTACGGAATCCCACAGAAACAGAATGTTCTTTTTTAAGAGTGACGTCAAGGGTAGGACTACGTTGGAGAATGATGGAACAAATTTTGTTGAAAAGTTTGCTATACCCAAAGATTGTAGGATTTCTTTTACAGAAGATGGACTTCTCGAATTCAGAGTTGCCTTTAGTTTATGGGGATCCATAGATATACCGTCTTGGGACAAAATGTAAACAAGATAAGGTACTGATGATGAATCAAACGTACACTTCTACAGCTTTACTTGTGGGTGGTTCTTTTTTAAATGTGCTAAAACTTGACTGACATGTTTGGTACGATCCTTGATATCCTGAGAGAACACTAAAATATCATTGAGGTATACGATGAGAGTATGAAAGAGTAGATCTGCAAATAAATGATCCATAAACCGCTGGAACACAGAGGGTACATTAGCTAAGCCAAAAGCCATGACTCTATACTCGTAGTGCCCAATGGGAGTTCTGAAAGCAGTCTTCCACTCATCACCTTCATGGATTTGAATCAGATGGTATGCCCCATGAAGGTCCAATTCAGAAAAGATAGTCGCATCTTGCAACGCATCAAGCATATCTGGGATTAGAGCTAAAGGGTGTCTGTCCTTGGTTGTCACAGTATTCAATCCCCTATAGTCCACACATGGTCTGAGTTCGGTGGTTTCCTTTTTTGGAATAAAAAAAGCAAGGCACCGGCAGAAGATTTTGACTCTTTTATAAGGCCTTTGGCCAGGTCTTCTCGTAGATATGCCTTTAACACAAGCTTTTCTGCTGGTGAGATGCAGAACTTGCTGTTAAAAGGAACTGTTGTGTTGGGTAGTGTAAAGACTGGAGGGGGTATCTGTACTTTTGCCCTCTATATGGCAGGTTAGAGGCACATAGCACCCCAGCCAAGGTTCTCTATATGATAGCTATGGACAAGCAACCAAGGCTTAAGCTCTCAGGAGGTGATGCAGGCTGGTTCTTAAGTACAGTGAGTCCCCAAACCACCCACAAAGGAATGTCCACACACTATGGTATGTGCTAACACAGTTCTTTATATAAAAATAACATTCATAAATATATACACAATTAATAACACACTTTGTACTCTGGTATTTCAAATATATACAATTTCTATGTGGTACCACACTCAGGCTTTAGATTCCTTTAAAATTCCTCAACTGCTGGCAGTGGTAATATAGCATCCAAATCATGCAGCAAGGTGTATCTGTCATGATGCCTACCTCCAAGGAGCCAGGTCCGACCCAGCAACCCCAGAGGCAGGCATCATTCCCCCCAGGGAAGTTCCAGCGGGCCCAAGCTGGGGCCCGTTGGACGCAGTCCAGGCGCCTTAGGCGCCAGGCTCATGTTGGACCCCAGTCCTGGCGCCTTAGGCGCCTGGCTCATAAAGCTGGACATGTGTTCAAGTGTTTTAGTGTGCACTTACCTGATGCAGACCATGCTGTTACATCCAGGCCCTCTTGAGGCCTGAATAGGACTACTTTACCTGTGGGGACTACTTTCCACCCGGGTGTGGTCGGGGAAGGATGCATACATGATCGGTGGAAGGATACATACCTGGAACTTCTTCCAAAGCTATTTAAACCCCACCCGAACAGCCACACGTGCTTCGTGTTGTTCTGCACCTAGCAGCTGGACGCTCACCGTGTCTGCTCCTGCTTCTGGACTTCAGCCACGCCTTTTAGCATCCTGGGACACCTGCAAAGGGTGATAAGAAGAGAATTGGAGAGGAAGAAGGCCTTACCTGCTAAACCTGCATCACGGAGACATCTCACCGACGATCCTGAAAAGGAAGACATCATTTTTAAAAGCATTTCGCTCCGATCGCTGCAGCGCTGCATTTCACTCACCTTTCTTGGGCGCCTCCATCTTCAGCAGCGATCATCCGGATCCGCAGCCACTTCCCAGAGCCTAGAGAGAAAAAGACAAGAACACAAGGTGAGAGAAAGAAGGGAATAGGAAAAGCTCAGTTTCCTTCTAAGACTTACCTGTTGGGTCATTCCCATTTCATTTCGGGTCTTGCTGCTTCCAGGCATTTTCCGGACCCCGGCCCCTATGGGGAAAAAAGACAAAGACATTAGATGAGCGAATGCAAAAACATTACCTGAGTGCTCATCTAGGACTTACCTGATCTTTACTGGAACTGCATGTTTCACTTCGGGTCGGCGCCATATCTCCGGCATTCCGAACCCCGGCCCCTATGGGGAAAAGACATCAACATTAGCGCTTTGTTGCAAGAAGTCTCCAAAGGAATCTTCATTCATCACCTGAAAAAGACAATGAACATTATTATTTAAAGCTTGAACTTTTGAACTTGCAACAGAACTTTTACAGCGCCTTACCAGTATAATCAAGCTTACCTGAACTCCCATCCAACCTCAATCCAGTGAAGTAACTGGGTTCAACGCGCCCCTGCGTCAGAAGCAGGATAGAGAGCTAGTCCTTTCAGACCCTAAGGTGAGACTTCACGGGGAATCATGGAAGGGTATCGAGGAGGGTTGGAAGGAAGTGGGAGGCTCGAGCATTATTCCGCCAGATTGTAATACTCCCTTTTCACATACAGGAGGATATTCCTGCGAGCCAGATTAGCCAGAGTTGAGGGGCCCGTCCTATCCATCTTCAGAGCCCTGCGCTTCAACATTGAAGAGGCATCAGCACTCGAAACCAGGCCAGCGCCCCCGTGGGAATCAGGTGAGCGTGACAGAACGCGAAGCCTGCCCACAATTTCCCACCCGGGCGCTATGGTGACTTCCGAGACTGACCAGCTGGCCCAGCTTTTGGGGGAATTACGGGCAGAGGTGCACTCAGCCCGCCAGGAGACTAACGGTCTCAAAAGAGAACTGATCCTATACAAGGAAAGAACAGATGACCTGCCAAAAGGTTATTGCAGGCCCAGGCAGGGTGACACTCCTTTACCGAATTCCGGTGGTACTTCCACATCAATGGGTTTGAATAACCCGGTACAAATCAATCTACCTGGACACATGCCTTTGGCCCCGCCTGAACGTTTTGCGGGGGACCCCAAGAAATATGCCGTCTTTATGAACCAATGTCGTTTACACTTTGTATGCAGACCCGGGGCCTTCCCTAATGACCAGACCAAGGTAGCCTTTATAGTATCTTACCTCAGTGGCAGTGCTGCCGATTGGTCTATTCCATTGGTAAATCAGGGTGATCCCATTCTCCAGGATTTTCAGAGCTTTCAGGCCAGCATTGAAAGATTGTTTGCTCGACACTCTCAAGTACAGGCCCTTGATAACGAACTGCTATCCTTACGAGGTAGGTAATCAGGATCTCCTGTCCTACATTGCCACCTTTAATAGACTGGTTGTGGAAACTGGATGGCCAGAAAATAAAAGGATCACATTGTTTCATCGAGGCCTGCGTGGAGAGCTTAAAGATGTTCTAGCTCAGATAGTAAATCCACCCCAGGTCTGCGCAGACTACATAGTCTTTGTGGTTCAACTTGATCACAGACTTCAAAATAGAAAAGCAGATCGGTTCAAGTACGAAACCCGAGTACTGTTCAAAACCCACGCTAACTCCAAGAGTGCCGATGTATCCGAACCTATGCAAATCGGCGGTGTTAAAGGACCATTAACGCAGAAGGAACGGGAGAGAAGGCGGCAAATGCAATTTTGTCTGTATTGCGGGGGTTACGGTCACTTTCTTTGAAATTGTCCGGTTAAACCACCTAAGAAGGTGGTTGGAGCCACTGATAACGATTTATTGACACCTGATTCGGGAAACGACCTAGCCCGACAAGCGTAGGGGTCCGCTTGCCGAGCTTGAAAACAAACTCTTTGACCTCGCATTTTGTCATGCCAATGGTGCTCGTGGACCCAAAACAGCCTCAGCAGTTGCATGCTATAAAAGCATACATCGACAGTGGAGCTATTGGAAATTACGTAGACCGTGAATTGGCTTCCAGGATTAAGCTCCCTCTCCGCCCGAAAGTAACCCAAGATGTCATTACTACAGTAGATGGAACCGAAATAGCCTCAGGGCCTGTAACGCATTCCACTGTTGAATTGACACTGGTGAGTCAGGATGGACATGGGGAAGCAATCGTGTTTGATGTGATCAAGGCCCCACAATTTCAAGTAATTCTTGGAATTCCTTGGTTAGAAACACATAATCCAACAATAGACTGGCGAGCAAAGAAGATAAGTTTTCCTGATTGTGAACCAACTTGTTATCCAAGAAATTCAGCTATGGGTTTAGCCTCAGCAACTTCTGTACAGCTACCGTCAGAATACCAAGAATTCCAAGACGTTTTTCAGAAAGAACAGGCTAACACGTTACCTCCCCATCGATCTTATGATTGCCAAATCGATCTGGTACCCAATGCTCAACTACCTTGTAGTAGGATTTATGCTCTTACGGAACCTGAGAACCTGCATTTGCGTCAGTATTTAGATCAGTACCTAGCCAATGGTTTTATTCGCCCGTCCAAGTCTCCTGTCTCTTCAGCTTTGTTCTTCGTGCCGAAAAAAGAGGGCGACCTTAGAACATGTATAGACTATCGTGCCCTAAACCAAATAACGATTAAGAATCGTTATCCTCTGCCCCTGATCCCTGAGCTTATCGACCAGGTGAAAGACGCTAGTGTGTACACCAAGTTAGATCTCCGAGGAGCTTATCACCTGGTGCGTATAAAAGAAGGCGACGAATGGAAGACTGCATTCTGCACCAAATTTGGGCTCTTCGAATATCAGGTGATGCCCTTCGGTTTGTGCAATGCACCTGCCGCCTTTCAGTACTTTATGAATAATGTTTTTCGGGAACTTATTGATGTCTGAGTCATTGTTTATATTGACGACATCCTGGTGTACTCTTCTTCAGAATCCGATCACAGAAAACATGTTAGGGCAGTTCTTGAGAAATTGCGCCAGCACAAACTATTTGCCAAGCTCGAAAAATGCGTTTTTCATACCACAGAAGTTGAGTTTCGCGGATTCATCCTGACACCTTAAGGAGTCCGAATGGACTCGCGAAAGGTGGACGCCATCCTCAAATGGCCATCTCCTAGCTCGGTGAAGGGAGTTCAGAGCATGCTTGGCTTTGCCAATTTCTATCGAAGATTCATCCCGAAATTTTCCCGAACAGTCCAACCCAGCACAGCTCTCCTAAAGAAAAATAAACGCTTCGAATGGACTCTTGAGGCCGAACAAGCCTTTCAGGACCTGAAAACCAAATTCACCTCTGCACCTGTATTGAGGCACCCGCACCCAGATCTCCCTTACATTGTGGAAACCGACGCATCCAGTTCGGCCATGGGAGCTGTCCTGTCGCAAAGAGACCCAGAAACTAACCAACTACACCCTGTGGCCTTTTGGTCCAGAAAATTCTCTCCTCCTGAAATCAACTACGCAATTACCGACAAAGAGTTACTGGCTATTAAATCTGCTTTCAAGGCTTGGCGTCACTACCTTCTCGGGGCCAGACACACCATCACCGTAATTACGGACCACAGAAATTTGCAGTATTTAAAGACGGCCAGAGCTCAATCTTCACGACAACTCCGATGGGCTCTATTCTTTGCGGAATTTGATTTTGTAATTACCTATCGCCCTGGCTGCAAGAATGGTAAAGCAGACGCCTTATCCCGGATTGGCATGGAAGAACCCAATTCGAGTTTAGAACCTGTGCCAATCATACCTGAACAAAGAATCTTAGGCTTAACTTCATTGCAAACTATTGAGGATATCCAAACGCAAGTAAAACAACTTCTAGACTCTTCAGCCTTACTGGAATGGAGTCAAAAGGGTCCTCATTACACCGTTAAGGATGATTTACCCTACTTCCAGGAGCGGTTGTTTCTGCCAAGTAAAGAATTGCAGGAACTTGTTATTGCCCATCATCATGAATCATCAATGGAAGGACACCCTGGTATCGCTAAAACGGAGGAAAAAATCAAACGCCACTTCTGGTGGCCTTCTTGGAGAAAAGACATAAAGTCTTTTGTGTTGTCTTGCGGAATTTGTGCCCAAAACAAGGGTCAAAAGAAAAGGCCAGACGGCCTACTTCAACCCTTGGATATTCCACCGGCACCATGGGCCACCTTGTCAATGGACTTTATAACTGACCTGCCTCC
This sequence comes from Ambystoma mexicanum, assembly GCF_040938575.1. NCBI lineage: Eukaryota > Metazoa > Chordata > Amphibia > Caudata > Ambystomatidae > Ambystoma > Ambystoma mexicanum. Next base: position 1,025,551,970 of record NC_090928.1, on the reverse strand, counting down.
TTGTGGTGGTTACAACACTATCCTTGTAATTGTGGATCTATTCTCCAAAATGGACCACTTTATCCCTTTAAAAGGGTTGCCTTCAGCTTCCACCTTGGCCAAGGAATTTCTGGAGAATATTGTTCGCATACATGGTTTCCCTTCCATATTAGTCTCGGATCGTGGAAGTCAATTTATCTCCCATTTTTGGAAGAAGTGTTGTCAACTAGCACAAATAGATGTGCAGTTATCCACCAGCCACCACCCCCAGACCGACGGACAAACCGAGAGAACCAATCAGACTCTCGAGCAATATCTTCGGTGTATGTTACACCAATCCGAGTTGAATTGGAAAGACATCCTTTGGATCGCAGAATATGCATACAACAATTCAGTGCATTCTGGAACCAGACAAACTCCTTTTTATACTTTGTATGGTCACCATCCTCGGACCTCTGACCTAGATCCACATCTGAGCCTGGAAATGCCCGCAGTAAATCATCTGCATTCCACAATAATCCGAGTCTTCAAAGAAGCTGCAACTCATTTACAGCAAGCCAAGAAAAAGTATAAAGAAAACGCTGATTTGCACCGAAATAAAACTCCTCCTTACCAAGTAGGAGACCAGGTATGGCTAGCAACTAAACATTTACCCCTCAAAGGCCCGCGAACCTTCAATCCCAGATTCATAGGACCTTATCTCATCAAAGCTATAATCAACCCAGTGGCCTTTAAACTGGATTTACCGTCCAACATGCGTATTCATCCAGTTTTTCATGCGTCACTTTTGAAGCCAGTACAACCAGGAACCCGACTGTCCAAGCCTCCAGACCCAGTTCAAATTGAAGGGGAATTAGAATTCGAAGTTGAAGACATTTTAGACTCCAAGGTGTTAAAGTCGAAACTCTTCTATCTTGTTGACTGGAAGGGATATGGACCTCAGGAGAGATCGTGTGAGCCTAGTAACCTTGTTCACGCACCTCGATTAATACAAAGGTTCCACCAGAGATTTCCGAACAAGCCAAAACCCCCGGAGGGAACAACCTTGGGAGGGGCCTTGTGGGGGGGTACTGTCATGATGCCTACCTCCAAGGAGCCAGGTCCGACCCAGCAACCCCAGAGGCAGGCATCATTCCCCCTAGGGAAGTTCCAGCGGGCCCAAGCTAGGGCCCTTTGGACGCAGTCCTGGCGCCTCAGGTGCCAGGCTCATGTTGGACCCCAGTCCTGGCGCCTTAGGCGCCAGGCTCATAAAGCTGGACATGTGTTCAAGTGTTTTAGTGTGCACTTACCTGATGCAGACCATGCTGCTACATCCAGGCCCTCTTGAGGCCTGAATGGGACTACTTTACCTGTGGGGACTACTTTCCACCCGGGTGTGGTCGGGGAAGGATACATACCTGATCGGTGGAAGGATACATACCTGGAACTTCTACCAAAGCTATTTAAACCTCACCCGAACAGCCACACGTGCTTCGCGTTGTTCTGCACCTAGCAGCTGGACGCTCACCGTGACTGCTCCTGCTTCTGGACTTCAGCCACGCCTGTCAGCATCCTGGGACACCTGCAAAGGGTGATAAGAAGAGAATTGGAGAGGAAGAAGGCCTTACCTGCTAAACCTGCATCACAGAGACATCTCACCGACGATCCTGAAAAGGAAGACATCATTTTTAAAAGCATTTCGCTCCGATCGCTGCAGCGCTGCATTTCACTCACCTTTCTTGGGGGCCTCCATCTTCAGCAGCGATCATCCGGATCCGCAGCCACTTCCCAGAGCCTAGAGAGAAAAAGACAAGAACACAAGGTGAGAGAAAGAAGGGAATAGGAAAAGCTCAGTTTCCTTCTAAGACTTACCTGTTGGGTCATTCCCATTTCATTTCGGGTCTTGCTGCTTCCAGGCATTTTCCGGACCCCGGCCCCTATGGGGAAAAAAGACAAAGACATTAGATGAGCGAATGCAAAAACATTACCTGAGTGCTCATCTAGGATTTACCTGATCTTTACTGGAACTGCACGTTTCACTTCGGGTCGGCGCCATATCTCCGGCATTCCGAACCCCGGCCCCTATGGGGAAAAGACATCAACATTAGCGCTTTGTTGCAAGAAGTCTCCAAAGGAATCTTCATTCATCACCTGAAAAAGACAATGAACATTATTATTTAAAGCTTAAACTTTTGAACTTGCAACAGAACTTTTACAGCGCCTTACCAGTATAATCAAGCTTACCTGAACTCCCATCCAACCTCAATCCAGTTAAGTAACTGGGTTCAACGCGCCCCTGCGTCAGAAGCAGGATGGAGAGCTCGTCCTTTCAGACCCTAAGGTGAGACTTCACGGGGAATCGTGGAAGGGTATCGAGGAGGGTTGGAAGGAAGTGGGAGGCTCGAGCATTATTCCACCAGATTGTAATACTCCCTTTTCACGTACAGGAGGATATTCCTGCGAGCCAGATTAGCCAGAGTTGAGGGGCCCGTCCTATCCATCTTCAGAGCCCTGCGCTTCACCATTGAAGAGGCATCAGCACTCGAAACCAGGCCAGCGCCCCCGTGGGAATCAGGTGAGCGTGACAGTATCAACATAGATAATAAGGACGGAAGGCCGGTTAGGCTAAGCAATGGCAGAATGCTTTCTTTATATATAGAGGCACAATTCGGAGTGAGGGCCCCCCCCTACCTGGGCAACCTGTAATAAAAGTGTTAACAAGCCGAGTAAATTAATGCTAAATAAGTCTTGCTTCTTGGTCAAAAAGTTCAACCACCCAATGTCCCTGTAGTGGAAGAGTTTCTTCGACGGTTCATCGAGGGTGCACTCCCTTTAAAGGGGGGGTCACTGGGTGTCTAGATCCTCAAAGAAAAGTGGAATACGGATGCGGATAGTGCGACTTTGATCTTTGCGGTACTCTTCAATGATCGATCATGGCAGTCCTGGGAAGATGAGGCATGCGGTAAACCTTGATGCAAAGTGTTTCATGCCACAAATAAGACAAGTGATGGATGCAGGCCCGGCAGCGGCCATCGGGTGTCGGGAGTCACGTTTGGCGGTCCTTTGACCTGTCAGTGCTGCAGCCGCAGCATGTACCTCTGGATATCTTCGGCGATCGGGACACGACCACGGGCTGGACCTCAGATCTTCACTCCGTCAGTGTCCTTGGGCCGTCTTTGTCGGATTGTGGTGGTGGGAAATCCACTGGAAGAGTTTCCTCAGTAACCGACGACCTTGACTTTCTCTGGTGGGACAGTGATGGCAAGGGAGCCCTCTGTCAAAGGTTCTTAGGCAAAGGTCGAGCTTTTGCGTCCCCAGCATCAAGCAGCACGGCATCAAGGTGTCCCTACTTCTGGGCAACATGATACGACTGGCTTCCTGCAGTCGTGAAAATCTTCCGAACCCCTGCCAATGGCAATGAACTTCGATGGCCTCGATGTCTCGGCATGCTCGTCAGGATTCTCGGCAGACCCCTTCTCCGTATGTCAGACTCACAGAACTGACTTCCCGGGTGCCTTGATGAAGGAGAGCAGTTTTTGCATGATGGTCCCTAGTAGCACAGGGAGAGGTCTCCTAGCCAGGTCCTCTCTTGGATTAGTCCCCGCCAGCCTCAACAGCTTTTAGATTTCATCGAAGGAAATGCAGCAGCAATCTCCTTCTTCCAGCTCGGCTTCAAGGATGAGCTTCAATTTTCGACTTCAGCTTCTGAACAACTTTTTAAGTGAGAGGTCCCCAGATATACACATCTGTCCCTCATTCACTCTGGCTGAGCCAGGCTCAGTCAGCCAATGACACAGAAGGGCATTCATGCAGCCAGGCAGCCAATCAGGCTCACAGGCATTCAGGCCATCCACCCAGACACCCATAACAAGGAATGTCGATTGGGGCAAGCTCCCAGCCTTTCAGCACATCACACTGCATTCATGTCAGTTTCAGGCAGGGCTGCCTCATTCATTGTGTCACACACACAGAAACTGGACACCCATAACATATAATGCATATTGGTCACACACTCTATCCACACATGTCGCACCCCAAGGGTGCACCCACAACATACAATCCCTGGTAAGGCTCCAGCCAGTCTGGGCTGGACTTCCCCACAATACCCTATATGGTTCTTCCACCCAACAGCCAGTCAGGGGAAGAGACAGAGTCAGGGATTCCCAGGACTTTGGGAAAACAAGGTAACAGGCATTTGAAACCAAGAGGCCCCAGGGGCCATCTTGCCTTCTATCAGGAATCCACTGATTCCTATGGCACGACTTGGGTATCCTAAAATGGAGGGCACTCAGAGCTCCTGTCACATTCAGCATGGAGCTGCCACCAGACCATACCCTACTCTGCGGGCAGCACTCAGGTGCCCAAAAACATACACTAGGGTTGTCGGGTTGTACCCCCATCCATGGGTGTCATGTGAGTATGCCAAGGGTCTCTGTTCACCACAGCCAAAAAGAGGAAGATTTGCACTGCCAGTGGCCTCAACTGGACTACTGTCCAGAAAATAACACAGAACACACATGGTAAGGTAGTACAGGAAAAGGAGATTGAGGCCCTGTCCCTCCAATGCATTTCCACCATCACAGGTTGGAGTTGAATGGTACAATCCTCAGGTTTGTGTGGTGGCAAGCACTTAATTGCTTCTTTTTTTTAAACACTTCCTTAAATGGTAGATATTTCTGTGGTAGGTTATTAGCAACTGTTAAGACAGCAGAGTCCTTCGCTGAAGGAGAGAGTGCCACGAGTGATACTGATAAGGTATCCCAGATACAGGATGTAACACAGTATTCCGAACCCAGAAACAGAGTTTGTGCTTTCCAATTTATGTAGGGATTGTGAGCTGTAAGCCATGGAGTACCCAAGATAATCGGATAATGGGCCGCTCGAATGAGATCAAACATGATGGTGAATGAGCATCTTTATTGGCAGTGTGTTGTCTGTTATCGGTCCGCTTTCCAATAGATGTCCGTCTATAATCGCTCTCGATCCTGTGTCCCTATTAGCAGTAGGAGTTTTTGTTTACCCTGTGGCGTGGTGCTAAAACAAGCTTGTAGCAAATGTGAATCCAAACTACAATACATGCAGAGACAAAAGGGGTCCTCTAGTCATCCCTAACTGCATAGGTTCAGTCGTTTCCTTGTGTGCCTCAGGTTGGTTAGTGGAAGGGAAAAGATGGGAGGTAGAAGAACAGTGTTTCCTTCTTTCCTGCTTTCATTCTTGTAGCCTGTAATCATTTTGGATGACCATTTGTACCAAGTGGTCCAGTGTGGGGTACACAAGATAATTCATCCTTCAACTCATCAGATAATCTGCGGTGGTATATAGTAAAGTAAAGAAGAAGGCCGCAGAAAAAGGCCAGCACTCCTCTTAGCGGCTCCGCGGCAAGGGCACCTGTAAGCTGAGGCCAGAACAGCTGATCGGCTGCTTTTCGGATCATTCGTTTCAAAAACTACAATTGCCGTGTGTTCCATGGCCCCTAAAATGGCCGCTGATGCCGCCGATGCCACCATGACAACCAGAGCATAACTGCAACCCGGGAACATCACTGCCGCAGGCCCGAGTCCCTATTCGCTCCCCCCGACCCACCTGCCCCTCCCCTACTGATTTAAATGGAGGTGGAGTGAGCCGTGAGACGAAGCTGCCGCTTGCCAGGAAATGCTGCACTGCATGATCCTCAAGGTATCCATCCACGTCCATGTCACTGCAGCCCCAATCACACGCCCCCAGATGCAAAAGATTATGTGCACGCACATACACCGCCCCACTGACCTCGCTACCACCCCACACGAGCACCCGCAACATTCGCTTTCAAGCCAGATCACAGAACCTATCTCATAATGCCAGGACAGCTGACTCCTATCTGCCAGTGCGACACTCTACACGGATCATCATGAGATATGCGGTGATCCACCACGGTCCTCAACCGTCCAGCTCAGACACTCCCACCAATGATGCCACAAAACTCCCCAATCCCATACCACACTGGACATGGTACCCAAACTACCTACCCCCACTCGTGGGCAATATATTGACTCCTATGCTACCACGCCTGTGTCTGTGACCCCTGAAAATGGGATCCCCACTATTGCCACTGCCAATATTGTAATGCCTAATTTATCGACCCCAACTGTGCAATGTATTGACTCCTATGCTACCATGTCCGTGTCTGTGACCCCTGAAAATGGGACCCCCACTACTGCCACTGCCAATATTGTAATGCCTAATTTATCTACCCCAACTGTGCAATGTATTGACTCTGATGCTACCATGCCTGTGTCTGTGACCCCTGAAAATGGGACCCCCACCACTGCCACTGCCAATATTGGAATGCCTAATTTATCTACCCCAACTGTGCAATGTATTGACTCCTATGTTACCATGCCTGTGTCTGTGACCCCTGAAAATAGGACCCCCACTACTGCCACTTCCAATATTGTAATGCCTAATTTATCTACCCCAACTGTGCAATGTATTGACTCCTATGCTACCATGCCTGTGTCTGTGAACCCTGCAAATGGGACCCCACTACTGCCACTGCCAATATTGTAATGCCTAATTTATCTGCCCCAACTGTGCAATGTACTGACTCCCATGCTATCATGCCTGTGTCTGAGACCTCTGAAAATGGGACCCCTAATGCACTAATTAATACACATCCCACCCCTGATCCCCACCTCAAATGTGCCCTGATCAACGCCCGTTCCATCAACAATCATGCCCTAGACATGCTTGACCTCATCACCACCAACGACCTAGATCTCCTTATGGTTACTGAAACGCAAAGCTCAGGTCCTGCCCAATCCCTCGCACTCCCACTTGGCTATGCTGTCACCAGACAAGATCGCTCATCCAAAGGTGGAGGAGTTGCACTAATAGCCAACGATTCCTTCTCCATCAAAAGATAGACAAAACCATGAGCAACAACAGTGACTATCTCCAACTCAAACTTAGCATCTCGCATCAATGCACCATTACCTTACATCTCATCTACGGCCCGCCAGGCCCTCTAGGCGACTGTCAGGCCTCCCTAACCGACCTTATGGCAGAAATCTAAAACAATCAACTAAAGCCATCCTCCTCAGTGACATCAACCTAGGCCTGAATGACACCAAATACCCTGCCACCAAATCACTCAACACAGCCCTCGAAACCTTAGGATTCAAGAACTCCATCACAGACCCCACCCATACCTTAGGCAGAACATTGGACTGGGTCGCCCAACATAACTGCCCTCTCTCAATCACAGGCAATACCCCTAGCCCCTGGTCTGACCATCATATCATCACCTTCGGCATCCCCACTACTAGAACATCCCCTCTGCCCCCTCACCCATTACCTCCTGCCCTCACAAGAAGTGCCCGCCAACTCACCAAAGAGAGACTCCTACCTTTTCTACAGGGACCTTCCTTTAGACCTCCTTTGTCCGATGACCCAGAAACCCTCGCTCAGAAATATGACATCGCCATCACAGCAGCAATCAATTCCATTGCCCCACTCAAACCATGTAAAACCAAGCCCACTAGCCACACCAATGCTTGGTTCACCCAAGACCTCCTCAAACTCTGTATGGACAAACGTGCCACACTAACACGCTGGCAGACCACCCATGATGATAAAGACAAACTAGACTTTAAATCGCGCTCAAAGGAATATAAGAAAGCCATCATCCATGCCAAAGCCAAATCATTTGAAACCAGAATCGCCAATGCCAAATCTAACACCAAAGAAATGTTCTCCTTATTCAGAGAACTTGAGACCCCTATTCCCACACCCCAAAACTTCACCAAAGATAAGGCATGGTGTGATGACATCCAAACAGCCATGCACAACAAGCTTAACTCACTTCAAACTAAAATTATGAACACCAAACATGTGCTCTCCCACTCCTGCCCCATCCTCCCCACCGGATCCTTCTCCCATCTTCTCATTCAAGGCCATCCAGGAGCAAGACATGATTAACCTCATGAAAGCTATTAAGCCTTCTAACTGTAAGGGCGACCCCTGCCCCACCGCAATTATCAAGGACTGTGCAGACACCCTCGCACCATTCCTAACAGCCTTTGTCAACGCTTCCTTTGCTACAGGGAAAGACCCCTCATGCCTCAAGGAAGCATGGGTCCGGCCCCTCATAAAAAAAACATGCTTGATCCCACCTCACCTAATAATTACAGGCCCATTATCACCATCCTTTTCTTACTCAAGATTCTGGACGAAGCAGCATACCTGCAAGTACAGCACTTCATTGAAGAGAACAAACTTCTAGGAACACGACAATCCAGCATTCCCCCCAGACACGGGACAGAGACCGCCCTACTTGACCTCAAAAACCAGATGGATGATGCGAGAGACCAAGGTAAACCAGTCCTGCTCCTACTCCTCGACCTCTCTGCTGCATTTGACTTCGTAGACCAGGACCCCCACAGCCAAATTCTCCCTTGATGCCACTGCATGGATCACTTCCTTCCTGCAAGGCAGGACCATGCAGGACTTCTCTGATCTGGCCACTGCCTCACCCACCATCATGCTATGTGGAGTGCCTCAAGGATCATGCCCCTCCCCTACTCTCTACAACATCTTTACACAACCCCTCTTTCTCATCCTTGACGCTATGGGTATCTCCTACACCAACTACGCGGACGACACACAGATCCTTCTCACACTCACAGGCAACTATGACACAGACTCCACGACTCTCAACAACATCTACAATACCATCCAATCATGGATGGCTGTCAACGGACTCTGTCTCAACTCGGACAAAACAGAACTCCTACTGGTAGGATCCCCTGACGCGCAGTTCAGCCACTTCACCATTGATTATTTATGCTCTACGTTGTCCCTGCGGGAAATACTACGTAGGGAAATCCACCAGGAAAGCCAAGGAACGTTGGACCGAGCACAAGTCAAACACCCGCACTAAAAATTCTAAATCCCCTGTATACCGACATTTCAGAGATCATCAACACACAGTGGCACAAATGAGAATGGTAATACTCGAAGTAAATACACCCAATCCCCAGAGGTGGGGACTTGCAAAAATTACTATCACAGCGAGAACTTTATTGGATACACTGCCTTGATTCACTTGCCCCTCTCGGCATGAATGAGGACCACTACCTCGGCCCCTATTTATGAGGACTTTACCCCTAATCTCAACTACTGTAATTACATAATTTCATATTGACCACATCTAGGCAGACAACAACCCCAATTTTTAATGTGCCTAGTTACCTAGAAATTAGATGTGTGTACTACATATAGCGCCTTTTATTAGCATTTACATGTGGACATTTGGTTAAAATGCAATTGCTCCAAAAAAATATATGCTAATAGTGATTGAATAGAAATTGTACCCGAATTTCGGGTGCTTAAATGGTTGAAAAGTTACCGTTTGTAAAAATATGCCAAATTTTGGCACAATGTATGCTATTATTTATATGGTAAACTGAACAAGATGCTGCACTATATGTACATTACATCAATGTCTGTAATATCCTCTACGTTGATTATTCCCTTTGTAAAATTGCTTACTGTGAACAGTATTGTTTTTACTCACTAAGGTACTAACGGACAGAGGACGGTCTGACCTTTCCGTCACGTGACATGTCCATCATATTCATAGCTAATCACTCTGTCTAGTCCGCAGGTTTTTTTATTGTACTCTTATCAGGCTACTATCTATATTTCTTTCCATTTCTCTTGGCTAATTGTGTCTCTTTCTTACTTACTACAAAGTGTATAGTCACGTTTTTCTACCTTCAGGCATTGAGCCGCTTATCAGTCTCGCGCCTGCGCAATTTCTTTTGTTTTCATGTGGTTCTGACGCCGGCTGTGCCGTATCATCAGACCCATGACGCGCACCAATTATCTACAACTTTTTGCGAACGCATGCGTGGCTGTCTATCTGCTACCACGCATGCCCGATCGCACATCAGCATTTCTCTCAGTATTTAGGAGCATAATCACGAACAAACCACATCGTCCTTGCTTGGGATGAGGTTCGCCATGGTCTACTCATTGAAGTGCTCACACCATATTCAGTAAGTGTTTTATGGGTCTACTGACACTCGTGTCACCCGGACCTCTTCTACAACTACTCACTTCCTCCTTTACTCTTTTTTCTTCTATGCAAAATTGTTTATTTGCATGAACCACTTGCCTGTTCTGACTCAGTCCACGTACCGCTTGCCGGAACTCGCTTAAAATTGAATGTAAGTGTTGATCTAGCTCCGTCATTTTTTCCTATACTTGCAATTTGAGTGTATTATTTATCTTTTGGACACTGTGTGTGTTTCATCTATACTTACTCCATAGTTGGTAAGTGGCACGTTACCTGCTTACATTATGTATACCTAAATTGCATAGTTTTCTCCGCTCTTTATTAGACTCTAGGAAAACAGGCTAGCTGTTTTCTGGCTTTGTTGGAAAATTTCTCTATGAATGCAACTTCTTCTTTCTTGGTATTTGTTAGAAATTACATGACTACTGCTCTGACTGGACTAATGTTGACCATTACACACTAACTGAGCTACTAGGTACTATTCCAGCCCTTTCTTGACAAGTATTCCAATTATATCTATGATTGAATGTTTTGAAAGTTTTGATTAATAACTGAATTACATGTTAAAAAAGATATTAAGTTGTACCTTTTCTATCTTTTTCTAGAAATTGATTGTGAAATATGATTTTTCCCCTGAAGAAGAGTTTTTACTCGAAACGCGTCGGGCCCAGAGATATTGTACAATAAATATTATGTTTGTTATCTATATAAGTTTTGTGAACTTATTATTTACTCGACTTCTCCACCTATCTAATGGTTTATTGAAAAATGTGTTACAAAATACGTAAAAGTTATTGATCTGCTCCGCAGATACCAGATAGTGTGCAGGGGACGGGAGTTCCTAAATTCTTAGGAACAACCACTTCTTGTCCTCCTTTTTCTTGCCAAGGTTGAGTTTTGTTGCCCCCGCACCTCAACTGCTGAAGGTAATCCAGAACAACGAGAAGGCAACAAGGAGCAGAGGAATATGAGGACTCCTTAGCCTGGAGCAAACAGCAGCACAATAGGGAGAGAGAGAGAGAGAGAGAGAAAGAGGGAGAGAGAGAGAGAGAGAGAGTGAGAGAGAGAGTGACAGAGAGATGCACAGGGGAACTCCAGCAGTGAGCAAGTCCAAGAACACAGAAAGGAAGAAGACGGCGGTGAGCCGAGTTTCTGCTCAGCATTGGTTTGTTTGTTGAAACTCCTCACAGCTGAGCACAGGATGTGCCTGTGGCGTGGCGGGCATCTTAGGGTTGGCAAGGAGCATGTGCAGCATGGTCTGGCAAAGGGAAACGCCATTGAATGGTTGGCAGGTACCGCACATCACCAGATGGTTGTTATGCAATGCAGTGCCTTCTATCTGTTCCAGAGCGACCAGCATCGGCATTGGTATGTAACAGTTAGTTAGGATTTGCAAATGTTCGGCCATGGATGGGCAATGGAGGTTTATATCCTGGAAGATATTCTGTACAGTGTAGTAAATTCCACTAATGGAAATTTGGACCCTTGATCTTAGAGAGGTCAAGTAGGACCTGTCGGTGAAGCCTTTCTGCATGCACTGTCCTTCTCGTTGAATTTACTTCACTGTACAGGATATCTTCCAGGATACTGTTTTGCTTTATCTTGGCTACGTGGGGAGACCTCGTGCTTACACCCCCCTGACCCTTGCAAAAATCAGTTATTGGAATGAGGTAGGCAAAGAATTACACATGAAACGTTGGTTATAATGATAATATAAATGGATCATTATAGGCCTTCTATTCACTCATAACATACATGAAGAAAAGCAAACACAGGTCAGTTATACATAAACATAGAAAAAGTGCATCACCGTTAGGATAGCTGCAGAAGACACTTTCATCTCGGCCACCACAACACTGCTTAGTCCCACAGAAGGTAGGCAAAGAGATCACTCGTAATAACAGGGTCTGGAGCAGAGCGTCCTCCCTCTCAGCGAGACTGCATCACCCGGGGTCCAAATTCTAACTGCTTTCCCAAGAGAAAAACATCTTCTCTTTATGGGGCTACTTTTGATCCCCAACCCTCATGGGTTACCAGACTGCCCTCGGCCGTAGAGCAGACAATAAGCATGAGGAGCAAAGAGTGGAATATTCCAGTGGAAAAAACACAACTTGTCTCCTTGCTTTCGTTCCCAGTACCCTTTATCACTGCACCTGCAGGGCGCTCTGACTCCCTTTCTGGCTTGTACTTTGGATGACAATACAACAACTATTCTCTCTGGCCTGGTCATCTGACATTAGCATGTGATCTTGTCTTCACTGCAGAAATACATGTTTACCTGCTGAGCCACGAAAACATAGAATTTCATTGCTGTTTCATTGCAGGAAATGGAAGTGAATGTCCAAGATGGCCGCACAACATATTTTTTTTTTATAAATCTGTTTATTGTTTTACAGAACAACAATACATAACAAGTACGACTTATGCATGATACAGTTAAGGTATAATTTAGGATTCTTGCTGGTCTGAGAGCGCGCCTTCCGGGCGTCGGTGTGGGGAGTGCGTGGTGGAATATACCAGTTCTTAGTGTTCCGGCATACCGCCCAGTTAGGCCTTGTCTTCCCATTTCACCCATATCTTCGTACATTTCCGGGGGCTACCCCTAGCTCTGTAATTCCTCCTTTCCAGACCCATTTTTGCACAAGCACTACACTACATACCCTGGACAATCAACTACCATAAGCCAATTGGCGAAATGAAGGCACCCAGAATCTGCAAAATAAATGCTACAAGTTCAGAAAACACGAACAACAACAAACCAAAATGGAATAAATACCAAAAATCGAAACCAAAGTCGAACGTAAGGCTTCAGGAATCCAGGAAAACATTTGACCCCACAAGTCCCCGTCCTTATCCTGTGTTACTCGGCAACTAGAACTTTCAATTCACTAATATGATCTTCAATGGAATGGGAACAATCTTCCAAGTTGAAACAACACATCCTCTCTACAGCGTTACACCCCAAATTATGCTTCAGAAACAGACTATCAATAGCTGCCCTTTTGTGCAAACTAGCCTTCCTAAAATGTTTATTATCTAACAATAGTTCAGTCAAAGCCTGCAAACTTTTATTAAGCCCTTTAACTGCCAGGCAAGCAAATTTAATCATGGATTTACTTCCCCCAGCTGCCAGTCCCCAAATCCAGACTAAGAGGCGGATTGCGTAGATCACCGGACAGCAGGGCCTAAAGGAAATAGCATCAAGCAAGGTATGTTAAAGTGCAAGGACCAGCCGACATATTAGCAGGAATATATGAATAGGTTTGGTTCCCACAGGAAAATACCCAATCCGTAGGAAGTTATTTGATAGCAAACAGCAGCAGGAGCAATATTGTGAGCAATAATGCTTGTCATATTTCTCCATTTGCGGTCCGAGTCTGCACAGAATTTACAATATTCATACACTGAAAAGGAACTTCGTACATCAGAGTTCTCAACCAAAGAATCCTTATGCAAAACTCCGAATAAATTCCATACCACCAGGATAGGCATCGGTACTGCCACGAGGCAGGTGGAAACCAAAGTCACAGAGTCATGTACATCGGACATACAGAAATGGGAGACGTTCAGCACTCGTCGAGCCGGTTATCCCAGATATTTTCAGTCTGTCCAACAAGTGTAGGATAGTTATTTTGCACTGGAGATATAGAAAGAGCAGAATGGTGCAAGGCATCACGCTTTTGTCTTCGTTATTTCCTCAAGGCACTGCGGTATGCCACAATGGATGCATCATTGGGCTCAACAGTAATAACAGGCGTGTCAGTCTTGATCCAAATCCCCGACTCCATCGGCAGAATGGAGACATTTGCCACTTCCTCCAGCATGTCCCCGGACCATCCCGAAGACACTCCACCACGCCTCACACAGGCACTCAGCATACACAGGATCTATAATCAACAGTCAAAAACAAGATATCAGCAGAGTACATCACTCACGTAAATAACATTTGTCATCAGAAATATTAGTCCATTTCTTTTTCCAGGTTCCACCACAAGAATCACTTGATCTTCCCCTGCCGCAATCACATCCGCCGGAACGGGCAGACCATTAGATTTTTTGACCCATACCTTGGCACCAGGCACCATTGTGTCTGATGAGCCAAAACCCTTGTCCCCACAAATAGTCAATACCGTAGGTGGGTCTCCTTTCCTCACCATGGATAACTTTACAGGCGTTAATATCAACTGGGCCACTCAATCTCCCCTATGGATAGACAACATATTTTCTCTGCTGCTTATCAAAATAACCTTGATTTCTCCCTGATAATCAGCATCCACATTCCCTACTAACACTTGAATGCCTTTTAGGGCTAGTCCAGATCTAGGGGCAATCAATCCCATATGTTCAGATGGAATTTGCACCCCGATCTCTGTATCAATTAACACAATACCTCTGGGCTCTAGTTGGATTTCTTCCCTTGCATGCAAATCCACCCCAGATGATTCAAGAGTGGCACGATAAGGAGCTAACGCTCCAGGAGACATTTCCCAATACAACTGGGTTTCCACAGCTTTATGGGTTCTAAATTGCAAGGCTGGCGTCAACGTTTGCATTAATGGAGTCTCACCGTTCTCAATGGGACAGTTAATAAGTATCTGAACAGCATCTAACACACGTTCTCGCCACTCTTTCAAGGTACCCTCACCAGTTTTGCGCAACTGTGCCTTCAACAATCCATTAATTCTCTCAATTAGCCCTGAAGCCTCAGGGTGATAGGTGACATGAAATATCCAATTGATTGCTTTTGCCTGACAATAGTCTAAAACCAACTTCCCCTTAAAGTGGGACCCATTGTCACTTTGAATTCGCAAGGGAATGCCATAGGACACAGCCACCTGATCTAACAGTTTAATCGTGTTAAATTGGGTGACCCTTTTGCATGGCAATACCATTAAGTAACCAGAATATGTGCCCACAGTGGTACACACATATTGCCATCCTCTGCTAATGGGCATGGGCCGATATCATCGATTTGCTAAATCTGTCTAGGCAATTTACCCTTCAATGTGCCCTGAATTATATGTGGAATAGATTTTTGCTTCTGATGTTGACACATGGGACATTGTAGAATTATTATTCTCTAACGGAATGCTGATTCCCCTGTCTTGTGCCCACCTGATAGTAGCCTTCTCTCTGAGATGTCCACTTTTCTGTTGGGCCTATTTAGCAATCCCTTTCAAATCATCTTCCTCAGCTCTCGCGTCCATAATTGAAATTTTTGCATGTTTGTCTGCAACAGAATTGAACCACCGTTCTACTGAATCTGTTGCACAATGTGCGTCTATGTGATACAGAGTTACTGTAGTATGCATTAGCATCTCAGCAATGTCTTGCTACAATTCTTTCCCCCATGCTTCTTTAGCATGAATCTTCCATCCGTTCTTCTGTCAAGTAGGCAGCCACATCACCAAGCCATTAGCAACAGGCCATGAGTCTGTATAAATGTAACAGCTCCCTGGCATCTCCTGTTTCAAACCTGGTACACGGCATACCATTTCGTATATTGGCTATTCTTCACTTTGTCAGCGGTAGTTAATACCTTTTTCAGTTTGGGATTATAGGCTACAGCCTTCCAGTGTCACTCTACTGCAAAATATTTGGTTGAGCCATCAGTAAACCAGGCATGTTCAACCTGCTCACTCGATAGCTCTCCATATGGGATCCCCCATTTAACGGGATATTCACCAATTGTCACTTCCCCCTTGTGTTCCAAGTCTACTAACAGAACCCCTGCCACTTGTTCATGTAATTTGGCTACTCCACCCTTTCCTGTCTTGGCACGATGTTGAATGCACCATTTCCATTTGATAATACTAGCCTCTTGTGCGTGCCCAATCGATGTGTTTTGTGGGAGCTCAATATCCAATGCATGATTGGTATTTCCGGTCGGATCAATATATCATGACCCACCGTCATCCGTTCTGCATCCACAAATGCCCGTTAACAGGCTAAGAATTGCTTCTCAAATGGAGTATACCTGTCACGAGCTTCAGGCAACTTCTGACTCCAAAACCCTAAGGCAGAGGTCTTCAAACTGTGGGGCACAGCTGCATCCGAAGGGGGGCGGGGCGCGAGAGCCCAGCATGAAATGTAAAAAAAATAAACTAAAAAAACATTTCTTTTCTTTTTAGATTGGCGGAAATGAGCAGGGGTGGCTCACATGGTTGGACTGGACCATAATACTGTCTCAGGCTCCATTGAAAAAGCGCCCCGCAGTTGCAAATGGATGTTCTTTCCTTTAGACACAGGCTGTTTGAATAGTACCCATGGGGGTGTTTTTTGTTAAAATGTAAGCAAATTGTGATATTTAAAATATTCATTCAGCAACAATGGTCAAAACTACTAGCAGCATAGCCTGGTGGCTCATTCATAACGGGCAAAAGGGCATCCACCCAGTGGCCCCCTCATCCATTATGGAGGAGCCGAGGAGCCAGCCCAGTGAAACACTGAGCACTCCCTCAGCTGCTTTTTCCAGCTGAGGGAGTGCTCCTGTGCTGGCTGAACTGTCAAAGGGAAACACTGTTTCCCTTTGACAGTTCAGTTCCCCAGCCGCGTATGCTCACTGAGCCATGCAAGGCTGGGGGCGTTTTGCTTCGCTAGCCTTGCATAGCACATTGGACATGCTGGCTGGGGCACTGCATGTCTGTATGTGCGAGAAGGAGCTCCGGCGCCTCCTCGCACATACAGACAGAGCAACCAGCAGAGGGGCATTTCAGCACCCACGTGCAGGCCCCTGCAGATGGTTCATTTATGTTAATTTGTTTTTATTTAAATATGTGTATGGATGCATGTATTCTTGTGTTATGAGTGAGTGTAAGGTGATGGGTGCTTGCATGAATGATAGAGTGATTGCTGTGTGAGTGAGTGTGTGTGTGTGTGTTTGTTTGTTTTGGTCCGTTGAGCTGATTTTGGCGAGTGGGGGTACAGGGGGGAAGGAGGGTTTTACCCCCAGGACCTCCTTGATTGGTTTGGGCTGCCTCGCTGAGCTCGGTCGCTATGACATTTTTGTGTGAATTATTTATGCCCCTCCATTAAAAAAATTCCCCAGCTCCCACTGGCCCTCGGACTGTGTTGGGAACGGGGTGGGGGAGCCCAGGGACTGTGGTGGGAGCAGGATGGGCGGGTGCACTGGGATAGTGGTGGAAGCAGGGTGGGGAGAGCCTGGGGTCTGTGATGGGGTGGGGAGAGCCCAGGGACTGTGTAGGAGTGGGATGTGGGAGCCCAGTGACTGTGATGGGAGCAGGTGGGGGAACCCAGGGACTAGGGTGCAGGGACGGCGCACAATAGTTCATAGCCATTTCTTGGGGGCTCGGTCTGCCCAAATTTTGCTTATGGGGGCCCAGGCCAAAGAAGTTTGAAGGCCACTGCCCTAAGGGCACCCGCTTCCTGTCCTGATTTTGCCACAAACTCCAGTTGGCATATGCATCTTGTACCGATATGTTTAGTTCCACCTCTCCGTCCCTAAATCAAGTACTTTCTGAATGGTGTCTTTGGCTAATTTGAACGCCCTATCCTGCTCCTCACCCCATTCAAAAGTGAATTTCTTGCGTGTTACTTTGTGCAATAATCTGCCCCAAGTGCGGTATATGTTGTCTCCAGAATCGGAACAGCCCAATAAACTGCTGGGCTTGTTTCTTAGTCCTCATAGCTGAAAACGTAAGGATCTTTTGTTTAGCTTTTGGCACCATTTTGCGATGTCCATTATGACACTGAATTCCCAGAAAAATCACTGTCTCTGCAACACCTTGGGTTTTAGTTTAACTAACTTCCAACCCTTCCTTCCGTAACCTGTCCGTAATAGGATCTATGTGCACTCACACACTATGCTCATCTTTCCCTTCGATCAGTATGTCGTCAATGTAGTGTACAACCGGCACATCCGGCTTGCACAGGACTTTGTCCAGGTGTGAAGCCACCAGCCGGTGACAGATTGTTGAACTATGCATATAACCCATTGGTAAACGTTTGAACGTATACTGCTTCCCATTCCAGGAAAATGCAAACTGCTCCTGAAATTCCTCGGCAATTGGAACGGTAAAGAAGGTATTAGCCAAGTCTAACACTGCATACCATGTTCCCTCAAATTTCTGTACATTTTCAATCAGAGTTATGGCGTCAGGGACTGCGGGTATTAGCAGAGGAGTATGCTTATTCAACTCGCGATAATCAACAGTCATCCTGTAGCTTCCATCCGGCTTCTTAACAGGCCAAATCAGATTGTTCCAAGCTGTGGTCACAGGATGCAACACACCGGCTTCCACATACCCTTTAATGGTTTCCGAAATCAATCTCCTTCTGACTCCCGGGAATTCGATATTAGTTCATGGACACTCTCTTAGTGGCTATCGGAACCTGCACCGGGGGCATCTTCCCACATCTTCATCGTCCCACCACCACAGGGGTACAAGTGAATGCACTAACCCCAAATTGATAAAGTTTACCTACCAATCCGAGTGTTAATCCTTCTAAAATGTCAAATCCAATAATGTATTCAGGACTTGGGACAACCAATACTTGATAAGTGTCTATTTTCAAACTTCAGATTTTCATACCTATGTTTGTTTGAACGGCATGGGTCTCTTTGCCACCCAACCCTGTAATCGTGAAATGTCGACTCTTAAACCTTGAGGGATTTCCATGTATCAATGAGGCCTCCTCCCTGGTATCAATTAAGGCGATGAACTCCTGTATGTTTCCTGACTGCCAAAATATTTTTACTTTTACGTGAGGCCGTCTGTCTACCTTAATTTGGGCAGTTGTTACCAGAGTTTGACCATCATCCTATTCGTATTTTGAGTGCGTGTTTTTGGATTCCATCTCCACTGTCGCACTGAACATTTTCCTCAAATCAGGATAAATCAGCTGAGATTGCGGGGACATACCTGGTGACTAATCATCTCCTTTCTCAGGAGGCGATGCAAAAGAATCCACCTCCCTTTTGGGTTTATGTACTTTGTAGGGGAGGACTGGCCGCGAGGCCCTCCTCACCTGCAGCCTTCTCCCCAGGTGAGGACCATGACTCGGTGGCCGTCCCCTCATGCCACCCGGGCCCAGGTGGAGGAGGGGTCACCCGCCGACGACATTGCCCACACGTATCCGTTCCCTGCATATACCACAATTCAGTTAGGCCTAGAAGCCATCTTGTTTAGCAAACATGGCGTGAGTTCAGCACACTGTAACAAGGCCCCCACCTTTGGAGGGCCTTTCATGCATCTCCGCCGCCGCAGTAGCCCTGGTAGATCCGCTGCGAGCGCGTTCCCATGAGAAAGTCGGGTATGAGCTAACCCGAGATGCTAACACTGTAACATTTTATCGTTCACAATGTAATATTGCACCCCGCATGACCTGGTCCGCGAGGCCGGGGTGACGGGAAAAAAGCTGAAGCATCACTATCTGAAGAAAGTAGAAAATAATTCAAGTATTGGTATTAACGAACTACCTCTGTTTAAACAGATCCTGTAAACTGTGAATAAACCATAAAGATGTAACGTTACATGATACCACCCCAGGTCTGGACTAGTGCTGCTATAACCACAGAGAAAGATGTCGACCAAATGTATAGCCTTTATCTGTATAAGTGTTCTTACAATTTTATGTAGAAACCTGAACTCATATATGTTTTCTTAATCACCTAAAGCAGCGAGCATCAATTTCTGTAGGCCATAACCTAGAACTACCTCGTGTAACGTTTAATGTACATAAAATAATCACACCATGTAGTAAATATAATGTTAGGTAACGAAAAGGTACTCGGACCGACTGTATTAAAGAAATGTGTAACGAAATTGAAATATATATGTGTGTTTAAATAACATCAAAATAAGGCGGAACATTATAAAAGTTCTGCATTCAAAAGTTAGCAACGCACGAGGAAAAAACCTTTGTGAATATATGCAAGGCCATTCTCCCTCCCACCCTACCAAGCCTGCCAGATAAGGAAGCTAAGGCCTGTGCCGCGCTCCCTCACCTCCCCCAACCAAGCTGGAGCCGCTTCAGAGAGTCAGAGGCCCCGGTACCGCACCCAAGGCCACAGCCCGCCACCTGTGTTATTTACAGCACGGTAATAAACCCACGTTTGAATCCACTGATCTACCAGCACCCTCTCGTAAATTCCACAACCCCCCCTAGACCACCCCAATAATCATGACCCCGTGCAAAGACGACCCCCATCACTGGGACAAGACACAGAGACCCATTTATATAATAACTTCTAACGCGGCAGACAGACATGTATCATTCGGCTCAGGCCCCAGAGCCCAGCCCCTCGACCTAAAATACCGGTCAATAGGACACAGGTAAATCTCACCCCAACCGACAACCACCGGACCTCTCACGAGGTGCATTCCTCATGTGTTGCGTTTATTTTATAAGACAAACTGCTGAGCGATTTATTGATGAACTTAGATGTCGTTTCTTGAATAACTGCAGTGTGCATGGCCTAGGGCAAACGAGTCAGGAAAGGTATTCATCTTTGTCACAGGCTGCCCCAGCATACCAACACCGCTCGGATGACCTCAAGCTGGCCTGCCAGGCCCAACCCAACCCACGAGGCTGACCAGTGACGTCCTCACGCCAAAGACCAACCACGCTGCAGCAACACCTATAGTTAGTCGACGCCACCCAATCCCAATTAACTTGTGCCCCCTATAGTGTATAGGTTCTGATGACGTTTTTTGTATTAGAAATACGCCTGTCTTTGCTATTGTCAGACAGAGCGCTCTCGGAGGTTGCAGAGTTCTTTGCATGCCCTATTCTTTGGATAAACTCCCACTTACGCTCACCCGCACTCTGTCTTGGTCTTATTCCCATTACGGGAGAGTCCCTTATTGTCTCTCATTGCGGGGAGGATCGTGCTGAAATTGGGGGCGCTTCCTTTCAGTGGTGACCCCGATAGCGTGATATCTCCAAATTATTTTTCCTAACTCCTTTTTAACGACCCCCTTGTGGCACGAGAATCTCCGGTCGAGAAGGGATACGCACGGTGAGCCGGCTCCGGGAGGCTGCCCGCCAACGGCGACCGGCACAATAAGAAGTGCGCACTCAATGAGAAAGGGTACGGGATCCCGATTGGAAAAAAATCCCCTTTGAGTGCCGCTCGCCGGAGCCAGGGGCTGACCGTTGAGTTACCGGTGACACTGCCTGGACGGACCCAGTTTCGGAGACTATCGGTTCAAGACGGGCACGTGAGTACTGAGTGCGAGCGATCGTAAAGGGGAAGGGAGGGGAAACTGTGAACAGAAGAACGGGGACAGGTAGAGGAGAAGAATAACGGGGGTCTACTAAAGACGGGTCTTGAAACTTTCTTTATCTTTTCTTTGCATATGGCCATTAGGAGTAAGAAATAAGTGAAGTGGTAGAAGTGACGGAAACCTAGCTCCGAAAGGGGGTGGAAGGCGGCGCCGCATAGTGCTATCTAAACTAGTACTGGGAATATATGAAGAAGTAAGAAATAAGTTATTGGTGTCTGGCAAAAGGAGACACCGGGAATATTTTTTAGTGATTGCTACTCTCTCTATTTCTTTTTTCCATTCCACGGGGCAGGGGGAGAAAGCGAAAAGGGTATAAGGTAAATATACTTGTAGAAGAACTATAAAATAGGGAGCACATTTGTAGGAGTGGGGATTAAGTAGTGGCACGTACAGACGTGAACATAGTAACCTTAGCAGAAAAACAGGGACAGCTGGCCAGGGAGGAAAGGGAGGAAAAAAGACGAGGTGTGAGTGGAAAAGCATTGTGAAGGGTGCGCGCACCGTGTGAGTGTTGGAGAGGATCGGTTGACCGCGAGGTGGCGCCAGAGAGTGTTGACCATAACTAGTACTTGATCAGTTGCAAGCGGAATCACATGAGAGTGTATGGGAATGGGAAGGAGATGAGCTATGGTGAGTGAGAAAGGATTTGCGCAGTGAATAAAGTTGGGTGATAATTTTTTGAGACGTCCGCTCTTGTCTGTGCCATAAAGGTATACATACACAAACCTACACCTAACTAAAAGTAAAGAAGGTGGACACGGCTGTGTTAGTGATTTAGAGGATGGGGGCCGAAACTCCCTTGTCACATATTTGTAAGAGCTTACCGGGATACGCTGAACGAATAAATAAATATCACGATCAATGGGTAACAGAATTGAAAGGGGAGGGTCTGCCCCAGATTTGGCCCGAGGGAGGGTCTTTTGATAAAAGCGTTCTTGATATGGTACGAGCATGCATTAGCCTCAAGTATAAGGGGAAACAATGGCAAAATAGGAAGGAGATATTAGACCTCTGGGGATTGTTTGAGGAAGTACCCCCACCCAAAGCTCCGGCACCAAATATTGATCTACCTTCCACCACAGATAATCCACTGATGATTCCAAGAGAGGAAAAGGAACAGCCAAGTACAGAACAACCTGCGGAGGTGATTAGTTTGTACCCGATATTACCTAAACCAGCCCCCGCAGCAGGATATAGCGATCCTACTTATGTGCCTCCCCCCACAACTGGTACACCACAAAGACCAACAGCCCCCCCGCCATACGAAAGCACCAGAGAGCGCGCCCAGGGAAGCACACAGAGGGTGGATATAGAGAAGCTAACGAGTGACTTAGAGTCGAGGCTTACTGTGGCAAGGGATGAACTCTCAAGAATAAAAGACATATGTGAGCGCACGGCGTGCGCCCCTACACAATCAGGACGCACGTCTAGAGCGTCGAGCGAAAGTAGACAAATTGAGGAAGGATGGAAAAAGGGGGAAATACTGTTCAGAATTGAAGAAGAGCCGACACGAATAATAGAGATAGGAGCAGTAGAAGGGAGCATTGGTGACGTATCACGAGAGAGAGGGATCAGAGAGGACTTGTTATGTGATGTCAGAGGAGGGTTGGATGAGAGTGATAGGTTGAGTATGGCAGTGGGAGGGGAAAGCGAGGAAGTGGACGGTGCATGTTCGCTAGGGACTATAGACGACGAATGGATGGGACGACTAAGAAATAGGGTGGGGAAGATGGCGTCATTGGAGTCAGCAGCGACTAAGGGAAGGGAGGGTGCAACTGCAAAAGGGAAGTTACAACTTCCATTGATACACAGAGGGGGGGGGAGACCAAACTATATACCATGGGCTCAGATGGATAAGGCTAATTTAATGAAATTATTGCCCCAGCTGTCAGGGGGGGCGAGCAAGTGGATATATGCATTTGAGAAACATACCGCCGGCATACCGTTGGCAGTAGGCGATGTGAAAAGCCTACTAGTAACCGCAGTAGGAGATCAAGCGGACAGAGTATGGGCTAAGGCTGGTTTCCCGGCCGTGACGTTGGACTGTGATCGCCATGATGGGGCTTCCTTTAACACAGTACGAGCAAGGGTGTGGGACGCACTGCGGGAGACATTCCCAGATACCCCTGATTTACAGTCAGTAATGCAATGTACAATGAATGACGGGGAGGATGCTATGGATTACATTCTCCGGGTGCAGGAGATGTGGAGAGCGGAAACGGGCACGCCCTGGCACCAATCCACATCTCTATTTTATTTTATCATTAAGAGAGGGCTCCCAAAAGAGGTGCAGAAGGCACTCGATAAAATAGCAGGCGTTGAGGCAAAGGGGTGGCCAGAGATCCAAAGTATAATAGTGCACCATTGCAAAAGGATCAAAGAGAGAGAGAGGGAAGTAGCACAGAAAAGGTTGGCAGACGAGGCAAAGTTAGTACAATCAAAGCTAGTGAAGGTTGCAGCAGCGGTAGCAGGGCTCCCACTCATGAGGGAGGGAGACGAAGGAGAGGAGGGGCAAATAGCAATACAAGGAAGAATAGCAGCAAATTGGGCAGGACAAGGACAACGACAGTGGACTGAGCAGGAGCAGAACGGAGGTCCAACGTGGCAAGAGTGGGCCCCAAGAGCGGGAAGAGGTGGGTACAGGGGCCGAAGAGGAGGACAAGGGTATGGAGGAATGGGAGGGAATGGGTGGCAGGGTCCCAGAGGTCCACAGGGGAGCTGCTGGAATTGTGGGAGATGGGGGCACTACTCAAGAGAGTGCAGGAGCAGACAAAACAACGGGTTCCAGGAGACAGAACAGTACGGTCACCCCCACCCAGGAAGCCCCTACGGCCTCCCCATGGGACAATACCAACAACCAGAAAATGTAGGACAAAGAAGTAACGCACAATTACACGGACAACAGTACAGAACACAAAACCACCCACAGAATAATGACAACATGCAATACACGCCAGGTAACACTTTCGCCACAGTAGCTAACGGAGCGCCTGCTCCCGCACCTTACAGCGGGGTGTCAGTAGTTTCGGGGAACATTTTTGATCAGGGGGGGGCAATGAGACACCCCGCATAGGACAGCCCACAGAGAGCACTTGCGTGTCCAGTACTATCTACGACCCACAATGCATCAGAGGAACCATTGATAGGAGCGCAGATAGGAGACAAGCAGTTCATATTCATGGTGGATTCGGGAGCGGAGAAATCATGCATTAGAGAGGGCCGGTTCCCGTTATCTAATAGAACGTTAGAGACGCAGGGGTTCTCTGGGGCTGTAATTGAAGTTCCTTACACAGAGGCATTGGATGTGACAGTGGGGGGTAAAACAGTGAAAGCACCCTTACTGTACTATGAACACTCTCCCATTAATTTGCTGGGGAGAGATCTCTTAAGCAAACTAAATATGACAATATCATTCACAGGGAGCGGTATCGTATGTTCGACGCCAGGCATATGCCCCCTCCGCATATTAGCAGTAATACACGGCCACACAATCATGCAAGAGATCAGAGGGTTACCAAGAAACGAGGAGATGTTTGTTGAAGGCATGAGAACATTGGCTCTCATAGTACCAGAACTAAAAAGGATGGATTGGAGGATTCCAGCCGAATTCCTCTTCCGCCCCATAGCAAGCCCCGACACTGCTCCCGGGTCAGTGCTATCGTTGGATTTACACGCAGTACACGTGTCAGCAAACAGAATATGTGTGATTGGCGTTGACATGGAAGGATGTGAGTGGCGGACAGTACTGTGTACAAATGCAAATATCCCACTGAGGGAGCTCTCGGACGAGGAGCTATTTTCTGACACTGAGACAGATGGCGAAATAGTGATGGAACTAGCAATGCCGTGTGACATTGTAGTTACAGCCAGAAAAACTCAAGTTGAATTAATGGCAGTAGTAGGAGCACCACATACATTTTTTGATGACGACATGAGGTTAGTACCCACTAACATATGGACAAATGGCCCCCATGATGTGGGGTTATTACATGGGGTTCAGCCTGTGGTAATAAAACTGAAACCGGGAGCAATTCTACCCCGAGTAAAACAATATCCATTGTCACGCGAAGCAGAAGAAGGTATCAGAGAGACACTAGATGCACTGCTAGCACAAGGAATAATTGTGCCCTCAAACTCCCCATGCAACACATGCATTTACCCGATTAAAAAGGCGAAGGGAGGTTCATGGAGGATGATACAGGATTTACGCCCACTCAATGACGTGATTCAGAAGGAGTTCCCTTTAGTGCCGAACCCGGCGACAATACTGTGCAACATTCCGAAAACGGCATCCCACTTCACAGTTATTGACTTAAAAAATGCATTTTTCTCGATTCCCTTAGCAGAGGAGAGCAGGTACTTAACAGCGTTTACACTAGGGGGGAGGAGGTTCGAACACTGCAGACTACCACAAGGATATTGCGAGAGCCCAAGCATATTCAACAGGGTACTACATGAAGATCTGGGGAATTTGTCTGTAGAAAGCACAGTGATTCAGTACGTTGATGATTTATTGATTTGTGCACAAACTGAGGAAGAGTGCAGAAAGGACTCAATAACACTCCTGACATTATTGGCCAATAAAGGGTACAAGGTGGACAAGGGGAAGTTACAATACTGTCTGACAGAGGTCCTATACTTGGGACAGCTGATATCAAAGGATGGCAAGCGGATCATACTAGACAGGGCACAGGCGATTAGAGCAGTTGGGGAGCCCAAAACAGTAAAAGAGATGCAGAAATTTCTGGGTATGTGCAACTATTGCCGAGCATGGATATTGGATTATGCAGCATACACAAGGCCCTTGTTACAGGCACTAAAAGAGGCACAGCAGGAAAACAAACACATAGAATGGACAGAAGAGATGAACACAGCATTTAACTCACTAAAAGAGCTGATATCAAGCGCTCCAGTACTGGCAAATCCAGATTATGGGCGCGAATTCTTCTTATTCTCACACTGCAAAGGAACACTGATGACAGCAGTACTGACACAAAAGACATCGTTAGGGCACAAACCACTGGCTTACTATAGTGGCACCCTAGACGCAGTAATGCAAGGTCATTTCGCGTGCGAGCAATCCCTAGCTGCAGCCGCGTTCGCGATTGAGAAAAGTGCCACGATAGTGATGGGCTGTCCTGTGACACTGTTTGTGGAACACTCACTCTTTGCAATATTAGAGCGATCAAAGAGCACATTGACGACACAGCGCGCCACAGCATATGAAATAATACTGTCCAGCGCAAACATCCACATAGTAAGATGTAAAACAGTGAACCCGGCCACATTCATCACAGAGGCGTGCACCGTAGAGGACATGCAGAACCACAACTGCGCTACGTACACAGGTGACGAAGGTCAGGATCAAGTGATTTTTGAGAATGCCCTGAACGAGGGAGAGGTGTATTTCGTGGACGGGTCAGCATCAATAGACATGGAGACAGGAGAGAAACATGTGGGTATGGCAGTTGTACGATTAGAGGAAGATGAATACGAGACACTAGTGCAACACCGCCTCCCATCACACTATTCAGCCCAAGCAGCAGAACTAATAGCGCTAATAGAAGCCTTGCATGCCGCCAAGGGGTGCGCAGTGACAATATATACCGACTCAGCATACATGACAACAACAGTACACGGCGGGTTGGCACGGTGGGGGCGGAGAGGGTTTCGACGAGCAGATGGAACACCAGTTCAGCATGCAGAATTATTGAAAGAACTGATTGAGGCCCTGCAAGACCCCACGGCAGTGGCCATCGTAAAATGCCAAGCCCACACCACAAATGCAGATTTTATATCTTTGGGGAACGCGGCAGCAGACGCCGCTGCCAAAGAAGCTTCGTATTTACAGAAAGGTGTAGTAGGAGAGTACATGTTGCACCACACAGCAAGCCAAGAGGTCCCCACAGGATACAACATGATGCCCACACAGGAAATAATAGAGCTGCAAGAGGGAGCTAGTGCAGAAGAAAAATTGCTGTGGACTAAAAGGGGATGCAGCAAATCACCGACTGATTTATTGTGGCGACAAAAAAGTTCAGGAAAAGCGGTAATGCCAGTTACATTGTTAGAAATAGCATTTCAACAACTACACTTTCCCGCACATAACGCAAAGCAACACATAATGGCAGACATACAAGAAGATTGGTTTGCACCTTGCCTCCATGAACACATCACAAGGCTGGCTTTAGAATGCACGACATGTCAGATTTACAACTCAGGTATGACATTGCGCACACTGAGAGGAACAATACCAAAACCAAATGGCCCATTCAGAGAGCTCCACATTGATTATGTAGACATGGGAGAAAGATGTAACGGGGCTCGCTACATGATTGTGGTTGTATGTCCATTTTCGAGGTGGGTGGAGGCAGGCCCCTGTGCGCGCCCTGATGCGAAGGGCGCCGCGAAGTTCCTAGTGCGGGAAGTGTTCCCGCGCTGGGGGATTTGCGAAGTTATTCGCTCAGACAACGGCACGCATTTTGTTAATGAACTATTTAAGGAAGTGACTACCCTATTGGGAATAAAGCACAAATTATGTTCGATTTATCATCCTCAAAGTAATGGCGTAGTGGAAAAGATGAACGGTCTGTTAAAAAGCAGATTGTCAAAACTGTGTTTTTCCCTCAAAAAGACCTGGATGTACTGCCTGCCTTTGGCCCTGTTTGAGTTACGAAATCAGCCAAGTAAAGACCACCATTTGTCCCCGCATGAGATCGTCACGGGAAGGAGAATGCACACAGCGCATTCGCCTCTCCGTGAACGTTCTGATGCACACAGAAGTGCAGCAATATTGGGAGAGGAGTTCACAGAGTACTTGAAAAAACTGACACGGGCAGCGCGCGTAATTGCGAAGCAACTAGCCCCCCCCTCTACAAGAGAGGAGGGGAACACAACAGAAGCAGAGACATTGCCTGAAAAACCATTACAACTAATGCCTGGTGACCTTATATATGTCAGAAGTTTTGTGCGAAGGTGGAATGCGCCACGCTTCCATGGCCCTTATGAGGTAGTGTTTTGCACACCCACAGCAGTAAAGGTGAAGGGCCTACGATACTGGGTACATTTGACAGACGTACGCAGAGCCTATAGCGCCGTGGAAGGTGAGGTACAGGACGAGGCACAGGCAACTGCGGACAATGAAGTTGTGCAGAATGAATGATGGGAATTTTGTGTGCATTAAGTGATGAGCCTTGAACGCGACTGGCGCACGACAAGTGTACTGAAATAAATATGTGTATATATATATATAATTTTTTACAACTTTTGAAGGTTTTTGTGGTTTTTTTTTTTTTTTTTTTTTTTTTTTTTTGGTTTTGGAGAAGTTTTTTTTTCTCTCGACTTTCTTCTTTATATATGAAATAATGTACGGATAGTAATGATTGTAAAGTTACCTTGTCTGTGGACACACCCCCTCCCTCACCCACTCCCATACTTTGTCGAAAAAATGTCACAACGTTATAAATGTTTACATGCTTGTACTTAATGCACTTTTATGTTTCAAACAGGATTTACTATGGCATCGAATGGGCAGCCTGCAACTAATAGATTTGTTAGATTTAGAGAAATGTTAGTAGATAGATTGACATATTCATACGAATGTGGTTTATCAATGTGTGTTATTGCGTTCTTCATCTCAATATTTTGCCTAGTGACATATTGGGTCATAGCGTTCATCTCTACCGAGATGAACGAGGGGGGAGGGGGGAGTAACACCACCCTTGCCCCTGGCACGAATTCAATTACAAGTATGAATATTAAAGAAGGTGATTTTTTGGTCTGGGATGGATCACGCCTTGTATGGGGTTACTACACTGCACCACCCACTGCTGCCCCGTCACAATCAAGATATAAAGATATGGAAAATGGCACAATGCCCCTACCTGAAATATATAACAGCCCCACTACCCTTCCCGCCCCGATACAAAACAGCGATTTGTTGTTTATTGAGGAAAATGGAAAAGTAATTACGATGACAGAACACAAGCTCCTATATGAGGAATCGGAAAAGGGGGGTGGGAATGAGAGAGGGGGGCCTATTATTTCACCTATCGAAACTAAAAAGTATAGGAGGGGGGAGAGAAGTAGGCGAAGAAGAGAGACAAGCAGGAGGGGGTATGATGAGTATTATGGGTTAGGATTAGACAAGATGGAAGACCCAC
This sequence comes from Ambystoma mexicanum, assembly GCF_040938575.1. NCBI lineage: Eukaryota > Metazoa > Chordata > Amphibia > Caudata > Ambystomatidae > Ambystoma > Ambystoma mexicanum. The sequence goes on along the minus strand of NC_090928.1, from coordinate 1,025,522,544 downwards.
GACACCCCCACCAAGCAAATAAATGGTATGCAGATATGAGTGCAACAGCTAAACAGACAACCAATGAAAGCTGCTATGTCTGTTCGCTCATCCCCCATGCATCAGGTACACCCAAAGTGTTGTTGCCAAGAGAATTGCCCATTGTGGATGCCCAATGTCTCCTTCATCTCACACTGTGTAGAATAAAGAACACCTTTCAAGCACACGATGTCTCTTTCAAAATGATACAGGACAACAAAACGTGCTATTCAAAAGCGTCTGGAGTGGTCTGTCTTAAAGAACCTTTCTTTGCAATACAAGGGACGCTGTTTTCCGAAAACAAATGGAAAGATGAAGAAGTACTGTGCAAAGCGGAAGCACTGAGAGGTGTCCAACCAGACAAGCTGCGGTGGATGGAAAAGACGTGCTTACCAATATGGAAAGAACACATCTCTAAACTAACATGGGTAACAGCGATGGAGAAACCCTTCAAGCTACAAAGTGAAATTCAAAACGAACTGTGTTTCAAGGGAGAAGGAAAAGTGGCAATGGGAACGAACAAAAACTGTAACAAAACTCTCACCATCCCAGACATGAAAAAAGGAACAGCAGCACTAATGGACACATACTGGGTATGCGGGAATCAGGCTTACTTGCACCTTCCCCAGGCATGGAGTGGCAGCTGCTCAATGGCCACTTTGCATTCGGCCCTAATGGTGATTCCAGAAAGTCACGTCGACGAAAATAAAAGGACGCAAGGAAACATGAACAAGGATGCGACGTCTCCCACTGCAGAAGCGCACCTCTATGTCCTGTCCTCCGGAGGGAAAGAAGAGGAGCTATCACGGAACAAGCGAGCATCAAACTACATATCACAAGCATCATCCGATTTATTGGCACAGATCCCAGACAGGTATCGCCTGTTCAGCTCCGTGGAAACATTTTTTGCCTCACTAGTTTCAAGTGTCCAAGCAAGAGCAAATGCAAAATGGCTCCAGATCACACGGTGGGAACTGATTCAGCTGGCCAATGACACTGAAGAAGGGTTCAACATAATAAAGGTGGAACTACGAGCTCTGCGACTAATGACCATGCAGAACAGGTATGTTCTGGACCTGCTAACAGCAATCGATGGAGGTGTTTGCCGAAAAATAGGAAGTGCGTGCTGCACGTTCGTACCTTCTGAAGACGCAGAAAATGGGTCCCTGTCCCACGTCATTGAAGCAGTACATAACCTGGGAGAGAAGATGAAGCTGGAAGGTGGGGCTAAAGATAGCTCATGGTTCGACAATATCTTCTCCTGGGTTCCCTCATGGCTTGGAATGGCGATGAAGTTCTTGATACCAGTTGTGGTGGTCCTCCTCGTGGTGTTCTGCCTGTGCCAGGTGGGCCTCCGATGTTGTGCTAACGCAGTCCCTAACGGTGCAATGATGATGGTGACAATGGGCAACTCTGGTGGTACAATTAAGGCGACACAAGAAGTACATGTACAGACAGGAACAGATAACACTCCCAGATACCAGTTAGTGCCTATGTGCCGTGATAAGTACATAGTAGATAAACTATGGCACACCACTATCAAAGAACCCCGAGATGTGGAACTGGAATGGTATGAGGAGGTCTGGGTAGACTTGGAAGAAACTGGTGACTGTATATATTTAACATGTACCCCAGATGAGTATGCTAGAAGAGGTGAGAGCTTGAGGGGGGTATGCAGAGCCTGGATGCCTAGAAAAGGAACACCTGCATGGGATGACGCAGTGATAGAGGAGCAAGAATGTAGAAGATTAGAAGAGCTAAAGAATTCGTTACTTTAGTAACGAAAGGGGGGAAATGTAGGGGAGGACTGGCCGCGAGGCCCTCCTCACCTGCAGCCTTCTCCCCAGGTGAGGACCATGACTCGGTGGCCGTCCCCTCATGCCACCCGGGCCCAGGTGGAGGAGGGGTCACCCGCCGACGACATTGCCCACACGTATCCGTTCCCTGCATATACCACAATTCAGTTAGGCCTAGAAGCCATCTTGTTTAGCAAACATGGCGTGAGTTCAGCACACTGTAACAAGGCCCCCACCTTTGGAGGGCCTTTCATGCATCTCCGCCGCCGCAGTAGCCCTGGTAGATCCGCTGCGAGCGCGTTCCCATGAGAAAGTCGGGTATGAGCTAACCCGAGATGCTAACACTGTAACATTTTATCGTTCACAATGTAATATTGCACCCCGCATGACCTGGTCCGCGAGGCCGGGGTGACGGGAAAAAAGCTGAAGCATCACTATCTGAAGAAAGTAGAAAATAATTCAAGTATTGGTATTAACGAACTACCTCTGTTTAAACAGATCCTGTAAACTGTGAATAAACCATAAAGATGTAACGTTACATGATACCACCCCAGGTCTGGACTAGTGCTGCTATAACCACAGAGAAAGATGTCGACCAAATGTATAGCCTTTATCTGTATAAGTGTTCTTACAATTTTATGTAGAAACCTGAACTCATATATGTTTTCTTAATCACCTAAAGCAGCGAGCATCAATTTCTGTAGGCCATAACCTAGAACTACCTCGTGTAACGTTTAATGTACATAAAATAATCACACCATGTAGTAAATATAATGTTAGGTAACGAAAAGGTACTCGGACCGACTGTATTAAAGAAATGTGTAACGAAATTGAAATATATATGTGTGTTTAAATAACATCAAAATAAGGCGGAACATTATAAAAGTTCTGCATTCAAAAGTTAGCAACGCACGAGGAAAAAACCTTTGTGAATATATGCAAGGCCATTCTCCCTCCCACCCTACCAAGCCTGCCAGATAAGGAAGCTAAGGCCTGTGCCGCGCTCCCTCACCTCCCCCAACCAAGCTGGAGCCGCTTCAGAGAGTCAGAGGCCCCGGTACCGCACCCAAGGCCACAGCCCGCCACCTGTGTTATTTACAGCACGGTAATAAACCCACGTTTGAATCCACTGATCTACCAGCACCCTCTCGTAAATTCCACAACCCCCCCTAGACCACCCCAAGAATCATGACCCCGTGCAAAGACGACCCCCATCACTGGGACAAGACACAGAGACCCATTTATATAATAACTTCTAACGCGGCAGACAGACATGTATCATTCGGCTCAGGCCCCAGAGCCCAGCCCCTCGACCTAAAATACCGGTCAATAGGACACAGGTAAATCTCACCCCAACCGACAACCACCGGACCTCTCACGAGGTGCATTCCTCATGTGTTGCGTTTATTTTATAAGACAAACTGCTGAGCGATTTATTGATGAACTTAGATGTCGTTTCTTGAATAACTGCAGTGTGCATGGCCTAGGGCAAACGAGTCAGGAAAGGTATTCATCTTTGTCACAGGCTGCCCCAGCATACCAACACCGCTCGGATGACCTCAAGCTGGCCTGCCAGGCCCAACCCAACCCACGAGGCTGACCAGTGACGTCCTCACGCCAAAGACCAACCACGCTGCAGCAACACCTATAGTTAGTCGACGCCACCCAATCCCAATTAACTTGTGCCCCCTATAGTGTATAGGTTCTGATGACGTTTTTTGTATTAGAAATACGCCTGTCTTTGCTATTGTCAGACAGAGCGCTCTCGGAGGTTGCAGAGTTCTTTGCATGCCCTATTCTTTGGATAAACTCCCACTTACGCTCACCCGCACTCTGTCTTGGTCTTATTCCCATTACGGGAGAGTCCCTTATTGTCTCTCATTGCGGGGAGGATCGTGCTGAAATTGGGGGCGCTTCCTTTCAACTTCTTACCGTTTCACCTGTTTATAACGCTCTTTCCCATCCAAACCCCACTTTTTATATAGTTGATACATTTCCTGTGTCTCAATCCCATTAATATCTCCTTTTGCAATCCATCTTTCAGCAAAGCTAAAAACATATCCTTTCTGGATATGCAACAACCTTGGCTGTCAAACCTCTTCCCAGGGGTGTGTCTGTCACTTCACCCCTCCCTCTCTCGTTCTCGAGGTCTTTCCTCTGTCTTTTCTCATTCTCCTAGATACTCTAATTGCCTAATAGCTTCCATCACTTCCTCTGTTATTTTACCAGTCATTCCCAGCACATTCTTATAGGCCGTGGGGGGCAATTCGAATTATGTTTTTTCTGGCTGAAACAGATAACGCTACTAACCCCATATGCTCAGGATCATTTAAATGAATTGCCTCTTTCATGGCATGTTCCCTCACTCTTTAAATAGCCTCTTTTAGCTTATACCATTTCTTCTCCTCGGTTGGCCAATATGAGGCGGTAGGATACTTGCGATTATATCCATGGGCCGCCAATTGTAACAAAGACATTTGAGCCTCTCCCACATCGGCCTCTCAAGGAGGGCCTACACGTGGAATATCCTGTATTTGGACTTCCTGATTCAAGAGTGAAAACCTGGCAAAATCCATTGCATCTATATGAAGACCTGCCACCCCTCCATCAAGTAACCTGATCACCCAGGTCAGCAAGGGTTCTCCAGCCCTCTGCTTCAATCATTTCACTATTTCCCCAATTTCTTGCTGTGAATAATCCTCAAGTGCAGTCACAGCTACTTTCCCTCCTCCAGGATTATTGGGATTATGACCCATCCTTATACGTATCACAGGTTGAACAATGACCACTTTACGACCAGATTCCGATTTGGGTAACACCCCTGGTTCTGAACCACTCTCGGTTCTAGTACTATCGAATACATCGCCCTCCCAATGTCAGGATCCCAATCCACCCCTGCGGTAGCAATCACATTTGCTACCTTATGGGAATTCACTCTCCCTCATCTCTTTCTGTATTTATAACTGTGATGGCCTTTGGAATATGATACAAGCACCATGCGGCGGCATACAAACACACTGACACAGAGGATTTCTCTCAACATCTTCCTTTATTTGTTTCCAACAGTGCACTGCCTTTGCCCCGTCCTCCCATATCATATCACTCCCTGACTCCCCCCTCCCTATGCCCAGAACTGTTCTGTCAACATGACACCCCTCCAATTTAAACAGTTACCCAACAGGGGTGATACACAAACAGAAATATAGGGCCTCATTACAACCTGTCAGGTTTGGACAGCGGTGATTCCGTGACGGTGGTAACAAAGTTTCCGTGTCCGCAAGGTTGAGGAAAGACCGTCCGATTAAGTGCTGTCGGTCGCGCGCACCACACGGATGCGGAAACGTTGTTACCGCCATCACGGAAAAAGCCACGGAAATGGACAAAAACCGTGTCCGCCTCCATCGCCACGGACACGGAACCGGAAATACCATGATCGCCAAAACAGGAAACAGAGAGGCGGCCATCATATAAAGCACAATCCATTGCCATCCAGAGTCAGCACAAGCAGAATCCACACTGTGAGAAGGCAAAAGGGACCACCAGCATGTCTGCCAGGATTCCAGCTCAGAGGCAGCGCAAACAGCGCTTTAGTGAGGCGGAGCTAACTGTTCTGGTGGAGCATATAGTGTAGCATGCAGAGATGCTGTTCAGTGCCGATCAACGGCGTGCCACACAGCAGCGGAGGAAGGAAGTGTGGGTGGAAGCAGCACGCATGTGCACTGCTGTGGGCGTGACTGTGAGGAGCATCAAGGACTGCCACAAGCGGTGGGACGACCTCAGGCTGAGGGTTCGGAACCTGATCTCCACACACCGCCAACGCAGCAGTGGGACAGGTGGAGACCCCCTTCCCCACTGAGGGTGCAAGCATGGGAGGAGCGTTGCAGCAGTGTCCTCCACCTTGAGGGCATCCATGGGATCGGGGAGGCTGAGGCAGGAGTGAGCCCACCTGCAGATGCTGGTAAGTGGTGAAACATGAATGCTAATTGAAAATATGTTGATGGCATGACTGGGCTAAAGGACCCATTAACAACCCCCCCCCAAGCAGTGCATGACTGGGCCAAAGGACCCATTAACACCCCCCCCCCCAAGCAGTGCATGACTGGGCCAAAGGACCCATTAACACCCCCCCCCCAAGCAGTGCATGACTGGGCCAAAGGACCCATTAACAACCCCCCCCCCCCCCAAGCAGTGCATGACTGGGCCAAAGGACCCATTAACACCCCCCCACCCAAGCAGTGCATGACTGGGCCAAAGGACCCATTAACAACCCTCCCCCTCCCCCCAAGCAGTGCATGACTGGGCCAAAGGACCCATTAACAACCCCCCCCCCACCCAAGCAGTGCATGACTGGGTCAAAGGACCCATTAACAACCCCCCACCCCCAAGCAGTTCATGACTGGGCCAAAGGACCCATTAACAACCCCCCCCCCCCAAGCAGTGCATGACTGGGCCAAAGGATCCATCATGATCCGTATGGCAACCAATATCACAACAATGCATACCCCCAACAATCAGATGCATGTAACTAACACTATTGAATGATCAACCTGTATGATGCATGTGATGCACCCATCAGCCACCACCACAACACTAATTGCATGTCCTCTGTGTCCCCACAGCCGTATCAAGTGAAAGTCATACTGCACAACAGGCCAGGCAATCTGCACCGGCACGTGTCCAAGCCACCGCCCCTGCACAGGAGGATGCTGCCAGCAGTTCGGCATCTCTGCCCCCAGTACCAACTGCAACAAATGTGCCGGCCACCACCACCAACATCCCCAGCATCTCCACGCTGCCTGAGTTAACACAGGTGCCACGGGAACCCATCATGCCCATCCAAACCAACACAAAAGGCAGCTGCACTGCAGAGGAGGCGGCTTGTAGTGACAACAGTGCCCTGGCAGAGCACTCTGATACTGGGCCACAGGGGGAGATGCCCACATTTGATGACCTGGGATCCTTCCATCAGCTGGAGTTTAGCCCCACATCACTCCGAAGTCCTATGGGGTCACCCACCCCATCTATGGCAGAGCTTAATTCCCGCATGCAGTGGATGGAGGAGCAGCAGGCTACCCTCACCCAGCTGGAGGAGAGGCAGCTCAAGGAATCTAGGCTGCAGAGGGAGTGCTACAATACGTCAGTGCGTCGCCTATCAAGGTCCATTGGACGCTTTGCCAGCACTATAGTCATCCTGGCACGCCATGTGCGGGAGGGTAATGACAACACCTCCAGGCTCATAGAGTCCATGTTGATTGGGCAACAGGCAAATATTGCACGTATGCCATCTATACCTTATTCTGTGCCATCCAATACCACCACCCCATTCAGCTCCACTACTGCCAGTCCAAGGAGGCGCTTGAGTCGGCTAACAGGGCTCTCGGGCAAGAATGCACAGGTACAGAAGCACACACGGAATTGATGGCATGTGTGTGGGGCACTGCAGGACACACGTGGACTTGAAGGGTGTGAGGGGTGGGTACATTTGGGTGGTGGGGGAGGTTGTTTTGGGTGTTTGAACATTGGGGCCTGGGTGGGGATGGGTACGTTTGGCTGGTGGGGGAGGTTGTTTTGGGTGTTTGAACATTGGGGCCTGGGTGGGGGTGGGTACGTTTGGGTGGTGGGTGGACACGGGTGTGTAGCTTCCCTAACCATTGCACCTCCTTCCCTGTTGTTAATTCATCAATATATCATCATTTGAAATCAAAACATACATGTGTGGACATCTATCATTTCATTTGCAGTACAACAAATAATTTATTGTCATCACCATGTCCATGCATTGCTGTGAATGTGCTGTGTCTCAAAAGTAAATGCGAATCAATTCATCCTGTGCTCTTTGGCCATCAAGTGGACCCCCAGGGGGAGGTGGTGCCATCCCATCCCGATCCCCATCTCCATCTCCATCCCCATCCCCATCTTCTTCATCTGCGTCTGGGGGCATTGGGATGTTCCTGCGCAGGCAGAGATTGTGCATCATGGCACATATGAGCGTGATTTTACCCGTCTTCACTGGGCTGTACAGCAGTGATCCGCCAGATCTGCTCAAACAGCGGAACCGGGCCTTCAGCAGTCTGAATGTCCTCTCAATCATTCCACGTGTGCGGACATGTGCCCTATTGCACGCCTCTTCATGCCTGTTCCTTGGTCTCCGTACAGGTGTCATCATCCATGGCGTGAGTGCATATCCAGCATCACCTACATGGGATGTAGATGGGGGGACATGTCAGTGTTTGTGGTATCATGTCTTCATCTGATGCTGTGCTATCTTGTATCATTGTTCATTCATGCATGTGTGCCATGCAGTGGTTGGAAGTGCTTATTGGCCATCACAGTGGATGTAGCCAAATGGATATTGACATACACATTTATGTGCATGTGTACTCTGCCCTGCGGGTGACATTTGATTGTGAGTATGGCATAGTGCAGTGATGTGCACACATGGAAGAGTCACTCGACTGTAATGAAGTAGTTAATGCAGGACGTCTCATTTACTGGCATCATGTGCATTGGGAGGGCAGTGTTCCATTTGTGGGTGGGTGTTTGCAGTGGCACAAGGTGTATGGGACAGTGACAGTATGGGCTGTGTCTGTCATGTGGCAGGGTGTGTACGGGCACACTGTGTTGACCTGTCATGTCTTCCTTTGTGATGTTTGGGATCCGCTGTCTATTTGCTTGATGGCAGGGAGGGTGATGCATGTGCGGTCACAGCGGCACACTCACATTGCTCATTGGCCTGGAGACACACACACCACTTCAACAGGGTCGGAGCATTGTCAGCTGTACTCACCTAATAGCCATGTGGTTTGTCCAGCATAGCGTTCCATGTACCGTGGCAATGTGGAATTCCGCAGTACCATTGAGTCATGGGTTGAGCCTGGGAAACGTGCGCAGCAGTGTGTAATCAGTAGCGTGGCATCACATACCATATGTACATTCAACGAGTGATACTGTTTCCTATTGTGAACACCATCTCAATTGCATGTGGTACTGTCAGCTCAATGTGGGTGCAGTCAACTGCACCTATGCAATTTGGCATGCCTGCTATTGCATGGAAAGCCAACTTGGTGCCAATGACCTTGGCGCAACAGGGCATCCAGTACCTGTAACAGGATTTTTGAATAACAGGGTTGTGATATGCTGTGCAGCTCACCGACTGTGTGTTGATAGGTGCAAGTGCCAAGGAAATGCCGCACAGACACAACCTTCAGGAGGGGGGTGGCGGTGGGGGTGTCTATGTGGCTGCTGATGTTGCCTTCAATCATGGCAGTGATGTACAGGATTGTTGGACGGTCCAGCCGGTATAGTGTGTGGATCTGTCCTGGGGTAAGGTTGCAGGGTGAGGCCCTGATGCGTGGTATTGCAGGCTGCCTGCGGGGTTGTGCCGGCTGGACAATGGGGTTTGCCATAGGTGCAGGGTTGGCTGGTTGGCGCCTGCGCCTCCTCCGCCTCCGCCTCCTCCTCTGCACCATTACTGCTATCATGTGCAGTGCTGCCTGTTGGTTGAGTAGGCCCAGTCCAAGTGCTACTAGAGCTGCTGCCTGCATGGTTCTCTGTTGTGTTGGGCTGGGTGTGGCCCTTTTGTATGCTCTCAGTGTGCTGCTGGGTCCAGCTGGGCTGATTTGGTGCACCTGTGCCCTGATTCAGTTCAGCAGGCACTGTTTAACGTCATGTTCGTGGTGGCGTCGGTACCGCCAGCGTGATCGCGGCTTTAACGCCATTTTTCTGGCGGTGTTTCCGTGTCTGCGCTAGTTGTGATGCTCGCGGTGTTTCGTATTGCCGGTAATGGAGGGGTTTCCGTGCAGGTGGACTTTACGGGACCCTTAACTCTGCGGTGGCGGTTGGTGGAGGTGCTATTTCCGGGGCCGCGGGTCATGATTGGGCGGAAGTGGAAACGGTGCCGGTATGGTTTTACCAGCGGCGTTAACTCCGGACCGGTGTACTTGTAATGAGGCCCATAGTCTGCTAGCCCATTTCTTCAATAAGGCTGCAAAGCTTATTCCTAGCTCTATGAGGTCTGGAATTGAAGCGTTCAGCTGAGCTGCTCGCTCCAGGTCCCTCCCCAGGGTCTTCCCGGCCGGATGCTTCAGAGTACTCCTGGTCCCCTTTGTAAGGGTCATTGGACAGGTAGTCCAGTGGTATCTCCACTCGCCTACTGAACCTCCTCAACCCAGAGAGGGGAACCTTCTTCAAATGCGAGGAATTCCGCATTGTCGACCCTTGGTCTCCTTGTGCCATGATCATGGAGCCCTTCTTTTCCAAGATGATCAGAGGTTCCTTGTGAAATGCTGCAGTGTGTTTGTGAGCCTGTGGTTGCTTCACTGTGACTATATCCGCTACGGCCATTTGGGAATCGCAGGCCTTCCTCCGACCATCCGCATATGTCTTCATGCGACATTTGGCATCATGATCCCTTTCTCTTATCTCGGTGTCTATTCTCGAATTGTCCTCCGGTGAAGCGGCTTGTGTCAACCGGTTCCTGATGTCTCTTCTGAACATTATCTCCTCTGGGGTTTTCTCCGTGGAGCTGTGTGGGGTGCTTCGGTAGTCCCACAGTAGTTGGTGGAGTACTTGTTCATAGGGTTGCCCCATGAGCCGAGACACCTGTAGTGCCCTCTTCAGATTTGCCATAAAACGGTTGATCATGCCATTGGCCTGTGGCCAGAGTGGCGTGTCCCTGTGATGGTGAAACCCCATGTATTCGCCAAATTTTGTAAAACTCTGTCCATTGAACGGGGACCCATTGTCTGTCTTCACCTTCTGGTGAACGCTGTACGCCGTGAAAATGCGGTCCAACACAGGGATGACATGGTGGGCTAAAGTGGATGCTATAATCTGTGCTTCTGGATATCTATAATATTCGCCCATGATGGCCAATACATATCTTTTCACTTCAATAGGGCCAAAGAAATCAGCCACCACAGCCTCTCATATACCCCCTGGAAATTCATACATTCTCAGTGCCTCTGGATGCTGATTTGGAATGAGGAGGCACCACATGGGACATTGTTTCAGTAACTCGTCCACCATGGTGTCCAGTTGTGGAAACCGCACCCTCTGGCGCAGGATGTGCTTTGTGGAAACCAAACCCTGATGTCCCTCGTGGGCCAGTTCTATCACCTTTCTTTGCAGAGATGCCGGGATCACCACCTTGTGGCCATTTAATAGAAGGTTGTCTTCAGAGAGAGCTAGTTCCTCCTTCACTTGGAGTAGTCTGTCCACCTCCCGCCATACTTCCTCTGATGCCAAACTTCCTCTTTCTTTGGCCCTCCGCCACTGACCAGATCTGAGCCCCTCACACACGATTTGGCATGCCTGGTCTGATTCTACTTCTTGGGCCAGGTGTGTTGACCCTATGCCTTCAGGTATCGCCTGCAGGATCAGGTATCGGAGGTCTCTGTCTGCTACCGATGGCTCAGGGTTACATCCGCTTCTGGGATGTCTCAACAAGAAGTCGGCTGGGTTTTCATCCTTCCCAGGTCTATGTACAATTTCTAAGGAATAGTCCTGCAGCCAGAGCCCCCACCTTGCACTGCTGGGTGGCATCTTGGCATTTGGGTTAACATAAAGAAATAAGATTGCTTGATGGTCGGTTACCAGTCAAAATGGCTTCCCGTAAAGGAATAAATGTAAGTGCTTACATGCCCACACTACTGCATGTAAGCACTTACATTTCCTTTTCCGCCTGAGAATAAGCCTGCTTGGTGACTTAGAGGCTTCTGCTCGCATACGCGACGATGTGGGTCTGCATCAGGTCCTCCAAGTCAATCTGAGCCAGAATGGCACCAAGTCCCACCGGACTTTAATTTACTGTTAGCATCATTCTCCACTCTGAATCATAATATGACATATTTCCGGCTTGCGCCACTCTTTCTCGTATGATCTCGAAGGCCCGTTGACAGTCTTCTGACCAGTGAAGTACTGCATTCTGCTTAGTCAATGCTCTGAGTGGCTCGCTGACTGCGGCAAAGTCTTTTATGTACCTCGTGCAGTAACTGGGGAATCCAAGAAAAGATCTGAGTTCCGAGACGTTGGTCGGTGGTGGTGACTCATTGAGCACAGCCACTTTGTCGTGATCGTGCGGCATGCCGTTTTCGGAAAAACATGGGACCAAAAAATGTCAGGGTGCCTTTCCTAAACTCACACTTCTCCTGGTTGAGAGTGAGGTTGGATGCTTCAAGAGCCATGCATACCTTGGCTAGTGTTTCGTCGTGTTTACTGACATCCGTTCCGAACACCAGGATATCATTTCTATTGTTTATACAGTTAAGAATGTGCTTCATCACATTGTGGATTTCTGCCTGGAATATCTTTGGGGCTGAGCAGACCCCGAAGCTCAACCTCTTATACCTGTATAGTCCCAGGTGGGTGACGAATGTCGTGATGTTCCGGCTCTTGTGACTAATTACCAACTGGTGGTAGCCCTTATTCAAGTCCAATTTTGAAAAGACCTTGGCTCCGTTCAGCAAATTAATCATATCTGTGATACGTGGGGCCATGTGCCTTTCCCTTAAAATAGCCTGATTCGGCCTTCTCATGTCCACGCACAGTCTGATAGTATCAGAGCTTTTCTTCGCACTGGGACGATGGTTGAAACCCATGTGGTGGGGCGCCTGGCTGGCTCGATGATGTCCTGTTCAATGAGCTTGTGTAGTTCATTCTCCACTTTCCTCTGGATATTCACTGGTATGCCACTGTTGTGTTGGGCTATGGGCCGCATTTGTTCATCAATGTTTTCCTATGCCTCTGAACAGGTTTGGGTACAAGTATTTTATCATGATGACTGGATCTATGTACGTACGCACCACACTCTTGTAGAGCACATGTATTAGACCCATATCAATTGCAGTTTTAAAGCTGAGTACACAGCAACTCTCGCTCCCTGTCGCAAGCAAGTGCAACAGTACTCTTTTCTCTTGTCCCTTGTACCGACACAAACCTTCAAATTATCGTAGACACTTGAGGGGTGTTGTGGCTTTGTATAGATATATATCGTCTGTTGCTGGGTTTAGTTTTGGACTTCACGGCAGTACCTTGAACACTCTCTCACTGACCACATTCACAGTAGCCCCGGAGTCTATGAGGAATTCGGTGGGTCTTTCGTTGAATTTCATGACCAGTGTTGGACTGTGCTCGGTGGCCACTGGGTTGCCCAGTGGATATACATAGGCCTTCTTCCGATGTTCGCTTCCTGAGGAGCTGAATTCTGGTTCAAATGGGGACTGTTCCACCAGGTAGCGCACGTGGCGCCTGGACTGGCGCTCGGGTCTCATGCGGGTGACATACCGTCTTCTTTGCCTCCTCTCTCTCCTGTGTCTCTCGTCTCCAGAGTCTGGTTTTTTCAGCTCAGGGTCCTTGTGTATCATCGGGCATTTGATGTAGGCCCTGCTACCTGTGGTGCCGAGGGCAGAGGTCTGGGTTTGTACCTGGGAAACGATTCTTGGCCTCAATTTCTCCCCTTCTCTCTCGGCAGTCGGCATACAACCTTAAAATTACCTTCTTCACCACACGTGATGCAACGCTGGCCGATCGCCGGGCATGTTCCTTCATGTGGATACTCAAATCCACATTTGAAGCAGAATGGTTCTTCCTGTCTACTATCCAGTTGTAATCCATGTAGTGCCTCCGCAGGCGCTGCAGTGTTAAAACGTTCCACTTGAAAGTCCACTGCTCTTTCCGCTCTGGCGAGTGTCAATATTTTGTCCAGAGTGCAGGCCTTCTGTAGCAACTTTGAGATTCACACCCTGGGATGATTTGCGACTGCAGCGCTTCAGTACTTAGCAAAGACGCAATGTTTCATCTTGATCCTCAACCTCATGATGTAGGTGTCCATTGTCTTGCCCTTTGCCTGCTTGGTGCTGTGGAATAAGTGCCGCTCGTAGTCCACGTTGGTGTGTGGGGTGAAATAGGCCGACAGTGCCCTTTTAAGATCTTGTATAGAGTCAATTGTCATCGCGGGCATCTCATCTATGATGTCCCGTGTTGCTGTGCCAACTGCCAGCTTAAGAAGACACTTTTGCCTCTTTTCATCAATAGGCTCTGTGGCCCCCATGTACAAGTCAAAGTTCATTATCCATCTGGCCCACCTTGGCCCCATGTTGCTTGTGTTGGTAACATCAAAAGCACCCAGCATCTGTGTTGATAGAGCATCTGGCAGCCTTTATGGGGTTTGTTCCTGCTGAACTGCTGGCCCCAGCGCCTGTGCACCCTGTCCTCCCTCTTGATTCGACATTGCCCTTTGCTACACTGTAGTTCTTCTTATGGTTTGGGCCTCTTGGGTGATTCCAGCCCACAGGGCCGCCAAAGCACTGTGTTAATGGTGGTCCCTGTGGGACATCAGAGGGAAGTGCCACTGCTCCAATGCCGGCTTTCCAGCAAAAGCACCATCGTGGCCTTCCTTCCTTTCCCTGACTCATCGGCTTATCAACAGGATCATTGCCATGGCCCGGGCGCATCAGCTGCTTGATGAGATCATTAGAACGCGGCCATGGCACTGCATACACCACGTGTGGCCTCTGTCACATTACCACAGCCTTGCCGTGAGGTCTCTGCTCCCTCGTTTCGGACTGTAATCACGGGCCGCTGTGTCTCCCTAGCATCCACGTCTCTCTGTTCTGTCAAGCGGGACACGCGCTGACAGCATGACCCTCTTCATTGCCAATGTGATGGCCTCAGGAATATGACAGGCGCACCATGTGGCGCCGTAAAAACACACTGACACAGAGGATTTCTCTCAATGTCTTCCTTTATTTGTTTCCAACAGTGCCCAGCCTTTGCCCCACCCTCCCACATCATATTCCTCCCTGCCTCCTACCTCCCCGTGCCCCAGAACTGGTCTGTTAACAACACAATAACAAGCAGCCCTCACAGAGGCACACTCGGCTACCACCTGATATTTGTCTGCTTTATCATGATACAATTTCACCTGGAGCTGCTGCATCAATGCAAGTTGTTTTTCAGCAGCCAGCTCTTTTTCCAATTGCAGGACATTTGCCTGTAATTCCACATTCTGCTGATGTATTTTTCCCAAGGCATGTAACAGGATCCATCCTCTCCTACATAGAGCTGAACACTCCTTCCCTTTTCCCCCCAGCACTCGTTGCAGACAACCCACAACTTCAGCCGGACTCTCCTCTCCTATACTGGTGTCCCATTCCTCGCTCAAACCCGCACCATGCCCAAGTCTGTACGACTTCGTCATACAGACTCTTAGTCCATCCCGGAATAGTCACCTCAGGACAGCCTGTGGAAATTTCACGTCCCTATCGTTAATACCTCACCACACACTATTCACTTTCCAAACTATTGCCTCTCCGAGTCCAATATCTTTTGCGTATATAAAATTGGCAGGGATCTTTGGCACAAAGACCCTGCTCACATCGCCAATTGTTTTGCTTTATCTTGGCCATTTTGGGAGACCTCGTGCTTACACCCCCCTGACCCTTGCAAAAATCAGTTATTGGCAATCAGGAAGGCAAAGAATTACACATAAAACGTTGGTTATAATGATAATATAAATGGCTCGTTATAGGCCTTTTATTCACTCATAACATACGTGAAGAAAAGGAAACACATAGGCCCTCATTACGACCCTGGCAGATTTTTTCCGCCATCGGCGGACTTTTCCGCCATGGCGTAAAGTCCGTTTACGCCATGGCGGATGGCGGATTTACCGCCCCATTCCGAGGTCGGCGGGGCGGTAAGTCCCCATTGACCCATTTACCCTTCCCCATTCCCATTTCGGCCCCATAGGGCTCAATGGGAGTGGGGAAGGCGTTAATTACGCCACCGTACATTACGGTGGCGTAATTAACACCAAGGTCCCATAGCGCCATGGATTTTTACGCCCGCAAAAAGCGGGCGGAAAAGTGACCATGGCGCTATGGGAACTCGTAGTTGGCGGTAAGGGGTCGGCGCAGCTAACGCTGGCGCAAACCCCTTACCGCCAGGGTCGTAATGAGGGCCATAGACAGTTATACATAGACATAGAAAAAGTGCATCCTGTTAGGATAGTTGCAGAAGACATCTTAATCTTGGCCACCACAACGCTGCTTAGTCCCACAGCAGGTAGGCAAAGAGATCACTTGTACTAACGGAGTCTGGAGCTGAGTGTCCTCCATCTCACCAAGACTGCATCAACCGGGGTCCAAATTCTAACTGCTTGCCGAAGAGAAGAACCTCTTCTCTTTAGGGGGCTACTTTCGATTTATGCCCCTCTTGGGTTACCAGACTGCCCTTGTCCGAAAGAGCAGGCAATAAACATGAGGAGCAAAGAGTGGAATATTCCAGCTAGAAGCAGAAAAAACGCAACTTCTCTCCTTGCTTTTTTTATTCCCTGTACCCCTTATCACTGCACCTGCAGATCGCTCTGACTCCCTTTCTGGCTTGTCCTTCTGCGGACAATACAACTATTCTTCCTGGCTTGGTCATCTAACATTAATATGTGACCTTGTCTTCCCTGCAGAAAAATATGTTTACTTGCTGAGCCCACGAAAATGTAGGCTTTCATTGATGTTTCATTGCGGCAAATGGAAGTAAATGTACAAGATGGCTGCGCATCAGTGCCATGTTTTTTGGCTCATTTTCGCAAACACGCACTACAGATACAAACCTCCATTGCCCATCTAGGGCCAAACATTTGCAATTCCTAACTAACCAGGAGATCTACTTTTAATGCATTGATGTCAGACTTTTTGATTTGAATATAGACTAATCATAGTGGTATTTTTATATCCACTGCTACTGTGATAAGGTTTCTACCCTTATCTTTTTGATGTTCAATACTCCTCATATGCTCATAATTCTGCAGACCTTGTCTGGAAAGTAATGCATGCCTTATTCCCCCTTTATCCTGTACAGACATGTCTGAGGAATTGTAGTCAAAAACAGTAGTGTAAACGAAGACAATATAACCATTCTCTGGAGGTTTCTCCAATGCATGCTCTTGTGACATCCCTGTTTCTCTAAGCACACCATCAGGTGTCCGTTGCCTTGAATGTAGCTGGTGGTGTGGCTCAGGAGAGATTGCTGTGGAGCCCTGAGTCCAGCGATATGTATGGAGGCATTCATTGGCCCGGCAACACCAAGAAGCATTCTCTACTGGTTGCTGGTTGAACACTGGTGTTCAATGAGGAGTCCAGCTGCTCACTCCGACTAGGCACTTTAGGTTATCAGGTTCTCTTACCCACCCTGTAGCTTCATAGTATTTAATTAGGAAAAAAAAATGAAGAAAACGGCAATAAGTAGTTTCAGTGGGCCCACTCTGATTCAGAGCTCAAGGACTTGTGGCCATCTTGAGTGCGCTCATGAACATCCTCCCCAAATGTCTGCTGTTCAAACCAATATAGACGCTTTAATGGAATACCTGTTCAGAGGGTGGCTACACTTAGATTTTTGATGTTTGCTATGAAAAAGGATGCTGCCGTTCTCTGTCAGAAACTGTGCTTTGATAAACAAGCATCTCCTTTCAATGTTCTATGATAAAAACAAGTATAGTGCAACTTTACTGGACTCTGTCTACTGACATACCAAATACTGAAATTTAATTTGGCTGCATAGCTGTTACAGAGTAGTATGTGCATTCCTGAAACAGCCTGCTGGCATTCCATATGTTGCAACAGCCCATGGCTGGCATTAACAGTGGGCTCCCATGATTCAAACTACAGGCAATTGTATATCACCTTTGCCTAGTGTCAGAACGTTGCTAAAATGTAAACATAAAACTATGCTTTCTTCAGTATTGGGCCAGTAAGGAAATTCAATTATAACTGCCAAACCCCATTTATATAATTGTATTGCCCACTAATTTCTTTTATAACGATACGGTTTAAAAAGAAAATACTTTTCGCAACAATGTTCATGAACCAAACCTACTTGTTTTCTGTGATTCTTGCTGCTGTCAGAGCTCTCTCTGTATTGCCATCTGGAGCAGGGATATTCACCCATAAAAGGTGGTGTACCCAGCCCTGTATGTGCCCCACTGCTTGAGAGGGATTGTCAGCTTCCTAGGAGGACAAACGATAAACTCAGGGGTAGCGTGGGAGCTGGGTAATTCAAGGGGATTTTGATGATGAATTTACTCCATGGGGATAATTACTGGAGTATTTATGATCCCTGACAGACAAGGGAGGGGGGAAGTATAGTGTAGCAGAGGAAGGGATGTGTACACTGGAAGATGCCCCCCCCTATCTTAAAAATGCCTTCACCAGACTTCTTGCCTGTGAGTCCCCTAACTTTCCGCACACATGGAGCACTGAGAGCTCACATCAGAAGGCACACCCCGTGTTACAGCAGCAAGGATTGGCCTCTGGCAGAGGCTTGGAATTCACTAATTCACTGTTACAAACGATCAATATAAGGGGGTGAGACCCCCCCACTTAATGGAATCTTCTTTGAATCATCTTTACGGGCCCACCTTCCTGAAGCTTCTTACAAGATTTTACTGAAACCTTCCCGGGTTAAAGGCTTCCCAAAGTCCCAAGCCATTCACGTGAAGATGAGTATTTCCAAGGAGGGTGCAGACCTTCTCCCTAACTGCTTCAGGGGGAAATTTGAAGTGACCTACTGTTGAAAAGGCCTGACTGCAGCTGGACACTGGTACCCAGGACCCTGGGAAAGCCTTGTAAGTGTTCCTAGTCACCTTCATGGCTGGGTAAGGCAGAAGACAAATTCACTTTCGTCAGATACCCAGTGGAGGGTCTCATAACATCCTCAGGGCCAAGAGATGCTGCCTTTGGCCCTTTCTGTGATTGTGAACTGATTGGAGCTGCTGGGAGTGTTCTGAATGCCTTTGAGCTGGCCTAATTAAGCGAGCTCACCCCAGAATTCAAATTGCCGCGCCAGGCATTGAAAATTAATCAAACCTTCTAATCGTTTTTGCGACAGCTTCCATAAGAATCCTGTTTCTTGGTGAAAACCATGCATTTCATTCACTGTCTCTTGGGTTGTGGCTTACTGGCTAGTTAACGCTTTCTTACATTTTTTCGTTTGCAACAGTGTACAACCAATATCCTTCATTACTGTTTCTGACTTCTCCATCAATGTCACATTCTCTTCTATACTTCTCACTAGCTCTGCTCGTCTTGTTCATGTGCTTGTGTCAATTGTAAGGTGAGTTGATGTATTTTATGAATCACAGCGTCCTTGCTGTTTGATTATTTCTATTGTAGCTGGTCAAATTCAGCTTGCAAATCTACATCCTTTATCATGAGTTTTGCAGCTGTTTACTTTGAGTTGTTTTTTTTATGTTTGAAATGTCATATATTAATACATTTGTGTACATGGTGTGATCACCTAATGTATTCTTTAATTTATCATGTGTCTGTAAACATTGGCTACGTGTGTCATTAATATACAAAGTTTCTCACTGTAAGCATTGTGTGGCTTCACTGCACACTTTCAATTTGTCTTGTAGTGTCTCAAAGAGACTGTGTTGTTTCTGAAGTGACACCTGACTGATTCAGGGACTCATATAATGTCCTCATCTCTCTGATCACCGACTTGATGAAAGAGTGTTAATTCTGCTGATATATTTTTGTCAGTTTACCGTGATTGCGTATAGTAAGATTCCCTTTAAGCTGATCTGTCCTCCACCAACATGAGGTGGAAAAAAAGATGACATGTAAGATTCAGAAGCATATGCTTTTCTTCTTTATTAGTGAAAGTCATGCACAGCTTCTGTAATGTCTGTTATCAAGGGCGTTCTTCTTCCTAAATGTTTGCTCCTACTTTCCCTCTTTTGCTTTTGTATTTACATGACTCTAGATCCTGCATCACTCACTACTCAATCATGGGCCACTTTTTAATCTACTGTGATGTTCCAGAACATCTTTCGACTGGACATTTGATCACAAATCACAATCATTCTTTTTTGATTATTACTATGTAACCAAATAATAGACCCACATGTCCGACTTTTAAATGACTACAGCAAAATATCTTATAACGCGATATTTGATCACAAATCACAATCAATACTGATGAATTATTAATCTATTAACAAATAAAATATCCACCTGAATTATATTTCTCCCTTCCAAAATTCCATATTTTATCAAAGCACACATCCATACAAATATATGTGGCTTTTTCAGTTACCTCTTTTTTTTTCAAAACACAAATTGTCTGCTTTATAAGATTATCTGTTAGACACCATGCAATTCAACACAACAATGCAACTTCACAAATATCTGTGATCTTGGGCACGACCTGTGTTACGCATTGCATCCATGTGTTGACATCAGTCACATTGTACTTTCTTCAGCCCAGATTTCTGTAATAACTTTGGACCTCATTGAAAGTTGGACGGTATTCCAGCCATAAATCCATTGGATTACCACCCAACGGAATTACCGTTGCTGCCACTTGGTCTAGTGGATTAACTGCCAGATTCAAGTGGTGGCAGCGGTGTTGGAACCCATTAATTTGGAGTTCATGGGACCCCATTGTAGATTTTGGCAGAATTACTGCTGGTGGAATTACTGTTGAGGTAACTCTGCCGATTATGCTGATATTCCAGCAGAAAGTGGGGGGATTTACCTCCAGCATTTTGCTGGAGGTAAATCCAGGGCCAAACCCATAGTATGGCAGAGCCGGAAAGGTGATGCTAAAGCCGTTACCACTACTTTTATTCCGCAACACCATACTTGTATAGAGGCCTATAAAATACATCTTAGTTTTCAAGATTCATTTTTACAGAGAATTGCCCCCTGCTTTAACACTCACCATCATGACAATCGCAACCCAAAATTCAGGGACAAGAAACATGCAGATGCTAATCTAAATATTCTATTTAATTTAAAATAATAAATCAAAGAAATTATAGGCGACTCATAACTTTGAAAGCTGGGGAAGTCACCTATAGTTTTCAGTACAAATAGAGGCAGCGTATCTACAGAAAGGAAACACAACTCGCCCAGTATTATCTAGGCAATACATTCAAACATCTATTCTAGACACTTTATGTAATTTTATTCAACATGAATATTCAAGTTATCCCCAATCGTCGGCATCACATTTCAAAGAAATCATTAAATATTCTCAGCAGAAATGTACATATATATTTCTCTTAATTTTCTCTAATACAATCAACAAGGGTGTGTATCAGAGAAACACATTGGATTCACCTACTACATTCTTATTCAAGGGCTAATTCTAGTCAGGATGTCCAGTGCATACTTGACGCTCAACCCTTCCAAGTCTGGATTCCTAATCCTCATCAACAAGACCGAACACCAAGACATACAGACCTGGATATCAACATTGAACCTTGAGGGCTTCACACCCGAGCTCACCTCCTGCGCCAAGTCCCTCGGGTTGCACATCGACAAATACCTCTCCTTCAGGACACACATAGCTAATAAACCTCAGACAGCTTGGTATCATCTCTCCCTCCTTTGGAAAGTCAAGTCCTTCCTCCCTCAGACAGTTTTAGATCCATCATTTAAGTACTGGTCCAGTCCCACCAGGATGGGGCAGTGCCCTCCTTGAAGGCCTCCCATTGTCTTCCCTTATGCCCCTGAGAAGTGTCCTGAATGCAGCTGTACGCCTCTTCAAGGGCCTACGCAGATAAAACCATATCACCCTGGCCCTCATCGACCTTCAATGGCTCCCACTACATGCATGCATCACCTTCAAGTCTTCATCATCAGTAAGGCAGTCGCTCTCAAATCAACCACCTATCTTGTGGATAAACTCAGCATCTCCAGCAGACAGTGCACCACCAGAAGCCAGAACACATACAGACTTGAAATCAGCTGCTGCAAAAAGGAAAGGACCAAAAGACAAGCCCCAAGACTATGGACTCTCCACCCAGTCAGCATCAGACTTGCCCCCACACTCCTACAATTCAGAAAAGAACTCAAGACCCACCTCTTCACGGAGTCTCTCCTCCTCCACACATAGGCCATCATGTCACCCCTCCGCGCCACATGCCTTGCTAGACACTGTCTGCCGTTCTCCTCCCCACCACCCTGTATAGCTCTACCCCTCCTTTGTTTCCCTATGTATCCTACCCCCGCTGTATATCTGTTCTCTTGTTACCTCTGGAAAGTGCTCCGTTATGTATCTGTACTGCTGTATACCTCTGTAAAGCACTCCATTTCTTCACGAAGTTAGGTCCATGCTCAATAAATACCATAATATTAATAATAATAATAAAACATGTAGACAATTGATGGTTTCTGGTTTGGACATGTATGTAACCTAGAAGGTGTGATATGTATGGCTATTTAGTCTACAGGCTTGGTTTTAGGATATAAGCTTTTTTTTGGAGAGCACACGTTCTTGATTCATTTGAAGGGTCACACAAGCATGGTAGTATACATTTGAGATATAAAAGGAATCTACACATCATTTAATTAAGCATTAGCATCTATTTAAGGTGAATCCTTTTTTTCTGTGCAATGTTATTTTGAAAAATGACATGGGATATTTTATTTAAATTGATATTATTTCTTCGGACTAAAGGGGATAAACTAACCTTCTTGCCATTCCACTTTAAGGAGTTGAAATCTCTATTCAGATTTTCACAGGTCAAGAAAAGTATCAATTGGTGCAAATCTGTGAATCACGCTGTACATCATGTCACAAATGCAGATATAAAGTTGCTCTTGTGAAACCATGGGGATTCATCAAAATGTTTAGTTTAGTTTGTTTATTTGTATAGCGCTCCAAGCCCGTGGGCATCTAGGTGCATAATGTGGCTGCTGTCGGAGAATAATATGACCTTGGCAATCATACATTCTGGGGAATACTATTTTAAATACACTTCTGCAAATGTCCCTTACAGGCCCAGTGCCCATTTAGTGGCATGTCTTGTAAAGATTTTCCCTTAAAGACTTTAATTTGCTATAAGGGGTTCTACAATGTCTTGGGACGCCCAGTTCAGATAAGAACAGCAACAGCTGCATGCAGCTCTGTCAAGTAAGATCTACTCCCAGTCCGTCCCTTGCTTTCAAACTAACTCTCAGGGTTTCTGATACTTTGGTTCTTTCATGAGAAAGCTTTCTGATTTTGGCTCCCGCTGGAGAAGGGCTCCTTAATGAGGACTTCTATTAGGCACTTCGAGGTGGCACCCCAATCAGCACTTCTCCAGTTGGACAAGCTTCCTTCCCCTGCATATCTCCCAAGAACTCGCCATATTTCTTGGGTGTTTGACCTTATGTTAGGACTACTGCCAGTTCATGGTCAGTTTGGAAAAGGTGGAGGAAAAGACATCCATATGGTCTCAGTGCTCCCTCAAGATGGCGTGCCATTTATTCTATCGGGAGAACTTGCTGCAGCGCTCCAGTCTTTTACGAGTAGGCCACCAGAAACTGCTGTGCCTCTCAGAACAGACTCCTTCGGATAGCATATAGGAGAAGCTCACCGGAAACCACTTGCATCGCTACTCATCTGTGGGATGGTGTTGTAATTCCCCTTCTTGTACCTTTCCAGCCTTTTGCTCGCCCACTTGGCTCCACTGTTCTGTCTCGCAGCTCGCTGCCTTGGGTGTTCTCCCTCTTGGCTCTCGTTTCTGTGTTCTCCTTGGTTCCCTATCCTCGGGCATTCCCTCCTGCTTCTTAACACACTGTTGCCCTGCCTTAGGTGTTCTGCCTGACTGCCTTCCACCTGTTTTCTCATCCTACGGAGTCTTCTTGTGGCTCTCCGTATTCTACTACTGCATTCCCATATCAACCTCATCTGGATTACTGGCATTCATCTGAATCTGTCTTTAGCATTCCGCATGTCAAGATCTTTCAGAATTCCGATATACTCATCTGCTACGGATCGTGGTTTTCCCCTCACAAGGTTTCCCCATTGTACTTTGTCCATTAGGCACCCTCTTTCCCGTGATTACCTCCGGGAGATTGGATGCTTATAGTGGCTTTGTTCCGCTTTCTGCATCACGCTGCAACCCCCAGACCTCCAGACCTCCTGTTGGATTTCAGGTCAGTCTTGGGCACTGCATGCATTCCAGCAGGACCTGACATTACTGACAGTTGGGAAAGATGGATCAGATGCAGCAGGCATTAGCTGCCCTTCAAGATCTCACTTGAAGAGTGAGAACTCCACATTACGTCAGATCAATGCTGCTGGACCAGCTTGTTTTGACCTCCCACCGGCTTCTTTGCACTCTGGGAAATATGATGGGAACCCCAAGAAGTTGAAAGAGTTCCTGAAATCATGGGTGGTGCAGATTACATTAAAACCCTCATTATTCCCTACTGACTGGTCAAAGGTTAGTTTTTTGGTGTCAAATCTGGCAGGGGGCCCTGGCTTGGGCTACTCCCCTGGTTGTCTCCAGTAACCAAGTACTGGATTCATACCCAGCTTTCATAAACTGCCTACAGGCTATGCTTAGTCACCAGGAGCTCACCTTTACCTCCCAGGAGAATCTACTGGACCTGAAACAAGGGTCTCAGGATGCCCTTTCTTATATTACATGCGACAATTAAATGGCCTCTGGGACAACATGGCTGGGACGGTGCCCTAGTGCCTTTTTTCCACTGGGGACTGTCTGAAGAATTGTAGGACAAAGTGTCCTGTGTGCCCAGCCCCCCAAATTTAAAGGAGATGAATACTCTGGTCCTGCAGTTAGACTTTCGCATGCAAGTGTGACATTCTGAGAAACAAAAGGGATGCCTGTCCAGGACCTTGGAACCTCCTCGTTCTAGCCCACACCACCTTCCAGAGGATGAACGCATGCAAATTGGCATGACCATAGGTCCATTAACTCCCGAAGAAAGGAATTGATGAAGGACACAGGGCCTCTGCATGTATTGCGCTTCAAACAAACACTTGGTGAAGGAGTGTCCTATAGCTCCGCCTAGACAGGCAGGAAACGCAAGACCCCGGCCATAGTGGGAACCACAATGCAGGGTGAAGCTGCCTGTTCCCAGGCACTGAACTATCAGTATACCATCATGGTGGTCCTCAAGGTGCATCTACAAGTGGAAGGGGATCACATCTCTGATGTCCCTGTCCTCATAGACTGCAGGGCAGCACGGAACCTTTTGGACGATCAGTGGGTGATAGAGCATCAAGTTACACTTGAACTCACTCCAGTAATGATTCCCCTAGAAGGTGTTGATGTCTCGCCATTGTCTTCCGGCCCTATTAAGGAACACACCTCTGAAATCTTAATGCATCTTTCTTGCCACACTGAGTCTATACTTTTTAACTTGATCAAAGTCACACATTACCACATTATATTGGGGTTACCTTGCCTCAGACACCACAATCCATTCATTAACTGTCCAGCTGGGACCTTGTTTATAGGTTCAGAATACTGCCTCTTTCATTCTTTGGGACAGGGGGTTATTGGCTTTCATAATCATATCGACTCAAAAGACTGCCTCTTTCTGCAGACTTTGCAAGAGGAATATTAGAGCTTTCAGTAAGTTTTTTCTGAGGAAGAATTTAAGGAGCATCCTCCACATCGACCAGAGGACTGTTCTATAGACATTATACCCCATATACATGTACCATTTGGGAGAATGTATACCCTTTCGGAACCTGAGAAGGAAACCCTAAAGACATATCTACAGCCCAATCTCAAGAATGGGTTAGTATCTGAATCAAGGTCTCCTGCTGGGGCTTCAATGTTTTTCATACCTAAAAAGAACACCTCAGAGCTTTGTGCAGGTATTGACTATCAGGGACAGAACAAGATCACTATCAAGGATAAATATCCACTCCCCTTGATACCTGATATCCTGAAGCCGTCCGGTGGGCTTCGGTTTTAACCAAGCTTGACTTAAGGGGCCCATACTATCTTCTCTGGATTTGTAGTGGTGACGAGTGGAAAACAGTATTCCGAACCCCCTTCGGCCACTACGAGTACCGTATCATGCCCTTTGGTATGGCTAATGCCCCTGTGGTTTTCCAGAGATTCATGGACCATCTATTTGCTGACCTCATGTTGTCGTGTATTTAGATAACATTTTGGTCTTTTCTAAAACTCTCCAGGAACATTGCGCTCACGTCACAGAAGTCTTATCTCGTCCGTTGAAGAACAAATTGTGTGCTAAACTGGAGAAATGTCAGTTCCATCTATCCTCAGTGAGCATATATAAGGTTTGTGCTCTATGTTGCTGGAACTTCTAGGGATCCCCAAAAGGTGTAGGCTATCGTCCAATGGAAGGAACCCTGACCAGTGAAGGATATCCAAAGGTTTCTGGGTTTCACTAACTTTTACAGGAAGTTCATCCCTAATTTTTCCTTGGCGATACTTTCTTTAGTGGCCTTGCTAAAAAATGGGTCTCGATTAATATGTAATGACATTGTGAGGTCAGCATTTTACAACCTCAAGGACCATTTCATACGCGCTCCTATATTACGGTTGCCGGAAAAAACCCAACCATTTATCTTGGAGGCTGATGCTTCCAATGCTGCTATTGGAGCAGTTTTGAAACATACAGTTCAGGATGATACAGTGCATCCAGTTGCATACATGTCACAATCATTATCAACCGCTGAACAGAACTACATTGTTTTAGAGAAGGAACCTTTGGCCATTAAGAGGGCATGTAAGGAATGGTGTCACTTGTTGCTGGGTTCCAGGCACCAGGTCATTGTAAGGACGGACCATCACAATATGAAAGTACTACAACAGCATGAGTCAGAACAGAACAGTCAGAACAGTGTCAGAACAGCCGCCAATCTGCTGGCCATATTGCTTTTCACTATTTGATATTGTCTTTACATTCTTCCCTGTTGTTGAGAACCAAATGGCTGGCGCCTTATCACGGATAGATTCTGCATCCAGGGAGTTGCTTCCCAAGTCATCATTCTTGTTTGTTGTTGCCACATTTTTACAATAAATGTGGCAGTCTACCCATCTTCCAGATCCTGTAATACTCAAAATGAAGGCACTTCACAACCTTCAATAAGAGCAGGGATTGTTTTTTCATCGACAAGCTCTCTATGTTCCTACCACCGATCTTCAACAAGAAGTTCTGACTATTTGTCACAACCTTAAATCAGCAGGACATCGAGGAACTGGCGTCACCCAGTATAACATCAAGAGACATTTCTGGTGGCCAGGATTTCTGAGAAATGTACAAGAATACATCACAGCCTGTACAATCTGTCAACAGATTAAAATACCATGCAGACTTCCCATGGGAAAGGTGATCCAGCCTGCCTTACCCACACAACCATGGCAACATATTAGTACCGACTTTATAGTAGATCTACTTCTTTCTAATGACCAAACCACCACAATGGTCATGGTGGATTCTCTCACTAAGATGGCCCCTTTTATACCCTTACCTCAAATACCATTGGCACAAGAAATGGCAAAAACATTCTTGCAAAACACATTTCTTTTCCATGGTCTACCTTCCACCATACTTCTGGACCGAGGTCCTCAATACATGCCTACTTATTGGACTCATTTGTGTAAGCTATTAAGAATTAAAAGAACCTTAACCTCAGTATACCATTCACACTCCAACGGTCAGACTGAAAGACTGAATCAATCTCTGGAGGAATACTTACAGTGCTTTTCCTCTTCCTCACATGATAACTGGGCCTCCTTACTCCGTTATGCCAAAGTTGCATAAAACAACTCCACGCATATCACGATCGGAGTCAGCCCTTTTTTCTGTTCATACATATTCCATCCTTAATGCATGCCTACTGTCTCCTGCTCTGAAGGTAAAGTCCCCTCAGTAGAATTTTTTTTGACAAGATCCAAGCAGGCCATGCCAGTGCCTTACGGGCTTTAATGGATGCCAGAGCACCCTGCAAGAAATAGGCAGTTCTCAAACATCTGCAAGCACCCTCCTTGAAGATTGGGGATCAGGTTTGGCTCTCGTCTTGATATTTGCCTAAGCAGTTGGTTCCTTCCAAGCTGTATCCATGCTTTTTTGGACTATTTAAGATCATACAGGTTCAGAGACCACTGTCTTACCAACTTCAATTACCTCCTTCCTGGACCAGAATCCATCCTGTCTTTCACGTATCACAGTTGAAGCCGCACATCACAGATTGCATCCAAAGAAGGGATTGCAGCAGCACACCTTCTACAGTGGCCAATACCTCTGGTCCAGAATAGGAAGTCAAAACCATCTGTGACTCACACTATCGTCGAGGTCGTTTATGTTACCTTATAGATTGGAAGGGATACAGTCCGTCCGATCATACTTGGGAGCCTACAACAGTGGTCCATGCTCCAAACCTGCAGAAATGTTTCCACAGACTACTTCCCTGGAAACCCAGTCCTTTGCCCTCTCAGAGGGGGCATACTGTCAGAACTACTGCCAGTTCATGGTCAGTTTGGCAAAGGTGGAGGAAAAGACATCCGTATGGTCTCGGTGCTCTCTTAAAATGGTGCACCATTTTTCCATCAGGCGCACTTGCCACAGTGCTCCAGTCTTTTAAAAGATGGCCAACGTAAACTGCCATGCTGCTAATCGTCTGTGGCATGGGGCTGTAATTCCCCTTCTTGTACCTTTCCGACCTTTTGCTCGCCCTGCTTGGCTCTGCTGTTCTGTCTCACAGCTCGCTGCCTTGGGCGCTCTCCCACTTGGCTCACGTGTCTGTATTCTCTTTGGTTCCCTATCCTCGGGCATTCTCTACTGCTTCCTTATGCACTGTTGCCCTCCCTTAGGTATTCTGGCCAATCACCTTCCATTTTTTGTACCGTCTTTTTATTATGTGCATCACTTTGGATGAAAGCGCTATATGAGCTCTGTAAAATAATAAATAAAATATAATCTCTTATTACAAGCCAATACAATGTAATTATAGACAGAATTCAACTGGGTGTTAACATAAAATAGTTCAGAAGATGACATCAGGAGTAATATAGTGAGTAAAATACATAGAAGAGCGCGGGATACCTAGAATTTGATAGAAACACGTTACATATACCTCACCATAAGGTTTATCATGTCAGAGGCACAATTCTGTTTTTGGTTATACTGCCCTGCACTGTATCGACCTTCAATTCTTCCTTCCCAGAGCTGGTATGGTAAACATATCTTGTGTGCTCCGTCCCGGGACATTCAGCACCATATTTCTTAGATAACATGTATTTTAAAAATTGCTTTCCACGTTTTCACAGAAAATCACAGTAATAAATTGATTCCATCATCTCACAAGAGCAGGAGAGATTGTCCATAAACAACCACAGCGAGCAGGCCTTTTCTCTTTGCAAATAAAACCATTATTTATTTTTGCACTGAATGCAGGATTAACTGTTTAGCTGCCTAAGTATGCTGCGAAATATAAGATGGCTGTGCTTCAGTATTGGAACATGATACCGAGGACTCATCAGACTGTAATTGGCTTCATGATGAAAATGAGGGATACAATTTTTCAGATCCTGTCACGAGGGAACACAACACATGGGGGATTCAGTGCGTGTTTGGAGGCCGAAGGCATACAAAACAAAGAACATGTGTAACAAAATGACAGCTGCCCGCAGGAGTAGATAAATTAGTAGTGGCTAAACGACCTCCTCGGCAGCCACACTACTGCTAAACCCGCAGTGATCCCAATCATAAATGTGAAACAGGCACAGCCCGAAAGATCTACATCCTTTGCCTCTTCTGGTAGCGCAGGCCGTGGCCAGGCTAAATCTTCATGAGTGGTATGAGCTAATAACTCTAGCAACCCGAACAGCATTGATACAGCAATTGCAAAATAAAAGAATGAGCAAACAATATTCTATGAAAATATAAGACTTTAATCAAGCACGACAAAGCCGCCCCTTTAAAATAAACACAGAGTATGCAGACGTTTATGAAAACGTGGACTCTAACATGATGGGTTGGGCATACAGGCAAAGGATTGCTGCAGCAATGCCAATGTTCAAGCGAATACCATAAACAAGGTGTCTTAAAAGTCAGTATGGTCCTTAAGAAGTGGGTCAAGGGGATAGGACAATTTAAATACCTTCATTATTGTCTTTGGGGCTCAATAGGATTAAGCCAGGCTTTTTCGGCAGCAGCATGGGCTATTTCAGTTCCCGACTGAGGTCGAGTCATGAAGCAGCAGTAACAGGTCCCAATGATGCTGTGCTGTATGGCATTGACATCCTCTTGTGGATAGAAGATGCTAGGAATGACAGGCAATGTCAGGTTATTGGTGCTAGAAGACTTGATGGCCTCAAGGATAGGGAAGCAAAGACTTGCCCTTGGCAGTGAGTGGGTTTGGCTGGCTCAACATGAGATCAGCGCAATGCAGCAGCATCAGGTTTGGTCTCATAGCAACTGGGGATTTGGTTGCAGTGCCAAGTTGAGGATGCTAGAGGCTTGGAAAGTCTCACATGTGGAGAAGACTGAGCTTCGGTATCAGCGTTGAGGGAACACTGATGTGCAGAGGCAGCTGAGCATCGATGTCAAGGATGACCCCAGTGGTTCTGTTGCAGCAGCTTGAACAGTGTCAAAGTTACCCAAACCAGCGTTGAAGCTGTTTGGAGAGTGAGGGAGAGCCAGGGGTTACTTTTTTTGTTCTGTGGTTGCTGGGAGTCCCAATCCAGGACAAGTTGAGTCCTTCAGTTCTGAACTCACGTTTCAGGGAGCTTGGCTGGCATCTACAGAGGATTTTCCACTTCCAATGAACAGGGTCTTGGTTCCAATGTTGCCAACATAGAGGCCTTGGTCGACAGCAGTTCACACCCACTGCTCCCTGGGTATAGTTCAGGAACAGAGCACTCCTCTTCCTTGGATACCTTACGTCTTCACCTCTATGGCCGAGGTCTTTGGAGCAGGATATAATCCCTACCAAGGTCCAGTGATTCCTTTCTGTCCTTGAAGGAGTACAAAGATGAACAAAGCAAGAACGGGTGCCCCCTTAGATTTAAACTCAACATTTCACAGGGGATTGATCCAAAGCAAACCTGCTGTAAGTGGTCCAATCCAGCTTGTTATAACAAGTATCCTTTGTCTTCTGACATCACACCTAGAGTGCCATACCTGCAGGAAATGCGAACGGAGACAGGAAGTGTCAGATATCCCAAACAGAAACCAAGATGGTGAACCCCACTCTCAGCCCATCTCTCCCTTTTAGCTACTGTAACTCTGGCCCCTACATGTGCCTTTTGGCTTCAAAGAGACTTGAGAAATCAGCAACTTGGTGTGAGCATGACTTTATTATGTTAGTGCTATTTTCGGGAGGAGGCATGTCCTTGCTGCATGGGGATCATAAAGCAGAAGCATTGCCATTGTTTCACATAGCAACTGTGGAGACATTCAGATCTGTGGGATGACTCAACCCACTTTGGCTCTGCCATGCAGCATCCCTGTGTTCTGATGGTGCCAGGAACATCCAAATGGCCGCAAAACCCTTGTGCGCGCCAAAACCCCTGAAAATCGTGCTTTGCAAAGCACAAAAAGATGGCTGCCCAATCTGCCATTCATTCTGTCAGTGGTAGAACAGAGATCTCGCTCCTGAAACATGTCACTGGGCTGCACAACATGTGAAGATGGAGTACAGAAGGAAAGGCAGTGCTTTGCTAACTGAAACCCCAAAACCTTGCTTTAAATCACTTTTTCTTTGTTGCTGAAACTGCAGAATGTCGGTACAAAACACCCTCAAACATCCAGAATTCTTGCTGGGTGCTACAATTCACGTAGTATAAGAAATCATTGTGAACATACAATGTCCTGAAACACCAAAAGCATCAAGGGATTTCAACAGCAAAAGTGGCTCTGTGGATCTGTCAAAATCTGGGCGCAGGACCCTCAGCCGCTTGAATGAAAGCTGTCAGGGGCCTGCAGGATTAAAACTTTAAACATGTATAAACTAAAATCAAATATTTGCAAGCTAAGAGGCCTGTTATTGAGAGTAACCCATCTTGTAATTATTTTGATTCCATGGTTTAAAATCTTGAAGAAGTATTTAGCTGTGATTTGATCCCACAAGTTTGTTGTAAGCTAAGGAAAAATGCAACAGAATTAAGCGCTGGTCACTCTGGCATCGGTGGACTCGGCGGTATGCGGCATCCATTTTTTCTCCCAAAATGGCGGTCCATCCCACTTGCAGCAGTCTAGATGTTCGACTCCCAAATGGCAGTTTGACTCCGACCACTGCGCCGCGCACAGCATACCTGGCACTCTCTCCAACAAGCAAATGCGTTGCTACTCTTCTGAAATAATGCTTCAGCGAATTGACTCATACTCGTGGACCTGAAAACTCTTCCCCAGACTTCCCGGAACGAACGCTTACACATACAAAGACTTCTCCTTTGCATTCCCACTCCAATCCTTTTCCAGCTTCTACGGAGGTAAAAGGACCGTGTTAGCTTCTTAGTTCTACTCAACTACTAGTTCTTGCCTAACTCTGTAATCTCCTATCTTTCAGTCCTCTCCTTACAAGAAGCATTACACGACTTTCTGTTAACAGCTTAGATACTATCCAGTTTCGCGTCCCAGGTACATTTCAGTCGGTAGAAACCCAGTCACTATTCCTTCTCACTATCTTGGTCTAACTCTTATTTATTTGATAGTGAAACCTCTCAAGCATCCAGATCTTTGGTCCTTGTGTCATTACTCACTGCATTCAACATTTAAAGGGGTGAATCTCGTCTGCTTCTCTTTTATTTATCTTACTATACCCTTTATTTTACAACAACTTACCATATCCATTTAGTCTTTTCCTGGATAGACATTACCGCCTTGAACCAGCCTTCTGATTAGAAGAAACATCTGAAGCAGACAATACCCAGACGCGCAGGGTTTTATTCCCCTCAAGGGTTTCCCTGGAGTTCTTCTCTCTGCCTGGGGCTTTTCATCACGGGGTGAGAGAGGAGTTTCAGGGGGATTCCTATAGCATCGGTTCTCCTACACTTCAGACACAGACACGTTCCAGTATCCACTCCGCTGGTGAGTCCTTGGGTGAGGGTCCAGTCCTTGCTAAATCTTTGTATATTGCTTGTGTAAAAGTTTTGCAGTGGCTATAATTGTCACAAACCTTACAGTTAGCAACGCCCAAAAAGGAAGAAATATTGAGTGGGGCAGGATTTGGACTCTTGGTAGAGGGCTCCAGCGGACTGTCGATCCCCAAAAATGGACCCAGCCCAGCCACAACAATTGCTGACTACTGTTCAATCATTGACTGCCGAAGTTCAGGCTTTAAAACAGGAAAATGCAATACTTCGCCTTTATATGGGAAGAGCTCCTAGTTGTTCTGAATTGCCTCCCGGGCCGATTCCTGGGGGTTCATATGATGGGGATCCCATAAATTAAAAGCTGTCATAGAAGCTTGTACTGTCCAGTTTTCATTTAAATCCTCATTCTTTCACAATGATCAGGACAAGGTAGGGCACATGATTTCAAATCTAACCGGCCTGCCTTAGCCTGGGCAACCCCATTGGTTGTAGTATGTTCAAATAGGTATAAACAGTCCCTATAATAACATCCTACTCTACTGACAGGGATATCAATATGTATAATACAATAAAGAGTAAGATAACACGTCTTGTTTTACTTACATCCAACCCCCTTTACACAGGAACTCTATAAGGTTTTCCGGCATCACTAGTCCTGACAAAATGGACCGTCTGCTATGATTGATTAAAAAATGTGTATAACAAATTTTTATTCAAATAATTCGAACTGAATTTAAACATAAAACACTACCCTCACCTAACACAGTGTACTAAACACTAAAAAACAGTTACTAAAACATGAAATACAAAGTTCACTTATTTGCATGACACAAAAGATATCACATAACATAACACAAAAAAATCTCAATGTGTCTCTAAAACAACAACCATCCCAACATGTTTCTGTTCTTCACTGCCCAGTTCGGGCGAACATTCTTCAGGGGAAATTTTTTTTAAAAAAAGCATCCACTAATCTCTTCAACACTGTGCTGAAAGGGTAGATTCAAACTTCTATACAGGCAAAGGAAGGAAAGAACCTCCGAGCCTGTAAGAGTAAAAGGAAAAACTAATGAGTTCCAAAAAGAGGGAAAGGAAGTACTACAAAATGTAGAAAAAGAACATGGCATAGAGGTTATGCCACACTCACACGGGTCCCAACAGGGCACCCACAAATTTACCTTTAAATGGTGAAACTTCAAAGCGCATCACAGGATGACAAATTCGCTGGTTTCTCGCCAAATGAGAGACCACTACTTCACAAAAGCGTCATAGTCCGCTAAAGTATCGCCACACCTAAATGAGACAGAACCAATACACAGAGACCACATGCTCTGTTATATCCAGAAAGGGGCTTCAAAATGCAATTACACATGAAAACAGGGCTCCAAATATCATAAAATAAATTACCTTCACAGATGTAGGGATCAAGACTGTAACAAGCAAAGCAGCAATCAACGTGTTTGCAAAGGAGAAATCCACACAGTCAAGCCGTAAAGTATCAATCTGGAAAACAATGGATGCATGGCAATGAACACCATATGTCTGGCATCACCCTTCAACATGTACCGATGGGAGTGCTTTTATTTCACCCTCGTGATTAAGACTAAGTGCCCGTACAATATATAGAATGCAGAAAAAACTTCCATGCTGTCCATCCTACACAACGTGGGGAACCCATGGCAAAAGATAACCAAACTACCCCACGCGTACAGGAAGGGAATGTAACGGCAGTGGGAAAATTATCACACACAGAACCACAATGCTAATGACTCACCTGTACACTCAGAGGGATTAAATCACCCTAATGGCAGCTTCCAAACGCACACAGCCAACACTGAATTCAGTGAAACCAAAAACTGCTGCACACTAACAGTACGTCTATGGTCGTGCGGCAACACAAAGAAAGGACTACACTACTCGGTGTAGGAAGGAAAGTCCATCAAAAGGAAGGGCCATGTTGGAACGGACCCGGCAACATAGAAAAAGGACTACACTACTCAGTGTTGGAAAAAAAGTCCATCAAAGGGAAGGGCCATATTGGAACGGACCTGAAGCCTACTGGTGTAGAACAGATTAGTGGACACCACGAGCACTAAACAGGTGTTTTTTAAAAACAATGATATGCTGGCACCAACACAATATGGTATATGCATCTCACACTGTCAAAAATCATACTTGGCTGACCAAATGCCAATCAATGCTTTCGTTGAGACCTAGCACATTACTCTGTAATTTAAAAATAATTTTTTGCTCTACATTCAATAATTTTCGATCCGTTTCAATTTTGGTATGTCCATGCACCTTTTTCAAAATCAGCCATGTGAAATCATTAAAACCATGTTTCTTTTCAATAAAGTGTTTGACAAGGGGAGCAGTAATCACCTGGTTTTTGAGACAGCTGCGATGTTCCACCATTCGAACTTTACATTGCCTATTCGTTTTTCCCACATAATGTAGGCCACACGGGCAAGTGATTAAATATACAACATTGGCTGTGTTACAATTTGTCATTTCACTGAAGACCCACTTTACATCAGGTAGAATTTGCAATACTCTAGTTTCTTTTGTTTGTCCACACATGCTGCAATTCCCACATGGAAAATGTCCTTTCACTTCAGGCATACCCCACAGTCTAGTTTGTCTAACCTGTGGAGTTCGCATTTCTGTCACATCATTTCTGATTAGAATATTCCGTAGATTCTGACTTTTTCTAAACGCCACTAAAGGAGGCAACACTTCTTTACCACAATAGACTTTCTTCCAAGTTTTCATCACAATGGTTTTGATTTTATAGGACAAATTCGAAAAAGTGTTAACAAAAACAGTGCCAATCTTTTTAGTAGTCTTGTTACTTTTCTCCAGCAATGCCTCGCGATTGTTATTGTAGGCTCTTTTTGAAGCATTTCTTATTACTCTAGACGAATAACCCTTGGCCAACAGT
Organism: Ambystoma mexicanum; assembly: GCF_040938575.1. NCBI lineage: Eukaryota > Metazoa > Chordata > Amphibia > Caudata > Ambystomatidae > Ambystoma > Ambystoma mexicanum. Next base: position 1,025,486,972 of record NC_090928.1, on the reverse strand, counting down.
TTGTTGGTCAATACATCCGCACTTTGAGCAAAATCATCTTTTAGACTACTGTTACGCTTCAGCCTCAAAAATTGTCCGAATGGCAAATTATTCTTTAAATGTTTGGCATGATGGCTGTTGAAGTGTAATAAAGAGTTCCTATCAGTGGTCTTATTGTAGGGCTTCACTTTCAAAAAACCATTGTGATGAAAAATGGTAATGTCTAAAAAATGGGTCTCCAAATCACATATAGACCCAGTAAATTTCAAAAACCGGTTTTGTTGGTTGAGCCATGTCACAAAACTATCAGCCTCTTCTCTTGAGCCATCCCATACAATCAGTATATCATCTATATACCTCAGCCACTTCCTCAAATGATGGATAAAGGGGTTGGTGGCTGGGTATATCACTGTTTTTTCAAAATACTCGACGTAGAGATTAGCTAAATTAGGAGCCATGGCAGCACCCATAGCAGTACCCTCTATCTGTTGAAAAAAAGTACCTTGAAATTGAAAAAAGTTTTGGGTCAAGGAAAACTCCGTACACCACAAAATAAAAGCATTGCTCACAGGATGACCATCCTCTCTATTCATCAACACTTCTTCAACCACCTCTAGTGTGGCTCTTTGGGGTATCACAGTGTACAAAGATTGAATATCCAAGCCTATCAGTAGAGAATGGCCCGGAATAAACTCTATGCTTTCTATTTTGTTAATAGCATCAGTGGTGTCTCTCAAATAACTTTTCATTTTCAAAACAGATGGTCTTAGATAAAAGTCTGCAAATTTGGACAAGGGTTCCAAAATTGAATTAACACCAGATACTATGGGTCTGCCAGGGGGATCAACAAGTCTCTTATGTACTTTGGGCAAGATGTAAAAAACAGGTACCCTTCCGTGATCCCTAATTAGAAATTCACATTCCTGCTTACTGATCATTTCAGCGTCAAACGCTGAAGTCACCTTTTCTTTGATAATATTCATAAGTTTAGCAGAGGGGTCATTAGCAAGTCTCAAATAGCTCACATTATCTGATAGTAGTCTTTCACATTCTCTTACATAATCACTACGATTCATCAACACAATAGCTCCTCCCTTATCCGCTTGTCTGATAATCAAGTTATTATCTTTTGCTAACTTTAGTGCCGATGCTTTTTGTAGCCTACTAAAGTTAGAGTTGCGAGACTTTTCACTGGATTCTAACTTGAAAACCTCTGCCAAAACCTGTCTTTCAAAGACAATGGATTCGGCGGTATGGGAATGACTAGGAGCACAGAACGTAGATGCATTACGCAACCCACTGAAATTGTTGCTGACATATCCTTCATGTTCACTGAAGTATTCGTTCAGACGTACTTTGCGCATAAACGCAAAAAACTCCGTTCTAAATTCAAAAGGATCATGTGATTTAGTAATGACAAAGCTCAGACCCTTATTAAGGGTACTTTCCTCTTCCGAGGAGAGGACATGAGAAGACAAATTTATCACCATTGATTCCTTGTACGACTCCTTGTCCTGACCTGGTTGTCCCAGTCTCCCCGATTCGGGCCTTGTCCTAAAAAAGGCATCTTTTGTCTTTGTCTATTGCCCCCTCTGGGACCCTTTCCTCTTCCTCTACTCACACTTGCCTGTGCTCCAGGATCATTATCTCCTGTCATGCTTTCTTCACTCGAACTGTAGGAAGTATCTCGAAAGTGTACCCGTCTATTATTTCTCGGAGTTTGAGATGTATTGCCAAATTTGTAACCCTCTGTAACAAATGGAAAAGATTTCTCGTGAGAGAAATTGGTAAGATCTTTCTTCAATCTTTTTACCCTTTCTAAAGTGGTATCATTTTTAAAGTCAACTAGTCCTTTTAAATGTTGTTCAAGTTTTACTTTGAAAGAGTCTAAATCAAGCTCTTTTTTAATTTCTTCTTCAAGTTTAGTAATGTCTATTTCTATTTGTTTAGAAACCTCTGTCGCAGTATCAATAATAAGAACTAGCCAATCTCTCCCACACTTATTAGATATATAACTCCATTTCAATTTAAACTCCTTGTTGTCTAAAAATAGACGTGGCTCATTTCTTACTATGAGGCCTTGAGGAAGGGCCTGGTTCTTCAAGTACTCAAGCATAATAGCTCCATGTAATTGAGTACGTATAAGGCGTTTCCTTAATTGGACTGATTCGTCCCATTGGTCGTTGTTATTAACATTAATCTCATTTTCTCCTGTCCCTGCTAGAACAGAAAGTGAGTCTAGCAGTTTCTTAATGTGATCCTCACTGTATGCCAAACACTTGTCTGCGGCCAACGCCATAATGTGGTTCTGGATACTGTACTGAATTGTCTCAGTGTCGTACAATACTTTTATATTAACAACCTACGAGACCACCAGGAGCCTCTATATGTAGTATGTTCAAATAGGTATAAACAGTCCCTATAATAACATCCTACTCTACTGACAGGGATATCAATATGTATAATACAATAAAGAGTAAGATAACACGTCTTGTTTTACTTACATCCAACCGCCTTTACACAGGAACTCTATAAGGTTTTCCGGCATCACTAGTCCTGACAAAATGGACCGTCTGCTATGATTGATTAAAAAATGTGTATAACAAATTTTTATTCAAATAATTCAAACTGAATTTAAACATAAAACACTACCCTCACCTAACACAGTGTACTAAACACTAAAAAACAGTTACTAAAACATGAAATACAAAGTTCACTTATTTGCATGACACAAAAGATATCACATAACATAACACAAAAAAATCTCAATGTGTCTCTAAAACAACAACCATCCCAACATGTTTCTGTTCTTCACTGCCCAGTTCGGGCGAACATTCTTCAGGGGAAATTTTTTTTAAAAAAAGCATCCACTAATCTCTTCAACACCGTGCTGAAAGGGTAGATTCAAACTTCTATACAGGCAAAGGAAGGAAAGAACCTCCGAGCCTGTAAGAGTAAAAGGAAAAACTAATGAGTTCCAAAAAGAGGGAAAGGAAGTACTACAAAATGTAGAAAAAGAACATGGCATAGAGGTTATGCCACACTCACACGGGTCCCAACAGGGCACCCACAAATTTACCTTTAAATGGTGAAACTTCAAAGCGCGTCACAGGATGACAAATTCGCTGGTTTCTCGCCAAATGAGAGACCACTACTTCACAAAAGCGTCATAGTCCGCTAAAGTATCGCCACACCTAAATGAGACAGAACCAATACACAGAGACCACATGCTCTGTTATTTCCAGAAAGGGGCTTCAAAATGCAATTACACATGAAAACAGGGCTCCAAATATCATAAAATAAATTACCTTCACAGATGTAGGGATCAAGACTGTAACAAGCAAAGCAGCAATCAACGTGTTTGCAAAGGAGAAATCCACACAGTCAAGCCGTAAAGTATCAATCTGGAAAACAATGGATGCATGGCAATGAACACCATATGTCTGGCATCACCCTTCAACATGTACCGATGGGAGTGCTTTTATTTCACCCTCGTGATTAAGACTAAGTGCCCGTACAATATATAGAATGCAGAAAAAACTTCCATGCTGTCCATCCTACACAACGTGGGGAACCCAATGCAAAAGATAACCAAACTACCCCACGCGTACAGGAAGGGAATGTAACGGCAGTGGGAAAATTATCACACACAGAACCACAATGCTAATGACTCACCTGTACACTCAGAGGGATTAAATCACTCTAATGGCAGCTTCCAAACGCACACAGCCAACACTGAATTCAGTGAAACCAAAAACTGCTGCACACTAACAGTACGTCTATGGTCGTGCGGCAACACAAAGAAAGGACTACACTACTCGGTGTAGGAAGGAAAGTCCATCAAAAGGAAGGGCCATGTTGGAACGGACCCGGCAACATAGAAAAAGGACTACACTACTCAGTGTTGGAAAAAAAGTCCATCAAAGGGAAGGGCCATATTGGAACGGACCTGAAGCCTACTGGTGTAGAACAGATTAGTGGACACCACGAGCACTAAACAGGTGTTTTTTAAAAACAATGATATGCTGGCACCAACACAATATGGTATATGCATCTCACACTGTCAAAAATCATACTTGGCTGACCAAATGCCAATCAATGCTTTCGTTGAGACCTAGCACATTACTCTGTAATTTAAAAATAATTTTTTGCTCTACATTCAATAATTTTCGATCCGTTTCAATTTTGGTATGTCCATGCACCTTTTTCAAAATCAGCCATGTGAAATCATTAAAACCATGTTTCTTTTCAATAAAGTGTTTGACAAGGGGAGCAGTAATCACCTGGTTTTTGAGACAGCTGCGATGTTCCACCATTCGTTTTCATGTGTAATTGCATTTTGAAGCCCCTTTCTGGATATAACAGAGCATGTGGTCTCTGTGTATTGGTTCTGTCTCATTTAGGTGTGGCGATACTTTAGCGGACTATGACGCTTTTGTGAAGTAGTGGTCTCTCATTTGGCGAGAAACCAGCGAATTTGTCATTCTGTGACGCGCTTTGAAGTTTCACCATTTAAAGGTAAATTTGTGGGTGCCCTGTTGGGACCCGTGTGAGTGTGGCATAACTTCTATGCCATGTTCTTTTTCTACATTTTGTAGTACTTCCTTTCCCTCTTTTTGGAACTCATTAGTTTTTCCTTTTACTCTTACAGGCTCGGAGGTTCTTTCCTTCCTTTGCCTGTATAGAAGTTTGAATCTACCCTTTCAGCACGGTGTTGAAGAGATTAGTGGATGCTTTTTTTTAAAAAAATGTTCCCCTGAAGAATGTTCGCCCGAACTGGGCAGTGAAGAACAGAAACATGTTGGGATGGTTGTTGTTTTAGAGACACATTGAGATTTTTTTGTGTTATGTTATGTGATATCTTTTGTGTCATGCAAATAAGTGAACTTTGTATTTCATGTTTTAGTAACTGTTTTTTAGTGTTTAGTACACTGTGTTAGGTGAGGGTAGTGTTTTATGTTTAAATTCAGTTCGAATTATTTGAATAAAAATTTGTTATACACATTTTTTAATCAATCATAGCAGACGGTCCATTTTGTCAGGACTAGTGATGCCGGAAAACCTTATAGAGTTCCTGTGTAAAGGGGGTTGGATGTAAGTAAAACAAGACGTGTTATCTTACTCTTTATTGTATTATACAATCCCATTGGTTACCATTAATAATCCCTTGTTGGATTCCTACCCTGCCTTTTTGAATAGCATTCGGACCATGTTCGGGAGGCAAGAAATCACCATTTCAGCTCAAGAACAGCTTTTAGATTTCAAACAAGGGTCACAAGACTTATTATCGTATATTACCAGATTCAAACAGTTGGCTGCAGGCACATCCTGGGCTGATGATGCTGTAATCACGATATTTAGAAGAGGACTAAATGAGGAACTAAAGGATGAGGTATCAAGAGTGCCTTGCCCCCGTAATCTCGCAGAACTAATCTCCATTGTGATGCAGATGGATTACCGCTTACAAAAAAGACATAGGGAACGTCATAAAACTAAGAATCCGCGCATTTCTTCTGATCTTCCCTTTTCTACTACCACCAAAGCCCACACAGACGAGCCCAGGCAGATTTGGGCGACACGCGGTCGCTTGACTCCAGATGAACGAAATAGATGTTGTCAACTAAAGCTATGCATGTATTGTGGGGCAAAGGATCATGCGGTGCAAAATTCTCCCATTGCTCCTGTTAGGGGGCAAGGAAATGCGTGCACTCTACCATCAGGGGAACCACGGATAGGGAATTAGTGAAGGTTTCCTCACCGGTACATGTGGACTCTCATATTACAGAAGCCCCTGAACTCCCCATGGTCGTTCTATGCATTACCCTTCTATGGAATACTGCAGAACCTGTGGAGGTGTCTGCCTTAGTAGACTGCAGGGCTGCTGGTAATTTTATTGATTATCTATAGGCGAAATAGATGGGAATACCCAGTTAATTAAAATCCCTAGCTATTCCGGTGGAATCGGTGGACGGAAGTCCACTAGTTTCTGGGCCCATTACCGAACAGACACAACCTCTTTTGATGAAGATAGCCTCCCATAGCGAGACCATCATATTGGATTTCATTCAAACTGCCCATTATCCCATCATACTAGGATTACCCTGGCTTTGGGTTCATAACCCATATATTAACTGGATGGCTAGAACTCTCTTTTTAGGTTCAGCATACTTTTTAGGAAACTGTCTTTCAAGTGGTACCTTGGGTTTTCATCCTGTGTTGTCCTCCCAAGAAAACAAGCCGAACACAGCTGTCCTTAATCATATACAGGGTGTTCATGACATCTATCAGAACTTTCATACGGTATTCTCGAATTCCAAATATGCCAAACTCCCACCTCACCGGAGAGATGACTGTGCTCTCAAATTGGTGGCTGATGCCCCTATTCCATTCGGACGGATGTACGTTTTGTCATCCAGAGAAAAAGAAGTTCTGAAAGATTACCTTCAAAAGAACTTATGTAATGGTCTTATTGCAGAATCTACGTCGCCTGCTGGGGCTTCTTTATTTTTTGTTCCGAAAAAAGACTCTACTGAACTCAGGCCATGCATTGACTATCGTGGATTGAATAAGATCACCATTCCCGATCGTTATCCCATGCTGCTCATCCCTGACATTCTTGAAGCAGTAAAAGGGGCTGTAGACTTTACAAAACTGGATCTCCATGGGGCTTACCATCTTATCCGTATTTGAGCTGGCGACGAATGGAAGACGGCCTTCCGTACACCTTTTGGGCATTATGAGTATCGAGTTATGCCCTTTGGTCTCTCTAATGCCCCTGCCGTATTCCAGCGCTTCATGGATCACATCTTCTCCGATCTCCTTCTTCACTCTGTAATCGTATATCTGAACGACATTCTGGTCTTCCCATCCTCCACGGCTGTACACATGCAACACATCACAGAGGTACTCCAACATCTGTCTGATAACCACCTATATTGTAAATATTGTAAATTGGACAAATGTGAGTTTCACAAGGAAAAGGTGGCGTACCTGGGATACATTTTATCGGCCAATGGAGTAAGCATGGACCCGCAAAAGGTTTCTGCAATTACTGAATGGACGGCTCCTGTCAGTGTTAAAGAACTTCAGAGGTTCCTCGGTTTCACTAATTTTTATCAGCGCTTCATTCCCAATTATTCGGAAAGGATTTTACCAATGACCGCCCTTCTCAAGAAAGGAGCGATTTTCGGTTGGTCAGAAGCAGCTCAATCGTCATTTGAAGCGCTCAAAAAATGCTTTGCATCCAGACCGATTCTTATAACCCCTGATCAAACTAAGAGGTTCATTGTGGAGTCGGATGCATCACACCATGCATTAGGAGCGGTTCCACTACAAGAGAATAACCAGGGAGTGGAATGTCCTGTGGCTTACATGTCCAAGACTCTTTCTCCTTCCGAACGGAATTACACCGTCCTTGAGAAAGAACTGCATGCTATCAAACGGGCCTTCGAGGAATGGCGACATCTTTTGTTGGGAGCTAGTCATGCTATCGAAGTTCGAACCGATCACAGTAACCTCCGTGCCCTATAATATGCCCAGACACGGAACAGTAGACAAACCCGCTGGGCAAATTCTTTTTCTCCTTATGAGATTGTTTTTACTTTTATTCCTGGCAGAATCAATCTCAAGGCTGACACCTTATCAAGAAAAGACAAAACCTTTTCAAGTCCTTTTCGGTCAGAACCCCTCTTTCCCAGAGCCATATTTCTAAAGGTGGTTACTACTTTTTTACAATCCGTCGCAGAATCTACAAAACACCTTCTGGAAGCCAATCCGGATGTCCTAGATAACCTGAAGCTGGTATTGTTCGAAGGGTGTGTCTACCGGGAGAAACGTTTATTGGTTCCTTCAGAAGATCTCAGAAGAACTGTGATGCAATTATGTCATGATTCAGAGATGGCTAGAAACAGAGGCATTGCCAACACTACAGAATTGGTTCTACGACATTTCTGGTGGCCTAATTTAGGCAGAGACATACAGGATTACGTCTCAGCGTGCTCTACCTGTTTACAAACGAAAACCCCACGTTTTGCTCCACTGGGCCTTCTTTCCACGATGCCCATTCCTGTTCGTCCTTGGCAACTTATTTCTACCGATTTTGTGGTGGATCTACCCTTTTCCGAAGGTTGTACGACAATCATGGTGGCCGTGGACTACTTTACGAAAAAGGCTCATTTTATTCCACTTTCTCAGGTTCCCACTGCTGCTCAGATGGCAAGGATCTTCATTGCATGGATATTTTCTCCCTGAGACCATTGTTTCGGATAGAGGGCCACAATATACCTCGCTATACTGGTGCCAGGTATGCAAGAGTCTTAACATCAACAGGGCTCTGAGTTCTGGATTCCACCCACAAACCAATGGTTAGGCAGAGCACCTAAATCAGACTCTTGAAGGATTCTTACGCTGTTATATTTCGGCCTCCCAAGACAACTGGTGCGAATTATTGCCCACGGTAGAATTTGCCTATAATAATTCTAGACATTCTGTACTGAACGCCAGTCCTTTCTTTTGCTCTTATGGTTTCCATCCTACCTGTTTTCCTGTGGGTCTCTCTTCCCCATCTAGGTTTCCTGACATGGACAGTTTACTATTGGATATTCCGGATGGCCAGCGATCTACTCGGACCTCTCTTCTGGCCGCTCAAGAACGTGTCAAATGTTTTGCCGACAGACGCCGTACTCCAGCCCCGCGACTGGTTCCAGGCGATCTTGTATGGTTGGCTTCTTGCTTTCTGCCCGTCACTTGGTGCCTTCTAAGCTGTCACCTAAGTACTTCGGTCCCTTCCCGATTGTACAATGTGTGGGATCCGCTACCTTTCGTCTACGTCTCCCTCCCTCTTGGTCCCGAATTCACCTTGTTTTCCACATTTCCCAGCTGAAGAAGGATGTGGTGGACCGTTTTTCTAGACTCAGGGGTTCTCATCCCCCTCCTGTTTCTATTCCTTCGGGCCCTGAGTTTGAGGTTGCTGGCATTTGTCACTCCCGCTATTACAGGGGCCGCCTTCAATATCTGATTGATTGGCGTGGTTATTCGCAAGCGGAGCGTTCTTGGCAACCCGCTTCTGCTGTCCATGCACCGGGTTTACATTGCCGCTTCTACGGTTGTCATCCTGGTAAGCCGGGTGCCCCGACCCTTCGGAGGGGGCATACTGTCATGCCCTTGGGAGGCACTGGTCACTCTGGCATCGGTGGAATCGACTGTATGTGGCGTCCATGTTTTCTCACAAAATGGCAGTCCTTCCCGCTTGCAGCAGTCTAGATGTTCAACTCCCGAATGGCAGTTTGACTCTGCCCCCTCTACGCCGCACACAGCATACCCTGCGCTCTCTCCAACAAGCAGATGCGTTGCTACTCTTCTGAAACAATGCTTCAGCGAATTGACTCATACTCGCGGACCTGAAAACTCTACCCCAGACTTCCCGGAACAAACGCTTACACATACACAGACTTCTCCTTCGCGTTCCCACTTCAATCCTTTTCCGGCTTATTCGGAGGTAAAAGGACCGTGTTAGCTTCTTAGTTCTACTCAACTACTAGTTCTTGCCTAACTCTGTAATCTCCTATCTTTCAGTCCTCTCCTTACAAGAAGCATTACACGACTTTCTGTTTACAGCTCAGATACTATCCAGTTTTGCGTCCCAGGTACATTTCAGTTCATAGAAACCCAGTCACTATTCCTTCTCACTATCTTGGTCTAACTCTTATTTCTTTGATAGTGAAACCTCTCATGGATCCGGATCTTCGGTCCTTGTGTCATTACCCACTGCATTCAACAATTAAAGGGGTGAATCTTGTCCGCTTCTCTTTTACTTACCTTACTATACCCTTTATTTTACAACAACTTACCATATCCATTTTGTGTTTTCCTGGATAGACATTACCGCCTTGAACCAGCCTTCTGCCTAGAAGAAACATCTGAAGCAGACGATATCCAGATGCGCAGGGTTTTATTCTCCTCGAGAGTTTCCCTGGAGTTCTTCTCTCCACAGGGTGAGAGAGGAGTTTCAAGGGGATTCCTATAGCATCGGTTCTCCTACACTTCAGACACAGACGCGTTCCAGTATCCACTCCGCTGGTGAGTCCTTGGGTGAGGGTCAAGTCCTTGCTAAATCTTTGTATATTGCTTGTGTAAACATTTTGCAGTGGCTATAATTGTCACAAACCTTACAAAACTGGAATAATAGCTTTCCTCACAGAGGCAAGGCCGCCCCCTCCAGCTCCCTCCACCAGGAAATCACACCTAAGTGATAATTATAGGGTGGGGGAAGAACCTGGTCTGCAGTGGGGAAGGAAACAATGAGCAGCTGCAAAGCAGGAAAGGCTAGGTGTGAGGACCGTTGTAAAATGGCCTCTGCCAAGAGAACAGGGAGGAGACTGCTTCTGAACTGCAGGGAGACAGAAGGAGGCAGAGATAAACAGTCATCTGTGGCTGGACATTCACAAATAACATTTTGTTTAAATACATATAACTTGACACTTAAAATTGTCAAAAACACAAAAATAACAGAATTGTAAATCTAATTGTTGGCTGCACATTTCAAGAGGCGGCAAAATCATGTGACATAATTTGGAGCGAAACGGCAGAAAATGTGATTTTACGCTAAATGTGTTTCTGCTAGAAGTATAAAACTTTATACATTTATGCCCATGTTTTACGCGCACACTTTTAGAAATTTGCTGATACATGGGATATTGTTTTCCTGATGAAAAGGGTGAAATTCTGGGAAAAGCAGACACAAGATCCTTCAGCTACGGGGTTTGGAGGAATAGCTGCTGTACAAAATATGTAATCTATATATGTGGTTGTTATAGTGATCATTATTTCAACAGCCAAGCAGTACAGTGCAGCCCGGCTGTATTTTAGTTCCCCTTAGGTTTGTGGGGTTGGTTCTGGTTCTGGAAATTGAGGCCTAGCTGAAAGTGGTTCAGCTATGCAATGGGTTCCGCTTGCCAAGTTTCTGGAGTCTGGAGCAAGGAAGATGGAAAGTTATGCAGCAGGGTGCTCAGCCTGCAATCGGATAGTGGGTGAATCTGTCTCTCCTTTTCTGCCCTCTGCTGTCTCTATTTATGCTCTGCTAAAGGGGGTGTGTGTGCTGGTTTAGCCTAAGCTCGCCCCGTTGACAGGGATTTGTCAGAATCTCCTCTCTACCTTGATAGGAGGAGAAAAACAGTGTGTCATCTTTATGGTGTGGGTTTATGAGGCTTAGAGTCCACCCCTAGCCTCTTGAACTCAAAATCTACTTTTGACACAAAACATATTTACACATATGCAGCCTCTATAACAATAAAAGAGGAAAAGGTCAGCCTTAGAAACAGTGATGGCGCTCTAGGTGGATATCATTGATCAGGTTGACACTTGAAAAAGAGTTTGAGATGCTGCAACTGAGGGATGCCACAGAGGCTGACCTGGGCTCGGAAAACTTGAGAGGAAAAAAGCCCTCCTGTCGCGCTTCTCAAAATTAGGTAATGACACTAATAGTAGATTTCAAAGAGATATTTTATTTGAAGTTATCAGATTCAAGTATAGATAAGACAAACAAGCCTTAACACGGTGGCGAAAGCAAAAGGTAAATCACAAACAGAAAGGTTCTTATATGAGTATTTTGTCCATACACTAGTATGTGATGCTGATACTGGCCCTCATTACGACCCAGGCGGTAAGTTACCGCCTGGGTCGTACCCTTACCACCATGGCGTAAACTATGTTTACGCCATGGTGGTTGGCGGATTTACCGGCCCATTCCAAGGTGAATGGGGTGGTAAATCCCCATTTCCCATTTTACCCTTCCCCATTCCCATTTTCGCCCCATAGGGCATAATGGGAATGGGGAAAGGCGATAATTACGGCACCGTAAATTACAGTGCCGTAATTATCGCCAAGGTCCCTTTGCGGCATGGATTTTAACGGCTGCAAAAAAGCAGCCGTTAAGAGCCATCCCGCAAAGGGAACCTGGTAATCAGGCGTTAAGGGTCGGCGCCGTTTACGGCGCCGTAAACCCCTTAACGCCTGAGTCAGAATGAGGGCCACTGTATCAAAATCCAGTTGGTTTCCAAAATAAAGTGCCCTTAGTTGCGTTCACTAAGTGTTGAGATAATGTTCCTGGTTTCAAGAAAAAAAACAATTTTTTTTAATTTATTGGAGATGATCGAGGCTTAGACCGTCCTAAATTGCTGGCGCTAAATATTCAAAGTAGATTGCACATTGGCTGAAACTTTAATGTACCTAGTTGCCATCACTAAGTTCACTGGTGCTTTGATGAGATCCAGTTAGTTTCCAAATTATAGTATCCTTAGTTGTGTGCACTAATATAAGATGGAGCAAAAGCAAGGTGCTTTGATGAGACCCAGTTAGTTTCCAGGTTGTAGTATCCTTGGTTCTATATACTGATGTGAAACAGAACAAAAGCCAAATAGTTCCTCTATTTGTGTGCACTAGGTGTTGAAATAATACTCTTAGTTTCAAAAAGAAAATGTGTAGATATAGTTGAGGCTTGACATGTCCTTCAAAATACATTGCACATTAGCTGAAACTTTAGGTGTACTTAGTTGTCGTCACTAAGTTCACTGATAGGTCCAACTTAACAATGTAGAACAGAGCAAAGCAAGATGGTTCCTCTAACGATGTACAAGAGAGCAAAGCAAGATGGTTCCTGAACACGTGTTTCCCCACTGCTAATAAACGGTGGTTCTTCAGGATTGTGGTATAGAGCAATGATTTTTTAGAATCTGAGAGGAAGAAGGAGAGTAGAGGTCAGATGGAAGGCAGCATGGTGTCCTATGTTAAGTGACACGTTGTATCTGAATATGATGTCAAGAAGTAAAAATAGAATTTATACTCATTTATGTGTAGGGTCAATGGTGTTGATATAAAGGTTACCACTCTATATAAGAGTGCGTAGTTTGGTCTGTAGCTCAGGTTCTTTTCTGTGGAGAAATGGGTGTTTTTTAGAAAGCTTGTCCCAATACACAATATGACTATGTGTGTCGAATCTCAATATACAATGTTGTTGTATATATGGGCTCAGGTCTAATATTTATAAAATATTTCCATAGAAAGTGAAAATGATGGGAAAGTAAAGATCAAGCTGCAAGTATAAACGAAAAAGTATTAGATAAAGGATAACTGAAAGTGCATAATGTAAAGGTAGTGCGAATTACATGGATTAAAATAGAAAAAGGGGTAAAAGAGACTATATGTAACAGGTTAACTGGAATAATGTTACATAGATTAAAATGGGACTATTCCAGCTTCTTGCTTGGAAAAGAGTTGCTTACCCATAAATGGATGGAGGTCCTGCCCGTTCGGATGCTGCTGCCGTACTGACAAAGTGCGGTATTAGCGAATATATACTATTTTCGCGGGCCGACGCGAGCGTGATGATGTCACGTGCACGCACGTTATTGCGCGATGACGTCATCATGCCCCCGCGACCACGCACTTATGCCGGTTGGCTTGGATATCAGGTGTTTGTGTCTATATATACGTTGAGAAGAATGTGAAGGTACGGAGCTTGAGAAAGGAAAAAAAATAAATAAAATGAGTGAAAAACGTGAGGATACTAGTGTATAGTATTTGGTATATCCACCATAGAGTGGTAGACACACCAAATACTTAAGCTATAAATAAATAACATGGTAGTGACTAAAGCAAGCGAATGCTGATAGGCAAAATGCTGTTCTGGATTGTCACACTATGAGTGCTAAGCCAGGTAATGGCTAAAATACGATGTTATGAGGAAAGATAGATAATGGTCGCAATGGATAGGATTATAAATGTGCTGATACAATAGCACACATGAGTGATGACCTGGTGGTGGCTGTACTAGCTATATTAAGCCTGGTGCTTGCCGAACTTACTGGGTGATGCACGATGGCACTTGAATTGATATTAGTGCTGTATAGTTCGAAAAACAAAATGGAAAACGAAAACAGTGGTTGCAATAAAATGGGATATTAAGAAAGAAAAAAGCACACATCGGTATTAAGCACACATGGATGTTAAAACCTAGTGGTGCCTTACCTATCTAGGTGATGTCCGATGTCACTTGTGATGATATGAGTGTTGTGAGGTCAGAAAGAAGATAAAAGAAAGCAGTGGTTATATTAAATGGAATCATAGGGCAGTCACAGGGATGGAAGAAAGGGAGGGCCATTGCAAGGAAGTATAGCATGAGGTATGTGGAGATCCAAGGAGTAAAGTGAAGAGGATGGTTGGGAGCAAGAGTCTGGAGCAAGGTGGTTCTGAGGAGATGGGAAAATTAAAGACGGGAAGGGTAAAAAGACGTTCAAATGAATCAGAGTATACTAGAGTATTGGTTTACAGAAAGTGACATAATTCCTGGTCGCTGTTTAGACCTGTGTTTTTAAGTGTCCATTAGGTAGATCCAGCAAGCTTCTTGTTGTCTGAGTTTTAGTTCCATGTTACCTCCACGAGGGGCAGGTTTTAATTTGACAATTCCAAAAAATTAAAATTGGTTGATCCGTGTCGGAAGATGTGTTTGCTGAAAATGGGTGGCTAATGAAGATCTTGAGTCCTGATTGATGATTGCCCGAATATGTTCGCTGATTCTGATTTTAAGTTTTCTGATGGTGCTCCCAATGTAGAACTTGTTGCACGGGCACTGAATGGTATATATTCTGAATGTACTGTTACAGTTGATGAGTTGTTGAATGGTGTAGATAGCGCCATTTGGTTTGGTAATGGTAGTTCTGGCATGGTCCGAGTACTTACACATTGAGCATTGTCCACATTTGTAATTGCCTTTAATTGGTTTTTGTAGCCACATGGTTGGTGGATTGAGATTCCTCGTGGCGACATCAGTTTCAAAATGAGGTGGACTTAGTTCATCCTTGAGGGTTTTAGCTTTCTTGAATGTAATTGTTGGTTTGGCATCCAAAAGTGTCGTAAGATCAGGATCTGATTTGAGAATATTCCAATATTTGGTGAGTGTTTTCCGGATACATAGATTGTTGGCACTATAGTTTGTAATGAAGCTGATTTTCCTGTCAATGTTGGTGATGGTTGGGTTAGTTTTAGTTTTGACTTGTAACAATGATTGCCTGGTCCTTGATAAGGATTTCTGGTAGCTTCTCCTGACAAGTTTGGTAGGGTAGCCTCTTGTGATGAATTTTTCTATTGTGGTTTTAGCTTTTTTGGTAAAGCCATCCTCTTTTGTACAATTCCTTTTTACCCTTAAAATTTCACCAAAGGGGATATTGCGAATGATGTGTTTGGGATGGCTGCTGGTTGCATGAAGAATGCTATTGACAGCTGTGGGTTTGGCGTAGAGCGTTGTACAGATGGTATCATTTTCAATGTAGAAGGTAATGTCCAGAAAGTTGATAGCTGTTTGACTGTATTCTGTGGTTAATTTGAGATTGTAGGTATTGTGGTTGAGGTAGTTGAAAAAGTCCTGAAAGGCTGGTATCGTTCCGTTCCAAATTAAGAAGATGTCATCAATGTATCTGGCCCAAAAGATAATATTGTTTAGGTGAGTGAATGATGGATGTTGCCATGCAAATATTCTATTTCAAAATGTCCCATGTACAGATTAGCGTACGGTGGGGCATATTTTGCACCCATGGCAGTTCCTTGTATCTGTCGGTAGAGGGTTTTGTTGAAAGTGAAAATGTTGTTTTGTAGTGTAAATTGAAGAATTTCTAAAATCATGTTATTGTGATCGTTGAAAGAGATGGAATGGGTTTTCAGGAAGTACTCAGTGGTTTTAAGTCCTTTATCATGCAGAATACTGGTATAAAGTAATGTGACATCCATGGTTATCAGCCAATATTCTTTGCTCCAGGGTATGTTGTCTGTGAGTTGAATGATATGGGTTGTGTCTCTGTTGTAGGATGCAAGTGAATTTGCCTGCGGTTGAAGTTGATGGTCTATATATTCTGAAATATGTTCAGTGATAGATCCGATGCCATTGATAATTGGCCTGCTTGATGGTAGTCTTGAGAATTTTTTGTGGACTTTCGGTAGAAAGTAGATCGTTGGTGTTATTGGATGTATTGTTGTCATGTACTTATATTCTTCTTCTGATAGTAGTTCTTGGTCTTTCCAATGGCTCATCATGGTTTTCCAAGTTTCCCCTATTTTGGTGAACGTATTTTCTTGAATTATTTCATAGCAATTGCGGTCTTTGAGATGTGTGAGGGACATTTTTATGTAGTCATCTGTTTTCAGTAACACTATGTTTCCCCCTTTATCTGATGATTTAACAGTAATTTCTTGATTGTTTTTGAGGTCTTTGAGTGCTTGAATTTGTGAAGTTGAAAGGTTGTTGCGTTGTGTTGATTTTCTATGGCAATTGCCGTTGTTGTTGATATAGATATCTCTGAGCTCATTCTGAACTACTTTACAGAAGGTGTCAATAACGTTTTCCGCAGGCAAGATCGGTACAAATTTTGATTTATATTTGAGTTTTGTCTGTATTGCTAAGCCTGAAGCAATGTTTTGTTCCTCGATGAATTGGTATATTGTGAACTGATCATCTTCTTCCGTAATGTTGATTAGATCTACTGTATGTTCGACATGTTTGACAGACAAATCTGATGGTTCAGCAGTATCTTTGGGGGTACGTTTTTTAGCTTCCATGTTTGCAAAAAATGTTTTCAATTTGAGTTTTCTGCAGAAAGAATGCAAGTCAACTACTGTAGAAAAGTAATCGTAGTTATGATCTGGGCAGAAATTGAGCCCCTTATTGAGTGCTTGAGTTAACGATGTTGAAAGTTCAGTTCCAGTGAGATTGATGACTAAATTTTGCGTTGGGTTAAGGGGTTTTGGGATCGAGTCTGCACACCTGTTATTTCTTGACAATCTACGTTTTCCTCCTCTCTTGCCACGTTTGGTCTTGATTGTAGAGTTAAGATAGGGTTTCTTTTTTCTGGCGTTCTGAGATAGTTTCGCATATGTTTCTGTTGTTGAAGTTCTTCTAAAAAAGATGAACCATGTACATTATGTTGTGTTTCTTTGCTCGAAGTTGCAATTTCCGTTGTTGGTGGAGTAGGTAGGGTCGGTTGGGTCAAGCTTCTGTCTTCTAATTCGCTGACGCTGACTGTGTCTGTATCTGATGATAGTGGAGTAACTGGAGGTTTGTTGGATTTGGTGGTGTTAGATTGTCTGTTTCTTGATGCTGTGGTTGGTCTTTTGTTAAATGTATAGACTCTTTTGAATTTATAATCTAATTCGTCCCGTAGGAATTGTCGTTGTTTTTTAATTTTAATTTCTGTTGAATACTTATCAATTATTTCGTCTAGGATTTCATAATGTTTAAAGGTTTTCACTGGTATGTTAAGTTTCTCAATTTTTTCTTTTGTTTGAGTGATTTCTTGTATTAGTCGAATGTGTTTGATTTTAGCATAGTTGATGAGTCTATGTATCATTTCATTCGAATCTAGAATTTCTTCAACATCGTTATCTTCAAAGGGAGGGAAAATACAGACTCTAAGTCCTCGTGGTATTCGTCCTACTTGGAGGTATTTGTCCAAGGATTTAATTTCCCACCCATTTATGGGTAAGCAACTCTTTTCCAAGCAAGAAGCTGGAATAGTCCCATTTTAATCTATGTAACATTATTCCAGTCAACCTGTTACATATAGTCTCTTTTACCCCTTTTTCTATTTTAGTGTATGTAATTCGCACTACCTTTACATTATGCACTTTCAGTTATCCTTTATCTAATACTTCATTTATACTTGCAGCTTGATCTTTACTTTCCCATCATTTTCACTTTCTATGGAAATATTTTATAAATATTAGTCCTGAGCCCATATATACAACAACATCGTATATTGAGATTCGACACACATAGTCATATTGTGTATTGGGACAAGCTTTCTAAAAACACCCACTTCTCCACAGAAAAGAACCTGAGCTACAGACCAAACTAAGAACTTTTATATAGAGTGGTAACCTTTATATCAACACCATTGACCCTACACATAAGTGAGTATAAATTCTATTTTTACTTCTTGACATCATGTTCAGATACAACGTGTCACTTAACATAGGACAACATGCTGCCTTCCATCTGACCTCTACTCTCCTTCTTCCTCTCAGATTCTAAAAAAATCATTGATCTATGCCACAATCCTCCTGAAGAACCGCCGCTTATTAGCGGTGGGGAAACACGTGTTGAGGAACCATCTTGCTTTGCTCTGTTCTACATCGTTAAGTTGGACCTATCAGTGAACTTAGTGACAACAACTAAGTACACCTAAAGTTTCAGCTAATGTGCAATTTATTTTGAAGGACGTTTCAAGCCTCAACTATATCTACACATTTTCTTTTTGAAACTAAGACTATTATTTCAACACCTAGTACTCACAAATAGAGGAACTATTTGGCTTTTGTTCTGTTTCACATCAGTATATACAACCAAGGATACTACAACCTGGAAACTAACTGGATCTCATCAAAGCACCTTGCTTTTGCTCCATTTTATATTAGTGCACACAACTAATGATACTATAATTTGGAAACTAACTGGATCTCATCAAAGCACCAGTGAATTTAGTGATGGCAACTAAGTACATTTAAAGTTTCAGCCAATGTGCAATCTACTTTGAAGATTTAGGGGGTAATTCATAGAATTCAGCGCACAAGTGGCGCACACGGCTGGCGCACAGTGCGCGCGTGCGAATCCCTGCGCCAGCCGCGTGCGCTGAAATCCATTTCCGCGCACAGCGTATTCATGGATTCCAGCCACCAAAACCAGCCGTGGCGCACAATGGCGCAGCGACCCTGCAGCAGCGCCAGTTAGGCCCCCAAGAACGCCTCCCGCGCAGGGAAAAGCCATCAACATACCCAATCCAGCGCAAAGGGCTGCGCTAACCCTGTACCAGCACAGCAAGCGGGCTACGTGTATCACTGGGGTGCGCGGGAAGTACCTCATGCGATTGACCCCGTGCGAGCAGGGTACGCGTATTTCAGGGGTGCGCGGGAAGTTCCACACGCGATTCCATCAGGGTACGTGTATTTCGGGGTGCGCGTGAAGTTCCATACGCAAAATCAGCAGGGTACGTGTATTTTAGGGTGCGCGTGAAGTTCCACACGCGATATCAGCAGGGTAGGTGTATTTCAAGGGTGCGCGGGAAGTTCCACACGCGATTGGCCTGGGCGCGTGTATTTCAGGGGTGCGTGGGAAGTTCCACACGCGAATAGCCTGGGCGCGTGTATTTCAGGGGTGCGCGGGAAGTTCCACACGCGATTGCCCTGGGCGCGGGAAGTTCCACGCGCGATTGGCCTGGGCGCGTGTATTTCAGGGGTGCGCGGGAAGTTCCACACGTGATTGGCCTGGGCGCGGGAAGTTCCACACGCGATTGGCCTGGGCGCGTGTATTTCAGGGGTGCGCGGGAAGTTCCACACACAATTGGCCTGTGCGCGTGTATTTCAGGGGTGCGCGGGAAGTTCCACACGCGATTCCATCAGGGTACGTGTATTTCGGGGTGCGCGTGAAGTTCCACACGCGATTCCATCAGGGTACGTGTATTTCGGGGTGCGCGTGAAGTTCCACACGCGATTCCATCAGGGTATGTGTATTTCGGGGTGCGCGTGAAGTTCCACACGCGATTTCCGCAGGGTACGTGTATTTCAGGAGTGCCAGGGAGTCCTACATGTGATTTGACAGTGTGGGTCCTCCCAGGTGTTCCCTGTACACCCTCCACGGCCCCTGCAGGCAGCCCACACCACAGGGGACTACCCTGCATCCCTGGTCATGTCCCGCAGGCAGCCCACCCAACATGGGCATGCCCCCCAGCAAAGGCACATGTCTCCTTGAACTAATGAGCACCAACTCATGTCCCCTTGCACCCCCACCCCCCAGCACTGTGGGGCACCTGCCAGCAGGCCCCCACCCATGTCCAACTCATGTTCCCCACCACCCCCACACCCCATCACTGTGGGGCACCTGCCAGCAGGCCCCCACCCATGTCCAACTCATGTCTCCCACCACCCCCACCCCCCAGCACTGTGGGGCACCTGCCAGCAGGCCCCCACCCATGTCCAACTCATGTCTCCCACCACCCCCACCCCCCAGCACTGTGGGGCACCTGCCAGCAGGCCCCCACCCATGTCCAACTCATGTCTCCCACCACCCCCACCCCCAGCACTGTGGGGCACCTGCCAGCATGCCCCCACCCATGTCCAACTCATGTCTCCCACCACCCCCACCCCCCAGCACTGTGGGGCACTTGCCAGCAGGCCCCCACCCATGTCCAACTCATGTCCCCCACCCCCTTCACCCCCCCCACCCCCCAGTCACCAGGGGCAGCCTCCACCAGGCCCCCACCCATGTCTCCCAGCACCCCCACCCCCCCAGTCACCAGGGTCAGCCTCCACCAGGCCCCCACCCATGTCTCCCACCACCCCCACCCCCCAGCAGTGCAGGGGCAGCCTCCACCAGGCCCCCACTCATGTCCCCCTGCACCCCCACCCCCCAGCACTGGGGGGCACCTGCCAGCAGGCCCCCACCCATGTCCAACTCATGTCTCCCACCACCCCCACCCCCCAGCACTGTGGGGCACCTGCCAGCAGGCCCCCACCCATGTCCAACTCATGTCTCCCACCACCCCCACCCCCCAGCACTGTGGGGCACCTGCCAGCATGCCCCCACCCATGTCCAACTCATGTCTCCCACCACCCCCACCCCCCAGCACTGAGGGGCACTTGCCAGCAGGCCCCCACCCATGTCCAACTCATGTCCCCCACCCCCTTCACCCCCCCCACCCCCCAGTCACCAGGGGCAGCCTCCACCAGGCCCCCACCCATGTCTCCCAGCACCCCCACCCCCCCAGTCACCAGGGTCAGCCTCCACCAGGCCCCCACCCATGTCTCCCACCACCCCCACCCCCCAGCAGTGCAGGGGCAGCCTCCACCAGGCCCCCACTCATGTCCCCCTGCACCCCCACCCCCCAGCACTGGGGGGCACCTGCCAGCAGGCCCCCACCCATGTCCAACTCATGTCTCCCACCACCCCCACCCCCCAGCACTGTGGGGCACCTGCCAGCAGGCCCCCACCCATGTCCAACTCATGTCTCCCACCACCCCCACCCCCCAGCACTGTGGGGCACCTGCCAGTAGGCCCCCACCCATGTCCAACTCATGTTCCCCACCACCCCCACCCCCAGCACTGTGGGGCACCTGCCAGCAGGCCCCCACCCATGTCCAACTCATGTTCCCCACCACCACCACCCCCAGCACTGTGGGGCACCTGCCAGCAGGACCCCACCCATGTCCAACTCATGTCCCCTTGCAACCCCACCCCCCAGCACTGTGGGGCACCTGCCAGCAGGCCCCCACCCATGACCAACTCATGTCCCCCACCCCCCCACCCCCCACCCCCCCAGTCACCAGGGGCAGCCTCTACCAGGCCCCCACCCATGTCTCCCAGCACCCCCACCCCCCCAGTCACCAGGGGCAGCCTCCACCAGGCCCCCACCCATGTCTCCCACCACCCCCACCCCCCAGCAGTGCAGGGGCAGCCTCCACCAGGCCCCCACTCATGTCCCCCTGCACCCCCACCCCCCAGCACTGTGGGGCACCTGCCAGCAGGCCCCCACCCATGTCCAACTCATGTCTCCCACCACCCCCACCCCCCAGCACTGTGGGGCACCTGCCAGCAGGCCCCCACCCATGTCCAACTCATGTCTCCCACCACCCCCACCCCCCAGCACTGTGGGGCACCTGCCAGAAGGCCCCCACCCATGTCCAACTCATGTTCCCCACCACCCCCACCCCCCAGCACTGTGGGGCACCTGCCAGCAGGCCCCCACCCATGTCCAACTCATGTCTCCCACCACCCCCACCCCCCAGCACTGTGGGGCACCTGCCAGCAGGCCCCCACCCATGTCCAACTCATGTTCCCCACCACCCCCACCCCCCAGCACTGTGGGGCACCTGCCAGCAGGCCCCCACCCATGTCCAACTCATGTTCCCCACCACCCCCACCCCCCAGCACTGTGGGGCACCTGCCAGCAGGCCCCCACCCATGTCCAACTCATGTCTCCCACCACCCCCACCCCCCAGCACTGTGGGGCACCTGCCAGAAGGCCCCCACCCATGTCCAACTCATGTTCCCCACCACCCCCACCCCCCAGCACTGTGGGGCACCTGCCAGCAGGCCCCCACCCATGTCCAACTCATGTCTCCCACCACCCCCACCCCCCAGCACTGTGGGGCACCTGCCAGCAGGCCCCCACCCATGTCCAACTCATGTTCCCCACCACCCCCACCCCCCAGCACTGTGGGGCACCTGCCAGCAGGCCCCCACCCATGTCCAACTCATGTTCCCCACCACCCCCACCCCCCAGCACTGTGGGGCACCTGCCAGCAGGCCCCCACTCATGTCCCACTCATGTCCCCTTGCACCCCCACCCCCCAGCACTGTGGGGCACCTGCCAGCAGGCCCCCAACCATGTCCTCCTGCCCCCAGGTCCTGACGATACACAATCATGGCAGTAATGGGCAGCATACCCAGCACAAACACCCAGCCAAGGATTGCATCCACCCACATAGCAAATGCAATTACATGATACAACCCCAATGGCAAGTATGTAAATGAACACATGTCCGTCACACACACATACACAATGGGTGCAAGTGAATGTCAAAACCCATATCATGACATGCATGAAACCAATGAGAAAATACCACAAAAGAAAGTTATAAAAACATGTATTCTCGAAGAAAATGAAGTAAACAAATCAAACATACAACAATGGGGATAACAAAATAAATTGTCCATGTCCGATAAGTAATGTAAAAAACCAAAAAACAAAGGAATCCAAAACTAATGTTGTCCAAAGCAAAATCATGGTGAAAAAAAATAATGAAAAACCATTGCCTCATGGTGAACACAAATATAAATCAAAAAAATGTATTTTAGAAAATCCAACTATACACAAGAATATTCCAGGGTCCATGAGCCCAACACTATAAATGAATCCTACTACTACCTAATAAAAAAACTATATACAGAAAAGTGGCCATTGTCCGAGCGGTCCAAAAAAATCTCAAAAAATAAAGGAAACCTAACACTAACTAACTAAAGAACTATGTACAATGGCAGCGGGCAAGTCCTGCGGCTCACTCTGTGATGTTGCCGGCCAGGGCATCATCGAACTCCATGTCGATGTCCTGGAGGCGGGACTCTGTCCTGGCCCCGAGGTCTCGCAGGGATAACCCCATGTTCACCTCAAACTCCCTGCGAGCTTCCTCGAGGCACTCAGCCCGCCTCAACGCCCGACGCATGGAGAACTCCGCCCTGACCATGGTGAGCCGCTCCTCTTCCGCCCGCTGCCGCTCCGCACCTATCCGCTGGACCAACTGCTCCCACACGGAAGACACTACCATCCCAGGGTTCTCCTGCCCTCCGGCCGATGCCTGCCCCTCTGATCTTGATGGCCCCGAGCCATGATGCCTCCCACGTCGAGCCTGCTGCTGCCTCCGACGCCACTGCCTCTGCCAGCACGACGGCATCCAGGATGATGGAAACCACCGACGCCGTCGTGCACGTGCCCTGCCCGATGATGCCGTCACATCCTCCATCTGCTGGGGTCCAGTTGCCGTGTTGTCCACCCCTGCTGGACCTCTGACTCCCGACTGTGGCAGGGATGGGATCCCCACCGAGCTGGCTGCATTGGTCAGGGCAGGTCCACAGGGGGCCCTGGTGGCATCTGGGCCGGAAGACGGCAGGGAGAACGACTGGCGTATAGTCTCCACAGAGGAGGAGAGGGCCGCCAGATTGGCCGACACATGCAGGAAACCCCCGAACATGGCCGATCCCAATTGGGCCACGTCGGCACGGTGCTCTTCGTGATGACGTGCGTGCTCCTCCTGGGAAGCACGCACAGCATCACGAATCACAGCCGTGCGCATCGCGACCCCAATCAGGACCTTCTCCACACGGCCAGGGGTCCCCTCGTCCGCAGGTGGAGGGGAGTCAGATGACATGGACATCCCCTCTACCTGCGGACGGGCCTGGGACGGGGCATCCCTGCTGGTGCAAGGTCGTGCACCCACAGGTTCAGGGACAGCGACATGCACAGGCCCCTCCACGGTGACCTGTGCTGCCTCCTGCCCCTGCCCCTGGACTGCACCACTTGCACCAGCAGGGATGCCCCCACCAGGCCCCATGTGCGCCTCAGTGGCGGCCTCCTCCTCCTCTGTGGAAACCACCAACCTGGATGGCTCCTCGCCGTCTACCGCCGTAGCAGGCCCCTGTGGGGGCTCACTCACCCCTTCCGCTGCAGCCGTGGGGGCATCCCCGCCACCTTGCTCCACAGCGCCGTCTCCGCCCTCTCCTTCACTAGCCGCTGCGTAGAGGGAGACATAGAACACAAGCATCAGGGTACTGTACAATGGTCCCCTAGACAGGAAGCAATAGCAGATGAGTGCCACTGTCAAAGTACACTTCCATCATGTCACACCACAACACATGTGTCAGTCCAGGCAAAACACACACAGTGACAGTCATGGTGCGTGCCAAGGACATTTCAATGCATGTCCAATGGACTCTCGAATCATACAATGTAATGGGACTCACATGCATCATGGGTCATGCCTATCACATGCACACACTTCACCTCCATCTGGCCCCGTACACCCCAATCACAGTGCATACAAGGATGACTAGGCTGCATCAGTGAATCTGTACATTGTCACAGACATGTGTCATGCATCCATGGCACTCACAAGTCACAGACACGCAGGTCAGGCACACAGACATGGATACCACATATGCATCTGGCATCAGCACCCATCCCTCGCCCCCACCCATGTCCAGGAACAGAGACTGCCATGCTCTCATGTGTGCGATCTGCACAGGGCTCCCCATGTCGCATTCAAACACATGCAACAACCATGCGGGTCACACATTGCAGGTCGCACATGCATTCCCATGATGTCCCTGCACACATACATGCATACATGGCCTATGTCACACATGCAGGCAAGTATCAGACAACCAGCACACTGCAACATGCCCTGTCTCACACAGCAATGCTTGGCCACTTACCGCTCAACTCCAGACGGGTCTCCCTCTCAAGGACCTGGGCGTGGAGCGCTGGGTGTGCGCGTTCCAGGACCCTCATCTGGATGGAACTCATGCGGCCCGGGCCCCCCTCCACGAGGCGCCGGGCCTTCATGAGGGTCCTGGACCTCAAGTCTTCCCAGCGCTTCTTGACCTTCTGGATGGTGCGGGTTGCCACCCCCTCCGCGTTGATGGCAACCACACAGTCGGCCCAGATCCTCTCCCGTCCTTCCTTGTTGGCGCGGGACGATCCGAAGAGGGCATCATACTGCCCCAGGACTTGCTCCACCAGGACACCAACTTCCGTGGCACTGAAGCTGGTGCCCCTCTGCCCCTCTGCCCCTCTGGCCGGGGGTTGCCGCTGGTGCCAGATGTTGATGTGCCTGACAGGACCCAGTTGCCCACCCACTCCAGGGGCAGGAGTGGGTGGGCAACTGGGTCCTGGGGCTGGGCTGTGGAGCGATGTCATCCGAGTCGGGAGTCTTCTGTTCCAGCAGGGGTGGACACAGCAACTGGACACCTGCAGATGGCTGATGTGCAGGCACCAAATGGCAGGGCACGGTGGCAGCAGGCAGGCAGGCAGGCAGGCAGCAGCAGATGGCACGTGGGAGGCTGCTCAGGGCACTGGGGGGCAGTAATTCGGCCTTCTGGGCAGGAGCGTGGTCTTCCGTGTGTTTTCGCGTGGCCAGCTTGATACGGAGTGATTTGGCACGTGAAAGATCTGCACGTCAGCGTGTAATTCGTGGAAAGGCCCTTAGCGCGTAAGTGCGCCTGCACGCATACGCATTTTCATTGGACAGAAGGCCCCTCAAGTGCAAGCGCCCCTGTGACGTGACGCGTACAGACGTGCATGCGCATTTCAGCGCACGTGAAAAACTGCACGTCCGCGTGTAATACGAGGAAAGGGCCTATGCGCGTAAGTGACGTGACGTGCGCTGGTGTTTCCCTCAATGCACGTGATGACACAACACACGTGGATTTCCACCAATCGCGTGTGAAAGTTCCCGGCACCCCGGAACACACGTACCCAGGCTAATCGCGTGTGGAACTTCCCGGGCACCCCGAAACACACGTACCCAGGCCACTTGCGTGTACGCACACTCCCCTCCGATCACACGCAATGACACTCGGACCGTATCCGAACACGGGAAACACGCGCACGGCAAAAGACGTGCACAGGCGTCAACGCGTCTGCCACGGAAGCGTCCCCGTGCACAGCATAAAAGTGCGCACAAACAACAAACGCGTATATACAGCTACGATGAATGCCCCATTTGTCGCTGCACTGATCGTGGGACACCGCAGGAGGAGGAGAATAGCCAGGGCACGCATTTTCGCAACATGGACAAGCCTTTTTGGGATGCCTGACGACCAGGTCTATGGCAGGTATAGGTTTCCACCCCATATCATCCTAGACCTGGTCAGGGAGTGGGAAGATGACCTCACATCCCCCACCCTTTGCTCCCAAGCATTGAGCCCCTTGGAGAAGGTGCTCAATGTCCTGCATTTTTTGGCCACTGGGTCATTTCAGCGGACCACTGCATAGTGGGGGGGGTCTCACAGGCCACGCAGTCTCGCTGCCTACACCAGGTACTGGAAATCATGACAGCGCGCCCCTCAGTCCGCAGGCACATATACATGCCCAGAACAGCCGCAGAAAGGCAGGCCGTTGTCCTGGATTTTTTCAGGGTGGCACACTTCCCCAAAGTGCTCGGTGCCATAGATTGCACCCATGTGGCCCTACGTCCACCTAGGGCCATTGAGCACATCTACCGAAACCGCAAGCACTGGCATTCCATCAATGTACAGGTGGTATGTGATGCAAAGGGAATCATCACCTCTGTCTATGCAAACTACCCTGGCTCCACCCATGACAGTTTCATATACAGACTGTCCGCCCTGAGCCGGGCCCTGGAAGCTGGGCAGCATGGCGACACATGGCTCCTAGGTCAGTACAAATGCCCTTGCACATGCATGCAAGTCACACACAGACAAATATCCAAACCCTAATAATCTCAACTATTATCATCTCCCCAGGGGACAGAGCCTACCCTCTGAGCAACCACATGATGACGCCAATCCGGAACCCCACCACACCACCCCAGGTAAGATGCAACGCCGCCCATATTGCAACCAGGGGCATAGTGGAGCGCACATTCGGAGTGCTCAAGTCACGTTTCCGCTCCCTTGACCGCTCTGGTGGGCAACTACTCTATGCACCACCAGTAGTGTGCAGGATCATTGTGGCAGCATGTGTCCTGCACAATGTTGCAACACGGCAGGGCGTCCCGGTGGACATGGTGGTGCCCCCACATCCCCAACCACAGGCGCTGCCCATGGGAGGGGACAGGGCACGTGGCGAGGAAGCCCGGACCCAGCTTGTGGCCACATTTTTCACCTAAACTCCCACCCCTGCGGAGTGCACACAGGCCTGGCACATACCAGGTGACAATCGATGATGACAAAGAGACAGTCAACTGTCACAACCTTACCACCCTGAGATAGTTGCCATGGAAGTGCCACATTGTCTGCATCCCTAGCTACTTAAACACAAGCTATCCTGTGTGACCAAAAGGCACACATATGACATATGACATGATATGGGCCATACACAAGTATTCCAAGGCGCAATGAGGCAGGGAGGGGGGAACAAGGGAACACAGAGAACGGTACTACTAGGCCAGGTGTCATTGGGATCGTGCAAGTGCAGGGGTAGGGGGAATGGGAAAAGTGCAAGGGGAAGGGTGGGGGGGAGTCCAGTACAGGGGAAGTAGCCCAAAAAAATAATACATAGGTCGCCTGGTGGCAACTACAAAGGTGAGTGCAGACAAGTGCTGGGAAGGGAGGGCTGTAGGGATAGAGAGACAGTACTGCAGTGCAGGGGTTGCCAGGGAGGCAGTGCAAGTGGAGAGTGGCTGGGCCAGGGACCGAGGTCGGTGAGAGTGGCCCAGTTGCAGCTCCTGTGCAGTTCCAGTGGAGAATTCTGCAAGGGAGAGGCAGACAGTAAGCAGAAGCAAAGAGGAAGGACTTGAGGTGCTTCCAGAACTGGAGATGATTCCCCTCAAGTTCAAGTCAGGCCGGAAGTCTGTTCCAGGGGGAGGGCCCTGCTGCGGAGAGAAATCTACCCCCAGCTAGTTGCTCTGAGAAGCGGATGACACGGACATGCAAGGTGTGCATCACACACACCTGCAAACCAGGCCATGGCCATCACTGTCATGTCACACAAACCCTCCCAAACATCAACATGTCATGGCACGCAATACCCATACACCAATGCAGTAACGATAAGGTACACATTGCCATGTCCTAAATGCACAGTGGCATCGGACACTGCTGCCTGACCCGGGGTCA
This sequence comes from Ambystoma mexicanum, assembly GCF_040938575.1. Lineage (NCBI taxonomy): Eukaryota > Metazoa > Chordata > Amphibia > Caudata > Ambystomatidae > Ambystoma > Ambystoma mexicanum. The sequence goes on along the minus strand of NC_090928.1, from coordinate 1,025,458,606 downwards.
GATGAAATGACAGACCAACAACCTCCCACCCAAAATAAGTCATTTCAAAATGCATTACAACAGTCGTAGACGTAACATCACAATGAATGCCTGTCTACATGCACATCATGCATTGCAAAATCAACACTGCAGCTCATGTGTGCAGTGTCCTACTCCGGCATTACACTGCTCAGTGCACAGCACAGTGAACAGCCATTGTGTGTGATGCACACCCTGAGCATCACATCTAAGTGACAGACCACGTCAAACATCAAATCAGGCATGTACTGGATCCATGATCGGTCACAGAACATGTGCTGCCTGGACACAGTGGGCACCAGAAGGCAAACAGTGTACACGTGTATATGCAAGGGTGGGAGTACATGTAGTGCATCAGAGTGCAAGTGTGTGGTTCTGCAAGGACATGCACTCCACATATGCATGTGCACTCAAGTGACCATCAGTGTTCCCTACATATCACATGTGAACATCCACCATGTGTACACCCCAGCATGTCAAACCACAACTATCCCCTCGCACCTGAAAGGAAAACACAACACATGAACAGGCATTGATCAGCAGAACACAACATGTACATGGGATACCACCATTACTATGTCAGAGTTCCCATCACACTGCAGGGCAAGGCAACAATCAACAACAACCCCCCCTCCCTCACAAATGACCATGACCCACTGAACAACTGCACCTGGGTCATGGAGCCCCCAAACCTCAATTCCACCTGGCCACAGGATCACCTTTACCCTTCGTCACCATCTCCCAACTTGTGTGTAAAAAGATGCCTGAACCCTCAGAATACACACTCATTTCCGAAAACACAAAATCCAAGGCATAAAAACGAACCCAAACACCCTCCAGTAGATGACTTGACGTAGCAGTACCTCACAAAGGCCAAGTACTACCACAATGATGCAACAACCAAGGTAGCACAGCAAAACAATGTCACAACAGGATGTGAGACATGTGTGGTACATGACATAGGATGATGCACCATGAATGGATGTGTACTGTCAGAGGTCCCCTGTACAGGCGCGGGAGTGCCACGAAACAACCACCCCCACCATGTCCCGGGTGCCTGCAAGGTCAAACTCACACAGGCCCCTGAGACCCTGGTGGGGAAGGAGGTTCAGGGATATGCAGTCGGGACAGGTGTTGACACACTGGATGACTGGAATGAGCGGCAGGAGAGGGGAGGTGGAATGACACATGAAACTAGGGAATGCACGAAAATGTACAACCTGCATAAACACATACACAATCCAAACAGACTTGGACATCATTGTCATGGCCTTCTGTAGTCCAGGCTCAGGAGTGATACGAACCAACCACCCCCTCTAGGGTTTTGGCGCCTGCAAGTTCGGGGCTTACACAGGCATCCGCAACCCCAGTGGGGAAAGAGGGTCAGGGAACGTTGCTTGGATAGGCACGGGAAGCAGGAACACCGGGTAGAGGGTACAGGTTTCAAAATTGCATAGGATCCTGGGTGATTAGGGAGAAAATAACATACCAAATTGAACCACACATACATCCATGCATCAGTACACTCCCCAGCAAGCCTATGCAGAGCAGTTTGTAAGAAAAACAACAAGACACTTAGCTCTGGTTTTGAGTGCTGGCCTCCTGCCTGCGCACTCTCAGGTCCGGTTACAGGAGCACTGCAATGCTGCAAAGAGAGACACAGTCAACAACCTGTAAGTGCCAATTGCACAAAAACACAACACCAAACCTGCCCCATAGCAACAGACTACTCTACAAACAGACAATCTGTGGTTGATGCTTCGTACCCATATATAACATCACCCCTGTGACGGGTCATACACAGTCAATGCAGTAAGGCAGCCGCTGCTGGGTGCGTGGCAAATGGAACACCAATGTGTCACAATTCACACAACATGCAATGTTCCCAGGGTAAGCAGACAGACCCATATAGCAAGCCATGACTACAGAGCAAGTTGCGTACCACCATGACCGAAACAAAGTTGGCAGTGCATTTATCATGAAGTACGTGGAAAAGACATGCACTGCACCCGGGTATGTCCCTTGCTGCATGTCCCTGTGAGCTGCCCCTTTCCATGTCTCGGAAGACTACATGGTTGATACAAATGGCTCAATGGACCTTGGTGTACCGGAGGGTATGTGCCACTGCCCCTGCATGTGTCCCAGACAACCCTACTATCAGCAGCCATCAGTCCACAAACACATCTGAGCTGCATTGTGTGCTTCAACACCAATATTCGTCTAAGCTCACCCTCAGTGCTGTGACTAAGCCTGCATGTGCAACTCGCCTGGTGCAAGCTTTGCTGTGTCGTGGCCCCCCTGTGATGCTCACCTTGCCTGGAGTTCCTTGGAACATGTCAGCAGTTCTAGGATGTGGGTCTGCAATCACTGTGCCTCTGCTTCTGCACACATGTGCATGTGGGCACCAACAAATGGGTCCAGAATTCCGTCGTCCAATGGGACATGTCTGCTGGCAAAGGTGCTCTGGAGGCTCATCCCCCTGCAGAAAGGGCATGGAACACATGATTAATGCTTCAGAGTCATCTGTGTGTGTCTCATCAGGCATCTCATTACTTGACCATGTCAGAGCGTCACATCACAAATCACACCATCAGTCCGTCTTTCACCTACAAAGTGTGGAACACTATCTACAGCATGAATTGCAACAAGCACATGTACAGGAAAGAAATGAAACATACTACACAATGCATAGCAATCATTGTCCACATTAATCATGATACACCCCATCTAGCAAAAGCTGAACAGTGGACAATGACACCTAAATCATCCCCACTAGGGGTGTCAACACAAGTCACACAGCACCAGACATGCCACAGATATGACAGTCCAATGCCCTTGTGTAAAATGCTGTAACACCGAACCATCCTTGCGAGCCCATGGATAAGGGAGGCAGGAGTGGCATATGTGAGTCAAGGAACCCAAGCAGCAAACACATACACAAGACAGCCATGAAGGGCCCAGCTGGAACAGACAGTGGATGACTTCAAAAGCCACAAAGCACCGCACCGTCACATGAAAGCACAATAGACTAGCAATTTTAAACTAAATCAACTATTAACTAATTACACTAACTATGGAAAACCTACATTACCTATTTAAACTAACTATCAAACAGAAACTTAACTAACTAAACTAAAAGAAAAATCAAAAATGGCCACATACGACCCGGGGGGGAGGGGAGGCACCCAGGAGGGGGGAGGTACAGGGTGCTGCTCAACATCCACATGCGATGATGCTGAGCCAAAAAAAAAACCTCCATGGGCTCAACGCCTGCACAGCACGACCTATGTGGGAGATAGATGGTCGTCCGAGTCTGGCTCATCCTGGAAAGGAGGACGTGGCACAGTAGCCTGGCCACGCCTAGCCACAGCTTGCCCCTCATCGGCAGCAAGTCTGCCGGACGGGTGAGCCTGGTGCTGTGTGGCGATGTGACGTAGGTCTGCATGCAGAACCTCCCGTGATACACGTGCTTCCTCTTGCAAGGTAGCACGTGTAACACGGAGTTCTTCCTGCAAGGCCTGGCGGACAACCGCTGCACCTCCCGGCAAGCCTGTAGCTCAGCCGAGATGGTACACTCAAGCTGTGCAAACCTCTCCTCTGCCCGCTGCCTCTGGGACATCATAAGGACACCCAGAGTGGATCTGAGGGAAGCATACTCCTCCCTCAAGGCATCCATGTGCGCCTCTGCGTGAGCAGCAATTGCTTGACGCAGCAGAGACTACATTTCAGCCTGGCGTGCCCTGTCTGAGGCCGCCATGCCCAGCCTGAGCGAGCGGGCCGTGGACCGTGCCGCCTGCTGCTGGAGAAGCACCTGCCTAGCAGTGGGGAGCACAGATCGGGCCACACGCTCCATGCTCTCAGCGATGTTCTCCATTGCTGCCCCCTGCCGTTCGGAATTGGCAGTCATGTCTTGCTCCCACTCAGTATACAGCGGTTGCGCGCGGCGACCGCATTGCCGGGCTTGACCCCTGCGGGACCCAAGGACCGGGGGTCCTCGCTGTGTTGGCACCGCCTGCGGCTGCACGACTACATGCCCCCGTCGACGTGATGTCCCAGGCACATCAGTGACTGGTGTGGAGGGTGACCCTGCGTCCCGATCCACCACGGGCGGAGGAACCAAGACTGTCTGATCCCTCAGTGCAGGTGTCGCTGACAGAGGAGTGTCCACATCAGAAACACTCACCCCTGACACATGGACTTGATGGTCATCCAACTCAACATGGACGTCAGAGTCGTCATCAAGGCTGGACTCATAGGCAGCCAGAGACAAGATGGACTGCAGCACTTGGGGGTTTTCGTGGCCTACCACCCCACGACCCCCACTAGTGCCGGGTTGATGTGGTGTTACCAACCCTGGGTCTGGCATGACAACACCATCCTCTGCCTCCATTGCGTCATCACCTGAAAAATAGAGAGGAAAAGGTCAATACACATGTCAGAAGCACACGACACACACACACACCGACAGCAAAGGCATCAGGCAGACATGTGACACACAACATATGACCTGGCATGCATGCTGGGTCTACTTTGAATAGCTTCTGTGATCAGACCTGTTGAAAGGTGGCAGTTTCCATGGAAGTGGGTCTATGCAGTGCAGAAAATGTGTACGCCACTCACTACCTACATGTACAAGCACTACATGGTGTGTGCCAGGAAATGTGAAGGCAGTGCAATGTCAAAATCAGACATCACGTGCATTGTGCATTCAATGTGTACCATGGCCAGAAGCCAAGCACCCCTCCACCCCAGTACCAAAGCAGGGATGCCTATCATGGTATCAAAAGGCTGACCATACACCTGTGTATTGACAGGCAGTGTTGACTGGCATCAACAGCTTCATGTGATTCAAATTACAACACTGCAAATGATGCTGGGACAGTGGGCAGGACACATGATGGAAACTCCGGAGTCCGCCCACGTGTGAAGAAGACACAACAAGAGTTGGACAGAGTCATTGGCCATTGAACAGGCTGAGGCCTGTGAGCCACACAGATTGTCAGAGCCTAAACATGTGTGCAACGCAGGACTGAGGCACAGTTGACATGGGAAGGCTGATGAGATGGCAGGCAATGTATGTAACCAAGGACTGATATTACAGTGATCATCCAGTCAGGGACACATAGGGGCATGCGTGCAATGCACATGGAGCATGAATGGGCACTCATGTCCCTTCGGCACATCTGACCCATGCACAGTACAAGTGAGATACCCTGCATCGAGTACTAAGGCTGTACGACATGGCATATGTCTGGCAGATTCTACGCTGGAAGTTAGCATCTACACAGGACACATGGACAAGAAACTACACATTGGCAAGATTGGAGCAGACCAGTGCAAAGGTGGAACTGGGGTGCAGAGTGGCAGAGGAGGGGCAAGGGAGCATGCCTACATGGAGTCCCGCATGCAGGCAGAGGAGACATGCATGACGGTAGCATTGCATTACTTACACATCAGAACCATGTACACGTCACATGTAGCAGCAATCATGCACAACACATCCCACAAGTGAAACACACACGTCCTCAACAAACACGCATCAACACTCACTGGACTGGGCATCAAAGTCCAGCTTCTCTCCCACTCCTTCGACCAATTCAGGTGGTATGAACTCCGCAATGAGAGCCTCATGCGGAGTGAATTCTTCCTCCTCTGGTGCAGGCCCACCGCCAGTCACCAGAGTCAAGTTGTAATTTGAGGCACGCTTGGCCTTAGTGCTGCGCTTGATGTCATTCCAACGCTTTTTGCACTCCTGCGCCGTGCGCACCTCATGGCCGAATGAACTGACATGTTCCGCAACATGCTTCCAGTGGGTGTCACGTTGTGCAGCCGTGGTCTGACTATTGGCACCCACTAGCATGTCACGGCTGTGGCCCCGCACGTAGTCCACGAGGAAGTCCAGTTCCTGCTTACAGAAAGGCTTCTTCCTCGACGTGCAGGAGGTCGTGGCTGTGTGTGGGGTCCCAGCCTGTGCTGCAGGTGCAACCTTCCTCCTCTTGGACTGTGGCGCAGACCCTGGCTGGCTAATGCCGCCCTGACCAGCATGGCCAGTGGGTTCGGTGGATTGAGCCAAGGGAGTGGCAGGTGGAGGGATGACCAGAGGCCTGACTTGTGTCAGTGGCAGCTGGGTGCCCACTAATGGACCCTGCGCAGCAACATCAGCTGTGGCAGGGTCATTGACCGCAACGGTCCTGGTTGGCAGACTCACAACCGGGGTGCTGTTGGGTGCATCTGCCCCTGCACTTGCCAACACCCGGCTGTTCGGGGCAGCAGATGACATGACTGCCCCAGGGACACGTGTCTTGGTCTGAGCAGCCCGGCGTGCCCCTATGGTTTCCCCCCTGGCCTGTTGGAGATCTACCAAGGGCTCTTCAAGTGCCAACGCAGCCTGCGCTGGCAGACCCTGAGCCTGGGTGGCGGTGTCCACAGCTGCACCTGCAGCTACCACCACCCTTGGGCCCGTGGCAGTCGATGGAATGGACTGCCGGGTCATATGGGTGCCAGTGCCAGATGCAGGAGCTGCATCCCCCGGAACCACAGGGGGTGGTGGCATGGCTGCACCGACACATGGCACAACATTGTGCTCAAGTGGCGCACCCCTGCCTCTTCCCCCTCTGTGGCTGCCCTGGACACCCTGGAGTCCCCCTACTCCCTGGTCACCACAGCCACGTCCCCGACCACGCCCGCCACGAGGAGTACGCCCAGCTGAGGCGCCCTCACCTTTGGTGGCCTCCCAACCATGGCACAGATGTAGTAGTGCTGGCACAGATGGAGTGGTGCCAATGGGAGGTGTACACCACAATTGACCTGGGCAATTGGGGTGAAGGGGGTGGGAAGCAAGATGTTAACAGCCCCCCTGCACATGCAAGGCTGTATGTGACCCCGGTGATGTGGTGACGGGCCACGCAACGCTCAGGCACCCCAAAACGGCAGTAAAACCGTGCCCGCAACCCTGCAGCCTACGTGCGTGGATTGAACCTCCCGCAGTACGCGGTGGCACCCAGTAACACGAATAACGCGTACGCGTGGGACACGCAGGCTACTATGACATCGAAAATGGGTGCGATACACAGGGGCACCCGCAGTGGGAAAAAGAGCGTGTGTGACTCACCGTCTGACTAGCGCGATGCAGAAAAACACGCGTAGCCAATACCCCTGCCAAAAGAAGAGATACGTCCTTGATAGCTGTAAAGTTGTGATGGCGCGCGAAACAACAGGAAGCAGCAACACACGTCGGTCTCCACGAAAGGCATGTACAGCGAACTGCTGGGCCCGCTCACCTTTAACCCGTGCTGAGGGAAACGCACGGGCGCGTCACGTCACTTACGCGCATAGGCCCTTTCCTCGTATTACACGCGGACGTGCAGATTCCACGCGCGCTTACGCGCATGGCCATTTCCTCGTATTACACGCGGACGTGCAGTTTCCACGCGCGCTTACTCGCATTTCCCTTTCCTCGTATTAGACGCTGACGTGCAGATTTTTCACGTGCCAAATCACTCCGTATCAAGCTGCCCACGCGTATGCACACGGAAGACCACGATCCTGCCCAGAAGGCCGAACTACTGCCCCCCAGGGCCCGAGCACGCTCCCACCTGCCATCTGCTGCTGCCTGACTGCCTGCTGCCCACGTGCACTGCCATTTGCTGCCTGCACATCAGCCAGGGGTGCTGTTGCTGTGACCACCCCTGCTGGAACCGAAGACTCCCGACTGGGATTCCATCGCTCCACAGCCCAGCCCCAGGACCCAGTTGCCCACCCACTCCTGCCTCTGGGGTTGTCATGTCGGGGCAAACACCATCTGTGACCACTGACAACCCCCGGCCAGAGAGGCAGAGGGGCACCAGCTTCAGTGCCACCGAAGTTGGTGTCCTGGTGGAGCAAGTCCTGGGGCAGTATGATGCCCTCTTCGGAAGTTCCCGCGCCGACAAGGAAGGACAGACTCCGATCTGGACTGACATCTGACTGCCATCAAGGCGGAGGGGGTGGCAGTCCGCAACTTACAACATGTCAGGAAGCACTGGGAGGACTTCAGGTCCAGGACCCTGAACAAGGGCCGGCGCCTCTTGAAGGCAGCGGATGCCAAGGGGCGCCGGGCCCACTTGTCGGAAGAACAGATGAGGGTCCTGGAAGGCATATCCCCAGCGCTCCACGTCCAGGTCCTAGAGAAGCAGACCCGTCTGGAGTAGAGCGGTGAGTGTACATGCATCCTGATTGTGAGCAGTGCATGTGGTGATTATTCGGTAGTGTGCAGGTTGCAAATCTGTTTGTATGGGGTCGAGTATGGGTGGGGGTGTACAGGGCCGTGAGGCTGACACATGCGAGGGCTGTGATGTGTGAGACATGGATGGTGCTTGTGTGTGTAGGCTTGCATGCCAAATGCAGTTGTGTGGTCACACATGTTTGGATGAATGTGTATGTGAGTAGACATGTCCGTGATGTCACGCATGTATCTTGTTTTCGGCTGCATGTATCAGCACTGTGTACATGTGCATGTGTGTGTATTTGACAAGGGTGCAACAGTGATGCCACATGGATGCATGTGACAGCGGTATGTGGAAGCCTGATTGGCAGATGTGACATGGATGGCCGCCTGAACAGTGCGACACTTGGCAGGGGTGTACACATGCATGCAAGTGTGGTGGTGTGTGTACATGTGTGGTGCACTTCCTGTGTTGCATGTGATGTCTGGCTCACCTTTGGCTGCTCATGCTGTTGTATGTGTATGGATGGTGGTGGCAGTTGCGATATGGCTGTGGTATGGCTCATGTGTGCGAGTTGTAATGACATGTGTGTTGTGGATTGTGAGGACCTGGTGGAGGCTGCCCATGGTGGCTGGGGGGTGGGGGTGATAGGGGACATGAGTGGGGGCCTGGTGGGGGCTGGCCATGGTGGCTGGGGGGTGGGGGTGGTGGGAGACATGGGTGGGGGCCTGGTGGAGGCTGCCCTTGGTGGCTGGGGGTGCAGGGGGACATGCGTTGGGGGGGAGTAGTGCAAGTTGACATGTGGGTTGGCTGGTGGGCATGGCCATGGTGGGTGGGGTGCCTGCATGACATGTGCTGGGTAGGCCCCTGTGGTGTGAGCCACCTGCAGGGGCCGTGGAGGGTGTAGAGGGAACACCTGGGAGGACCCACACATGCAATTCAAGTGTGCTGCTCCCCGCACACCCCTGTAATACACGTACCCTGTTGATATCGCGCACACCTGTAATACACGTACCCTGATGGAATTGCGTGTGTTAGTTCCCGCGCACCCCCGAAACACACGTACCCCGCTCAATCGCGTGTGTCACTTCCCGCGCGCCCCCGAAATCCGCGTAGCCCGCTCCCCCAGGCCCGATCGCGTGAGAAAGTTCACGCGAACCCCTGGAATCCACGTAGCCCGCTCCCCCAGGCCCGATCGCGTGAGAAAGTTCACGCGAACCCCTGAAATACATGTAGCCCGCTCCCCCAGGCCCGATCGCGTGAAAAACTTCACGCGAACCCCTGTAGTACACGTAGCCCGCTCCACCAGGCCCGATCGCGTGAGAAAGTTCACGCGAACCCCTGAAATACACGTAGCCCGCTCCCCCAGGCCCGATCGCGTGAGAAAGTTCACGCGAACCCCTGAAATACACGTAGCCCGCTCCCCCAGGCCCGATCGCGTGAGAAAGTTCACGCGAACCCCTGAAATACACGTAGCCCGCTCCCCCAGGCCCGATCGCGTGAAAAACTTCACGCGAACCCCTGAAATCCACGTAGCCCGCTCCCCCAGGCCCGATCGCGTGAGAAAGTTCACGCGAACCCCTGAAATACACGTAGCCCGCTCCCCCAGGCCCGATCGCGTGAGAAAGTTCACGCGAACCCCTGAAATCCACGTAGCCCGCTCCCCCAGGCCCGATCGCGTGAGTAAGTTCACACGAACCCCCGAAATACACGTGCCCCGCTCGCACAATTGCTGTATGTTGCCACTTTTGTAATGCGCACGGACGCTACCGCCTGCCTTCGTGTGGCGGACGTGTATCGGCTTGTGCGTGTCTTTCGCTGTGCGTGGCTTTGCCCTATTCGGTTCCATGAATACGTGTGGTTCGGGTGCGTGTGGGCGTTCCGTCTGCTTCCCTGCAGTACATCCCCAGTTACGCCCTTGTTTTCGCGAGTTGTTCCCCATTCCGCGCGTTACGCCCCGTGTTCCGCCCACTTTCTGGTGTATGCGCCGAGGTTGTGCGCTTTCACTGTGCGCGTCGCGCACGTCTTTTGGGATGTTGCACTGACGTGTGCGCCATGCACGGGTTTGGCGCACATCCCGAGGTAAACATGCGCAGGGACTTCCATGAATCGCACGCGTGCGCGTGCGCATGTTTTTTTCCGCTTGCGCCTGCTTGCGCCTGCTTGCGCCTGCTTGCGCGTAGATTTTCGGCGCACGTTTGTTCCATGAATCGGCCCCTTAGTGCCAGCAATTTAAGACGGTCTAAGCCTCAATCATCTCCAATAAATAAACATTTTTTGTTTTTTTTCTTGAAACTAGGAACATTATCTCAACACTTAGTGAACGCAACTAAGGGCACTTTATTTTGGAAACCAACTGGATTTCGATACAGTGTCAGCATCACATACTAGTGCATGGACAAAATACTCCTATAAGAACCCTTCTGTTTGTGATTTACCTTTTGCTTTCGCCACAATATTAAGGCTTGTTTGTCTTATCTATACTTGAATCTGATAACTTCAAATAAAATATCTCTTTGAAATCTACTATTAGTGTCATTACCTAATTTTGAGAAGCGCGACAGGAGGGCTTTTTTCCTCTCAAGTTGTCCGAGCCCAGGTCAGCCTCTGTGGCATCCCTCAGTTGCAGCATCTCAAACTCTTTTTCAAGTGTCAACCTGATCAATAATATCCACCTAGAGCGCCATCACTGTTTCTAAGGCTGACCTTTTCCTCTTTTATTGTTATAGAGGGTGCATATGTGTAAATATGTTTTGTGTCAAAAGTAGAATTTGAGTTCAAGAGGCTAGGGGTGGACTCTAAGCCTCATAAACCCACATCATAAAGATGACACACTGTTTTTCTACTCCTATCAAGGTAGAGAGGAGATTCTGACCAATCCCTGTCAAAGGGGCGAGTTTAGGCTAAACCAGCACACACAGCCCCTTTAGCAGAGCATAAATAGAGACAGCAGAGGGCAGAAAAGGAGAGACAGATTCACCCACTATCCGATTGCAGGCTGAGCATCCTGCTGCATAACTTTCCATCTTCCTTGCTCCAGACTCCAGAAACTTGGCAAGCAGAACCCATTGCATAGCTGAACCACTTTCAGCTAGGCCTCAATTTCCAGAACCAACCCCACAAACCTAATCGGAACTAAAATACAGCCGGGCTGCACTGTACTGCTTGGCTGTTGAAATAATGATCACCAGAACCAAAAGGGGCATATCCAATCCAGTACTGTGCGGTGCTGTGACCAGAGTGCATTGCAGATCAGATCCAGTCCTGTGCCGTGCGGTGTCCAGAGTGCCTTGATGCTGCCCAAATCCGGTGTGCCCAGCAGTCTGTCCTGACCAGAATCCCTGACCAGAATCCCTGACCAGAATCTTGACGGTTCCGTTTGAAACACATATAGTGAGTATCCATAGATAGAACTGTGTCACTAGCCTATGTACCATGCTTATTTAATCCCTATCTTAAATCCATCCTATCTTGTTTTCAGAACCTGATATTGTTAGTAGTATTTTTGAATGGTCTGAACTCTCTATCCAATCCCTCCTATCTTTCTCCTGTGCTAGTTTTGTAAAACTATCTCTGCACTGATCTTTTCTCATCTGAAGAAGGCGAGCTCCACTGCAGGCAGTCGCCCTGATCAAGTGGCTGTGTTCCTGTGTGGTATTCATTGTCTTCATAGTTATCCTCTAGTGCAAGAAATCCTTTTTGTCATTTTAAATGTGCATTCCTGTTTCCCATTCTTGCGCCGATCTTGAAAAAACGACCTCCACTAAAACGTCCCTAACTTTCCCAGTTTTTGTGCTAGAAACAAAATTTCAACTTCTGCTTGCAGCTAACATCCACAGTTTTAAATCGCATCTCAAACCGCATCCCAAATCCATAGAATTATCTCATAATAGCGATTATCGCACAGTGAAAAGTTTGCTACGAATTCCGTTTTAGGGAAATTCTTACACGTGTAAAACAGCTTATGATTGCTCCCGACCTTAGTTTTAAAATTTCTAATTGTTTCTTAGTATTAAATAATTGCTAGTGTTTGTGTGCAATTATCCAAAGCAGCTCCCATAAGAATTATAACAATTTCAGCAATTTAAGCCATATTTAGTGTTTTTGTCCAATCCATTTTCAAGATACCTTTAAAAGCCATTCAGACAGCTTGACAGACTATTCTATTTTCTCTTGTGTTTGCTGGGGGAAAGTGGGATTGTCATTTTGTTTGAATTCTGCCATTCCTGAATACCTGCTCTCTGCTCCTATCTCTTTACATTGCCTATTGGGGGCTTGAAGGGTGTGCAGGGGGAACCGTTAACCACAGTGCTATTTGATCTACACACACACACACACACACACACACACACAAATGTATTATTTCTGTGCTGCATTGTTTTGCTTACTATTACTCCTGGTGTATTAAAGAGGTTATTCTCTGTTACATCACCCCATTGGTGATTGTTTAGTACATATTAAAACATAGTGTGATTAAATTGTAAATACATACATAAATATTTTAACTTTGCAAACCAGCCTGATTCCTGGTTTATGTGCCAGCAGGATAACTTAGATTACACAATAATGATCATTTTAATCAGAGGCACAGTCTGTTAAAAAGCCACCTTTGGCTGCAGAAACGTTGTATTTTTTCAACTGTCAGCAATGCAGAGGCGACCTTTGATCCTGCCATTTGCCACTCTGGGGCAGGTGCTGTAGATGCCAGGAGACCAGTACAGTAAATGAAATATGCATGGACTACCTTTGGAGCTTTATGAAAGGGTGTCTGAATAGCAGAACTCCCTTTCCAGAACAGAATGACCTGCATCATTTTTCTGTGTTAAATAATGGTATTAAGCATGTGCATAATATAATAAAAGCATATAATACCAATCCATTAACAGAACCAGGTAAATAGTATCACACAATGATAGAAATACAGTTTAATAGATGACTGTTGCTATTCGTATACGACGAATTCAATTTAATAAGGTTAAAAAGAAATAAAATATGTTGAGGAAGTATATGTTAATTATGTGGAGAAACAATGCTAATGAACCACTTAAGAGCAGAATATTAACGATAAGTCAATAAATGATTGCAGCATGAAGTATAACATAAACCTTAACCAACAGCACGTGACACATAAGGGAGGGGCACATGAGACTATGACAGTAAGTTAAATAAATAGAATCTTACGAAGAGGTTCCAAGATAATCAACAAAAACATTCCATTTTTGATTATATCTTTTAATATCGCTGAAAGAGTTTGCACAACCTTTTTCAATCCTATCGATATAGCAGGATAGTTCCAACAGGCCTCTATCATTTTGATGAATGAAAATGAAAAATAAGCCAGGGCTTTCACGCCCTGGCGTCCCACCAGGTAATTACACTGAAGTTCGTATTGGGGTCTCTATGCTTGTGTCCAGCGATGTAATGTAGTCAGCATTTGGGATAATGGGTCTCAGTGAAGCATATTGCAGGAGAAAGAGGGTCAGTAGATGCTACAGTGAGGCTCTGTATTTACATGCAGGTTTGAAAAAGGCTCATGCCACATACACAAAAAAGACTCTAATCAAGTAGACAGTGGGGCGATTTAACAATGTAAATTGTCAAATAGAAGGTAAGTGCTGTCCTCTAAATTAAAACATGTATCCTTGCTTTAATGTGTCTATTATTGGGATGTTTCTGTCGATTCCCTTAGAATGCAGGAACAAATATAGAAATGAACCCCTCATTGTGTAAGCTAGAATATTTACTATTAGTATACTGATTTTCACTTTTATTCAGCAAACACATTTTGCATTTTTATTCTGCTTCTTTTACAATTGATTCTTTTAATTCAATTCTTATCCTCTACCGCCACCGTGTGACCAGATTTGTTATGTTTAATCTCGTAATATTTTAACTGTAGATATCCATTAATTGTTCAACCCTAATCCCTGCACTCTTTTGAAATAAAACAATGCGTATATTAGTTGAGAAAACGATCTTCATCCAGATACCATTTAATAACACAGAAGTGCTTCCATATTACAAATCCCGTTATGCATTTCCTTCCAGAGAGACACTCCTACCAAGACCCAACCGAAGGCCGCCTCACTATGGTGAGTGTAAAAGAAGAAGCAGGCAGCGTCCGAGGGTCCCATCTAGAGAGGGTGAGCTATGTTCAGGAATGTGGCTCTTCAGCATTTCGCAGTCTGACACAGTAGCAATCATATTGCCCATCCAATACCTGAGTGCGAAAGTTAAGCTATCTCTTGCATAGCGGTCAGGGGTGACAGCGATGCAGTGAGAATTGTTCCATGATTTAAACTCCCGTTGCTATTGTCTCCTTATGAGCAAAATCCAGAGAGGGGTGTACTACTGGCCATGATAACTACATGGGTTACGGGGAGAGGTACAGTTCCAATTAATGTATCGAAGTTCCCACATCATCACTGTGGCCACCACTCCCGTCCTCCCTGGCATGAGAGGCCTGTGGCCTGGGACACTGTTATTCATGACTCCTTATATGGTCAACATTCTGCACACCTTGTCTGATAGTAATGCAAGTCTTATGCCCCCTTTATCTTGTGCAGACGTGTGAGGAATTATATTCAACCACAGTAGTGTAAACGAAGAATACATAACCATTCTCTGGAGAGTTCGCCACTGCATGCTCTTGTCACATCCTTGTTTCTCTAAGTGTTTAAGAGACCTTTCTCTTATTCTAGCCTCGACTGGGTCATTCAATTGTCCTTCAGAGGCCCTCCTTAACATCATGGGCTCCTGTGACCTCAGGTACACGTCTGAAGCGACCAGACTCGTGTCTTTGTAAGGCAAGCATTCCTCAGAGACTTCATCGTCATCTTGCCTTTGTCAGTCCAGATGCCATGAGCATCTTGTCTGTGTTAGTCAAGCATCTTCAGAGACTTCTCTGTCTAGCAAGAGTTTCCTCAAACACTTATCGAACCTCTTTCTGGCGTTATTAAATCTAGCAAAGATTGGGTCTACAACCTAACTGAAGTCATCTGCTAAAATCAGATGGTTGGAGTTGAGGTCAAACAGATGCTTTTGCAAGTCCTTTGAGAATATAGGGTTGTGTCGTCCGTGAATATTTTCATAATGACAGGCTTACCATCTATAACTAAGAACACCCCAGAGCTCACTTCAAACACACCACCAGGTGTCCGTTGCCTTGAGTGTAGCTGGTGGTGTGGCTCAGGAGAGATTGCGGTGGAGCCCTGAGTCCAGCGATATGTATGGAGGCATGAACACTGGTAATCACTGAGGAGTCCAGCTGCTCACTCTGACCAAGCACTTTAGGTTATCAGGTTCTGTTACCCACCCTGAACCTTCATAGTATTTAATCAGGAAAATAAAATCAAGAAAACGGCAATAAGGTTCTGTGGGCACTCATGAGCATCCTTCCCAAATGTCTGCTGTTCAAACCCATATAGAAGCTGTGATGGAATACCTGCTGAGAGGGTGTCTACACTTAGATTGTTGATTTTTGCTATGCAAAATGACCCTGGCTTGCTCTGTCAGAAACTGTGCTTTGATAAACAGCAATCTCTTTTTAATGTTCTATGATTTAAAAAAAGTATAGTGCAACTTTACTGGACTCTGTCTACTGACATACCAAATGCTGAAATGTATTTTGGATACATCGCTTTTACAGAGTATTATGTGCATTCCTGAAACAGCCTGCTGGCATTCCATATGTTCCAACAGCCCTGGGCTGCCTTTAACAGCGAGCACCCATGATTCAAATAACATATAATTGTGTTTCCCCTTTGTCTAGAGGCAGAACCTTGCTAAAATTGAAATATAAAACTATACCTAGTTCAATATTGGGTCTGTAAGGAAATGCAATTATAAATGCCAAACCCCATTTTATATAATTGTATTACCCACTTTTGTTTTATTGCGATAGAGTTTTAAAAGAAAATCCTTTCACAAAAGGTTCATAAAACAAACCCACTTGTTTTCTGTGATTCCTGCTGCTGTTACATCCCTCTCTGTTTGCCATTTGGGCCCGAGAGGTTCACCCAGAGCAGATGGTCTACCCAGCCCTGGATGTGCCCCATCGTTCGCTGCTTGACAAGGGATTGTCACCTTCGCAGGAGGACACATGATAAACTCAGGGTTAGCGTGGGAGCCGGGTGCTTCAAGGGGAGTTTTACCACACAACGAGCAGCAGCAAGGATTGGTCTTTCCACTGTAACAAATAAATAACTATATAAGGGGGTGAGACTCCTCTTCCCACCCCCACTTAATGGAATCTTCTTTGAATCATCTTCACGGGCCCAGCTTCTTGAGGTTTCTTAAAAGATTTCACTGAAACCTTTCTGGGGTAAAGGCTTCCCAAAGTCCAAAGTCATTCAGGTGAAGATTAGTATTTCCAAGGAGAGTGCAGACATTCTTTCTAACTGCTTCAGGGGAACATTTGAAGTTACCTGCTGTTGAACAAGGCCTGCCTGCAGCTGGACACTGGTACCCAGGACCCTGGGCAAGCCTTGTAAGTGTTCCTAGCAACCTTTGCCGCTGGGTAGGGCAGAAGACAAATTCACTTTCCTCAAATACCCAGTGGAGGGTCTTACAGCAACTGCAGGGCCAAATGATGCTGCCTTTGTCCCTTTCTGTGATTTTGAGTTGATTGGAGCTGCTGGGAGTGTTCTGAAGGCCGTTGAGATGCTGAAAAGATCCAACAGATCTGCCTTTAACCCTCTGCACTTCGAACCAGACAAGGGTCTACGAGCAGCTTTGATCCAAACATCGTCTGGCTGTCCCGAGCCTAGAGCCCTTCAGGCTTTTCGAATGGCATTGCGTCATTAGACCTAACCAAGCCATCTCACCCCGGAATTCAAATTGGTGCGTCGGGCTTTGAGACTGAGTCAAGCATTCTAACTGTGTGAATTTGAACATTGAGGCTTGTCCCAGACTTCTTTGAGCCTCGAGATGTAGCTGTTTGTTGAATTGCACCATGTCGCTGAATCCCTTAGAATCATCTTGACTGTCTCAAACCTGATTCGATCCCCTGCGAATTGTCTAGAAACCCGAGTGAGCACCGTCAAGAGCCTAAAAGAAGACAATAAGATACTATCCGTGGTAAGGTCCCCCTGATCTTGTTCCATGCGCCCGGTCACATTTAAGAGCCTGTGTGATACCTTTAAATACATACTGCCTCACTGCGAGTTTGGCAGTATTTCAGCAGAAAATCTACTTCCAAAATCATTTACCCTTACTTCGCAGGACTACGAGTGTTGGTAGAGCAGTGTAATTCCAAATTTATGAAGTCTAGGAGGATTTTGATGGATGTACTCCGGTGGTATAGCCGATGATATTTTGAGGAAAATTGAAGGATTTATCTCTACCATTTTGCTGGAGGTGAATGGCAGTAATTTGGGTACTGTGAAGAAAGGAACAAGGAAAACTTCCCAGTTTATAGTATGCTCACGTAATGCTCTAAAATAAGCTGCACGTATTGGTATTTTCTGTTTGCAAACTCTTCAAAGAAATCTCAAAAATAACAATGGATCACTGGGATAATAAAGGATATTTCCGAATATTTCATTTTCTTCTAAGCAGTATGTATCTGCAGATCATTGTCTTAGCAGTGTGAGCCAATGCATTTTGGAACAATTTACATCTTCAGGGCTGAGCGACATGCATCTTAAATCAAATTAACATAACCAACAGTACAAAAAACAATGCAATAAACAGAAATCGAGCAATTATTAAAACAGTGGTCACAGATAGTCCGTTTTAAGGAAACAATGTCAATAAATGTAAATAAATACATACCCAAAGTTTTTTTTTTCATGTTCAGTCCAAAAGAATGTAATCATCAATTTCCTATAAGTGACTGATTCAAAGACTGTACAACATTGGTGGTGTCCACACTGCTCTCTTCACATTAATTCTGTTACTGCCCAAAAAAGTGGTGGTAACAAAATTACTACCACTGTTTATCTCACCGCCGAACTCACAACGCGGCCATATATCTTGAGCAAGTTTGAGTTTTCTGCAAGACTTACCTGCAGACCACTGACCTTCATACCTACAGTCCCCTTTTCAGCTGAAGTCTGCATTTTCAATATATGTCTTTACAGGGGTGGGTTGTTAGTGTTTTACCAGCTTGTTTGTCCTTTTAGTCTAATTACAATCTTACTTTTATAGAACATTGATTAGACGATTCTGTTGTTTTTGTACTTGCTGTATTATTATGTGTTATGCTTGTATGCTGACTCACACTGCACTCACACTGCCTTGAGCCTGCCCTCGGCTCATGCCATCTTAAGAGGCGAAGGAGGTGTGCCTTTCACACTGGGCCTGTTTGACCTCTATGAATGAGATAGCTAACCTCTGGTTTAGCAGCACTGTGGGGCTGAGTATGAGTCGAGAAACATCCACTCAGATCTCTACCCTTGCAGAGCAGAAGCCCCTTTATCATGGGTGCATTGGACATGCTGTATAATGTAGGGGCAGAGCCGGCTGAAGGTGAGCAGGGGCCCATTTCAAACATCTGCTTGGGAGCCCATGGCAAGACTCGCGATCAGGACTGGCTGAAAGTGTTTATCGTTAAGTGGGAGCTCATTTCAACATGATGTTTGGGTTCCTCTATGCTCAGAGCAGAGTAAAGCAGAGTAAAACAGTTTGAAGCACTCCTGGGGTGTATACATTATAATGGAGTCCAAGAAACAGATCATCAGTAGAGTGGCGGACGCAGAGAAACCAGTGTAAATAAACCCACTTCTGAGGGAGGAGACAGCCTGAAAGGCTCCAGCAAATGCAGCTTGTAACAAGCACTCTGCAAAGTGGATTTTTAAAGCCAGCAATGAAAATAAATGTGTTGCTGTGTCAGAAGACTGCTGATTGCCAACATGGGGTCAGTTGCTGGGGGGGCCCTCTGAGGCTCGAGGGCCCTTTAATTTGAAAAAGTGAAAAGGCCCTGACGCTGTACTTGCACCCCTTTTGTTTCTTCTAAAATGTTATTAAAGACTTTACCGGACACAGCATATGAACAGACCAGACTTTTTTGTGGCATGGCAGCATTTAAACATGTAGACACAAACATTATTCAGGTTTTATATAGCGACAGCATTTCGCTGAGTGTCTTCTCCTCAGCACTGTGTCTGCCTATTCCCTGGGTCAGAGCCGGCCTTAGGGCAGAGCAGGCCGGGCGACCGCCTGGGGCGCCATTAGCCCCCATGGCACCTGCTCGGCAGAGCCTTTCAAGGGCTACCCCGAGCTGGCGTGGTTGGAGAAGTGTTATTTTGAAATTAAATACACTCACGGGAGCGGGTGCATTTAACAACAATAGGGTGCTGGCACCCTATTGACATAATCACCACCCTGCTCTGGCGCAGGAGTGGGGAGATGCTCATCTTAATATGCAGCACCCTATTGTTGTTAAATGCACCGGCGAGCGCATTTAATTTTCTCATATCCCACCTCCTTCTGATCTGTACTCCAATTGAATAGTTTCAGCATATAGGTGGCGTGAATATGAAAATATCAACCCCCATTGACCACCTGATTCATTTTCTGTTTTATCGGCCTCATATCTTATGCCGCAAATGAAACCTTTAGTAGTGGCAAGCGGAGGGGAGAATCGAGATATAAAGGTACATATCCTTTTCTCTGCTTCCCAAAGAGACTGGACATCATCTTTGCAGCGTTCAATACTTGTTCTGTGAGATAAGCAACCTTCATATCGAAACGGACCATTCAGTCCTGTTCCTAGAAGGACCAGCACCTCTTGAGACGTGATTGCCGTTAGTTAAATATCTGTGGGGAGCAAAGGGTTTGAGCACAAAGCCTGGGGCACAACAAAACCTAAATTTCAGGGGGCGGACTAACCCTTCAAATGTTGGGAGCGGCACTAACTTCAGAGACGGTGGTGGAGAGACAAACTTATTTGTGTGGGGGCATCTAACTTCTTTACGCCTAATATGATTATTCTAGTGCAGCTTCAATGTTACAAGCAGTTAACTCTCTTCTTTAAGTTTGAAAGCACACACTTAAGTACTGCTGTGAGAATGAGCTGTCTCCTGTCCCCTCCCTACCCTTCCAATCACTCCCCTGGCATGCAAGTATATCACAATTTCATTTGCCTAAAAATGTATGCATACAAATGCAGGCGCTCACAGTGATAAGTGCCCAGACACTGTTTAATGTCTGTGTCCTGTTCGGTCAGAATCCTTGGAGCCGTTTAGCATCCGTGTCCTGTTCTGTCCAGCCACGGCTCTTTAGGTCTGCCAGGTCAGCTCAATATAGGCCAAAATGTTAAGATGGCCTGAGGAGGGGGGGGGGGGGCTCAAGCCCGGTCAGCTCAATGGTATTGCACCACTGCACAAAAGCCAATATCATTGGCGTTTCCGATTCTTTTGCTCTAGAAATGAATAGCTGGGGAAATAGTGACAATGGGCCTCATTACGACCCAGGCGGATTTCGCGGTGCTAAATGCACCGCGAAGCATGGCGGAAAGCCGCCGATAGCGCCATGGGGGTTGGCGGATTTACCGCCCCATTCCGACCTCGGCGGAGCGGTAAATCCCCAATCCCCATTCTGCCCTTCCCCATTCCCATTTTTGCCCCATAGGGTATAATGGGAGTGGGGAAGGAGTTAATTACGCCACCGTAAAATACGGTGGCGTAATTAACAACGAGGTCCCGTAGCGCCATGGTTTTCTCCGGCTGGTAAAACCAGGCGGAGAAAACCTCCATGGCGCTACGGGAACTCGTAGTATGGCGGAGAGGTACGCCATGCACTACGCTGGCGTAATACCCTCTCCGCCAGGGTCCTAATGAGGCCCAATGTGATGAAAATTGTAAAATTGCCCCAACATCATCTCCATGAGGAAAGCCCTGTGTGTGTGGAAAAATGGTCGACGATGTGCTTTGACCAAATATGCAAAAATGAAAGACAATGAATGAGCTATGTCTTGTCCTAAGATATTCAATATGAGAATGTTGCATGTCTTAAACATCTGATCTAGAGATTTAAATGCCCCAGCAATGTTAATACATCAGCAATGTGGCCTTGTGGTCACAAGCCAGTGGGAACTGCCGTGCATGTTTAAAGAGGAGCTAATAGCTAAAAGGCAGGAATTCCTGTGTAACGGCACTTACTTAATTGCTGGCTCCATTATGCCGGGTTCTATTGCATTATTTTCCACCAGACCCCCCCCCCATTTATCTGCAATAAAGGTTGCAGCCTTGCAGACCTGCCAACACTGGCTGGTAGCTAATTTCGACCTGCAGTTGTTCAACGCACATGTTGCATGATTGCTTGGCACCTGGAAATCGGTGTTGAAATTCTATATGCATGGAGAATGACACCTCCATGTTTTTTTCACATGAATTGAAATGCCGTATATCCCTGGGCAAAGTAAACATGTCTTCCGAATTAGGCTTGCAGTCTGCATTCCCAGTCTGGTTGCAATGAGCACTGAATATTTAATTGAATAATGCATTTTCTTTGCATTTGGAAATTCCGTCACGTTCGTCCTGGTAAATGGCTTATTTTCTGTGCTGTTCTTTGGTGAAACATAACAGCTAACAGGACAGTAATGCTGGAAGTACAAAAAGTGCAGAAAATGTTGAATGATTTTATCACTTGTTAAACACCGACTTCTAATCAACCCTCTCCCCACACACAGTCACATAAACATACTCATCACAATTGCATTAACACATAACAGAATCACCTCCAACTTTAAGGGAACCCTTTTACCTTGATAAAGGAATACACCAACAGAAGGGATAAGCAGCTTCAGTCCTCCTGTAATCGCATCCACCAAACTTCAGGTTTCCTTAAAAGTCTGACTACTGATGAGCTAAAGACAATGTTCGCGTTCTTACACACTTTCGCACAAAAACACAAGACTACGTAGGTCTGGGAGAGACTAACAAACACAGACTGGATATCCAATCACATCACTAACTGCATATCCAATCAGGTACTACTTACAGCAGAAAACACCAGACACCCACACCTAAAAGCAATTATATGGATATTTTAAGAGCCATTTTAAAACAAAATGTAACTATAACAGTAACTTGTTTATTACATAACTTGAAAGCTGCAGCTAATATTTTTCAAAGCATCAATCAAGTCAAATAACTTTTTATTAACATTGACACATGGCAGCGGCATTTTGCAAGTAAAAATGGCTGACAAATTCAGCACACAATACAAATGCAGGTAAAAGAGTGCAAAAAGGAGTGTGGTTTGAGGGAAGATGGGTGAGAGTATGAGGAAAATCACATATATTTGACTTAGAGATGGGCGTTAAATGGTGGACACATAGCCAAACAACACAAATCCATCCTCATATGTAATCTGCATTGAAAAGCATTAGAGACCTTCATTTAAAGCCCCAATTTCAAGCTCTTATGTTAAAGCTCTTATTTGAATGACAATAGTTTCAGCTTAAAAGTAGCGTGTTCAGCACCAGCTAATAGCCAAAACTAAAAAAGGGTAATTAAGGACGATGGATGATGATGTGATGCAGACCAGGGTGTTTATGCACTTACAGAAGGACAGTAGGTCCTCTCTCTTATGTTCCCCAGCCCACCTGGCCACTCGGGAACTTCAGGAGCTCAAATTCCAGGGCTGAGAGACACAAGTAATGTCACCAGACAGATCATCAGCCCATTGTGGGATACAACACCTTCCCCATTCCCACAATGGTCCAGGAAGAAGGCACACAAAAAGATCAAGCCTTGTAGTCACGTTTCGGAGGTTGCACTATCCTGTTGTTGAGCTTATCCCCTTTCCCCCAAAAGAAGCTTTTCCTGTCTGAGGAACCATACTCTCCAGCAGGGTGGAAGGGGTACCTCATCCCACATCCCCACTGAATGGTGCATTGATTACAACTACTCTCCATGTACCAGGTGTGGCCATTACTGACCACGCCATAGTTGTTGTTGACCTCTCAAACCTGTGGCGGATTGGAGAATTCCCACAATCATTCTTCTGGAAGATGTGACCTGTGGAATTTTACCCAGGCTCATTACCCGACATATACTAAACTAAAAGTGGAAATCTTCCTAGAATAGTCCAGGTCCACTGCTGGCACTTCCTATGGGAAACTCAGCATGGCAGAAGCTTGGTCCCAGCACCCCTTCACCTCCTGACATCAAAAACATCAACACATCAAAAGGGGAGATCCCAGTGACCAATGCTGTACTATTCTGTAACCGCATACCATTTCCTGCACAGAAATCTTCCATGACTGATTGTGGTGTCTCCTTTAGTACCTGGTTGAACCATTCCACCTGGCCATTACTAGAGGGTTGGCTGCGACAAAATTACTTCTGCCCACAGGAGTACAAGGGTGAGTAGTGGCTAAACTGCCTATTCAGATCTAACACTTCTACAAAACTAGCATGATCCCAAACATAAAGGTGAAAGAGGCACAGTTGAGAGATATACCTCCTTCCTCGTTGTGGTAACATGGGCCAGAGAAGGCTATACTCTCTGAAGGGGTGTGAATATGATCCAGTAGAAACCCAAATAGCAAAGCACAGCAGTCCAATGTGAAAGGAATGTCTAATCAAGGTTCTATACACATATAAATACTTTAATTAAACACACCAATGTCAAAATAACTATAACACACTATAAACACCCACCTCTGTAGAGAGATAGAAAGATGCAGCCCTTTGCGTAATGAAACAGAGGTCAAAAGGCAATATGCAACCACAATGAATTTAAAATAATATGGCTTTCAGTGAAAAAAGGTTCACAAATAGTTCAAACGAGACCTAACCAGTCTCGAGGGCCCATAGAGGGACCAGGGGGGGGCAGTTCTGAGTCAATAGGGCCTTTTCATTGTTCTAAATTGGCTTGACAGCATCGAACCATGCTTGGACCTGTACTGTAGTGCAGGTTTAACTAGCTGTGAGTGTCATGAGTCGTGCTGGGTGTAGTGGATAGCTGGCTTCTAGTCAGTTTGAACAGGAGCTTGGTGCGGCTTGGGTGCAGTGTTTGAGTCATGCTGCTCAAATGGTTCACCAGGGTTGGATAGGGAGTCAAGTTGGTTTGAGATATTAGTAACTGCTGGTTCAGGTTGGTGTGTGTCACGATGCCCCAGTGGTTCGAGTGGAGGTGCTTCGGTTCAAAGCAGTAAAATTGATGCTCTAATGCAGGGTTAAAAGAGGCAGATGTTTGAGTTTGGTCCTCAGCAACAAATAGTTTGTTCGGGCTGAACAGGTGAAGTGCTCCATGTGGCACAATGCCATGATAATCCTTTTGACAGGTGCAATGCAGTGGTGACTTGAAGTTTGATTGAGTGCAAAAAGCAGCACCATTGAGTCCCTCTCATTTGAGTGCAGTGAACACAGTTCAAATTAGTTTCAAACAGTTTGAGGTGGTAGAACGGGGTGCTTTGCCTGATCTTGTACTCCAGATGCCGTGAGGCACACTACAGGGGCTCTAGGATAGGGTGAACCCCTTCAGGTTCCACTCTCCCAGCCTCGGGAGGTTTGGTGCAGAGTGGAAGGTCCGGGTCCTCAGCAAGAGTTGCCCCCAATGTGACCTGGGAGTGGGTAGGTAGCGGAGCATGCCTCTGCATTGGAATCCTCCTCGATTACCCCAATGGCTGACTCTCCCAAAAGAGGTCCAAATTAATTATTCCTTAATCCATGAAATCCAAAAGTGTATCCAAGAAGGAGTGGGAGACCCCCTTTTTTATAGGCAAAAGTCTAGAAGTGATTAGATAAAGGGGTCTAATCTCTGTTCTTTTGATAAGTGGGTTTTTTCTGCTAGCATCATACCCAAAGTGCTTTGTGCTGAAGAAAGTGAAGGAGAGAGGAAGGGAAGAAGTGTACAGAGAGAAACAAGAAGGTGGAACTTTTCTCCTCTTCTACCGAGCTCCTTCTGTGTACACTAACCTGTCCCCATCTCAGATCAATAGCATCAAAGGTCCTTTGGCATGCAACACTCTTGTGTGGCACTAGTCCTTTTGTGCCTGGTGTGCCCTTTGTTTCCTCTTTCCCAGGACAACTCTTGCTGAGGGGCTGTCGTGCTTGAGAGAGGTCTTTCCTGACCTTACACACGACCAAAGAGAGGCAGCTACCAGGGCTACACTCCCACTGGATGCAGCAGAGACAGACAGTCTTTGGGGAAAGCAAAGAGCTAACCCACAGCTGGCCTGGGCGGACAGTGCTGACACATGTATGGCACCTATGAAATGTGGCATTAATAATTATGAGAAATATTAGCCACCATACTAACTCAGGTATGCTTTATATTTAAGTTTACAATGGCCACTGTGAGAAAACTGCAGGTATTCCCCCTCCTATTCCCCACAGATCCTCTATGCAGGTGGCCAGGGAAAGGCCATCACTCTTGGATGCTGACCCTGGGGGTGGATGGGCAAGGTGTGATCACCTGGGTGGATGGTGCTTGGGGATTGGGGGGAGAGTGCCAGATGGTGACACATGATATCGCCCTTTACTAATATAGACTCACCCTTACTTCCCTCGGCCTTCATGGGCTACATTCACTCATGCCCTATCTCTCCTTGTAAATTCCCACCAACTACTGAGAAGAGGAAGAGACAACTAGAAACAATGCACCCTTCCTATCTGCAGCCTTTAACAGTGTCCTATTCTAACATGGCAAATCACTTGCACATTACAACAATTAACAACTACAGTTATTAAAGCACAATCTTCATAATAAAAATAAATCCAAACTACATAACTGTTAGGTAGATTTTCCTTCTTGAGTGAAATTTTCCCTACTTTGTGAGTCCCATGGCATTTCTGCTGGACTATTGGATTTTTTGACTGATTCTCCTGAGTGAGTGGTAACCTTTTTCCACTCTCACTCATTCTTTTGCTGTAACCTCAGGAACCCTTCTTACAATTTCTGGTACTTTTTAATGGAGTTATGCTTTCTTCCATGTTGTCTGGCATCTACATATTACTATTGCATCACACAGCACTTTCTGTGCAGTGTTGCCAAAAGTTCCTTGAGCTTTCATTTTTATTTGACCTGTTTTAACTCATTTTACTAGGGCAGTGGCACACCGTTTTGTCCCTAATGTATTTTTTTTTGTGAGATCAGCACATCCTACCTTATGTAGAGTGCTGAAGGGAAACATTGGCCCTCATTATGTGTGTGCTGCAGGCGGGTTGCCGGCAGATTCGCCTTACCCTTTCTACTGCCTGATATCCCGGTGTTACTAGGATATTACGGGCAGCAGAGGAACAGTAAGTTCCCATTCTCGTGGAGTCCCATAGGACTCCATAGGAATGGAAACACTGAAGCACCAGCACTGTTGCTAACAGTGCTGGTGCTTCAGTGAAGAATCTGCTGTTATGGGCCTGAACTACAGGCAGGTCAGCCTGCCGGTAGTTCACAACCCCCACTGGCAGAGTCGGAGTGACCCGGTCTGGAAAAGGTGCCAGTAACCATTGTTACCGGCATGTAATGAGGGCCATTTTCTACCTTTTTGTCACTGTTCCATTAACTTGTAGTTACTCTTACGAGTTCTTCTGACAGGCTGGTGACAGTGTACCTTTTTGCGCATCTTTTTGTGGGATTTTGTCGCAGATGAAGAAAGGGACACAGGGGTCACTATTTGCCTAAAATGGTAGCTGTCATTCTCTAAGCCCTGTTCATGATGACGTGTTCTTACTTGAGTTTTCTTCTACCTGCCTGTGTATGGGAGTTCCGGATGGGTCTTTTGTCTTTGGTGGGTTTCCCTTTGGAGTGCCTGAAAGGGCAGGAAGTTGGGGAGGCAACCAAAATTATCCGGAACTTTGTCCTGCAGTGTGCCTGCCTGGAACTAGTTTGTGCTGGGAGGCAGGCTTTACCCTGTGGACAGCCAGCCCCCAGGTTTGAATGGATGCATGTCTGGTGATTGGTGGGCTCAGCCCATGTGCCTGCATAAAAGATGATTGTCATGGAGCAGAGTCGACCACTTCAACTGAAGATCCGAAAAATAAGAAGAAGCCATCTCCAGTGACTTCCAGAGCCGTTTGAGTAACCTTTGCTGTCTCGAAATCAACCACTGAAGCCTTGAAGCGTGCCACTTCCTCCCTTGGTCTGGTGGGCCTTACCAGCCCCAAGACAAACTGCATTTTTCACACTTCCTGGAAGAGCTGCAACCTCCACGGTTGGCAATTCACAAATATCCGGGGCCCTGTGCCATTTTGCAGTGCATCGTCAACTAAAGCCCAGTTTCATCCAAAACTTTCCAGGTTTCTTCCTGGAACTCCAGAGACTTTATTCCACTCCTGAAAGTCCCCTCAGCCAAGACGAGGACCGAGAACCAGAGCTAAATCTACTGTACAACAATCTTCCTTCAACCGAGCCTTGAAAGAGATGCCAATGAGCCAGTGCTGTGAAGATCCTCTGCTGGGCATCCAACTACTCGAGAGCAACAATCAGATCCATTGCAAGTTCTTTTCTTCAGTCGAAAAGACCAAGACTCCGAATCAGAGTTTGCTGTCACCTCTACTTGGGGATCATCCTGCTACACAAGCTTCTTCACTGATAAGGTACTGTTTAGTCCCTAGTACTTACCTGGGGCCTGCTTGGTTGTTCCTGTGCTTCGGAGGATTGCAGTTAAGCTGTTACTTGCTTCCCCTCCTAGGTGTAAATTGAGCTTCATTGGGGCGGACAACTCTTTGTGATCTTTACTAAGGAAACTGACCTAATACCTGCAAACTAGAGGAAACCTTCAGAGACTTTGCCTTATCTACTATTTACCTGACTTTCCTTTCTCAGCCCTCGGTCACTGGTCTCCAGTGCATCCCTTGACTCTGTGAGACTCACTTAGACTAGGGTTGGACTACTCAAGTTGGTTAAGCAGGGTTAACTAAAAATGTACAAGGTGGTCTGCTGTTTGCATATTTGTTGCAGACATTTCAACCACTTTTGTAAAACTATGAAAGTAATCTAAAATATTCTTATCTTTTTTAATATTGCATATATTCTGTATTTTATGCTACTGTATGATAGTTCTTACCTTACTTAACGAATACAAGCTTTACAGTAAATAAAATAAATGATTATTTGGATATAACCTCTAGTGTGTACGTGTTTCCTTGCTACAGCCCTCATCCCTCCAAGGGAAAGCCTGGCTGCTCAGCCATTGCTACCAAACCTTTGGGTAGTTCAGGGTAAACCGAAGGGGTGTTCCCCCTGTTCATCCAAGGTGGGCTTTCTAAAGCCTTATCATACGTAGGACTTTCTCAAAATCACCCTTCAATACCTTATCTAAAATATATAGGTGTGGCAAAATAAATGAAAAGAAATACTTTGCTACATGTGTGTGCAACAATCAATCTGAAAACTCTCTAAAGTGTGTCGAAACGACATCTTCCCTAATTACAATGTAAAACCACAATACCACGTGACAGCCATGTCACTGCCAGGGGCTTAATGAGTTTTCTCATTTTATACTTGCTCACACGTTTAGGACGTTGGACTTGCATATTTATGCTCCCCCTTTGTTTAATTTATTAACCAATAACTCCTCCTCCTTTTTCCTATCCTAATGATCTTTTGGAATCCATGCCTTGCAAACACCACATGAGCTTTCTCCCAGTGATGCGCACTCCTCAGGATTACAGGCCATAAAACAGCAATCACTATCATCATTTCAATCCATCCAATAATCAGTGTAATTTTCAGGATCTGGGAGTGGACCAAAAAGTGCAGCTCCTATTCTAACCATATGATGTTCAATCTTGCTATCCCTTGTTTCTTCTGTGCATGAGAGAGGGGTGTGGCAGTGTCACTGGAATTCATCAGTGTGAGGGTCATCATGGATGTTCCCTTAGCCCCAACACCTCTGCAAAACTCAAAACAATTTGGCAGCAACAAAGAGCAATGAGCACCACTATGAGGATAGGGACTAGCACTTTTACGGTATTGCTTAACCAGATGGGCACCCAGTCATCTTCGATCACCCTGCTACTTTCTTTCTCCATAGTAGTGTACAGCTCATGCAGTAGAGTTATGGCTTCAGTCAAACTCCTGTTTGGCCTGTCGTTGGAGGGCACGTATGTGCAGCAGAAACATTTGATTTTAGCAAACACCCCACATTTCATGGCTATCAGTTCGAGAACATATCTGTTCTGCAGGGTGGTCAATCTAACTGCCCAGTGTTCTTCCTTGATTGCATTGAGACCTTGCTCTATACCGTTAGCGAGTTGCAACAGCTCCCAGTGTGTGATTTCAATCCATTTGGCATTGGACGCTGTCTGTATGCCTGAGGGACCTGAGGGAGGGAGTAATGGTATAAATGTCGCAGTTTTACTAAAAAGGTGATACTGCATAGGCATTTCTGCAGGTTGATCAGAGGATTCTAGGGAAATATAATAATTATTGCGACAGTATCTCTGCAAGTTCAGAGAGTGCTGAGTCTGCTTATAGTACACATCTCGAATGACAGGATGTTCAACAAAAAACACAAGATCACAATGCAGTGAAGGGTAACAAGGGAATGCACTCTGGCCCAATGTCATGGGAGTTGGGTATATGCCAGGGTGCCACATGCCCAATAGTGGTCCATCAGTGCTGCTGTTTCTCCTCGTAGGCTCGGGAGCTCCATTGTTCTTGTGCACCTTTTGTTCAGTCCCATTTTAACGCTACCCTTTGATCTGAAACACAAAGAAGATTGTGTAAGTGCCTGCACTGTAATGGGTTGCTTCTTTTCATGACTCCATGTTACTGTCTGTACATTGCCTTCCCAAATGCTGAAGCACATTTTGCTGATATAGATTGCCACTTCTTCTAAAAATCCCACAAATTCTTCTGCATTGTGGGATAAAGAGTTTGGTTGTGCTCGTGGCATGTGGCATTAAGGAGCAGACGTATCAGGGACCATTTGCCCGCTCTCTTCTGTGATGAATCCAATGAAGTCATCACAGATCCCTCGGTGGTAACATCCTCCCACGTGGCCAGGGGATGGGAGCCGCTACCTGATGCTGACCCTGGGGGCAACTATATGAGGGAAGATGACCTGGGAGGAGACAACTACCGGGGAGGTATGATATGATATGATGTGTCATTTATAACGTGCCTGTACACAAGTGTTTCTAGGTGCGACAAGACAAAGGGGGAAAATTACACTAGGCCTTGTGTCATTCAGATCGCACAAGTGCTGGGAAGAAGGAAGGGAAGGAGTGCTGGGGAGGGGAAGGGGAAAGTGCAGTTAACTCACAAGTGCAGCCAGCAGGTGGCTCATAAGTGCAGAGAGAAGGGACTGTAGGGTTGCAGATACAGACCCTTCAGTGCTGGGGAGCCCGAAGGCAGCGTGAGGACAACTGGACATGCAGGAACCTGGGCCAGAGTTCAGAGGGTGTCCAGGTGACCAGTTCATGCAGCAGTCAGGCGCATCAGCAGGGGAGAGGAAGAGAGAAAGTGGAAGTGGAAAAAAAAGATCTTGAGTTGCTTCCAGGAACCGGAGGTGGTTCTGCTCAAGTTTGAGAGAGGCAGGGAAGCTGTTCCAGAGGCAGGATCCAGCCGAGGAGATAGATTTGCCCCAACTCTCTGCTTGGAGAAGTGTCTGACCCTCAGAGATTTGGAGGTGGATGAGCGGAGAGCTTGAGAAGTAAGATGTTTTGGAAGAGAAAGTTGGAGGTAGAGGCCCCAGAAAGCCTTGTGTACAATGCAGAGGGTCTCGAAGATTGATCCTTGCAGCCACGGGGAGCCAGTGAAGAGATTTCAGAGCTGGAGAGATACGATCCCTGGGCTTGAGCCCAAGGACAAGTCTCGCAGTCCTCTTCTGGATAAGTTGTAAAGGCCGAAGAGTAGAGGGAGGAAGATTTAGAAAAAGGCTTTTGCAATAGTCCAGCCTAGAGAGGACCAGAGCTCTGGAGACATTAAGCTTCTGGGGGAAAGTGAGAAAAGGAAGAATACCTCTGAGGAGGTGCAGCTGATAGTTTGACTTTTTAGAGACACGAGAGATGTGACTGGAGAAGGAGTGGGTGGAGTCGAAGATGACATCAATGTTTTAAGCCTCACAGGAAGGAGTAGGACAAGAGCCCAGAGTGGGCAGCCAGAGTGAGAGGGGAAAGGAGGGAGCAGGTGTCCCAATAAGGAGGATCCTAATCATATTGACATTAAGGCAGAGATCATTGGCGGCACACCATTCCTGAATGGCGGCCAGACCATCTGGTATGAGAGAAGAACCAGAGGTGTCTTAGGAGAGCCTGAAAGAGAGCTGAGTGTCATCCACATAACATTGAAAATTGGAGCAGAAAGTAGCGATGTGGTGGGAAAGAGGTGGCAGGTAGTGGTTGAAGAATCAGGGAGAGAGGTTAGACCACTGGGGAACACCATAAGTAGATGGAGAGATAGAAGAGATGTCATGACTTCATTGCATGGGACATAGTATCCCCCCTTTTCCCATGAGAAAGACCCGCTGATACCAATACCCTAATGTCTTATTGCAATGCATCTGTTCCCCCCCTTTAGGGAAAAATCTTAAAACCTTTTCCCAACACCCGCTAGGCCAAACTCCCGTTCTGGTCTAAAAAGTAACTGCTCCAAGAATACCTTTTTCAGTTCTAATTCCCCTTCATATAGAACCGGTTTTTCATATGGAACCATTGAGAGAGACTTTCCAAACACTATGCATCAGTTGACATCAATGGACCCCAATTCCCCCAACTACCTAAGTACTGGGGCATTGAGGATGGAGGAAATGATGCAGAGCAGCAGGAGCCTCAAGCTCAATGAGCGTGCTAGTTGTTTTCAGAAAGCACCTGTGGGCAGGACATTTAAAGATGGAAAACAAACTTTTGTGAGCGGCTGTTCAGGAGAAGAGGTTGCATCTCCCTCAGAGGTATGTGGACGCCAGTGCGGCAGATCCAAGGGACTCGCAAGCAGAGACATACAGTAATGCTGCGCAAGCAGGGCGTGCTGTGGGGACACCAGGAACTGCAAGAGGATTCCTGGGCATTCAGCTGCTGGAAGAATCAGCGCCATCCCCACCGGGACCTGAAGGAAAGCAGGTGTGCAGCAGTGGAGCCGCAAGAGAAGCTAGAGAGTCATCACAGCAGCCCAGAGTGGAATACAGGCACAAAGCAACGCTGCGCAATGGTAAATGGGACCGAAGATGCCACAGAGAGCTGGAGAGTCAGCCCAAAGAAGAGAGAGAGAAGAAAGAAAACAACAATAAAACATAACAGGTCTATTCTGCAGTGGAGCTGAAAAAAGACAGTCTGAGTGCCCAAAAAGTTGAACTGAAGTAAAAATAAAAGTCACAGTTACCTGGCAGATACTCCCCTTGTTTCTCCCCCCTTGTTTTCTCATGGAAGGGTGGTGTTGTCTTTTCGGACTTCTGAAAAATGGATCCTTGCTTTAGGACCAGAAACCTTTGCGGCCAAGAAACCTAGATTCATGCCACTTTTGTCTAAAGCTCTTGACAAAGGGCCCGATCACGAGTTGGGCGGTATCCCGGCTAAGGCAGGGATACCGCCAAAATGTATTAGCGTTAGCGCCTACTCGTTTGATGGGATTACTGCCGGATCATGGGTTGGGTGCTAACTGTAAGTCCCCATTCCCCAATGGACGCAATGGGGAATTTTTGGTGCAATTACCGTGCAGTAATACTGCCGGCGGTAATTGTGGTGAAAAAGGGCATTTTCTCTACATAAGGACTAACACCCAACTCGTGATCAAGCCCAAAGTCTTTGGGCTCTATTAGAGCCTTGGCTGTATCCCGGCAGTAATACTGCCGGGATACCGCCAACGGAAATATCGTTACCCCTACTCAGTCCAGCGCTATTAGCACTGGATCACGAGTAGTGGTGCAGCGATAATTTTCCATTCCCCATTGGGTCATTGTGGCCGCTATTACTGCTGGGAGTAATAGCACCAGCGGTAATAGCGCCGAAAATGGCAGAAAATGGGCAGAAAGCTCCAAACTTTCTGCACAACTCGAGATTGGGTGGACCCTTAATTGTGGCAGTAATATTGTTACTGCTGCATTCAAGGGCTACCGCTCAACTCGTGATGAGGCCCTTTGTCCCCCAGATAAAGATGTGGGTGCTGGTCTCATCACAAGTCTGGTGGTAATCTTTAAAAGTGGCATTAACTGAATTAGCACCACCAATACCGCTCTGCCGGATGATGATCTTGCACAAATACCACCATCTGTAAAATCAGCCGACGCTATTAAAGCTGGCGCTATTACATTCGGCCACATGAGGCGCAAACACAGCCGCATCACATGTTCATGTTTACCGGTATTAGCGCTGAAAACTGCCAAGCTGGAGGTAAATGGAGGTAAATGAACACAGGTGCCTAAAATTAAGCCACAGGTGATCCCAATCCATCCCGGATGGCTACATAAGGCACACCCCTATCACAAACACTGTTTCAACACCATGTGAGCTGGAACAGGCAGCTGCTCATGCTGTGCCTGGAAGTCGAGAGGCAGAACAACCAGGTCAGGGCACAGGGAGAACAGGGGGGGTTGGCGGTAGGAGGAAGAGAAGGAGAGTCTAGGCAAGGTGTGCACTGATCCCCAAGGTTAGACCCTCACTGATAACCAGTTGGTCACCCTGTACCTCCTCAACAGGGAGACCATAACAGAGCTTCTCACCACAATACAGGATGGCATAGGGAGCAGGATCAGCACCTGGACAGCTGTGCCCCCACTGCTGAATTTAGTATCTGGTCTACAAATCCTTGGAACTTGCTCCTTTCAGCACTCAGTGGCCATGATGCACAGCAACGAACAGCCCACATTCTGTGCAGTGTTGGGCTAGGTGCTGGAAGCCCTCCTCTGGTAAGTGCAACGCCACATCTCACTGCCTACCATCCCAGCCCAGGTCAATGCCATTAAGGTACAGTTCTATGCCGTTTCCCAAATGTCAAATGTGATTGCTGCCCTGGACTGTACCCATGTTGCTCTGGTGGCCCCCGAGGTCCATGAAGCAGTCTACCGTAACCGCAAGCACTATCATTCCCTGAATGTGCAGGTGACCTGCAACCCCAACCTGTACATCACCCACTGCTGTGCCTGATACCCTGGTTCCACCCACAATGTCATTGGCCTCTGGAACAGCACACTGCCAGGATACATGGAGAGGCACAGAGGACAATGGACCTGGATAGTGGGCGAGTAGAAAAGTGAGCACACATGCGTTGAGAAGAACATGCCCGAATGGGGCGGGGGGTGCAAATAAGTACACAAAGAATGGCATAACAAGCAAATGCAAAATCCGTACTTGACCACCTCCCGCACCAACGTCACAGTACAGGCCAGGGAGCATGCACATGTTGGACTTAACTGCATGAAGAAGCTGATGTACACATACAGTAGCATCTATAAACACCAACATGATTACAAGTACCACAGTGCGACATGCACTTACCAAAGCAATGCTGACAAATGGCCACATCGCCTCACACAACAACCCTGCCAGTACACCAGCCATGCACCCAGGTGTGCCCAGCCCACAATGGCGACCCAGCGGCCCCAGAAGCTCAGGGAGGGCCCATGGGAAACCTAGCATGCCACATGCACAGTGGAAATACACTGCAACATGACAGCCACCATGTCAGCTGTACATGTCACCGACATACACCTTATGTAACATATGCTGAAAGGGAACAGGGTGCATGTGATGCAGAAACAATGCATGACACGAGTGACACAGCATGCACAGACATAGAATTGACACATGACTTGAAATGAAACCCCATTTGCATGCACAAGTTGTCCATTGCCCCGATATTGTGTAAGCCCACCCCCACATCTTACACCCGTGACTAATGCCTGTGCCTCCCCCTTTGTAGGTGACTCCGGATACCCACAGCTACCCTTGCTAATAACCCCTGTGCATAATCCACAAACACTGCAGGATAATATCTACTACCATGCTCACAGCAGGAGCCGTGTGTGCATTGAGCATACCTTCAGCCTCACATAGGCACGTTTTGCTGCCTCAACCATACCGGAGTCCTGATGCACAGTCCAGAGAAATTGGGTAAAATTGTGCTTGTGTGTGCATTCTGAAGTGCAATGTTCTGCTACCCGCTGACGTGGACATGCCACCCCCAGAGGATGATGATGCAGTGCCTGTGGCAGAGGCAAATGCACACATTGACAGAGATGACATGAGGGACGGGAGATTTTGGCCTGCAAGGACTGATAGACAATTATTTCAGACACTTTCACATAGCAGAAGCCATGCACGACTGTTTGACACTCACCTCTATAAATAAACATGACAATAGCCCTCATTACGACCCTGGCGGAAAGGGGTTTACGCCGGCGTAAACCATGGCGCCCCTTTCCGCCTGAGTACGAGTTCCCGTAGCGCCATGGTGATTTTTACGCCTGCTTTTTGCAGGCGGAAAAATCCATGGCGCTACGGGACTTGTTGTTAATTACGCCACCGTAATTTACGGTGGCGTAATTAACGCCTTCCCCACTCCCATTATACCCTATGGGGCAAAAATGGGAATGGGGAAGGGTAAATGGGGATTGGGGACTTACCGCCCCGCCAAGGTCGGAATGGGGCGGTAAGTCCGCCAACCACCATGGCGGAGTTGGCAGCTTAGCGCCATGGACCATGGTGCAAATTGCACCATGGTTCTCCGCCAGGGTCGTAATGAGGGCCAATGACACAATCAGGAATGTCCACGCATTGATGAAGTTTAACGGTTTTAATGTAGTGAAGTGCCCAAACGATCCCACCGCCCACCTCCCACCACCAACTCACCAGCACACTATCCCCCTCCCACCTCCCACCACCAACTCCCCAGCATGGCCACTCATGGCAATTAGTGTGTTAGAGTTCATTACAACCCTGGCCTCTTTGCCACCCTGCCAGCCCCCATTGATCTTGGGCACCAAAGGTGCTGTGACTGACGCCTCGGTGTGCCCTGCTGTCACTCTTCTGTGGATGTGGTAGAAGTGGAAGGGATGGAGCCTGGCCCACGGATCTGTTGACGTTGCACCTCTGTGCTCTGGTGGATGGCCTCTGCCAGTGCAGAGACACCTTCGGTCATCTCTCTGACCATCTTGGCGTGTAGTGTCGGGGCGGCCACACTGGCAGTTGTCTTGGCCCGGTTCTTTATGATGGCCCAAACAATTCTGCGGGTGGCCCCTTGGATGCTGTCTGTATGGCCTGCAAGTGTTCGGAGTGCGTGTGCCCTATCACTTCCAACTCCTCTGTCTCCACTCCATCTCATCAAGCCTTTGCAGCACTGTGCTACTTGTTGGTGTGTGCCATATGGGAGGGGGCTCTTCAGTGGCCCGGGGCTCTCATCAGTGGAGCCATTACATGGGGCGTCAACATTCTATTCAGGTGTGTGAGCACGCCGCAGGTGGTGAGACTGTTCTGGGGAGTGAGCAAGCTGCTGGCCATGAGGTCTTTCGGGTATTGGGCTACACTGCTGGTAATGATGGCTTTCAGATGTTGGGCTACGTTGCCGGAGATGAGGGCTTTCAGGTGTTGGGATATGCTGCCTGCGGTGAGGGCCGCCAGGGGTCTGTGGCCCTTCTGCATGTGGTGACACTGGGCTGGTGTCCCCATGAGTTTCCACAGTCACCTGGCCTGGAGGTGTGTCCTCCATGTCAGACCCTCTAGCTGCAGGAGTGGGTGCAGTAGGCCTTCCAGTGGTTCTGGTGGGCTGTGTGGTGGATGTCGGCCTGGCCCTACTGGGTTTGTTGTCTCTCGGCAGGACATCTGTTGGCCTTTGGCCTGTATGGGGGGGTCAGGGTGTCCATGCTGGGCAGCTGATGTTTGGTATGCATGCTTGTGGTACTTCATGCACTCATATCCCCTCCCTGTGTGGCTCTCATGTTGTGGGTGTGGGTGTGGTGGCTTACCCCATGGCAGTGGTATGGCTCTATGGGGCACTGCTGTGCAGCCAGCAGGGTTGCGATATGTTGTACAGTGATTGGCTAGCTGAGCCAATGTTGGTGCAGGAGGACATGTGCTTCCCTGTGTCTTGTCTGCCATGTTAACATGGGGCCAGCCAACTGGGCCCGCAATATGCTGGTGTGACTGCTGAACGCTGCCGCTGTTGCGCATGGCACAGGGTGCACCAACAGGGGTGTGGTGTGCATGGCACTTGAATAGGTCACTTGTCACCCCTTCCCGCTTCTGCAATGCACAGAGGATTCCCTTGGCACCCTGCCCCATGGCTGCTGTGGAGGGTGGCTGATGTTCCACTACCTCACTCCACCCTGTTGGCATGCCCAGCTACTGGGGCAGCTGACATGTTTCCCTGTCCACTGGGCCATTTTATGCTAGACTGTCATTTGTGCATGCACTTGAGCTGGGGGGGCGGGAGGTTTGACTCACCTCCTGCCTCCTGGCTGCTGGCACCTGCCTCCTTACCTCCGACTCCCTTGTTTACCCCATTGTCCAGCACTGTTCTGCCCTTTTTCTCCATGGCGATGAGGACCAGTGGCTCCACAGTTCCTCCTCCTGTGGCAAGGGACTCCTGGCGGTGTTGGGACAGCAGTCCACACACCCTGACCCTGTGGTTGTTTCAACTTTTGCGACAGTCCTCCCCATCATGGGGAACACTGGCCACAGCTGTAACTTTCTGGCTGTGGCATGCCAGATGGCTGCCCTACACTGTGCTGATGTTTTTGTCATGGTCATCGGGTCAAGGATGAAGACCTTACAATGTCACACACACAGGGGGCCCGGATGGCTCATAAAGAACAATAAACAAGACATTCATTTGGGTAAGAAGTACTTTTATTATGGACATGGATCTTTTATTTCGGGTACATAGTGTATTTAATAATAGAACTTTCATCTTTATAGCAGCCCCACGTGTATTCTTGGGTGCCTTGCACGTATTGACTCACTAGGAGTGGCAGGGTGTGGCAGGCAAGCCAAGCCTAGTGGGCGTGCCCACGATCACAGCTATAAAAGTTGCTCTGATCCCTGAGGCAGACGCTTTGCGTTATTCTGCACTTCCATGCAGCGTAACGCTCACCACCACCTGGGATTCAACTTACCTTTGGAAATCTTGTCTCCTGCCTCCATACTTACCATCTGGGGGGTCCTGCTCTCACCTGTGCGCGTCTTCATCTTGGCACCCGGCTCACCTCCAAATCTTCCGGGACGCTGAAATCTTCATCTGGACACCGCAGCACAACGCGCTTCACCCGCGACTGCAGCACCTGCAAATAAAAACGAAAGACAAGGTTTGACACTAAACAGACATTACGTTTAAGTCGCGCTACCACCGAACCTTGCGCTTTCCCTTAAACCATCACTCACCTGTTGTCGGACATTGGGGTTTCAGTCATCTTCCTCCCGGCCACGTTCTGTGCCTCCACAGCTGCTTTGGGATGTATTTCCAGCTATTGGGAGGAAAACAGAAGAGAAAATGTTATTCAGGAATTAACAGCATCAAGAGCAATAATATCAAGACAGAAAACAGAAAGGGTAAAAGGCAAGAGGTAGACACTTACCAATAACCAGGGGAAGCATAGTCACAGCTGGACTGGACTATTACTTACCAGGGATCAGTGAAGGAACTAGATCCCATCAACAAGCACCCCTGACAGAAGTAGCAGGATGGGGAGCTCATCATCTATACTTACCAGGTGAGCCTTATGGGCCAGTACGTGCCCACAGAAATCGCACCTTGGGAAGAAGGGTTTGAGAGATACAGCAGTCACCAATCAGCGCACTCACGTTTTCTCATATCCACGCAGGAGCAGTGCCACCAATTGTTGCCGCCCACAGCTTATCCGCAGGGGGAGAGACCTGAAGGGGGAGATCTAATTCCTGGGAGGGCTGCAACCGTGCCCCAACACCTCCGCAGAGACCAGGTGAGAGTAACAGTTTTCCTTTGCCTCATACCATATAGCTCATCAGTGTGAGCAATAACCTCATCAGTGAGGACCGCCAGCTCACCCTCATTGAACTTTGGTTTTCTGAGTTGATTTTTGGCCACCTTGCCCCTGATCCTCTTTTGAGATATTCTGGCTTGTTTCCAGGTTTGGATGGCTTCAGGAAGTAGAGATATTTGATGGATTGTGTT
Organism: Ambystoma mexicanum; assembly: GCF_040938575.1. NCBI lineage: Eukaryota > Metazoa > Chordata > Amphibia > Caudata > Ambystomatidae > Ambystoma > Ambystoma mexicanum. The sequence continues at coordinate 1,025,419,409 of NC_090928.1, read as the reverse complement.
TTTCAAAATAGCCACCGCAATGCTTCCTATTCCGGTGGTGATGCAATTTCCACAGGCGCAGCTATGTTTCATCGGTAAACCTTATTTCGGTGCAATTTCCACTGGGCGCTAATGGCGTTACTGCCGGAGTCGGTCATGCGTTCACTCCAGGTTGTGATGCAGCATTAATTCCGCTGCACAACTCAGCGGTAACACTATTTCCGCTCAGCATTAACTGCGCCAGATTATCGCCAGACTTGTGATGAGGCCCTTTGATGGTTCCCTACCTGTTGGGATATGAATTTGAGATAACTGGTAAGCTCCCGAAGATATCCCTGAAACTCAACTTCCAAAATCTCTGCGTAGCTGTGAGCATCAGAAGCTGGTGGACAGTAGTGAGCACTGCTTGCAGTGTCTTGCACATAACAACCTCATGCAGTATTAGATGGTGATCGGAACCAAGCTGGTTCCTTAAAGCAAACAATTTAAGGACAAGCAATGCAGGAAGCTCTTGTGCAGTGTTTTGCATATCTCCGCAAGGCATTCATTTAATAACCCATTGAGGCAGTCCACAATCCCATTTGCTTTAAGGTGGTAGGCTGAACGCAATTTATGTTTTATGTCCAATAAGGAAGTTATTTCTATGAAGAGGTCGTTGAAAAATGTGTCCCCTTATCGGACCTCAAGAACTCGCAAATACCACATCATGGGAACACCTTGCGCACAGGGAATTTAGTTGCAGATTTGGCATTAAGTCAAGAGGTGAATGGGCATATAACAATTAAATAGCGAACATTTTTGCATCTATTAACCATAGATAGTCGATGTGTAGATGCTGAAAAAGCCCTGAAGGTAGGGGCAAGGTTGCCTTAATCTTTTTCAATGTGAGACCTGTGGTACAATGTTGGAATCTACACAACTCTGCCACGTGTTCCTGCAAGTTTGAAACCAATCATTCTTCTTGCAGGTCAATGTACTTCAATGTACTCTTTGGATGTATGCACTGGATAAAGCAATTGTTCAAGGGCAATCTTAAGCAGCTCCTGTGGAATAATGGGCTTCCCTGAAATATTTCTTGTCCCTATTAAATCGTGGGGCATAAATAACACCCCATCTTTGTACATAGGGATTGTTCTTGCTGAGAGGCATGACCCTGTGACTCTATTATGTGCACCATGAGTGTGGGATTAGATTGTGGGCAGCCCACCACTGGTCCCAAACCCTTCCCACTTCTAAACTGCTTTGATTCATACGAGACCCCAGCACTGTTGAGTCCAAAACAGAAGTCTTTGATTTGCCTCTTACCTCAGGCTTTTTTAGGAAAGCCTTGAGAAATGTCCATGAGGACTGTCGATTATTTTTAGGTAGTACAAGGTTTTTAGTTTTCTTTGGTCGTTTGCTACTCAATTTGGTTACCTGTGATCCAGTGGCAACCAGTTCGGAGGGCAATAATGGATTATGATCAAGGCATTGTACCCCTCCCCAATTAAGGTCAACCGCTGCAGGCAGGCATTCTTCTGGGAGTCGAGAAACTGGAGGGCCACTCAAATCCAAAACAGGCTTGGAAACTTATGTCAAGATCACAGATTGAGACAATTTGTCTCCTGAAACAGAGTGCAAAGGACAAGAAGGAATGCCTTCATGTTGGGCAAAACAGCAGTCAACTGTGAATCCTGTTGGGGCAAAACCAGGTGAATTTGATGAGACTTCACTGATTCAATTACTTCCACTAAATCAATTGCTCTGAGAACTGTTCCAGAACGTACCGCTGTTTGAGCGACATAATTATGCTTGCAATCATTTACAGTTTGTTGCAGTTGTACATTTTCAAATTTAAATAACAGCAATACTAATAAAATAGAATGGGACTTAGTTTCTACTTCCAAGGATTAATACAAAGAGGCAAGTATTGCTAAGACTTGATTAATTTCGCCCAGTGCTTCCTGGACAGAAATTTCAGCTGGACCAGTTGTATGTTTAAAGGCAGCAGAAAGCCAGCTTTTAGGTAGAAATGTAGAGGCCGAAGAAAAAGAAGAAAAATTCTGCGAATGGGCTTTGCCCTGTAGCATCGGTTGATGAGCAGCAATTTGCAGTGTTTCAGTGTGTGATCCCGATTTCCCAGCAGATGGAAAAAAAGTGTAAATGTTTGCTTGCATGATGACATGGTCACTCGAGTTATTCACTAAGGCAGTACCCGTTGAGCCAGGTTCAATGTCATCAAGAACGATACTCATTAATTCGCTTTCAGATGGTGATTGCGGAAGAGGAAGTGAAACAACAAGCAATATGTCTTGATCAGAAATTGAATGGGAAAGGATAACGGACTCTGTGGAGATCATTGCACTGCTCCCAAGAAACATGATGAGAAAAGAAAACTGATCAGAGACGGTAAAGACCCACCAGGCTATGAAACCGCTACTGTTTAACCCGAGACACACCTCCACAGGGACAAAGAGGGTATGCCGAGAAGGTACTAGCAGTGCCTCTGTCCAATGGAACTGTCACCAAGAATTACCCACCAGGCTATACTTCCAGTACTGCTTTACCGGAGACACATTCCCGGAGGAACACGGAGGGTAAGTCAGGAAAGTACAAGCAGTGCCTCCGTCCAATGGAATTGTCAACAAGGGTTACCCACCAGGCTTTGAAGCCGGTTCTGCTTTATCAGAGACACACTCCCAGAGGAACACAGAGGGTTAGTTAAGAAAGTGCAAGCAGTGCCTTTGTCCAATGGAATTATGAACAAGGTTTACCCACCAGGCTATGAAGCCGGTACTGCCTTACCAGAGACACACTCCAGGAGGGACAGAGAAAAATGGATGAGGAGGCAATAACCAAGAACGACCATGGGCTGGAGGGGGCTGGTAAATCACGTAAGTCACTTGCGTTCACTTGCATCCACATGCAAGAATCTCTTCAGCACAGCAAGCTGCAGCACGATATCCCCTTCCACCGCGATCTCCTGCTCCGCCTCTTGTCTCCCTCTCATGGGGAGAGATTACCAGAGGAATGTATCTCTAGGCATGCAAACTGTGCGTCAAGCCATCCGGAATCCACCAAATCTGATTTGACATGGTCAATCACACCATCCTGATCAATCGACTCCTTGAGAACCTGGGTATCACAGATCAGACCCTGGAGTGGCTGACCTCTTTCCTCCTGCACCGACCCTCCCAGGTCCAACTTCGGTCATTTCTCTCCATCACCTCTCTCTCCACATGTGGTGTTCCCCAGGGCTCTAACCTCTCACCCTGGCTCTCCAATCTCTACATGGCCCCTATGGCCCACCTAATCTCCATATTTTCTAACTTTGAGTGTTATGAGGATGACACGCAGCTCTCCTTCCGTCTCCCTACAGCCTCCCCTCCTCTCTCGCAAATTCCAGACTGTCTATCCGCAATTCAGGGCTAGTGCGCTTCCAACGATCTCTGCCTTAATGCCAGTAAAACAGAGATCCTTCTCATCGGGACCCCTGCTCCTGCTTTCCCTCTCTCACTCTGTCCGCCTTCAATGGCCCCCTTGCTTCTTTTTATAACCTTTGTGTCTTCTTCGACTCCACCCTCTCCTCCTCTCCTAATATCAGAGACATTTCCAAGAAGGCCCACATCCTCAGAGCTACTCTTCCTTTTATCACTTTTCCCCAGAAGCTCGTTGCCTCTAGACCCCTGGTTCTCTTTAAGTTGGACTACTGCAACAGCCTCTTTCTCAATCTGTCTTCCTCTACTCTCTGCCCTCTGCCCTCTGCAACTAATCCAGAACAGGACTGCAAGACTTATCCTTGGCCTCAAGTCCAGGGACCGTATCTCTCCAGCCTTTAAATCTCTCCACTGGCTCCCGGTGGCTGCAAGGATCAAGTTCAAGACCCTCTGCATTGTCCACAAGGCTTTCTCGGGCCGGCACTACATTGAACACTTTCTTCCTGTATACCTTCCTTCACAGGACTTTCGCCTTGCTCCCTGCACCTCTCTGTGGGCAAGACGCTTTTCCTGGCAGAGAGTAGGGGGCAGATCACTTTCCTCTGCAGATGCCTCCCGCTAGAATGGCCTCCCTAGCCTTCTCAGACTTGAACCAGACCACCTGAAGTTCCAGAAGCCGCTCAAAACCTTCCTTTTCTCCTCTGCTTTCTCTTCCCCCTCCCCTGCTGACCTACCTGTCTGGTGCGCCGACTGGTTGCTTGGTGTGCCTCAGAGTCTCACTGGGTACCTGGCTCCCTTGACCCATTTATCCTGCACTGCCTCCAGGCCTGTCACGCACTGCGGGCGGCATCTGTAACCTCTACAGTCCCCCGCCTCCTTGCACTTACCCAGAGCGGAGCTGTCCTGGCTGCACTTACTGGGGGCAATGCTGCCCTTATTGCACTTTTCCCCATCCCCCCTTGAACTTCACCTTTCCACTTCCCCCACACTTTGCATTCCGCACTTGCATGATCTGAATGATGCAAGACCTAGTAAGATTGTTCATCTTTTCCTCCCTCCGGACCTTCCCTTGTTTTGTCGCGTCTAGAAACACATGTGTACAGGCACGTTATAAATGACTTATCATATATCATATCATTGGACATTCCTTTGTTTGGGAGTGTTGTACTATAGTTGTTTGGGTTGCTACTGTTTCACATTCACTCTCCTCTCAAGAGTGTAGTCTGGCCTCGACCTACCTTATGACAAAAGGCAAAGGAGGTATATCTCTTCCATATGCCTGTTTCACCTTTATGATTGTGGTCACTCATCTTTTGTGTGCGTGTGAGGGCTGAGTAGGCGGTTTAGACACTATTCACCCCTGTACTCCTGCGAGTGGCAAAGTCATTTAATCACAGTAACACTCATAAATAAATAAATAATAACAGAGAACATCAGCCCCCTAATGCTTTATGAGAGCTCTCTGCTGCAGCAAAAGGATACAAACACAGCTCAGCATTCTTTGTCAAGCATGCCCCACAGCAGGCACAAAAAGCGAGGCGGGGGAAAGTAAGAACGGCATGCCCAACTCCTGATATAAAAACATCAGCAGAGGGGCATGCTGGTTTCCATGCAATGCTGATGTGCAGACGAAGCTTGCTGCATCTCTGCTTTCTCTGTGGCTGAAGCTGCCTTCCCTATCAATCTGTCTGGGAAAGTGCTCTCCCTGGTCTTCTCTTGAGTGCACCGCCATATTGGAGGATTGGAAAACTGCTGACGGTGGGATGGGAACCTGACAGTGGGATGGGAACCTGGACATCTGATAGCAAACTCTGATAAAGGTATAAGTAACTGGGCATTTGATGGCAATACCTAGCACTGGTGTAAGTAGATGAATTGTGGATCATAGTGGCTGGCCAATGTATGAGTACCTCAGGATGTGATTAAAATCGTCGGCACGATGTGATTATAATCTTTGGCACTGGGGAGATGGGGAGTAGCTGGGAATTCAATGACAATTTCACCACATAGCTTGAGTACCCGGGCATTTGATGGCAGCCCCTTGCCAATAAGATAAGTACCTTCCTCTTTGATGGCAGTCCTTGGCAATGGTATCTGCATATGTGCTTTTGCAGACAACACATTACAAAGGTGTGAATGCTTGGGCACGGAATTACAATGGTATAAGCAGATGCATACATGACAGAAATCCCTGGTAATGCTGTGTGCATTTAGACATTGATTGCAATGCCTAGCTACAATATGAGTTACTTATGTTTCGATGGCCCTGCCTTTCAGTGGTGTGAATATCAGGGAAATCCTAGGCAATTATGTGAGTACCTGAACATTTAATGACAATGTTTGTGGTCAAAGGCTCTGGGTGAGTACCTGGACATTTGATGGTAGCAATTGTGTTTGTACCGCCACATTTTATGACAACACCTGCCTCCTAAAGATGTGAGTAACTGAATGCTTGATGGCAAGACCGGACAATAATATGTCTACCTCAAAATGGATGTTAAAATCTGTCAAAATATGTGAGTTAATGGTAATTATATGGGAAACGTCAACACTGTGAGTGCACATGAGCATATGTTAGCAATGCAAGGCAGAGTGGTTGTATCTGGGCGACTGACGTACAATATTATCAATGGTTTGAATGCCTGTTCTTTTGTGAAAGAAAAACAGATAGCCATCTAATTTGTAAATGAAGGGGAGAATGGTAGCAACAAAAGGAAAATGCTATGACCACAGTACTTGGCTATTTTGTTGGCTTGGCAAAACCTGATATATGGTCTAATTAGCTTGGCATATGATGAGAAAACATATCATATGTTGCGAGTAATAACTATCATATGATGCAAGCCTGTGTTTATATCTGGGCATTTAATGACTCTACCCACCAAAGCTTTTAGTACCTTTTCTTTTCATGACAGTACCAGGCAATTGTGTGAGCTTGCATACAAAATGTTTTTGTTCCAGAGCTTTTGGTTTTACATATTGCTTAACTCACAATTTTCAAAAGGTTTTAATTCATTCATTACATACATATTCTGTAGAGCAATGATAGCATTAAAAACTTCAATACCAAAACCATTCGAACAACCTATCCAAATATCCCTAGTGAGACATAACACCTAAAAACTCCTCAACCATGGCTAACTCCTGGACTTCGCTCCCTCCACTCTGCATTAACGGAAAGGCAGAACGTACCAGGAAAAAGACTTGTTCTGCCTTTGGACTCTCTCTCCTTTCTGTACTTCACTCATTTTATGATGTTTCTCCTCTTGCCACTAAAAAACACTACTTCTCGTCTCTTACCGCCTCTCTCTTCTGTCATCCTCATTGCTTGTTCCAAGATATAAACAGGATGCTCTGCCCTCCCTCTATGTCTTCCTCATTGTCCGCTTCTGACTACTCTGACTTCTTCATTTCTAAAGTCACCACTTTATGTTCCTCTCTTGCCCATCTTCCAGGTCAACCTACTTCCTTATCTTTACCTCCACAACTTCCTCCTCCTTCTCCCCTCCCTCTTGTTTACCTCTGTTACTGATTCTGACACTGTTCTTTTTCTTACCCGGGCACATCCCACTGCTTCACCACTTGACCCTATGCCTGCTTCTCTAATCCCTATTGTTTACCCTTTTATCATCCCATGTCCTCTGCCTCTTTCCCTTCTTCCTTCAAACATACTTTAATCACCCGGATCTTAAAAAAGCCCTCCCTCAATCCTACTTCTCTATCTAGTTACCGTCCTATCTCTCTCTCCTCCCCATTCTCTCAAACCTCTTGAAGAGGTTGTTTATTCCAAGATCCCCTTACACTGTAATCTTCATTCTCTCCTTCCGACTCAATCTGACTTTCGTCCTGCCCACTCGTCACAATAAATCCTCTTCAATACTTGTCCTTCTAGACCTCTGTGCAGCTTTTCTTTCTTCACTCTATATACTTGGACTCTCTATTTCAATTACAACTTGGTACCGTTCTTATCTCTCTAATCGCTCCTTCTGTGTATCCTGGGCCGGTCATACTTCTTCTCCTCTGTGTCTTCTACATGGTGTTCCCCAAGCTCAGTGTTGGGCCTGCATCTTTTTTCTATATACACCTTCCCTTTTTCTCTATCATTGAATCGCTAACACTTTCCTCCTACTTCTATGTGGGGGATTCACAAATATTCTTTTCTTTTTAGACTTTCTTTGACTCCCTTCATGTATCTGTTTCCTCCTTCCTCTTAGCAGTCCAGGAATGGATGCACTCCCACTTTCTCCACATTAATACCCCAAAAACCCAAATTCTCTTTTTCCCTTCCCTCTATTTCCCTTTCGGTTTCTCTTCCACTTCTTTCTCCCCCTTCCGGTATCCTCCTCCCTCAGTCATCCCTTTCCCCCCTCTGCCCGCAACCTTGATGTTACTTTTGACTCCTCTTCAAAATGTGCCTCTCACATCTCTCTGACTGGCCGTACTTGCCATTTCTTTCTTGAAAATATTCACAAGATATTGTCCTTTCTATCCTTCAATGCTGCTAAACTTCTCATTATTTCTTCTATTCTCTCACGTCTAGGCTATTGTTCTGCTCTAATGTTCCTTTTTCCCCTCTTACTCCTTTACGTTCGGTCTTCGATTCAGCAATTCATCTTCTTTTCTCACTCTCATGTTTAATTTCATTTTCTCTGTATCGGTTTAAAGTTTTATTATGGTTTGACTCCATCTTATCTTGCCTCTCTTGTCTCCTTCTATTCACCTCAAGTTCCTTGCGCTCTCAGCATCTCCACCTTCTCTGCACTCGTCGTACCGCCTTCCGCCCCTTCATGGTTGCATTCCTTCTCTCTGCTTACCCCCAAATACTGGAACGTACTACAACCTGATATCCACGGTTCTCCCTCTCTTCTTCGTTCCCGCATTCAGGCCCATCTTCTGTCCTCAGTTCTTTAACCCATCCCAATGATGTTTGTGATTAGATTCATCAAGCTATAATTTGAATCAGCTTTCTTCAATGTACAGCGCCTTGGCGAAGGCACTTAATAAATCTCAATAAAATACATAATACAAATACAAAACACAGACAACATTCAAGTGCAATATTTTGCAACAAACAAAGTGCACAGTCGACAGTCCTGTGTCGAACAAAGTGCGAACAAGGGATCTAGCAAGGGCCCTTGTGTAATAAAAACAGATTTGTGACATTTCAATGAGTATACAAAAATAGAAGGTATCAGCCACAGCTTATTATATATGGAGAGTATTTGAGAAAGGGGTGGAGTAATTCATATGTTTTGTACTTGTGTATATGTAATATTAGTTTTTTTTAAGAATGTATATTTTATAATAATGCTTAATTGAATGGGTATTTTTATAATGTGTATTTTAATAATTTAAATAACTTTTTACTACTTGAGAGAATGTGTGGTTATGATAATTATGTGATATTCTGATATGTGACTATATTTTTCTATATAATGTTTTATATCTGTGTGGTGTGAAGGTTTTGTTAAAACAATTCACTAAATAAAATACATTAAAAAAATAAACAATAGGCATATAACACAGTTATCCAATTGCTTGCATAGTATTTTTGTCTCATAATTTAGATGTATGCCTTTAGATTGCTGCCAACTTAGGTTTCAGCAGCAGTGGCCTAAATCTTTGTATGGCCTGGCCATCTACAGGGTGACAGATTTCATTGTAGTGCTATGTGCCATTTCTAGAGTAGATCATAAGGGTTTATTTTAGGTCTTGGAATTTAAAAAAAAGGTCTGGTGAGCAACCACCTGGTAAGCGGCCACCACAGACCTCAAGTGTATCGATCGCTCAGTGTGCAAAGTGCCTGAATGCCTTGACTCGGTTATTGTATCTCACGTTTTAATTGACTGCTTACAAGTTGTCTCTGGTTTGGCCTTTCTTTGGCTGATCTACTGTGCAGAGTATTTTTATCCATGCCAATGCGCCACACTGCACCCCTTTGCCAATGGGGAAAGAAAACAGCCAAAAATGGAGGCAATAACCTGTGGGATGTATTAACCCACTCTGCTCTGCCCTGCGACATCACTGTGTCCTGATGGTGCCCGGATCATAAAAATGGCTGCAAAACCTCGATGCGTGCCAAAACCTATGGAAATTGCGCCTTGAAGCACAAAAAGATGGCTGCCAAATCTACCATGAATGTTGTCAGTGGTGGAATGGAGACCCCACTTCTGAAACATGTAATTGTGCTGCCCAACATGTAAAAATGGAGCACAGATGAAAAGCAGTGCTTGCTGAAAGAAATCTGAAATCTTGTGTTTTAATCCTTTCTTGGTTGCCGAAAATACAGAATGCTGGTCCAAAACACCCAAAAACATCCAATATCCTTGCTGGATGTTACCCGTCACTTCATTTAAGAAATCATTATGAACATACAATGTCATGGAAAGCGGAATCTGTCATCAAAATATCCACAGCAAAAAGGTGCATGCCTGTAAAATCTGTCAAAATATGGGTGCAGTACCAGCCTGTATGACAGCTGTCAGTAGTTGCATCAGAAGTTTAAACTTGTGCAATTGAAATCAAATATCTGGAAACTAAGTGACCTGTTATTAAGAGGAACCTAGGTTGCAACTATTTAATTTCCATGATTTAGAAACTGGAATAACAGTTCTAGCTGCTTTTTTGAAAATTGCAAGTTTTGTTTTCAACCAAGAAAAATGTAATAAAATGACATTTGAATTTAAGCTGAACTCAAAGCCACCAAACCAGTTCCCCAGTTTCCCCCAACAAAAGGCATCTCCCTTCTGCTTCCCACCAAGGCCAGGAAATCACACCTTTGTGAGAATTAGATCAGGGTAGGAGATCTTGGGCTGCCGCAGAAGGGGACAATGGACTTTCTCTGGCTGAAAGGATATGCAGATTGTGAAGTGTCAAAAATAGCCTCTCCAAGAAGGAAGGGGGCGGACTGCTTCAGACCTGCCAGGAGGAAAAGGAGGCGGGAACAGACAACTTTTGTTGATTCACAATGGACAGAAAGTATATTTCTAAAAAGACTGATAATTGACTGTGGACAATTGTAAAGAAATATGTAAACCCCGGACTTCTGAACCTAAATTTTTGCTGCACATTTTAAGAGGAGTCAGAACTCTGGGCTATATTCTGGGACGTAACTGTAGAAATTTCGGTTTTGCAGCAAATGTATTTATGTCAGAAGCATGAAACTTCACACGCTTATGCTGCCCATGTACAATGCACACATGTGTACACATGTTGGACAAATTAGATATTGTGTCCCGGACAAAAAGTATGAAATTCTGTCAAATCCAGACCTAAGATCCTACAGAGACGGGGCTTGGAAGATTATTTGCTCCACAAAATATGTGCTCTATTTATGTTATTTTTATAAAGATTGCACACATGTATATATGTATTATACTCAAAAGTAGATTTTATGTTCAAAAGGAAAGGCGAGGATGTTACGCCTCATAAAACCACATCATTATGGTGACACCCTGTTTTCTCCTCCAATCAAGGGAGAAAGTAGATCCAGCATACACACCCCTTTATCAAATGCATAAATAGAGAAAGCTGAGGACTTAGAAAAAGACACAGATCCACCCACCATCCCGATCTTGGCGAAGCACCCTGAAGGAGAACTATCCATATTCCAGACTCTAGAAACTTGGCAAGCAGAAAGGCTCATTGCATAGCTGAACCACTTTCAGCTGGCCCTTAACTTCTAGAATCCATCCCACAAACTTAAAGGGGAAACAACAGAAGCAGCCGGGCTGTGCTGTACTGCTTGCCTGCTAAATAATTATCTTCAGAACCGGAAGGACTGATTAATCCCAATCTTGTGCCATGCTGTGCTGTGACCAGAGAGCCATTGCAGATCCAGTCTGTTAGGAAAGATTTCTTAATTGTGGGTAATTTTCCTTCCATGTGGCAACCCCTAAACTTTTTGCTGTTGTTTTCACCATGATCAAGACTTTGCCAGAGAAGTGCAGCCTTCTGCCGCACTCCTCTGGGCTTTCGCTCCATTTTTACGGGGAAACTGACATGCCCTTAAAACAGTCAGTACTAGTTTCTTTATCATGTTGCAGCTTTCGTGCAACATGACACAAGAGGGCACTGTAAGCTAAGTTACTGCTCTCTTGGGTCTCTAGTCTTCTACAGGCCCTAGATACTCTGCTTGGATTGTAAATGATCGGTGCAAGTGAATCACGGACGGGAATGGTGGCAGCGATCGTTTCTTGTGTTTTTGAGCTCCTTTTGGCGTTTTAAGCGCATTTCTCGCGCTTAGCCCAAAATGGTGGCCTGGCTCCCAAAATGGCCAGACCACGAGGCTCTTTGTCCTGTCCGCTGACCGGCTTGCTCCCTTCACCTTCCCCAGGTCCAGCCGACCCGGGGCCTTCCTTATTTGGGCATGTACTTTCCCGCGAAACACAGATGCTTTTGCGGGCTTCTGCAGGCCTTGTGTGTGCCTCCAGGATGTGGGCTGGGATGTCTGGTCCCAATACACATCCTGGGTGCCAGAGAGTCTAGTGTGGTATGAATGCCTCGGACCACCGTGGCCCATAATAGGTCCACGTATGGTGTGAGTGTTTGATGAGCGGATCTCCCATTGGGTCCCCTCCGTTTTGGCGCGAAGGGAACCGTGGATAAGAGGGGGCTGGAAACGCCACTACCATGTCGATCTCCTGAGTTCTTACGAACAAAGGAATACAGGAGCCAAGTATCCTACAACCACGAGGCTGAACCGCCGTCAGGTTGTGTTGTATTTCGAGTCATTGTCACTCTCACACGATTCGTACACTTGGCATTCCCAGGTCTGAAGTGAGTAGTGTACATTTGGCTGAGATACACACGGCCGCTCCGTTGCCCTGCTGTGGTAACAAACTGTGCGGGTTCACTGCGTTTGGGACGCCCTCAACTCAACTCTGCTGCTGCAGAATCTACACGACGACGAGACGTCCCCTGCTCCCCTGAACCTGCCAGCACTGAAACTGACGCGAGAAGCCTGGGTCTGCTTGCATCGGGGACCGGTGAGTAGCATAGCTAGGAACTGGTCGCCCTCCTGCAGGAGCCCATAGCTTTTCCCCGCTGTGTCAAACAGCACGCCTTTCCGTACTCGCGCTCTGCTTCTGCCCACAGTGGAGGCTGCGCTTGAGTCGCGGATCTCTGTTCATCTTCTTTTGTGCACCGAACTGAACTGCCTGATTCCCTCGAAGAGACTCCCCTTTTTGCCCATTGGCACCAGCGTGTGCAGGTACTTTTGAGCACAAGGCTCCACTCTTCGTAGGGCTTGGACTTGCTCTTAGTTAGGTGCCTCTGAAGGCGGACTGGGTCTAATGATTATTTCGCACTGCCTGTTTTCTTCCCCTTCTAGGTGGACTACACATTTCGTGCATCTAACTCTTTAGACTCGTTTGTATTTGTATATGTATTGTATTGGTTTGGTATGTGTTGGTTTACTAGAGTTTTATTGTGATTTCTCGCTACGGTCATTGTTGCAAAGGCCTTGGAATAAATGTGTATATATTTTTAATATAACACCTGTTTGGAGTAATTTGTAAGTGTCCTTGCTTTGTATGCTCATTGCAGGCTTTCAGTCACCCTCACCCCTCTTGAGACCTCGTCTTGACCGCCGCGATCGCTACCCTGATTGGTCTGGCTTGTCCAGAGGTTACCCTGTTCCAAGTAATTAGGTTTGCCTTCTGAACCTCTGCGCCTCCAGGACAGAGTTCGGAAATCCGTCTTAACAAATTGGTGTACAGCGGTGGGATACGACTGAAGGTATCCAGTGTTGCGCACGAGCGAAGGCATTTCAAGTTATTCCTACCAGGACACGTAGTGAATTGACGTAGTATAACTTTAAAAAGGCCATAGTCCTATCTAACAGTATGGAAACAAATACCTTGTTAACTTTAAATGCTTCCAAATCCGAAACATTGAAAAAGATGGTTGCGGAGAGAGGTGTCTCCTCTCAAGGCACCAAATTGGATATGATCCAAAGAATTGTGGCGTGGCAAGAAGCTCAGCTGGACGCTATAACTTCTGAGGACAGTGCGGAAGGAGGTGGGGCTGCTCTCACTGGTAGAACCAACGGTTCTGCCGCTGCACTGGTCCACCGCGTCCACGAGGACAGGGAGGATGTGATGTCTAATGTTTCCTCTGCCAGTGTCGATGGGGAGGCCATGCTTGAATTCAAGAAGCAAGAGCTGCTGTTTAGGCAGAAGAAGCTTGAGTTCAATATGGCCAAACTACAGGAAGAGCTTGAGTTCAATAGGGTCAAGCTAAAAATCGAACAGGCAGAAAAACAGAAAGACAGGGATCACCAGTTTTAACTGGCCAAGCTTCAGGTTGCAAATGGATCCAAGGGTCCTGGACATGGGTCTGGGGCCTCCTCTCATCCACGGTTTCCGAAAGATTTGCTCAGTGTGTACGAGGAAAGGAATGACATTATGGACTGGCTGAATACGTTTGAGTATGCATGTGAAGTTCAACAAGTTGACAATGCTGATAAGATTGCCTGGTTACTCAGCAGACTGCCCCATTCTGGCTGTAGTGCCATTATGGAAATGTCGAAGGCTGAGCGAGCTGATTTCGCAATGTTAAAGCAAACTCTCATTTTAAAGTTTGGAAAGACTCCTGCCCAATATTTAAAACGATTCCGAGAGTACAAGAAAAAAGAAGGTGGTACTTGGGTATCTTATGTAACCGAATCCTCAAAAACTTGAATGGCTGGGTCGAAGGTTATAAGGTTTCTACATTTGAAGGCATGATAAATCTTGTCATGCTGGAACACATTTTTGCATCTTCTTCCCCGGAGCTTAAGCAGCATTTGGCCGATTCAAAGGAGATAGATCCTAAGAAGCTGGCCATTGCAGCAGACATATGGGTGTCACATTGAGTGTCCCATAAGGACAAAACTCATCCTGGTAAGCAGGAGGAAGGGAAAAAGTCCAAAGATAAGGAGGGTGGGGAATCTGATAAATCTTCTTCTCAAAAGGGCCACAAAAAGAAAAATAAGAGTAAGACACAAGAGAACTCACAGGGTAGTGGAGGTCAGCCTCCGAAACAGAACTCTGGTTACAATAAGCCTCCCTATGTAAACAGACCCAATGGATCTTGTTTTGCTTGTGGAGCAACTGACCACGTGAAGGGGGATCCCCGGTGTAAGTTAAACCTTTGGGGGTCCACTCCGCTAATCTGGCCTTCTCCTCCTACGAGGAAGACGAGATTACAGGAGCATCCTTCTCCTCAGACTCCTGCCCCAGTGGGATAGAAGCTGAGGTAGTTTTAGTTTCCCTGGGTTCCTGGGAGCCTAAATTCGCAGAGGTTTATGCTAGGATTCCAGATAATACCAAGCACTACTTTAAAGACAGTGTGCTGATCAATGGAGTAGATACTCCAGCTCTTAGGGATAGTGGGTGCAGTCGAACTGTAGTGGATTCTACCTTGGTAGACTCAGAGGAAGTTTCCAGAGCTACTCTGATGCCCACTAAGTTGGCTGACGGCCCACCTCGCATGTTTCCAGTAATACCTGTAAATCTTACTTTGAATGGTACAGCAGTCAGGATTCCAGTGAGAATTCAGAGAAACGTCCCAGGAAAGGTCTTGTTAGGCAATGATCTCAGAGCTTTAGGGCTCGTAGGAGACACTGCCGACAGACTCTGCACACGGTCTCAAACACGGGCAGCATTGGCCAAGACCAATACGCCGCCCCAGCCGAAGGGGAAACCCGAGGCGAAAGGAGTAAACAAGTCTAGACGAGGGAAAGAGAACATTCCCCTGAGCTCGCCTACCACTGCGGTGGAGAAAGTTGGTCAATCGCCCGGGCTTGACGAGGAGGTGGCGATGCCTGAAGTATTTGACCCCAACGACCATCCTGAACTAAAAGACTTGTTAGTAGAAGGTGGTCCTGACAGGGAAGAATTCAGTAAAGGCCAACGTGAGTGCCCATCTCTGGAAGGCCTAAGGAGACAGGCCTGCTCCCAGCTTGAGGGTGAACCTCCTGGGACACATCAGATTTATTGGGAAGGTGGACTCCTGTATAGTGAGCCCACAGAGTCTACAGAAGGAGACCATAGGAGGTTGGTGGTTCCCCTTGCTGTAAGACCCTTCCTCCTGCAGTTGGCGCATGAAGTTCCCCTTGCTGGTCACCTTGGTATTAAGAGGACCAAGCAAAGGTTATCCATGCACTTCTACTGGCCCAAGATGGGGGTGCAAGTAGAAAGTCACTGCAGGAGTTGTGCCTCCTGCCAGTTATCTGGTAAGGTTGGCTCGACAATCCAAGCTCCATTGGTACCACTCCCAGTTGTGGGAATACCATTCGAAAGGGTAGGGATCGACATTGTTGGTCTCCTTGACCCGCAAACATCCTCAGGCAATAGGTTTATCCTGGTGCTGGTCGACCATGCAACCAGATATCCTGAGGCCATCCCATTGAAAACTGTAACTGCCAAGTCAGTTGCAAAAGTGTTACTTGGCATATTTACTAGAGTTGGCTTCCCTAAAGAAGTTGTGTCGGATTGTGGCAGCAACTTTATGTCGAAGTATATGCAGGCTATGTGGAAAGAATGTGGGGTCACCTACAAGTTCTCTTCTGCATACCACCCCCAGACCAATGGTCTGGTGGAACGTTTCAACAGAATGTTAAAGAGCATGATTGGGGCTCTGGAAGAACCTCAGAGAAGAAAATGGGATCTTCTTTTACCATGCTTACTGTTTGCCTACCGAGAGGTACCACAGGAGGGTGTTGGCTTCAGCCCCTTCGAACTTCTGTTCGGTCATCCTGTACGGGGACCCTTAGCCATAGTCAAAGAGGGATGGGAGATGCCCACTCCCCCTGCTACTACCAACGTAGTAGATTATGTGCTGGGGCTCAGAAAATGGATGGCACTTCTGATGGGCTTGGCTAGTGATAAATTGAAGGCAGGACAAGCGCTGGCGAAACATTGGTACAACCAGAAAGCTTCCCTCATCAACTTTACACCTGGTCAGCAAGTCCTGATCATGATACCCATAAGGCCTCAAGCTTTACAGGACAAATGGTCAGGCCCTTACACAGTGGTGGAGCCCCTGGGTGAGGTTAACTATTTAGTGGACCTTGGAAGGCCTGGACAGGCTCCAAAAGTATTTCACGTAAATAGGCTGAAGGCTTTCGTCCCAAGAGTCGAAATCGCAGCACTGCTACTGGCTTCAGATGTGGAGGAAGAGGAGTCCGAACCTCTCCCCGACCTGTTCCAAAGCGGTCTTTCAGATAGCTCCTTTGAGGGTGTCCGAGTGGCCCCTCACCTGACTTCTAATCAGCAGGCTGAGGTGAAAAGTTTGCTTAGGCAGTTTTCCCCCCTGTTTTCACAGTCGCCTGGTTTGACACCTTGGTGCAAACATAACATAGACACAGGAGACAGTGTACCTACCAAAAGTAGGGGATACAGGATGTCAGACAAAGTACGGTCTTATATTAAGACCGAGGTCAACAAGATGTTAGACCTTGGGGTGATTGAACCCTCTAGTAGTCCTTGGTCCAGCCCTGTGGTTTTGGTTCCAAAGGCAGGCACTTCTGAATTGAGATTCTGCGTGGATTACAGGGCTCTGAATGCTGTCACCAAGACAGATGCACACCCCTTGCCTCGAACAGATGAGCTGGTGGATACTTTGGGTGCCTCCAAGTACCTCAGCACGTTTGACCTCACTGCTGGCTATTGGCAAATAGCGTTAGCAGAACATGCCAAGGAGAAGACAGCGTTTTCTACTCCAGACGGCCTTTACCAATTCAGGGTAATGCCGTTCGGGTTGAAAAATGCACCTGCCACTTTCAAGAGGCTTGTGAATCATGTGTTGAATGGGTTGGACGAATTCTGTCTTGCATATCTGGACGATATAGCAGTTTTCAGTGCCACCTGGGAAGACCATGTGAAACACCTCGGGATTGTGCTCCAGGCTCTTCAGAAAGCACACTTGACCATAAAGGCTAGTAAATGCCAAATTGGACAAGGCTCAGTGGTTTACCTTGGACATGAAGTAGGTGGAGGGAGGATACAGCCTCTTCCCAGTAAAGTACAAGCAGTACAAGACTGGCCTACCCCCACTACACAGACCCAAGTGAGAGCCTTCTTAGGACTCACAGGGTATTATCGCAACTTGGCACCATAGCTGCCCCTCTGACTGCCCTCACCACTCCGAAGAAACCCAAGAAGGTAACTTGGACCGACGAGTGTGAGAAGGCCTTCAATGGCTTAAAGACTCCTTGTGCCAGGCCCCTGTCCTCAGGGCCCCTGATTATCAAAAACCTTTTATTGTACAGACTGAAAACCTCTGACACTGGGATAGGAGCTGTACTATCGCAAGTAGATGAGAAGGGTAAGGAACACCCTATTGGTTTTATTAGTCGCCAGCTTAAGGACAGAGAGCTCAGATGGTCCACAGTGGAGAAAGAATGTTTCTCTGTTGTGTGGGCCCTACGGAAGCTGAGGCCCTACCTCTATGGGACCCACTTCACTGTGCAAACTGACCATAAGCCCTTAAAGTGGCTAATGAACATGAAGGGAGAGAATCCAAAGTTGCTTAGGTGGTCCATAAGTCTACAAGGCTTCGACTTCACTATTGAGCATAGGCCAGGTGTCCAACATAGCAATGCTGATGGGTTGTCCAGAATGTTTAACCGACCTGAACAAGAGACTCATCCAGGGGTGGATTAGTTCCCCCTGTCCATAGTCTGGGAGGGGCGAGTGTTAGGAAAGATTTCTTAATTGTGGGTAATTTTCCTTCCATGTGGCAACCCCTAAACTTTTTGCTGTTGTTTTCACCATGATCTAGACTTTGCCAGAGAAGTGCAGCCTTCTGCCGCTCTCCTCTGAGCTTTCGCTCTATTCTTACGGGGAAACTGACATGCCCTTAAGACAGTCAGTACCGGGAAACGCTGTTTTCCGTAGTTTCTTTATCATGTTGCAGCTTTCGTGCAACATGACACAAGAGGGCACTGTAAGCTAAGTTACTGCTCTCTTGGGTCTCTAGTCTTCTACAGGCCCTAGATACTCTGCTTGGATTGTAAATGATCGGTGCAAGTGAATCACGGACGGGAATGGTGGCAGTGATCGTTTCTTGTGTTTTTGAGCTCCTTTTGGCATTTTAAGCGCGTTTCTCGGGCTTAGCCCAAAATGGTGGCCTGGCTCCCAAAATGGCCAGACCACGAGGCTCTTTGTCCTGTCCGCTGACCGGCTTGCCCCCTTCACCTTCCCCAGGTCCAACCAACCCAGGGCCTTCCTTATTTGGGCATGTACTTTCCCGCGAAACACAGATGCTTTCGCGGGCTTCTACAGGCCTTGTGTGTGCCTCCAGGATGCAGGCTGGGATGTCTGGTCCCAATACACATCCTGGGTGCCAGAGAGTCTAGTGTGGTATGAATGCCTGGGACCACCGTGGTCCGTGATAGGTCCACGTATGGTGTGAGTGTTTGATGAGCGGATCTCCCATTGGGTCCCCTCCGTTTTGGCGCAAAGGGAACCTTGGATAAGAGGGGGCTGGAAACGCCACTACCATGTCGATCTCCTGAGTTCTCACAAACAAAGGAATACAGGAGCCAAGTATCCTGCAACCACGAGGCTGAACCGAGGAATCACTGGTGACCCGCTGAAGGACTGCTCCTCCGCACTGCTGTCGCTTTGTGAAACCCTTTCTACCTCTGATCGAATCAGAAGGCCTGTACTGGTACTTGACCCTTGGAATAGCGGGAACAGCTATTCTCGGCATCTTCACCATCTCCTGCACGTAAGCCTTCGGAAGTGTCTCTGGGCCATCCAGCAGACTGACCAGCCTACCCAGGAGTCTTGCTCTGTAACCGCCGTCAGGTTGTGTTGTATTTCGAGTCCTTGTCACTCTCACACAATTCGTACACTTGGCATTCCCAGGTCTGAAGTGAGTAGTGTACATTTGGCTGAGATACACACGGCCGCTCCGTTGCCCTGCTGTGGTAACAAACTGTGCGGGTTCACTGCGTTGGGACGCCCTCAACTCAACTCTGCTGCTGCAGAATCTACACGACGACGAGACGTCCCCTGCCCCCCTGAACCTGCCAGCACTGAAACTGACGCGGAGAAGCCTGGGTCTGCTTGCATCGGGGACCGGTGAGTAGCATAGCAAGGTACTGGTCGCCCTCCTGCAGGAGCCCATAGCTTTTCCCCGCTGTGTCAAACAGCACGCCTTTCCGTACTCGCGCTCTGCTTCTGCCCACAGTGGAGGCTGCGCTTGAGTCGCGGATCTCTGTTCATCTTCTTTTGTGCACCGAACTGAACTGGCTCCACTCTTCGTAGGGCTTGGACTTCCTCTTAGTTAGGTGCCTCTGAAGGCGGACTGGGTCTAATGATTATTTCGCACTGCCTGTTTTCTTCCCCTTCTAGGTGGACTACACATTTCGTGCATCTAACTCTTTAGACTCGTTTGTATTTGTATATATATTGTATTGGTTTGGTATTTGTTGGTTTACTAGAGTTTTATTGTGATTTCTCGCTACGGTCATTGTTGCAAAGGCCTTGGAATAAATGTGTATATATTTTTAATATAACAACTGCTTGGAGTAATTTGTAAGTGTCCTTGCTTTGTGTGCTCATTGCGGGCTTTCAGTCACCCTCACCCCTCTTGAGACCTAGTCTTGACCGCTGCGATCGCTACCCTGATTGGTCTGGCTTGTCCAGAGGTTACCCTTTTCCAAGTAATTAGGTTGGCCTTCTGAACCTCTGCGCCTCCAGGACAGAGTTCAGAAATCCGTCTTAACACAGTCCAGTCCTACCGTGAGGTGACCAGAGCGTCTTGCTGATTGCAGAACAGAGCGCCTTGCTGTCCAGTCCGCTGTGCCCAGCAGAATCCTAGAATCCCTGACCTGAATCCCTGACGGTTCTGTTCAAACCTATATAGTGAGTATCCATAGATAGGACTGTGTCACTCTCATATATACTGTCCATAGTAATCCCTACCTAAATCCATCCTATCTCATCTTTAGAAACCTGCATTGTTAGAAATCTTTTTGAATTGCCTGAAATTTCCATCTTATCCTATAATCCTTCTGCACTAATATTGTTAAAATTATCTTTGCGCTGATATATTGCACCTGAAGAAGGCAAGCGTCTCGGCTGGCAGTTGCCTTGATCAAGTGGCTGTGCAGTCGTGTAGCAATTGCTTCTTCATAGTCCATCCCTAGTGTAAAGAAATATTGTTTATCTTTTTAAAAGCGCATCCTTGTTTTACAATTTGCCTCTATCTGAAAAAAACAACCTCCACAAAAACGTCCATAACTTCTTCAATTTTCATGCTAGAAACGAAAGTGTCTGCTGGTAGCTAACATCCTAAGCTTTCCAGAGAACCCAAAATCGCATCTCAAATCCTTATAGTTCTCCCGGGATCGCGATTACCGCACGTGGAAAAGTTTGCTGTGAATTTTCGTTTTGGCAAAATCTATAACGTGTAAAATGGCTTTTCATTGCTCCCGACCTCAAAATCAAGTTTGCACATTGCTTAGTAGTCTCAAATCATTGCTAGTGTTTGTCTGCAACCAGATAAAGAGACTCCCATTAGTATTTCAACAATTTCTGTGATTTAGGCCATTTTTAGTGTTTTACCTATTCCATTCAAAGCCAACTTTAAAACCATGACAGTTTGCCAATCAATTCTGTTTCTCTCTTGTGTTTTCTGGGGGGAAATTGGGATTGATATATTTGCTTGAATTCTACATTCCTGAAACCTGTTCTCTCTCCTCTTATCTCTCTACACTACATATTGGGGGGTTGAGGGGTGTGCAGGGGGAAATAGTAACCACACTGCCATTTGATTTGAATATACACCCAAAAGTATTATTTCTGTTGCATTGTTTTTGCTCATCATTACTCCTTGTGATTAAAGAGATTGCTTAGTGTGACATCACCCCATTGGTGATTATTGTATACCCATTAAAAATAGTGTGATTATATTGTGAAATATATAAATAAATATTTAAACTTTGCAAACCAGCCTGATTCCTGGTTCAGTGTGACTGGGGGGGTTCAAAGAGAAGGGCGTGATATAAGTGGTACATCGTTCAGAATAAAAGACCTTATAGATACAAATAATTAAATAAGGATTTCAGTGGTGCATTACACGCTAGGCATTGACTTAGGTGAAGTGCCGGATTGAAATCACTTACAGGATTGGGGGCTCATCACAAGATCTCTGAATTAGACATACCACTTGTGACAGTCTAATACAGCGTGCTAACTGACGGGGTACATAAACCCTGTTGGGCTACCACACTGTGCTATACTGTGAAAAGAACCCTTCAATAGGAACGCTCTAAGGATTTGGCCTGTTTTGCAAAAATAAAATAACTCCTGTAAGAAAGGAAATTAATATTTCCGGAATGGCGATGCCCAGTAGAAATTAATATGGCAAGAGAACACCCACTGCACAAATTATTTGTCAGGGGTGAATGGACAGAGCAGGATCAGAATGTTTGGTTGCAGGAAATCAAAGAACAAGCCGCTGCCATGAGATTAGACATATGGCAGGATCAGGGTCCATTACACATGGCACTGAGTGAACTATACATGGTCCCTAAGGTAAAAGAAGAGCAAAGTAAAATTGCCAAAATAGCGGCATATCTGTACCTCCACATTGGAGCAATACAGGAAAAATATGCTGAAAACCTAGATCTGGCAAACAGGCAACTACAATCATTAGAAAAAGGCCAAACTGATCTGGACTCTGCAGAGCAAAGGCTACAAAAGAGCCTAGTATCAGAAAATGAAACCAGACAGTACCTGATGAAAGTCAAAGGAGATCTGGATATCCTGAAGCAGGAGATGGTAGAGCAGGATACCAAAGTACTGGCACTACAGAAAGAGTGTCAAGAAAGTTTGGACTCTCTACTACAGAGCCAACAAAAGCTGGAACAGCAAATGCATTTTAATAGAGCCTGCGCAGAGCAGGTAGTCACCCTGCAAAACCGCCTAGACCAAGAAAAAGAAGAAAATAATAAATTAATTCTCAAAGACCTTGACACCCAGACAGAATTTGATGAAGAGCGCCAGAAAGCTGGTGCACTCCACAAAGAAAGGGATGACCTGTCTGCACAGAGGGGTACTCTCATTCAGGAAAGGGACACTTTAGTCCAGGAGGTCAGTTATTTAAAAGCCAAAATGGAAGAAAATCACCTGGCCCTTCAGGGAATGGGTGAACTCCAAAAAGACCACGGAAAATTGTTAGAGCACACCAGGATGGTGGAAGATGCTCTAGCCAAGAAGGACCAGGCCAGTAAGGACAGGACTCAGGAGGTAACCCTCCTGCAGCAAAAATTGGCCCAATATTCCAAAATTACCCAGGAAGCACAGAGAGACAATGAGGCTCTCTGTGAGAAAAATGACAGGCTCCACAGACAGGTAGCTATGCAGGAACAACTAATAGAGACTAGATGCTAGATGTGTGCTTTCGGTTCTCAGGAAGGCCTGAACCTCTAAGATCTGGCCTCATTACTCATACTACTGAGACACTCACGATGTTCATCCAACAACATTCAGAAAGACTCACCTTTGGCATAATCCGTGCGCTCATTTCCCTCTTATTCTCGGCATCGGCTGGCTTGGGAAGCATAACCCCACAATCAACTGGACCAAGAATACCTTAAGTTTCCATTCTTCCTACTGTAAGACAAACTGTCTTCCAGAACCAAGGTTTGAAACCATCAAGACAGTCTGTAGTGCGGATTCCAGTTCTATCCATTGCTTACCGAGTTATCTGAGGGAATATTCCAGAGTAGTCATGGAAAAGAGCCCGTTGGAATTGCCCCTGCATAGGGCTGAAGATTGCTGTATTGCTCTCACACCTGGAGCTTTAGTACCCTATGACAGAATGTTTCCCCTGTCATTGGAAGAAAAGAAGTTCCTTAAAGATTACTTGGATAGTAATCTTACAAACAAATTAATCAGACCTTCCAAGTTCCCTGCAGGGGCATCCCTATTCTTCATACCTAAAAGAGGTTCAAAAGAACTGAAACCCTGCATAGACCATTAAAGATCAGTACCCCATGACACTCATAACCGAGATAATCCAGGCCGTCCAGGGATCTACAATCTTCACCAAATTAGATCTACGGAATGCATACCATCTGCTGACGAGTGGAAGACAGCCTTCTGCACCCCTTTTGGACTTTTTGAATACCAAGTAATGCCTTTTGGTCTCGTAAACACCCAATCCATATTTCAAAGATTCATGGATTGTCTATTTTCTGACCTGCTTTGCCAAACAACCATTGTCTACCTAGATGACATATTGATTTTTTCCCGCACTCTAAGTGAACATGAGGAGCATGTCAAGGAGGTCTTTAGTAGACTACAAGACAATCATCTCTCTGTAAAATTAGAAAAGTGTATCTTTTCTGCCACATCCATCGCTTACTTGCGCTTTATCCTTTCCAATCATGGCATCTCGATGGATCCTCAGAAAGTAGCCGCCATTTTAGAATGGCCTTCCCCAACTACGGTGAAAGAGGTTCAGAGATTTCTTGGTCTCGCAAATTTTTACCGTAAATTCATTCCTGGATTTTCCCAGATGGTATTGCCAATCACTTCTCTTCTTAAAAAGGCCTCAGCTCCCTTCATATGGTCCCAAGCCGCCGAAGACAGTTTCAGTCATCTCAAGTGTTCTTTTTGTTTGGCGCCTGTGTTCCGTCAGCCAGACCAATGTCTACCCTTCATTTTGGAAACAGATGCCTCCTCTGCAGCTGTAGGAGCTGCCCTTCTGCAGAAGTATCAAGACAAGGAACATCCCATAGCCTATTTCTCGAAGACGATTAATGCTAGTCAAAAGAACTATTCTGTAATCGAACGAGAACTTTTAGCTATGAAGTTGGCTTGCTTGGAATGGCGACATTTACTCCAAGGAGGGGAGCATCCATTTACTATCCGCACTGACCACAAAAATCTGCAAGTCCAGAGGCAATTTGAGTGCTATAACACCCGGCAGGTAAGATGGGCACATTTCTTTGCCCAATTCGACTTCAGTATCACCTATATTCCCGGATCTCAGAATCTATTGGCCGACACACTCTCCGGCGCAGTGACTACATTTCCAATACAGATCCATTAAAGGAACTCATGTTTCCCCAGACTAAGAAGATCTGTTTACTCTCTTCTTTTTTACAACAAGTAAAAGAAGCCTCGTGTGGAGCTTTTGAAGTAGAAGATCTTCCCAAGAACACTCATTATGACGTCAAGGATGGACTCTACTTGGAGGAAGGGAAGTTGTACTTACCCACTCGGTCCTTGAGAAAATTGGCATTTACCTGGTGTCACGATTCCGGTATCGCCGGACACCGTGGTCTCAAGGGAATGATGGATCTTCTCCAAAGATCTTGCTATTGGCCTAACAAGAAGAAAGATACCTGTCAATATCTACATTCCTGTAAAACTTGTCTTCGTACCAAGTATCAAACACAAAGACCGTTGGGACTGCTGGAGCCCAGTTCAGTAACATCTAGTCATTGGACCACAATCTGTACAGACTTTATCGTCGACCTACCAGTGTCTTAGGGTTGCACCTGTATAATGGGGACAGTAGATTATTTTCTAAGTTGGCTCACTTTTCCCCTTTATCTGGGGTTCCCACCGCAGCTGAAATGGCAGAAGTCTTTTTTAAAGATGTGTCTCATCTCCATGGTATCCCTACAAAAGTAATCTCAGACCGTGGGAGCCAATACACTTCTTGTTTTTGGAAGGCTTTCTGTGAAAGGCTGGGTATCGAGAGGGCTTTGTCATCGGGCTTCCATCCCCAAACCAATGGGCAGACGGAGCGCCTCAAAGGCACTCTAGAACAATACCTCCGTTGTTTTATAAACCAACAACAAGACAACGGGGTGGCACTTTTACCTACTGCAGATTTTTCTTATAATAACTCTATTCACACAGCACTGGGGATCAGTCCATTCTTCTGCACTTATGGTTACCACCCACACTCTACCCTACCTCTCATCGAGTTAGTTTCTGAGGTCCCATCTGTCGAATCCTCCTTGGCTCTCATTCAGGAAGCTCATGGTAAGGCCAAGATAAGTCTCCAGAGGCCTGTGATCGAAATAAATTCCAGGCCGACAAACACCGCAGGCCAGTACCAGATTGGGAAGTGGGTCCAAGGTGACTCTCCACCAAATATTTGCCCAGGTGGATACATCCATCTAAGCTGTCCCCTAGATACATAGGGCCCTATGAAATAACACACAGGATAAATCCTGTAGCTTTCCGACTTAAGCTTCCAAATTGCCTGCGGCGTGTTCATCCTGTGTTTCACTCCTCTCAGCTACGTACATTCCAGCCAGACATGTGGGGGCGCACCTCTAAGAAGGTAAAGGTACCTTCGGACCCTTCAGGAGATGGTTCCATGTAATAATGTCGCCACAAAAATATCGGCATGCAAAAATATCGCCGAAAAATTGTCATTTTCTGTGGCGACATTATTGCATGGAACATGCGGAGGACACCCCCACAATCCCCAAATCTTTTTATTTATTTATTTATTTTTTAAATTTTTTTTGCCCATGTCGCCATATATATGGTCACCCAAATAATATCGCCACAACATTTTCCCGGCGATATTATTTACGGCGACCATATATGTGGCGATATTATTACCTGATACCCAGAGATGAGTGTGAGGTGGGCCAAATATGTGATTCTAGTTACCATCAGGGAAGGTTGGAATATCTGGTTAATTGGAAGGGTTACCCTTGGTCGGAAAACTCCTGGGAGCCTAAATCTAATATACACGCCCCTCTCTTGGTGCTGAAATTTCACCAATGTCATCCAGGCAAGCCAGGGGGGGTGAGCCTCAGGAGGGGGCATACTGTCATGCCCTTAGGTAGGTGGCGAGTCTGGGACAGATGAAAAAGGTGCCTCCATTGAAGTTTCCCACTACGTTTTGCCTATGCCCATTGTGTCGGTCCAGTTGTTTTCTACTACGCGACCACTGCCTGAAGTATTTCACCAGCTCCTTCCTGACGGCGGATGCGTTGCAACTGCTTAGATTTTCTCCTGTGTTGTATCGCTCCCGATTATTTCTCCTTAGCGGTGATCCGCTCGCTTTCCCTCTCGTTCCTCTGCTTTAGTCCTTGTGTCTCTTTTCTTCCTTTTCGTTGTTCCTGAGTTTTGTCAGAACGCACTTCCCGTCTTCAACTCCTCCCTCTTTTGTCTTTCTCTCACCTGCCAGCGTTTGCCTTCCTGTTTCTTTTACTACACTTTTGCTGTTATCCTGCCTTCGTTTTCTTCGTTTCTGTTTATATTTCTGCCTCCCTTCCTCTCAGTTGTTTTCAGGCATCATTGCCATTTCTTTTGTTACTCCCTCATTGCCAAGTCATACCTTGCAGAAACTTACTCGTGACCACTCATCTTTTCTGAGAGTTGCCAGCTTCATTCAGAGAATACTTCAGCCACTAACGGTTCTACCATTCGTTGGGTTTTTTTGTGCCTAAGGCTTTTTCCCCACTTTCCAGGCAGTCACGGAGGATAGGCCACAGTCCTACTGACTCTAATGGCCACTGTGGCTTCCTTCCGTGGCAGGCCCTATCTCCATAAAAAAAAGGAGAAACCGGTCCCGAGAGGGAGAAAGAGGCCGAACCCCACGTGGAAACCTACAGGTGAGGAGGAAGGGGAGGAATGGGAGATGGAGTCTTCATTAGAAGAGGAGGACATATCAGACCCAAGTGACAGCAAAGAGTTTGTAAACACTTTCTTCCATGCTCTCCCTAAGTATGTCATGGCCCAGCTAGTGAGGGACTTTCATGAGAAAAGATCACTAGACTGGGTCATTGAACAAGCCACGTGCATTTATGAGGTGCAAAAGCCAGTGAAAAATAAAAATAATCCCAAAAGCCCCAAAACAACCAACACCCCTGCTGCTGCTAAAGTAGCGGAGGTGAAGGTTGCCCCCATTTTAGATTTAGAGATGGGGGGCCTAAAAACCTGCCGGCACAGAATCAAAACAACCCCAAACCCAGAAGGCCCTCGGGCCAATCACAAACAGGGAGCCAGGGAGGCAACCCCACAAATGGGACCCCTAACTCCCCAGACTACATCAGCCCATGCTACAAGGGCAATAGACCCATCCTGGGTTATATGTGTACTCCTCCAGCTCAAGGGGTGGGGGGATCCAACCAGACAGCAGCCAACACAGGGAACTTCCCTCCTCAGTTCCCCCAGGAGGGCAATAATTCCCCAAATACTGGACAAAATGTCTTCCCAAGGTACCCACCAAACTTTAACCCCCAAAACAATCCATCCTTCTTTCCCCACTTTCCTGAGCCCAGACAGCCCAATCTGGAGGAGGGGAGGCCAGGGGTGGAGGGATACCCAAACTTTCCTAACCAAGGGTATTTTGGGAGAGGGGATAGCTACCCTTCCCGGGATCAACCCAAGGGAGACATGAGGACCCCGTACCAGCCAGAGTGTAACGCTCACCTGATTCTCGCAGAGGCGCCGGTCTTGACTGGGCGACTACCGTATCTTCAAAGGTGATGTGTAGCACCCGGTTGGCTCTTTGGGCTGGACACACGGGGCAGGGTGCTGTAACCAGTTTCTTCACTGGATAGGTAGCGCAGGCCTCTTGACTTCAGAGGACTGCTGTCCGTCGTTTACTGCACGAAAGGTAAGTTTCGAGTCATTCAAATGTCTTTAAAGTATTTAGTAATGATGTCTCTTGTTTTGCAGGGTTCCGGCGATGGCGGATGACGGGCTGAAGTGAGTTGAAGATGGAGCCCGTGTGATGAATAGAAGCGCCTGGAAGCACGTAAGTAAGCGCTTGTTGCCTGCTTCACTATGCGCTCTAACTGTCTTTTTATTTTGCAGGTACGAGTTCGGAGCGGCTGCAGGGTGCCGGAATACCCACTGGATTAGATGTGGAAAGGAGTAATGGCACGTGAGTATTAAAGTTCCCCAATGTCTTTAAACGCACCTTGTTTTGTCTTTCAGATGCGGGATGCAGCGCCGAAGGCCTCCGGAGCGTGCGAAGAGTTGGTAAACTTTTGTCTTTCAGATGCCGGAATGCAGTGTGAAGACCTCCGGAGCGCACGAAGAGTAGGTAAGCCTTTGCCTTTCAGATGCCGGAATGCTAACCTGTTCTTTCTTGTCTTTATAGGTGTTGCTGAAGACTGGATTCAGGATGGTAAGCCTTTGCCTTTCAGATGCCGGAATGCTAACCTGTTCTTTCTTGTCTTTATAGGTGTTGCTGAAGACTGGATTCAGGATGGTAAGCCTTTTTCCTTAGGCCCAGGACCGGATGCAGAAGACACGATGAGCGTTCTGCTGCAGAGGTTGCAGAATAACGCAAAGCAAGATTCATCCACCGGGTGTGGTTTAAATAGCCTCCTGTAGTGCTTAGGTGTCTCCTTCCACAGCCACGCCTAAGTAAGAAAAGAGTTCCTGGTAAGAAAAGAGTTCCTGCCTTCCAGAAGAGTTCCAGTGTTCTGAATCTAGGGAGTGGCTCCAGCCCCACCCAACAGGAAAAGTAGTTCCAAACAGAAGAGGATCAGAGGCTCAACTGGCAGGCAAGTAAGCAGCATGGTCTGCTGAAGGTAAGTCCACCCAAGCATTATGAGCCCGGCGCTTCCAGCGCTGGGACTGGGCATATTTATGAGCCTGGTGCCACTGGCGCCAGGACTGGGTCCAAAAGGTCCCAATTGGGACTGGTTGGCACTCGGAACCTGGGTTATGGATCTGCTTCCAAGGGAGTTGGGAAAACCCTGACCTTTTGGAAGCAGAGATCATGACAGTACCCCCCCTCAAGGCCCCTCCCAAACCGGGCTTCTCCGGGGGTTTTGGCTTGTCAGGAAATGTTCGGTGAAATCTTTTGATTAGGTGAGGAGCGTGGACATATTCAGCAGGTTCCCAGGATCTCTCTTGGGGGCCGTAGCCTTTCCAGTCAATTAGGTAGAATAGTTTAGATTTGGAGATCTTGGAGTCCAGAATGCTTTTGACTTCAAACTCGAGTTCTCCATCCACTAGGATAGGTTTTGGAGATTTGGTTAGTCGGGTTTGAGGTTGCACGGGTTTTAATAGAGAGACGTGGAAGACCGGATGTATCTTCATGTGCGGGGGCAAGTCCAACTTGACCGCTACTGGGTTTACTATGGTAGTGATGGAATAGGGACCAAGGTATCTTGGGTTGAATGTGCGTGGCCCTTTTAGAGATAGATATTTGGTGGATAACCAGACTTGATCCCCTACTTGATAGTGAGGGGCTTCCTTCCGATGTTGATCTGCTCCTTTCTTGTATTGTTCTTTAGCCCTTTGAAGGTGAGAAACAGCTTCCTTAAAGGCTTGGGTGATTGTAGAATGCAGGTAGTCTACTGCTGGTGTTTCAAGATCTTGGAGGGGATCCAACTCCGAGGTTCGAGGGTGACTGCCGTACAAAAGAAAAAACGGGGTTTTCCCAGTTCCCGAATGGACAGAGTTATTGTAGGCATACTCGGCTATCCAAAGGATATCTTTCCAAGTTTTTTCAGTTTGTTGCAGCATGCAGCGTAAATACTGTTCCAGAGTTTGATTGGTCCTCTCGGTTTGTCCGTCGGTCTGAGGGTGGTGACTGGTCGATAGTCTCACATCAATTTGAGCCGACCGACAGCAACTTCGCCAAAAATGAGAAATAAATTGACTACCTCGATCCGAAATTAGAACCGAAGGAAAACCGTGCAGTCGGACGATGTTTTCGAGAAATTCTCGGGCCAGAGTTG
Organism: Ambystoma mexicanum; assembly: GCF_040938575.1. Classification (NCBI taxonomy): domain Eukaryota; kingdom Metazoa; phylum Chordata; class Amphibia; order Caudata; family Ambystomatidae; genus Ambystoma; species Ambystoma mexicanum. The sequence goes on along the minus strand of NC_090928.1, from coordinate 1,025,389,331 downwards.
CTGCTGTTGGCAAGCCTTTGAGCGGAATGAAATGCGCCATCTTGGAGAATAAGTCCACGATTACTAGAATCGTATTGTATCCGGAGCATGGAGGTAGATCGGTGATGAAGTCCATAGAAAGCGTATGCCAAGGGCGAGGTGGGATGTCAATAGGGCGTAAGAGGCCTGCTGGTCTTTCCTTTTGACTCTTGTTTTGGGCGCATACTCCACAGGACATTATAAAGTCTCTGATATCTTTTTTCCAAGACGGCCACCAGAAGTAGCGCTTGATCTTTTCTGAGGTCTTGGCTATACCGGGATGACCTTCCATTAAAGAGTCGTGATAACAAGAGATTACTTTTTTCTGTAAATCTGTGCTGGGTAGGTATAATCGTTCTTGGAAATACAATAAGTTGTCCTTTACTGCAAAGTCCTTTCCCTGCAGATGCCAATTCTGTATGTCTGCTGGAGTTACAAGTTGCCTGGCTTTATCCTTAACTTCCTCTATGGATTCTGTGGCGATTACACCCAGAATTCTTTGTTCGGGAATGATTGGTACAGGTTTAGGGTTGACCAAGTGTTCTTCCACTCCCATCCGAGAAAGGGCATCGGCTTTACCGTTCTTTGTACCAGGTCGATAGGTAATTATGAAGTCAAACTCGGCAAAGAATAATGCCCAACGGAGTTGTCTAGAGGATTGGGCTTTTGCGGTCTTCAAATATTGCAGGTTTCGGTGATCCGTAATCACAGTAACGGTGTGTCGGGCCCCCAGCAGATAATGCCGCCAAGCCTTAAAGGCAGACTTGATAGCCAGAAGTTCCTTGTCAGTAATCGTGTAATTGATTTCAGGAGGCGAGAATTTGCGGGACCAAAATGCCACGGGATGCAACTGATTGGTTACCGGGTCCTTTTGTGATAGAACTGCCCCCATGGCAAGGCTTGAAGCATCAGTTTCCACGATGTAGGGGAGTTCGGGGCGAGGGTGTTTTAAGATTGGTGCAGAGATAAATTTAGTCTTCAAATCCTGGAAAGCTTGTTCCGCCTCGGTAGACCATTCAAAACGTTTGTTTTTCTTTAACAAGGCAGTGATGGGCTGGACTATTCGAGAGAATTCGGGGATAAACCTGCGGTAAAAGTTAGCGAAGCCTAACATGCTTTGCACACCTTTTACGGAGGATGGTGATGGCCATTTGAGAACTGCATCGACCTTCTTTGAATCCATACGCACTCCGCCAGGTGATAATATGAATCCCAAGAATTCAACTTCAGTCACGTTGAAAACACATTTTTCCAACTTAGCGAAAAGTTTGTGTTGACGCAATCTTTCGAGGACCATTTTCACGTGTTTCCGATGTTCAGATTCCGATGAAGAATAAACGAGGATGTCGTCAATGTAAACAACAACACATACATCTATGAGCTCTCTGAGGACATTGTTCATAAAATATTGAAAGGCGGCCGGGGCATAGCAAAGTCCGAAGGGCATGACCTGATATTCAAATAGCCCATACTTGGTGCGGAAGGCCGTCTTCCATTCATCGCCCTCTTTTACTCGTACCAAGTGGTAAGCTCCTCTAAGATCCAGCTTTGTATATATGCATGCTTTTCTGACTTGGTCCAGGAGTTCAGGGATCAAAGGTAACGGATATCTATTCTTAACGGTGATCTGGTTCAGGGAGCGATAATCGATACAAGTTCTAAGGTCTCCTTCCTTTTTTGGAACGAAGAACAAAGCTGAAGAAGCAGGGGACTTGGAAGGACGAATAAACCCATTTGCCAGGTATTGATCCAGGTATTGTCGAAGGTGAAGGTTCTCAGGCTCGGTGAGGGCATAAATTCTACTACAAGGAGGAGTAGATCCAGGTATCAGGTCTATCTGGCAGTCATAAGACAAATGAGGAGGTAGAGAGTTAGCCTGATCCTTCCGGAAAACATCTTGGTATTCTAGGTATTCGGGAGGTAACTGGGGAGTCTCTGAAGAAATTGCGGCCAGTGCAACACCAGGTGGAGGGTGACAAGTAGAGACACATTCTGGAAACTGGACCGTTCTTGCTCGCCAATCGATCAGAGGATTGTGTTTCTCTAAATAAGGTATTCCTAGAATAATCTGAAACTGAGGGGCCTTGATCACATCGAACACGATCTTCTCATGGTGTCCATCTTGACTTACTAGCGTCACCTCTTGAGTGGTATGCGTTACTGGCCCGGAGGCTATCTCCGTACCATCCACCGTAGTAATGACGTCCTTTACAGCCTTGGGACAAAGAGTTAGATTCATCCTCAAAACCATTTCATGATCCACATAATTGCCGATGGCACCGCTGTCGACGTAAGCTTCAATTGCATGTAATCGATCCGGATTATCAGGGCTAATGAGGACCATAGGTATCACGAAATGCGAGGTCACGGAACTGGTTTTCACGCTCGGCAAGAGGACCTCTATTCTTGTCGGGCGAGGTTGTTTCCCTGCTCAGAGTTTGTAACTTTGGTAACTGCAGCTCCTACTGCCTTCTTGGCAGGTTTCACCGGACAGTCTCGAAGAAAGTGCCCTGAGTTTCCGCAATATAGGCATAATTGCAACTGTTTCCTCCTTTCCCGCTCCCTTTGTGTTAGAGGACCTTTCAGACCCCCTATTTGCATGGGTTCCCCGGAGTCTACTCCTTTGGAAGGAGTTGGCGGTTTGGAAAATACTCGAGCATCAAACGTGGAACGATCGGCCTTCCTGTTCTGCAGCCTGTGATCTATTTGAACGACCAAGTCTATATAATCCGAACAGTCTTGTGGGGGATTCACTACTTGGGCTAAAACGTCTTTGAGCTCTCCACGTAGACCTCTATAAAACAGCGTAATCCTTTTGTCCTCAGGCCATTGAGTTTCCACTATTAGTCTATTGAAAGATGCAATATAAGCCAAAAGGTCTTGATTACCCTGTCGCAACGAAAGAAGCTCATTGTCCAAGGCCTGCCCCTGTGAATGTCTTGCGAACAGTTTTTCCATACTAAGCTGAAAGGCTTGAAAATCATGGAGAACCGGATCATCTTGATTAACTAGAGGGATCGACCAGTCTGCCGCATTGCCACTAAGGTACGAAAGTACAAAAGCTACTTTTGCTTGATCAGTTGGAAAGGCTGCTGGCCGGCATAAGAAGTGCAACCGGCACTGATTGATAAATACTGCAAACCTCTTTGGGTCACCAGAAAATCGTTCGGGCGGAGCCAGAGGTACATTCCCAGGTAGGTTGATCTGCACTGGATTCATAGAGGATGTTGAAGGAAGATTTGCCCCTGATGCGGGTAACGAGGTCTGTCCGGCTTGTGACTGTAGCACTTGTCTAGCAAGATTGTCTGTTCTCTCCTTGGAAATAATTAGTTCCCTTCTTAGAGCATTCGTTTCCTGACGAGCTGCATGCACTTCTGCCCTTAGTTCCCCAAGTAACCGGGCTAGGGGGTCAGTATCCGAGGTTTCCATAGCGCCTGGGCGAGAGTTTTGCGGTAGGCTTTGCGTTCTGTAACGCTCACCTGATTCTCGCAGAGGCGCCGGTCTTGACTGGGCGACTACCGTATCTTCAAAGGTGATGTGTAGCACCCGGTTGGCTCTTTGGGCTGGACCTCTGTGCACTGTATGCCTGACGTGTAGAGTAAGATGTCTGCAGATAGAAAATATGGGGTTAATGAACTGGGGTTATTGGGGTGTCCCTATCTCTTTCCTCTTCTCCTCTCCTGTAGACCCCCAAAGGTTAACGCTCTCACCTTAGGTAAGTGAATGCCGAGCTCTCCATCTGCCTCGGGGCAGGGTGCTGTAACCAGTTTCTTCACTGGATAGGTAGCGCAGTCCTCTTGACTTCATAGGACTGCTGTCCGTCGTTTACTGCACGAACAGTAAGTTTCGAGTCATTGAAATGTCTTTAAAGTCTTTAGTAATGATGTCTCTTGTTTTGCAGGGTTCCGGCGATGGCGGATGACGGGCTGAAGTGAGTTGAAGATGGAGCCCGTGTGATGAATAGAAGCGCCTGGAAGCACGTAAGTAAGCGCTTGTTGCCTGCTTCACTATGCGCTCTAACTGTCTTTTTATTTTGCAGGTACGAGTTCGGAGCGGCTGCAGGGTGCCAGAATACCCACTGGATTAGATGTGGAAAGGAGTAATGGCACGTGAGTATTAAAGTTCCCCAATGTCTTTAAACGCACCTTGTTTTGTCTTTCAGATGCGGGATGCAGCGCCGAAGGCCTCCGGAGCGTGCGAAGAGTTGGTAAACTTTTGTCTTTCAGATGCCGGAATGCAGTGTGAAGACCTCCGGAGCGCACGAAGAGTAGGTAAGCCTTTGCCTTTCAGATGCCGGAATGCTAACCTGTTCTTTCTTGTCTTTATAGGTGTTGCTGAAGACTGGATTCAGGATGGTAAGCCTTTGCCTTTCAGATGCCGGAATGCTAACCTGTTCTTTCTTGTCTTTATAGGTGTTGCTGAAGACTGGATTCAGGATGGTAAGCCTTTTTCCTTAGGCCCAGGACCGGATGCAGAAGACACGATGAGCGTTCTGCTGCAGAGGTTGCAGAATAACGCAAAGCAAGATTCATCCACCGGGTGTGGTTTAAATAGCCTCCTGTAGTGCTTAGGTGTCTCCTTCCACAGCCACGCCTAAGTAAGAAAAGAGTTCCTGGTAAGAAAAGAGTTCCTGCCTTCCAGAAGAGTTCCAGTGTTCTGAATCTAGGGAGTGGCTCCAGCCCCACCCAACAGGAAAAGTAGTTCCAAACAGAAGAGGATCAGAGGCTCAACTGGCAGGCAAGTAAGCAGCATGGTCTGCTGAAGGTAAGTCCACCCAAGCATTATGAGCCCGGCGCTTCCAGCGCTGGGACTGGGCATATTTATGAGCCTGGTGCCACTGGCGCCAGGACTGGGTCCAAAAGGTCCCAATTGGGACTGGTTGGCACTCGGAACCTGGGTTATGGATCTGCTTCCAAGGGAGTTGGGAAAACCCTGACCTTTTGGAAGCAGAGATCATGACACAGAGTGGGTGTCCCAACTAGAGCGCCAGCTCCAGAACATGGCACATGATCTGGGTCGCATGCTGAGGGCTCAACAGAACCTTCAGATGAGCGTGGCAGCGCAGAATGCCTCAAATCCAGGACCTGGTGCTCCAGAGCAATGACGGGGAAGAACCCCGACAACCCACCGGTTCCCAGGGAGGAAGCACAAGGGAAAAGGGGGTGTAAGTCCTTGGAGGAAGCTTCCTTCCCCACTTGTAAAAAGCCCCTGAAAACCCCGGAACCGGAACCAAAATCTACTGCCCCCGAAAGTCTGCAACCCACGGAGCAGAGAGGGGGTAGGAGAAATAAAGAGCCCAAAAAGACCCATTTTGTGGAGGAGGTACAAGTCTTCCAGTTTCAAGGAGAGGTATCCTCAGAGGATCCTGGGAAAAGGATCTTCTCCTTCAGAGATGGGGGAACTCCTCCCAAAGAAAAATGGGTCCCAAAGGATCCAAATCTAGACTGGGTAGATGTGGGGACTGAGTTAGCACCGCCCATCATCCATCCCCAGAATCACCAGCATGAAAATCCCCTGGTTCAAACCCATCCGGATGACTGCCTACAAAAAGGGGGGGCAGCCCAGAATCAGAACCAGGGGAACCCAAAACTTCCCCCATATCTAGCTGTCACCTTTTTCTTTCAGATTCCCAAGACACCAAACAGAATCCTGTCCAAATCCCCTTCCTGTCAGTGTCCAAAATCAAGAAACTAACCCACCAGTTGTCCAAAAATGTGCATTATATTTGCCCCCTTGAGGAGAAGGAGGGAAGATTCTATGCCCCGGTCCAAATACAGGGGCAGTGTACAGTTTTGGCACTGGTGAACACTGGATCCCAAGTTTCCCTTCTGTCAAAAAGGGCCTTTGATCAACTGAATTCGGGGAGGGGGGAGAAATACCAAATTCCTCTCACCCCTATTCCTGGACAACTTCAGAACTTTGACGGGAAGGAAATTCCCGTTGAGGGGACTGGGGATTTGGACATTAAAATTGGGCGACACAAGGTGAAGCACCCAGTCATAGTTGTGACTCCAGAGGGCGCACCTTGTTTACTAGGGAATGACATCCTGCCTAGGTTGTCTCCCATCATAGATTGTGTAAACAAGGTCCTCTGGACCCAGAATAGTCAACCAATAAAATTGAGACAGAGTGTCAACCATGTTAGTTTAAACGGCACATGCCGCATGGTTGAACAAAAAACCTGACGAAATAGAATTTCACTTCCAGAATAATCAAATCCCAGACGTGACAGTAATTGTAGTAAGACAAAAAACTGGTGATGGGGGGTCCTCTCTATTTCTGAAAATCAACCTTCCTTCCAGTGTAAGGTGGCATTCCACACTGGAAGGAAACACTCTGAAATTCTTTACAAATTCAAAATCCCACTCCTATAGTCCAGAAAGATGAGAAATCAGCTCAAAGCCTGGCTGATATTCAGAAAATTGGAGAGCAGTTGTTCATCCCTATTCAGTTAAATGAAGGGAAGGACTCTGTTCTCGCCCGAGTGTATGTGAACAACGGTAAGAGCTTCATCAGCGAAGCCATGTTTCGCAAACTCCCAAAAGATCCAGCCATTCACACATTTAAACTGCTAGACAAATGGGAATTGGACTTGGAAACACCCAATTCCAAACATCTCCTAACTAGCAGGTTAGGAAGCTCAAAACTTCCATAGGCAGCAAGAGCATAGTCCATAATTGTTGGGTCGTGCAAGATGTCCCTGCCGCATTTTACTTAGGCAGTGACATTCTCAATCGCTTTGCCATTAGTTTGGACCTAATAAACTTCAAAGCCTGGTCCTGATTAGCGGGTAATCCCATGAACTTTGATGGCCCAGAGAAAGCATTTAGGTCAGCTCAATTGCTGCCTTATGCAGTTGAAATTCAGATTGGAGAGGAAGTCACCATCCCAGAATGGACCCGGCAATTCTCACTGGAAGTGAAAGTTAAAAGAGGACAGAAATTGGAAAACCCTGATGCCTATGTCCATCTGAATGCTTATTTCCAACAGCAGGGATTGGGGGTAAACCCAACAGCATTATTCAACATAGAACATGACACCATTCCAATAGAGGTGGATAACAGCGACTCAAAGAGTATCACTCTGGCCGCAGGCACCATTATTGGAATGGCAGTTGATGACTGACATTTTTCCATAGATTTATGTAATGAACTGTTAGGACCCATGCCCAAGGACTGTTTTGACAGTGATAGCGATGATGATGCAACACCAGACAGGATCTTTACCCGGCATGTGGGGAATTTCCTGGTGTACACTTCCTGCCCTTATGGCAAGGAAGATATGACCTGTGACTTCAGGAGAGATGAGGTAATTTTCAAAGTCCACGAGGACTGCCTTCCCCACCTGAAGCCATCAGTCCAAATCAGCACTTTGACCAGGGATTTCTCCACCCAGCTGGAGGAGGCTGCTGAGGTAGGAAAACCAGAAGTCTTTCCAGGCTTCAGGCAGATGGTTGAAGAGAGAGTCAACCTAGCTGATGCCTGTGAGACTCTGGAACAAACCAAAAATTGAAACAAGTTTTCTTAGATTTTCAAGATCTCTTTGCGGTGGACTCATATGACTGTGGTTGCACCGACATCCACACAACAACAATTCCCCTGGACCCTGGCATGACTCCAGTGTTTGTGAAGCAATATCGCTTGCCTTTCGCATCAATGGAGTCCCTTACTGAAATAATTAAGAATCTTGAGTCCCGTGGGATAGTTCGTCCAGTCCACAGCACCTTCAATAATCCGGTGCTGGGGATTTTGAAGCCAAACGGCCAGTGGAGACTCTGCGCTGACCTAAGGGAGCTCAACAAACGGGTCCATACTTCCCGATGGCCTCTTCCCTACATTGACCAAGGGCTGGCCCAGATCCAGGGGTCACAGGTATTCACTGCAATAGACCTGACCAATGGGTACTGGACTTTACCTGTCATTAGGGAGGATCAATACAAGCTGGCCTTTACCTTCGGGGCAGCAGTACACATGGACCCAGACCCCCTTCGGATACATTAACTCCGGCAATGAATTTAACATTTTTCTACACAAGGCCATGCTTGACTTGGGTGAAAGGGGTAACCTGGCCTATGTAGATGATGTTTTAGTCAAAAGATCAACTGTGGAGGAACACATAGCGGAGATCCGTTATGTTCTGACACAGTTGAGGGTTGCCAGAGCAAAACTCTCCTTTCAAAAGGCACAGTGGTGCAGAAGCCGTGTAAATTTCTTGGGGCATGAGATTACTCCTCAGGGTCTCTGTCCCCAGGAAAAGAAAGTGGAAGCATTCCAGAAATTAAAATACCCCACAACTCTGCGGGAACTAAGGAGCCTCCTTGGACTAACTAATAACATTAGAAAGTTCAGTGAAGACTACACAGAGATCACAAGACCCCTGATCCATCTTTTGAAGAGGGTGTCAAGTGGTAGTGGGGTCCAGAACAAGCCGAGGCAGTAAGACAACTCAAAAGAAGCCTCTCACAAGTGCCTTGCCTAGCTTACCCTGTCAAAAACAAGGAGTTCTTCTTGGAGACAGGGTTTTCAAATACATGCTTGACTGCAGTATTATATCAAAAGCATGACAAGGTCAATAAAGTAATCTCCTATGCGAGTAAGACTTTATCCTCTGTGGAGGAAGAATTCAACGATTGTGAGAAGGCACCCCTGGCAATGGTGTGGGCATTGAAGAATTACCGCCTGTCTATCCAGGGGGAACACATCATAGTGGAGACTCCACACCAGCCTTTGCAATATCTCCAAAGTGACAGAATCTGGGCCGGAAATGTGAGTAATTCCCGAATTACTTCCTGGATTCTGTCAACGGAAGGCTTTCCTGTGGAGGTCAGATATTGCCAAAACAGAAGATCCCCCTCGCGCAAGGTCTGGCTGACATGCATGATTGTGCCAGAGAAAACTGTCTCGAGGGTGAAAGGCTTAAAATCCAGGACAACATGGAGGCATTCCTTAATTCCCCACACAAAGTCTTTGAAGAAGACAAGTGTGAGGGAATGCCCACTGTCTATGTGGATGGATGCTCCTACGATGTTGACAACAACGGGGAAAAAGAACTTGTGGCCGGCGTAGGGAATGCATGGGTAAATGATGCCCCCGAACCCTCTGCTGGGTACAAAATCGGTCCCCGAAGTAGTCAAGTGGCAGAGTTGATGGCTGTGCATCAAGCCATCCTCACTGCTGTCCAACACCAACTCCACCAACTGGTCATAATCACTGATTCGGATTATGTACGGAACGGGTTCATGGAGCACCTTGTTAACTGGAAAACCAGAGGCATGCTATGTGCTAATAACAAACCATTGAAACATGGGAAATTAATCTAAAATATTGATGATTTGGTCACCTCTAATGGGATGACCATCTACTGGAAAAAGATAAAGGGTCATTCTAAAGTAGAGGGACCAGACAAAACTGGAAATGACTTAGCTGATCAGCTGGCCAAAACCAGAGCCATCCAAGGGGCTCTACTTGAGATCGAGTCCCTGTTGGGGGAAATCCAGGTCACTGCTATCACTAGGTCCCAGACAAATGCTCACAATGAACTCTCAACTGCACAATGGAGTAAGGCGACCCCAGACGCTGATTCGATTACGGATCAATAACGGGATACATTATTTGGTAAGTTTTATCAACACATTGAGGACCCCGAGAACTTTCCCCTGACGGATACCGATTACATAGGGAAAGAGGACCTCAGAGTGTTGATGAAATGTCCACAAATTTTCCGAATCCAAGAGGGTTTGTTGGTGAGGAGATCCCCAGCTGGCCATGATCAGTGGGTGGTCCCTACCTTATTCCAAAGCCTGATGCTAAGTCACGCCCATGATGCGGCCACAGCCGGTCATCGGGGGTTTCATATGACACTGGAAATCTTGAGAGGCTGCATACTGGTCACACATGTGGCAGGACCTCGACCAATACTTGAAGGGGTGTCTTGTGTGTGCACAATTTCAGCCAACATCCCTCACACACCGTGCGGCTCTCCAATAGAGGGTGATGACACTGCCGTGGTCAGATTTACAAGTCAGTTATATCGGGCCCTTGATTCGCTCCTCTAGGGGAACAAGTACATGTTGACCGTGACATGCTTGTTCACTAAATGGGTAGAATGTCACCCTGCCCCATATTGCAAGGCAGAAACAGCAGCTGCCCTGATGATCAACCACATCTTCTCGCGTTTTGGACTACCCCAAAGGAATGAGTCAGACCGAGGTAGTCACTTCACCTGCGAAGTGATGACAAAGATGTGGGAGATACTTGGGGTCAAAAGGAAACTACACATTGCCTACCGGCAAGCCTCTAGTGGTGGAGTTGAGAGATAAAACAAGACAATTGTGAGCATATTAAAAAACTTTGTGGCAGATTCTGGGCCAAGTTGGGACATTCAATTACCTCTTGTCCTGATGGCCATCAGATCTACCCCTTCTTCTGCAACTAAAATGTCACCGTTTGAGCTGATGACTGGTCGAAGGATGGTGCTTACCCAGCATCTGTTCTACAGAACCCAAGAGCAGACTTTGAGAAATGCCTCCACATCTCATGAGTATGTTGAAAATCTGAGAAAACACCTTCAACATGCTTTTGCCTATGGTCAGCGAAATCTAGGAAGATCTGCAGACAGTATGAAGACCCACTATGACCTTCAGACAACTAGAAAAGAATACCAAGTCGGAGACCGGTCTACTTGTACAATTTCCAAAGGAACCAGGCCAAACAGCACACATTTCTTCCTAGCTGGTGGGGACCTTTTGAAATTGTAGACAGAATCTCACCAGTCGCCTACAAAATCCATATCCCCAAAGGCAGTTTGGCAGAAGGGGATGATAAGTGGGTCCACATCAACCAGCTGAAGTGTTGCCATCCTCGGCACACTCTGCAGCAACTAGAGGATTCATCTGGAAACCCAGAGGTGGACATTCCAGCTCCCTAGAAAATTCCGATTGTAAAAACAATTCTATCTGCTATAATCAGTAATAAGTAGCGAGAAAGATTGTCATGTATCTAACACATGTATGCGTCTGCCCCACTACATGAATAGTGGTGGAGAAATGTCTACAAATATAATCTGTTTTGTCATCCTAGGACTGAAATCATGGATCCTAAAACCAAGGAGGACCACTCAGGGACCGTAAGGAAAGACCCAAGGGGCCCGGGGTATCGCTCCATACTCTCATCCGGAACCGGCGAGGAGAACCTGTCGATCCACCACTGATAGGAGAAGCAGACACATGTTTTTCCACTTGGACCGAAAAGAAAACTGAACATCCCAATCTCCTGACTTCCCCTTGACGGGCGGTCAAAAGTCAAGTTGTGAGGGGGGGCTTTGTGGGATGTATTAACCCACTCTGCTCTGCCCTGCGACATCACTGTGTCCTGATGGTGCCCGGATCATCTAAATGGCCGCAAAACCTATATGCGTGCTAAAATCTATGGAAATTGCACTTTGAAGCACAAAAAGATGGCTGCCAAATCTACCATGCATGTTGTCAGTGGTGGAATGGAGACCGCACTTCTGAAACATGTCATTGGGCTGCCCAACATGTAAAAATGGAGCACAGATGAAAAGCAGTGCTTACTGAAAGAAATCCGAAATCTTGTGTTTTAATCTTTTCTTGGTTGTTGAAAATACAGAATGCTGGTCCAAAACACCCAATAACATCCAATATCCTTGCTGGATGTGACCCGTCACTTCATTTAAGAAATCATTATGAACATACAATGTCATGAAAAGCGGAATCTGTCATCAAAATATCCACAGCAAAAAGGTGCATGCCTGTGAAATCTGTCAAAATATGGGCGCAGTACCAGCGGCCGCCTGTCTGACAGCTGTTAGTAGTTGCATCAGAAGTTTAAACTTGTGCAATTGAAATCAAATGTCTGGAAACTAAGTGACCTGTTATTAAGAGGAACCTAGGTTGTAACTATTTAATTTCAAAGATTTAGAAGATGGAATAAGAGTTCTAGCTGCTTGTTTGAAAATTGCAAGTTTTGTTTTAAACCAAGAAAAATGTAATAAAATGACATTGAATTTAAGCTGAACCCAAAGCCACCAAATCAGTTCCCCAGCTTCCACCAACAAAAGGCATCTCCCTTCTGCTTCCCACCAAGGCCAGGAAATCACACCTTTGTGAGAATTAGATCAGGGGAGGAGATCTTGGGCTGCCGCAGAAGGGGACAATGGACTTTCTCTGGCTGAAAGGATATGCAAATTGTGAAGTGTCAAAAATGGCCTCTCCGAGAAGGAAGGGGGCGGATTGCTTCAGACCTGCCAGGAGGAAAAGGAGGCGGGGACTGATGATTGACTGTGGACAATTGTAAAAAATATGTAAACTCCGGACTACTGAACATACATTTTTGCTGCACATTTTAAGAGGAGCCAGAACTCTGTGCTATGTTCTGGGACGTAACTTTAGAAATTCTGGTTTTGCAACAAATGTATTTATGTCAGAAGCATGAAACTTCACACGCTTATGCCCATATACAATGCGCACATGTGAACACATTTTGGACATATTAGATATTGTTTCCCAGACAAAAAGTGCAAAATTCTGTCAAATCCAGACCCAAGATCCTAAAGAGACAGGGCTTGGAAGAGTATTTGCTCCACAAAATATGTGATCTATGTATGTTATTTTTATAAAGATTGTACACATGTAAATATGTATTATACCCAAAAGTAGATTTTATGATCAAAAGGAAAGAGGAGGATGTTCCGACTTATAAAACCACATCATTATGGTGACACCCTGTTTTCCCCTCCAATCAAGGGAGAAAGTAGATTCTAGCCTATAGCCAACCAAGGGGGCATGCTTAGGATAATCCAGCATACACAGCCCTTTATCAAATGCATAAATAGAGAAAGCTGAGGACTTAGAAAAAGACACAGATCCACCCACCATCCCGAGCCTGGCGAAGCACCCTGAAGGAGAACTATCCATATTCCAGACTCTAGAAACTTTGCAAGCAGAAAGGCTCATTGCATAGCTGAACCACTTTCAGCTGGGCCTTAACTTCCAGAACCCATCCCACAAACTTAAAGGGGAAACAACAGAAGCAGCCGGGCTGTGCTGTACTGCTTGCCTGCTAAATAATTATCTTCAGAACCAGAAGGACAGATTAAACCCAATCTTGTGCTGTGCCGTGCTGTGCTGTGACCAGAGAGCCATTGCAGATCCAGTCCAGTCCTACCGTGTGGTGACCAGAGCACCTTGCTGATTGCAGACCAAAGCGCCTTGCTGTCCAGTCCAGTGTGCCTAGCAGAATCCTAGAATCCCTGACCTGAATCCCTGACGGTTCTGTTCAAACCTATATATTGAGTATCCATAGATAGTACTGTGTCACTCTCATATATACTGTCCACAGTAATCCCTATCTAAATCCATCCTATCTCATCTTTAGAAACCTGCATTATTAGAAATCTTTTTGAATTGCCTGAAATTTCCATCTTATCCTATAATCCTTCTACACTAATATTGTTTAAATTATCTTTGCGCTGATATATTGCATCTGATGAAGGCAAGCATCTCAGCTGGCAGTTGCCTTGATCAAGTGGCTGTGCAGTCATGTAGCAATTGCTTCTTCACATTCCATCCCTAGTGTAAAGAAATCCTGTTTGTCTTTTTAAAAGCGCATCCTTGTTTTACAATTTGCCTCTATCTGAAAGAAACGACCTCCACAAAAACGTCCATAACTTCTTCAATTGTTAATGCTAGAAATGAAAGCTTTCCAGAGAACCCAAAACCGCATCTCAAATCCTTATAGTTCTCCCACGATCGCGATTACCGCGCGTGGAAAAGTTTGACGCGAATTTCCATTTTGGCAAAATCTATAACGTGTAAAATGGCTTTTCATTGCACCTGAACCAAAAATTAAGTTTGCACATTGCTTAGTAGTTTCAAATCATTGCTAGTGTGTGTCTGCAACCAGATAAAGAAGCTCCCATTAGTATTTCAGCAATTTCTGTGATTCAGCCCATTTTCTGTGTTTTAGCTATTCCATTCAAAGCCAACTTAAAAACCATTTTGACAGTTTGCCAATCAATTCTGTTTCTCTCTTGTGTTTTCTGGGGGAAATTGGGATTGGTATATTTGCTTGAATTCTGCATTCCTGAAACCTGTTCTCTCTCCTCCTATCTCTCTACACTGCATATTGGAGGGTTGAGGGGTGGAAATAGTAACCACACTGCTATTTGATTTGAATATACACCCACAAGTATTATTTCTGTTGCATTGTTTTTGCTCATCATTACTCCTTGTGATTAAAGAGATTGCTTAGTGTGACATCACCCCATTGGTGATTATTGTATACCCATTAATAAAAATAGTGTGATTATATTGTGAAATATATAAATAAATATTTTAACTTTGCAAACCGGCCTGATTCCTGGTTCAGTGTGACCGGGGGGGTTCAAAGCGAGGGGCATGATATAAGTGGTACATCGTTCAGAATAAAAGAACTTATAGACACAAATAATTAAATAAGGATTTCAGTGGTGCATTACACGCTAGGCATTGACTTAGGTGAAGTGCCAGATTGAAATCACTTACAAACCCCTGTGCGCACTAAAGCTGCAAAATTGCGCAGAGTTCATAAACCACCAAAAGAGCTGCACGCCCTGCCACATACATAGGTAAAGTGGTGTAAAAACAGGAATGCCTGCTGTCATCTGCCATCTGTCGCCTGTCACCTGAAACAAGGCCACAGAAGGGCCTAATCCGAAAATACCCTTAAACATTCTGTCACTTTCCCAGAGAATTATGGAAAGGAAAGTGTCCTGAAACCATGGATTCTCCAGGCAGTCAGTGGAATCCAGGCATCACTGCCTGAAAGCTGCCTAAGGAAATTGGCTGTCAAAATACGCCCCCAGGTCACACTGAACCAGGAATCAGGCTAGTTTGTAAAGATAAATATTTATTTATTTATTTTAATATTCAAATCACACATAGGTTTACTATATATATATATGGGGCAGCAATCACCCAAAGGGTAACAATACAATTGAGAAATAAGCAAAGAAATTGAATTCACTTATAATGATGCAGAATAGAAACACAGGAAAGAGAACAGTTTTGTTTTGTGCACAGATAGCGTTTGGGTTAAGATTCCCCAGTTTTGTAAAGTTTTGTTTAAATACAAACAAGAGTGATACCTCTAAAGTTACATGTGTACCTGAGCATTTTCTGCAGTACCCCAAAGGGTGTGAGTACTGGTGCATTTGTTACCAATGTTTGCTAGTGGTGGGAGATCATTAACGTTTTAGGACAAGAAATCACATTTGGAAACATTTTACCAATACCTGGCAATGGTGTGTACATGAACAGTTGATAACAATATTTGCAATGTTTTTTTTAATAACAAGTTTTATTGGGTTTTTATACAGAACAATCAATATCAAAACAAAACAAAGAAACTAAAAGTAAAGTTAAACATAAAAATAAACATGGTTTGCATACATATGAATAAGGCATTGTGCATGAAAGTTGTCCAGGCGCATATACACATCCACTACGGAGAGATACACATATACAAGACAGCTGTGTTAATGTCTTGGCTACACAACCGGATGTTGGCGAAACGTTACGTTATGTTAAGTCCTGGCTTGATGGCAAGGCTACGTGTTGCAGTTCATTCTCCCAAACCCTGCGTGTTCATAGTACTTGTTCCCATTTTCCCCATATTTTATCTGCCTTGCCAGGGCCGCCTCGTGCTTAATATATTCAACGTTCCATCAGGCTGATAGCGTCCACATCCGCGGACCATTGGTCATAGTTTGGGCAGATTTCTGATCCCCACAATTGTTCAATGTTTCTCTTGGCGATCCCTGCGGACATTGAAAGCAGCATCCTTTCAAAGCGGGACAGTTCTCCTTCCTCTTCAATACCCAGGAGTAGAAGTTTGGGGTCATTAGGTATCGTGCGCCCCATGACCCTCGAGAGTCTTTCAATACATTGTCTCCAAAAGTATTGTATTTGCGTGCACTGCCATAGGATATGGTAGAAGGTACCCTCTTCCTGCTTACAGCGCAGACATTTGGGATCAGTTGCTTTCCCCCAGTTATACAGTGTTAGACGCGGATAGTATATTTTGTGGAGGATCTTTAGTTGGATAAGTCTGATTCTGGCAGAGATTGCTATCTCCCTGGGGTGCATCAGGGCCGAAATCCAATCTTCGGGCAGTATTGGGCCAACATCTCCTTCCCATTTCAGCTTCAGGCCTGATAGTTCTGTCGTGGCAAAGGCGGAAATGGCATTGTACATGGTGGATGTGACTTTGTTTTCTACCTTGTCCACAACTATATTTCGCTCTATAGGCGTGCATTCCGGCATGTCTACCATTTGGTCTCTTTGATCTGAAAGGGCATGGTGCAGTTGCTCGTAGTGGTAGTGTTCCGTAGCTGGGAGGGCATATTGAATAGAGATCTCGGCCAATGGAATGAGCTGGTTATTCACAAATATCTGTTGTAGAGTATGTATATCGGCCGCTGCCCAGCCAGGCCATTTTGGGAGCCTACTGAGGCCTGTGAGATGGGTGTTATTCCAGATAGGCTGGACTGAAGTGATTCTATTATAACAGCCAATATATTTATGTGATTCTTTCCATATTTGTGCTGTTTGTGCCACTATCGAACGCTCGGGAGGGCGACACTGTTTCCCATAGAGACTTTCGAGCGGGGACACGTCATGCCTTGCGTTTATTTCCGCTTGTATATGCAATAGTTTTGGATTGCCATGTTGTCAGAATTCTTCCTCTTGGATTTGGCCCTGTAGTGTAGACGAAGAATTCTTCCTGCTAATATATCACTTTGAATGCACAAATAAACATACAAAGCAATCTATTGACTGGAAGATTGGATTCCCATCAAGACCTTGTGGCTGTAGAAATTAAACAAGAATGATGTGATTAGAACAACTGACAATGGCCCTCATTACGACCCTTGCGGAAATCAACCGACCGGACCGCCATAGCGTAAATAGCGTTTCCGCCATTGCACGATGGAGCAAAGTGCGGCCCATTCCGACCCATCGGGCACGAGCACCACGCCATGGTGGAAGTGCAAAGTCCGCGATGGCGGAAATGACCCCAAAACGGCCCACACCGCCGCCGTACGGCGCCCTAGGTGCAATACCGCCACCCATCTTAGCGGACACCGCAGTGAGCGCCAACCGGAAAGTACGGTGACCGTAAATATACGGAAACGGAAGTAAAAGCATGGTCCCGGAACGGGAAACATCACGCCGTACACCTATAAAACCACAAAATCCACACAACCATAAAAAATACTACCCTGAGACACATCCCAACCCGTCATCCACCCTAGTGAAACCAAGAAAAATGGGAAAAGTAGCGAAGAAAGCGTGCGACCGCAAGCGGCAGGTCCACTTCTCCCGTGAGGAACTCACGGTGCTCACGGAGACCCTCCAGGAGAATGCTGCCTTCGTCTTCTCCACGCAAATGACCAGGACGGCACTTGCGAACAAGAAGGCCATATGGGCCCTGGTGGCACAGCGTGTAAGTGCGGTGGGGACCGCACCCCGCAACCCACAGCAATGCAGAAAGCGATGGGACGACCTGCGGATACGCGTCCGTAGCATACTGTCTGCCAACCGCAACATTGCCACAGCTACCGGGGGAGGATCGGAATCACCCATCAAGTTGACCCCCTGGGAAGAAATCTGTGCCTCCACCATTGGAATGGAGAGCATAGAGGGAGTCGGAGGGATGGAGAAAGGAGTGCAGACATCCGAAGAATCAGGTAGGTGTCCCAAATAAAACAATGCCAAAACCACAATGTCCAATCATGTGAAGTACCACGTGCCCACATAGTGCAACAGGAACACATGTCCAGGAGAACGTCCACATACATAGGCCTGATAGCACACTTTAAAACTCACATCAAATACATAAATAATTAAAAATCCTAAAAACACCCTCCACACGTGCAGCAGGCACACCCTAACTGCAGGCTGCCAAACAACTGCACCCTCACTCCACACACAAATGAGACCACCTCCAAGGCCCCGACCCAAATCACCCTCAGGTACCACCCCAATGCATGTGATACATTGGGCCTCATTACGACCCAGGCGGACTTCGCGGTGCTAAATGCACCGCGAAGCATGGCGGAAAGCCGCCGATAGCGCCATGGGGGTTGGCGGATTTACCGCCCCATTCCGACCTCGGCGGAGCGGTAAATCCCCAATCCCCATTCTGCCCTTCCCCATTCCCATTTTTGCCCCATAGGGTATAATGGGAGTGGGGAAGGAGTTAATTACGCCACCGTAAAATACGGTGGCGTAATTAACAACGAGGTCCCGTAGCGCCATGGTTTTCTCCGGCTGGTAAAACCAGGCGGAGAAAACCTCCATGGCGCTACGGGAACTCGTAGTATGGCGGAGAGGTACGCCATGCACTACGCTGGCGTAATACCCTCTCCGCCAGGGTCCTAATGAGGCCCATTGCCATTCCAATTCCCACAGACCCATTAATAACGCTCGCCCTCCTTTACTCCACCACAGGGTCCGATCCAAACGACGAGCTCCAGGACACCCCTACCAGCACACCTGCAAAGAGGGCCAAGACCAACGGCCAAAGACCCTCCACCTCAGCTGCACGCATCAAGACACGGCAGCAGCACAAATCAAGTGGCAGCACACAGGAGGGGACTCCAACAGGCACCCCAGCAGGCAGCATGCCCACAACACCACCACCACAGGTCCCCCCAATGGATGCCACAGTAGGCACTGCTTCTGGTGGCAGCAGCACCATAGGTGATACTGCATTAATGGCAGCATGCTCCGACACAGAAAACGGGGATGTCGAAGTTAGATCCATCCATGACCTGTCTCAATCCCCCTGTCTGTACCATCCCGTACACCATGAGGATACCACGCAGGGGCACCCACAAGACGACGACTGGCCATCCCCCACAAGCCCTGTGGCAAGGCAACATGAGGTGATCAGCCCCTCTGTGACACCACCGCAAATGGCCATGGCCCAGCAGAGGCAACAGTCCCTCGACCAGTTAATCGTGCAACAGCAGCAACTGGCCACGCTCCTCAAGGACCATGCCGATGAATGTGGGGGCACTAAGGCAGACATAGAAACATCAACTGAGACACTGAGGGCAGAAATGGAGAGAAGTACAGAGACACTAAGGGCACAAATGGAGAGAAGCACCGAGAGCCTGAGGGGGGAACTGCATGCGACGTCCAAAGACGTATGTGCCGAACTTGCCGCAGTGCGCCGTGTGCTCACTGAGCTCTCACAAACCCTTAGGGACATGCATGGACGTGAGCAGGCAGAGACATCATCCGTTGCAAGTTCCGTCCAGGGCAGCCCCCAATGTAGATCTGGGAGGAACCTGCGCTCCACAGGCAGGGGTGCCCCTGATACCCGCAGAGGGGGCTTGCAATAGCGACAGCCCACTGACAATGAGCATCTTTGGACACTGGTGTTCGGGGGGGAGGTAGGAGGGTGGAGGGGGTGTGTTGGGCTCACTTGGGTGGCGGGTCGATAGGGTGTTCAACATGATATCACATATGCCATAAACAATGCACGATCATGCAATGAGATGTGTGGACATTGATCTTTGTGTACGAGGCCATTATAGGCGTACAGTCCATATTGTGCATGTCCCAGACACACACAGTGCCACGAGTCCCGTGTCCATGTATCAGCCACCAGGCGTGAGTGCTAGAAGCATGCATCTATGAGATGCTGACGAATGTCACGGCCCTCCTGTGCCTCGCAGGCTCCTTGAGGTGCTGCCACATCCCCACCCTCATCATGACCATCATCAGGTGCTTGCAGTTCTGCGTCAGGGGGCATGGGCACATTTCTACGTACGCACATGTTGTGGAGCATGACACATGCCATGACCATCTTTGCAACCTTCACATGGCGGTACAGGAGTGCCCCGCCAGACCTGCTGAGGCAGCGGAAACGAGTCTTCAGTAGGCCGAATGCCTGTTCTATGACTACACGGGTACGTGAGTGGGCATGGTTGTAGTCCTCCTCATGCTGGTCCCGTGGGTTCCGGACTGGTGTGAGGAGCCATCTCTTCAGTGGATACCACACCTGTATGTGGACAGGAAAGGAATATTGAGGAATGCCATTGCTACGTACGCACCCCCCCCCCTTCCTGCCAGGTCATTGCCGCATCACATACCCCACATCATCATGCATGAAATGAGACTCACCGAGTAGCCAGGATCTGTTCCCTGTGTGTCGCTCCATGTAGCGTGGTATAGTAGAGTTCCTCAAGACCATAGAATCATGGGTTGATCCAGGGAATCGGGCACAACAATGTGTAATGATCCTGTTGGAGTCACACACCATTTGTACATTCAGGGAATGAAATTGTTTTCGGTTGCGGTACTGGGCCTCCATGGCATGTGGGACGACCAATTCCACATGGGTGCAGTCGATGGCACCAATGCAACCCGGTATGCCGGCAAGTGCATGGAATCCCACTTTTGTGTTCGTAATTTCCTGCTCCGAGCGTGGTAGAGAGATGTAGTCGTCTGCATGCTTCAGGAGGGCATCGAGCACTTGCAATAGTGTCCGTGAGAACAGTGGCTGTGATATGCCATGCAACTGTCCGACTGTGTGCTGGTAGGTGCCTGTGGCCAGGAAGTGGAGTACAGACACCACCTTCAGTAGGGGTGGGATGGCGGTTGGGCTATCTATCATGCTGACAAGGTCAGCCTGTGTCATGTCCACAATGGCGGTTATGGTGTCCCGGTCCAAACGGTAGAGGGTGTGGATCTGCTCATCAGTGAGGTTGAACGGATGTGCTCGGAGGCGTGGGATTGCGGGCTGCCTGCGTGGTGGTAGTGGCTGTGCTGGCGGCCCTTGCTGGCCCTGCCTTGCCCTCCTCCTCCTCCTGCGTCTCCGCCGTGCGGCCGGTAGTAGTTGGTGTTCGTCTTCTTCTTGAAGTTGGAGTACTTGCAGTGCTATCAGGTCCCCCAGGGCCAACATGGCTAGTCCTGCCGGTAGCATTTCGGAGTGGGTGTGGTTGTGGGAGGAGACTGGGTGTGCAATTTATGTGTTTTCAGGCTGTATGGCCTCCACCTGTGGTGATTCATTCCACCTGTGCAAGCTGCACTCCCCTTTGGGCGAGCACGTCCCGCACACGACGCTGCAATTCGACGAATGGCATCTTGCTATTGCAATCATGTATTTGTACCCGATGGCAGTGTAACATTGGTTGATATGTTCATTCGGCTATGGTCCCATTGTTTCACATACAATCTTTGCAGTCGCGAACAGACTTGTGAAGGGTCAGTGGAACGTAGTACTCGAGTAACGGTGGACCCTCATGCAACACTGTACCGAGCTTCACCGACGGGCGGGGCGTTCCATTTGTGAGTGAAGGCAGTTGCCATTTTCACACACAGCCGCACTAGATGGATTAATTTGTGGTTTCAAGCGGCCACAGATGCCTTTTCGACGTGATGTTGCAAATGAGGAATTCGAAGGGCGGCGCTTTCGGTTTTCAGCTAGCGGCGAGGAGATGCCCACAGGTCTGACTGCAAATATAACGTTCTATTGTTCAATGTCCTTGGGACAGGGGCCATGGCGAGGATGCAATGATTGATATGAATAGTATGGGATGGGCAATAGCGACGTGGGCGATGAGGCCGGACGTTCCCAAATACATGTTACTTCACAACACTGGAATAACGGGCTGGGGCACGGTGGATTTTGCAGGCTGCATAACGCACAGACTCAATGGAAATTTCACATGTTATGTGAGTATGGAAACAGGCGTTTTCATTACGGGATGAGGGAATGATGTATGGATGCATGGACAGATGATTTGATACGGAGTTTGCCATGTACAGGGCTTCTTGGAATCTATCCGCCTCCCCTGCGCTATGTGATGCAGGGCTGCCATAGTGGGGCCATCGTCTATCTGGCCTTGTTGAGCCCTCCCTGTCTCGACGCGCCTTCAGACACTTGTGTCTATGCACGTTACCAATCCCATCTGATGGATTCTGTTTTAACAGACGCATGCACAGGTACACTCGTTTGTGATGGTGTTTTCACCTCGATATAGATAGTTATGATTCGCAAGTGGTTTTTGGGTGGTGATGATCCTTTGGAGTGGGCTAGCATGCATATGGCTGTGGATTTGGTGTGATCATTGAAGTGAGTAATTCAAATGTTGTTCTGATGGCCATACTATTCTTTTTCATTTCATTTGGTTGACAGGTATCTCCTCCCCTTTTGCCACTGCCATCTGTATGCCACTCCTGCAGATGGATTTTACTCCCGACACCTGCTGCTTCGTGTTAATCAGTGGAGCAGCATTACGATCTTATGGGACGATCGCCAATGGGCCACATGCCCTTACGCAGTACTAGTGGCTAGGAGCAACATTTCGGCCTTTCAGCTGGACTAGTGCCTCCCTATTGGGACGGCCCTGCGGTTCTAGGCGCTTCCATGTTGCCTTTTCGTACGAGAATGTAGCCCCTGTGTACCATGAAGGAACAGGGCGTCACACAAGAAGTAGCTGGTCATTTATTGCGGATGCAGCCCACAATAATGAAATATATTTTGGAGTTCATGGCCTAATGGCTGTATGGGCTTGGTGAATTTGTTGTGCATTAAATTTCTATTCTGATATGGACCGTGTAGCGTTCTTCTTTGCGAGTGATGTGGCATATTCCTATTTGGGGAGCGATGTATTGTGAGGAGATCTGCATTGGGTTCCAGCTTCGGAGTATAGTTGCGTGGTACTGTGCTGGGCGCGTTTGCCTACGGAGCCCAGTGAGGTCAGGGATAAGGGCTGCCATTATGACTGTTTTGATGATGTCATGCTCAGGGGCGGGGGATTAGCTTTTGTGTAACAGATGCCGGTCAGCCAGTTGGATTGGTGGAATGATGTGATTATCGGAATATTGCTGGTCACAGGTGCCTGTGTTTGCGTGCGTTTCTTGGTGGGAGACTGAGGTCATGTCCATTTGTATAGCTTCTGTATTCGTGCCATCTGTGCCCTGCAGCTCTTGAGATTCATTTGGTCGTTGGCAGGCATGGATGACTAGTACATTTCACTGGTTGCATTGTGTGCACCTACGGGGGGTTGTACAATGTGGCCAGGGAGCGGTGAACAAGCACTCAGTAGGGCCGTTTACGGTTGATTCGCGATGCCGTACTTCTCACCATGGCGGAATGGTACTTTCCGCCGTGCTTGATGGCGTTAGGTGCATGTCCGCTAGGGTCGGAATTCGCGTACCGTTGCGCCATGGTGCTAATTACGGTTTGGCATGGCGCGCGCGCGCGTGCTTGGTGCAGTTAGCGTTGGCGTTCACTACGGTGTCGCTAATGGCATCGTACTTTGCGGTGACGGGTCATGATCGCACCGAGCGCTATTCGATGGCGGTATTGCATTTCCGCCATCGTTTTTCGATTTACGCCAGGGTCGTAATGAGGCCCAATGAATTCAGAAAATTAATTTCTCTAGAGTTACTCCAAACTAACCTGACTAATGTTTAGAGACTTGGAATGTCTAACACAACGGATTAAAGGAAATCCAATAAATGTTCTGAAAGAAGGAAAAACACTATGAGCCTATAACCCTGGGATCAAATGAAGAGTGACAATAAGCAACAAGAACAAAATCTTGCTTACCCAGACCTTTCTCTGTAAGGCAAAAACGATGGGACGTCCTTATTAAAATGGAGAAAGTTTACCAGGTGAGACCTTCTTCCTCGGCACAGCGGAGGCTGTTCCACGGTGCTGCAGCGGCTGTCCCACGGTGCAGCGGAGGCTGTCCCACGGTGCAGCGGCGGCTGTCCCACGGTGCAGCGGCGGCTGTCCCACGGTGTCCCACGGTGCAGCAGAAGCTGTTACACGGTTAGATTAGTCTCTAAAACGCGGAGATGAGATACTGTCTTTACCGAGTGCAAACAACAGAAGGAAAAACAGAGAGTTGCCAAGTACAAACCGGGTCGCAAATCCAAGCGGGCAAGAACAGGAACAGGAGGAGAAAAGCCAGACGTAATCGAGGGACAAAAGCAAGAGTTCGTTACCAAGAAGACAAAAGTTTACAAAGCAGGCAAGGATGATCCAAAAGAGTAGTCGAGTCAAAAGCCGGGTCAAGAAGGTGTACGTAATCAGAACAAGAAAAAGGCCAAAAACCGAACGCCAAAAAATGCTCGATCAGAAGCACTGAACAAACGTGGAGGCGTGGTTTAAATAGTCCAGGTCACCTGTTCAATGCCGTGATCCCAAACGAACGTTGCGCTTCCTTAGCAACGTATCACGTAGTTTCCATGGCAACCTCCATTCACTGTGGCGAGCCGCGCTTCGAGTTGAGTGTTTTCTTACTGCATTTGCTGGACTAAGAATGCGTGAACCATCGCACAGTGGTCTATGCATGACACATGTAGAATATCATTGACTGTCGCCATTTGGGTCGCCCAGTAATAAACTTGGATGTTGGGGAGACCTATCCCCCCTTCCCAGACTGAACGTTGAAGGGTTTTGAGAGCTACCCTCGGGTGTTTCCCTCCCCACAGCAGCTTGCGTGTTGTTCCATCTATTTTATGGAATTCTTCCTCAGGGATATGGAGAGGGGCATTTTGAAGGATGTATAGGAATCGGGTTAGAGCTAACATCTTGAAGAGCGCTGCTCTGCCTAATAGTGTCAGTGGTAGTGCCTCCCAGTGGACCACGTCTTGTTTGAATTTCTTCACTAGTGGGTATAGGTTTTGGGGTATATATGTGTCGAGAGCATTGGTGATGATGATGCCTAAGTACCGGAACTGTGTGAGCTCAATCTGATAGGGGGAGCCCTATGGTGGTATACAGTCCACGCCTTTCACAGGGAAAAGCACAGACTTGAGCCAGTTCACCCTGAGGCCGCTAAAGGTTCCGTAATTTATTAGGATAGCAGTGACTATGGGGCCTGTGATTGCTGGGACACCTAAGTATAACAGGAGGTCGTCCGCACATAGGGATATCTTGTCCTCCCATTCTGAGTTCCAGCGAAAGCCTGACCATGTGTCCGTGTCCCGCAGAATGACTGCCAGTGGCTCGATTATTAGGGCAAACAGCATTGCTGAGAGGAGACATCTTTGCCTGGTGCCCTTCCCTAATCTGAAGACATGCAAGAGCCTCCCGTTCACTTTCACCTCTGCCAGGGGATCATTATACAGAAGCTGGACCCATTTTATAAATGGTTCGCCGAAGTTCATTTACCTCATAATTGCCCACAATGCCTCCCAGTACACTGAATCAAAGGCCTTTTCGAAGTCTATGGCCAACAATGCCGCAGACTGCTGTAGAGTGTGCGCTCTCTCCAGGGCCAGATGCAGCCTACGGATGTTCATTCTGGTTGACCTTTGGGGCATGAAGCCGCATTGGTCAGGGTGGATCAGCGCTGTGATGACCGTTTGGAGTCTGTTCGCTAGCACCTTGGCCAGTATCTTCGCTTCAGTATTGATCAGTGATATGGGCCTGTAGGAGCCGCATTCGTCCGGAAGTTTGTTTTCTTTTGGGATTACGATTATCGTGGCTTTTCGGAGGTCCGGCGGGAGCATGCCTTTCAGTAGGGAGTCTTCAAACAGATTCAGTAGGTGAGTAGGTAAGTCTAAATGGCTCAGGCATTTCAAAATGTCGACAGGGAAGCCGTTGGGACCTGGGGTTTTGCCGGCCTGGAGTTGTGCCATGGCTGTCGAGATCTCTTCCTCAGTTATTTTGCCGTCCAGCGATTCAGCTTGTTCCATGGTGAGGAAGGGCAGATCAATCTCGTCCAATATGGAGCTATACGGTGTATCGGTGGGAGGCGCATAGAGTCCCTCGTAGAAGTCGGCAAAGTATTCTGCTATTTCCGCATCAGTGGAGACTATTTTGGCTTCTCTTGTTTTGATGTTTTTTACTGTACGTTGACCTTCCTCTCATTTTTCTAACCATGCAAGCATCTTGCCTGCTTTTTCCTCTGTTTCATATATTCGTGCTTTCATGGCGCCTTCTGCTTTTTGGGCACAATCTAGCAATAGATTATGTAACTTTTTCTGTGCCAACATTAGGGCTCTATGTGACTGGGGGGTGTCGCTGGAGATTTGTTCTGCTTCCTTAGTCATAACTTCTTTTTCGGCATCAGTGATCAACTCGCGTTGCTTCTTTTTCTATTTTTTCTTGTAGTTTTGGGAACCCCAAGTAGTAGGAGTTAAGACGCCAGGTGGGCGGCGGGCATGGTCTCTCCGTCTCCAGCTCCACTAGTAGTGGGGAATGATCGGATATGCCTCTTGGAAAGAAGGATGTGTTACAGGCCTTATGTATGCTCTGGGATGGGAGAAAGAAATAATCTATCCTGGATATTGAGGCATGCGCTCCTGAATGGAAGGAGTACTCACGGTCTTCTCCGTGTAGTTCTCACCACGTATCCTGGAGCCCCATTGTGGATTGAAAGGCAGCAAGTCTGGTGACAGTGTTAGGGTTTCTGGTCCGCAGATGTGTAGGGTCTAAGGCATTATTCATTACTTCATTGAAGTCTCCTCCTATTATACATGTATCTGCCATTCCTGTCACCAGGATAGGGGTAATGTCAGCTAGCAAGGTGTTGAGGAGGGCTGGTGGGGAGTAGATTGACGTAATCGCATGGGTTTGGTTCCATAGTGACGCTTGCAGGTGTACGTATCGCCCGCCTGTGTCATGTGTTACTTTTTTGATTTCAAGCGGTAGTCTCTTGTGGATCAGTATCAGCACTCCTCTCGCCCCCGTGGAGAAACCAGCATGTATCGCTGTGCGGTAATTGGATCTCTGGAACAGTTTACATGTGGTTCCTGCCAGGTGCGTTTCGGTTAAGAGGGCTATATCTGGGGAGTGTCTGTTTATGTATTGCAGCACTAGTCTTCTTTTAATGCTGGTTCCCAGGCCATTCACATTCCAGGTTATGAGCTTTAGGTGTTTGTTATTAGGAGTCGATGCAGGTGCCATCAGGTATTTGAATGTGCGGTTCCTGGGTGCATCCTGTAGATTGCATCTGCGCCAAGGACAGTTGGACGAATTTTATTGCAGCAAAAGCCTCTTGTAGTATTCTCATGTTGCCATTGCATGCTAACGTTGACAATTCCAACTCCCCCCTCCCCATACTCTACCCCCAACTGAAGCATCTGTCGGCCCAACATGAATATATAAACGTATAAACCAGTTAAGCTTCGACTAGCATGCGCCCACCTTGCGTTAGCGGGGCTTTCCAATCTGGAGGCACCACGAGCCCATGCGACCCGGCACAGTGGGATCTCGTGAACCGGGTACCAGTTGAAGCTTGGTTGTACAGCACCTTCTCAGGGTACTTCGAATTCTCTTTGTCATCTCGAGGGCGGTTGCTGGTCAGTCGTCAGCCTTGTTCAGGTTTGCATTGTCAAGATTGGGCTTCTTAGCCTACTTCATCTGGCAGTTTCTTTCGTGGGAGCGGCATTTTTAGGCTAATTATTCATTTGCTTGGTGCGGGATCGCAATGTGCGGGTTAAGCTGGGGTTCGATTTCCGGTGGTCGTTCAGGATGCGGTCTGCCGCGCTCCCCTCTCTGCCTCCCTTCAGCGCCCCAGTCTCCGTCTATTTGCCTTTCCGCCCAGTTCCAAGCCTCCTTGGGGTCAGTAAAGTGGACAGATGTGCCTTTATGAAAAAATTTTAACTGGCCGGGAAATACCAATCCGTACTTGACTCCCATCGTTTGCAGGCATTTTTTGAGTGGATCGAAGGATTGGCGCGCTTTCTGTACTTCTCTAGTGAAGTCAGGGAAGAAAGCAATTCTCGATCCGTTGTTTGTGACTGTACCTTTTGACCTTGCCAGTTGGAGCAGGGCGTCCCTGTCCCTATAATTTAGGAAGCTTGCGATGACTGTTTGCGGGGGTGCGCCGGGTACAGCCTTCCCAGTCGGTATGCGATGGGCTTGTTCTATGGAGAAAAATTTGGAGAAGGCTTTTGCTTCGTATGTATTTATCAGCCAATCTTCGAGAAACAGTTCCATACAATCTCCTTCTGCCTTTTCTGGGAGGCTGAGTATGCGGATATTGTTTCGCCGAGACCTTCCCTCGCTGTCATCCACTCTTGATTCTAGGATCTTAATCCGTGCCATCATGCCGGACATCTGGCGATTTGCCCCTCGTATGGAGTCTTCAGTTTCCGAGATCCTCACCTCGGCCTCTCCAGTGTGTGCGGTTAGTTTTTGTAGGTCATGCCTTAGCAGGGACACATCTGCGCCTATGCTATCCATTTTTTTCTCCATCGAGGTTCTGGAGCTGGCAATGGCGCTCATAATATCACGGAGGGAGATCTCATCTTCCATGGGATCTGCTTCTGCTATTGGCAGCTGTTCAGGAGAGTGAGATACGGGCATTGTCGCGTTTTGTTCAATTCGACTTTGCGTCGAGGATTTCCTGGGCTTATTCTTCCCCATTTTCTCACCGCACTTGTGTTGTGGAGACGGTAGTAGAGGCAGTCCCAGACGTTAGATCCTTGTGTACAGGGCGGCAGCCGGGAGATATTGTCCACGGCTATTCCAAGAAAAAAGGGGGGGGTCGAGGGCATCAAACACAATCCCCAGTTCCAGTGCGCCACCACCCTCCTCTCCTTACTGCGGCGTTGATATTCAGTGTTGCGGGATTGTCATCTCAGGGACGCAGGAGGGTCCGCGGGCGCTCTACGTGGAGCAGACCGCCCATGTTGTTGCTGACAGTTTAAACTCTGTTGGCGTGTAGCGGCCATGTCTCAGCGAGCAGGCCCAACGGCTCCAGGCCCTCAGCGGTGTGTTGGCTGAGTCCGGCCGTGTCCCATCGGTCTCGGAAGCCAGACCGATGTCGCAGTCCTGTCTCAGGCGGCAGTCAGGGTGGGGAGGCCGGTCACGTTGCAGCACCCTGGGTGATTAGAATGCCGGCATCTCCTCGAGTTTCGGGCACCAGCAGCGTTGGGGTCTCGCTGTAAGGGTTGATCCCCGTCTATCCAGGCGTGGTCTGCGACCTCCTCTAACACCGCCGGCGTCGCGTTACTGTGCTGTGTTCCCTTCGTACTTCGCTCTCGGCGAGTCTGCGGCAGCCATCTTGGGATTTGAGCGCGGCTCTGTGTTTACTGGTCGCCGTATCTTCGGGATCCTACACCGGTTCCGCTCTGCTCATGCAGGGATCGATGCCGCCCGCATTCGGACAGTTATCTGAGCAGTTTTGAACAGTCCACAACGGCTATTTTCGCAGGATTTAGATCAGGATCTGGCTGGCGGCTCAAGAGCAATGGCTGCTCACGTCCGCATTGTTCGGCGGTTGGCCACGCCCCCTAATATTTGCAATGTTGAGGACAAACAATTGTATTACCTAGACAATTGTGTCAGTATTGTCATGTGCATAACAGGGATTAAAGGACTAGATACACTCAGAACTGTAAATGTTAACATGATTTATTGGGGAACCTGTATAGTGGCTAGCTGTATAATAAACAGTGAGGCACAATAGTGAAATTGAATTGTTTTATTCCAAGGGCAGTGAAACAACTGAGAGTTCAAGGCAACTAAGTGTTCAAGTTGACATCTATTCAGTTTTGCAAAGTCTCTGTATTCGCCTGTTCTGACAGTAAAACACGTTTCTAGCTGGCAAAAAGTATTTCCAACAAAATGTCACATCCACCTTTTTGGCAGTAACATAATTACCGCAATTTGTACTGCACCGCTGAATTCCGAGATTGGAGGAAAAGCAGAGGATTTACCTCCCAGCAAAGAGCTGGAGGTAAATTTCCCATGTTTTCCACCAAAAATCGGCTGAATAACCGTGACAGAATTACTACTTGTAGTAATTTCACCAAAAACCCCATGGTGTCCTATGCACTCCATAAATTGGGACTAACACAACCCTTCCACCATTTGTAATCAGTGGCAGTAACTGATTTGTAATCAGTTGGCAGTATTTCGATGG
Source organism: Ambystoma mexicanum (assembly GCF_040938575.1). Classification (NCBI taxonomy): domain Eukaryota; kingdom Metazoa; phylum Chordata; class Amphibia; order Caudata; family Ambystomatidae; genus Ambystoma; species Ambystoma mexicanum. Next base: position 1,025,359,406 of record NC_090928.1, on the reverse strand, counting down.
AATTACAGCTAAAACACTGCCAAACTCGTAACAAGGCCAAAAAATCGGCCTCATTCCGAGTTAGCAGAGCAGTAAAAAGGTGGGGGTAATTTCTATTACTGCTACTTTTGTTGATGGTAACGGAATTACCACTGTCTTTCTTGGTCGATCAAATCCCGAGTTTGCTTTAAAATGTTGGATTTACCTCGAGCATTGTTGGAGGTAAATCCTCCACTTTAAAGGTACTTAAAGACAATAATCAGGAGAATTACTGTTGCATAATTACTGCTCGCAGTAATTTCACCAAAAATCCAATAGAGTATTATGGACTACTAAAATGGGGACTAACACCACCAGGGAGGAAGAGTAATCAGACAGCAGAAGAAAACTTAGTGGTCAATTTATCTAGTAGATCTCTCAACATTACTGAAATTCACACTCTTCAGAATAGTCTACGATTTGTATTTCGATTTGTAAGAAAATTGATACAACATTCTTTTTTGAGGAAACAGAGGATAATAACGAAAGTACAAGATTAGATAAAGAAGAAGAGGTGCAAGAATTTAGAGGAAAAATTACCTTTATGCCCCCCATCAGTGTTCCATAAACAGGTGTTGAAAGACCTAGTGAAGAGTTCATATAAACACCCGAAATCCAGCAATCTCAAACCTCATGAATTAGGCCTCATTAAAAACGTAGACAGTGATATTTGTCTAACGTTTCAACTAGCAGACAAAGCAGGAACATTAGTAATAATGAATACTAGTGACTATGAGAACGAATGTGGAAGACAATTAAGTGACAATACAGTCTATGCTTTGTTAGAAACAGACCCGACACCTATGATTATGACTACCCTAACAGAAATCCTAAATAAAGCTGAGGAACTCAAATGGATCAACCACAACACTAAATAATTCCTACAAACAACCCATCCGAGAGTGCCCAATTTCTATTGACTACCCAAGATTCACAAGCACCCCACTAATCCACCAGTGAATCCCATAGTGGCGGGCATAGATAGTGTACTTCAACAACTAGGGAAGTATATATATTTCTTTCTGCAGCCAATGATTCAGAAAACTAGCACTTACATTTGTGATTCTACAAACTTCTTACAGCTATTCAGACAGGTCGCTTACACTTCAGGCTACATTATATTTACAGTAAATGTGAAAAGCTTGTACACATTCATTCAACATAACCTTGGTATGATAGGTATTGAGTGGTTTCGTCTCAATGAACAAGACATAAAAGCATCCAACGAGTACAATCTGCTTCTTCTACGGTTCACCTGAGAGAATTCATATTTTCAGTTTAAGGATAGGTTTTACCTGCAGGTATCAGGGACCTCGATAGCAGCCACCATTGCACCTACCTACCTACGTGAACAGTTTTTTTGTATACGTTTGCGAGAGATCATGTGTTAGACCATGCAGTGTGGTGAAATTACTTGAGATTCTGGGTATGCTTCATTGACAACATCTTTGGGGTATAGCATGGCACCCTAGACAGCCTAGAAGGGTTCCTTACCTATCTGATCACCATTGACCCATGGATCCAATTTATCAGTGAAGTTTCTGAAAGTCATATCCTCTTCCTAGATGTGGAGATAAAACATATTACTCCACTAACATTTTTCGAAAGGAGACCAACAAACTTAATCTGTTACATCGTTTAAGCGTTTACCAACGTTGCTTAATTAAGAATGTACGTTACTACCAGATGGTAAAGGAGAGGAGAGTTGTGAATGACCCAGAAGATTACAATGATCAGATGGAGAAAATGGGAAATACGTTTGTGGCCAAAGTTTATAAACCCAAAGAAGTCGATGCATTTAAGGAATGGCTAGTGGACATTACAGATGGCAGATATGCTTGCAGAGCAACGCAAGGAGAAGAAAACTCCATCTCTGGTGTATGTGTCCAAATATTCAATCCAAAGTAGGCAAATTAAATCTGTTAAATGGATTGAACATCTATTTGGCGAGCGCCCTGTATTTACATACAAGCGCAGTACAAATTTGAAAGACAGTTGATTAAACAACCTATAACCAAGAAAACTGGCACGTTCCCATGCCTGCATTGCTAAAACTGCAGGTTTGCAACCAAAGGCAACACAATCAACCCCCGAGATCAGGAGAAAAGATTGATACACAGTTTTGCTGTGTGAGACATGAGTAATGTAATCTACACCATTAAATGCCCCTGCAGAATGTATTACATTGGCCAATCCAAGAGACAATGTAAACATTGCTGGAATGAGCACCGGTCATGCATTTGTACTAAGAACATGCATTCAGCAGTAGCCGTCACTGGATGGAAAAGAGACATAAATCTCGCAGATCAGATTCCAAGTGGTGAACTTCATGTGCTTTCTCTAAAGATTGTGGGCTTTTTTGGTCTACTCCTAACAGTTGGTTTGAACCGCTCCACAGGTTTTACTACAGTATATTGTTGAGAAGGGAGTCCTCTTTAAATTGGGGATCTAGTAATTCATCGCTGATGGCTGTTCATTAATATTTTTTTCATGGAGAGCTTATTGGACTATTTAGTATCTCAAATGTATAATACACACTGTTCATATTTAATACACAGTTACAATACACACTGTTCACACTTATACAGTTATAATGTGACAATTCCATGTGCTATAATGCGTGTATAATCTCCCTGTGTTTATATTGTGATATTTGTGCCGTATATTGTATAAACAATAAGGAACAGGAAACACTGCGCTTTGATACTATATATGGTTATACGGTACAGCAAAGGTGCTTACACTTCAAGAGGCTCAAGAAGTGTGTCTGCACACGACAACAAAGTAAACAAACATGCGTGATTGACGCAACGCGAAAGTGACATCACTTTGCGCATGCACGTCACACCAGACGCGACTAACATTATGGAGGTTGATAGAGGCCAGGCTACATGCACGGTCTCAAGTCTCTGGGCATTTTCTTCAGTCATGGTGCCGATGAGAACATGCCGGCTCAAACTAAAATCATCAGCTGGGTTGTACCGGAATGCAAAACGATTGTAATCGCGTGATTGCTGAGCACGGAGTCGTGTTTGACGCTGATCTGCTGTTTCTCGTTGACGTCTTTTAGCCACTCTCAGCCTGTCGCGTTCATTCTGTTGAGAATGAAGCAGATCTGAAGCTGCAGAACGCATTCGCTGTGCTCGCAACCGTGCATTCTAAAGTCTGGCTGCACATCGCTCTGCTGCTTCCTCTGCATGTATTTGAGCCATTCTAAATTAGAAACATTGAAATGGAATTGTAAAACAGCATGTGTTGCTTTTACGTCCAACAGATGGCGCTGTTTTGCAGCAAAATGTTCAGTATAGCTTGTGTTGCTTTTACATCCAACAGATGGCGCTGTTTTTCAGAAAAAGCATGTTTTTACCTGTCACAGGTGTGACATCTATGTATGGTAGGTATACAAAAACATGCGCCTATTCGATTGCAACGTTGTGTCAAAATTTCAAAGCAATTGGTGAAGAACTTTCAGAGATTTAAGATTTTGAACAAACAAACATTTACATTTTTATCTATATAGATAGATATCCGTAGTGTTCAGCCCTGAGGACGGACAAGGTCCGAAATGCATTGGCTAATAAGAACCTCTGTATAAACACTGCCTCATATTATGGTTTAAAAAAGAACTGTGCTAGTATTCATTTTCTTCAGAGGATTGAAGCAACATGTCAATTGAAACAAATTGAAGAATTGGATGAAAGTCATATATACATATATATATATATATATATATATATATATATATATATATATATATATATATATATATATATATATATATATATATATATATTCAATGAACAAACTTTGTTAAAGGAATGTTATGGTTACAAATAAAACCGAGAAACCCCAGAAATTCGTCAGTTATGGTAAACTAAGCATAACTGTGTCACCACCGTGCACTGCTAAAACTAACACCCAGGACATGAAAGATGACATCACAAATGTCAATGATCATTAAAACACCCGGATGGCACGTGCACACCATCGGACAGGGCAGACCTTCTACCCCTTTTCATTTTACATTTGTAACACTCCCTCAATCCCTGCTTTCAAACAGTCACACATCCACCCAGCAATCACTTCCAAAAACTGTACATATAACCCAATGACCATATTGATATATATAAACCTTTAAGAAACATATTTTTTGCAACACATACTTATGTCTGTCATTATCAGCAGCGCATGCTACGGATGGAGATCATCATTCAATTGCCTACGGCATAAGGCTCCACCATCACCCCAGCCAAACCAAACCAACCCTATTATTCCCTGCACCTACCCTGCATCCTAGCTCATTGTCCACTATACCATAATAATGTAACCGATAACCAGTACTCATGACTTGCAGCTATGGTCATTCACCAAATCCATGGGGCATAGGCTTCAGCAATGCCCCATTCCGCAATACGCAAATCAGAGCACAGATTTGCTTTTGCCGAGTGCCACTGTCACCTTTCACCTCTGTGGGCACTGCTATCACTGTCCACACCTTCCTCATGAGCACCACCCTCCTCAGGGCTGATTTCGTCTCCATTTCCTCGCCCCACTGGGCACCCTCTGCAGTCCTCCGAGCACCACCCTCCTCCGTCCTCATTCTCCTTCTTCACCCCTATCACACCTCAAGAAGTTACCAGAGTTGTCAGCTATGTTCTATATGAACACTATCACTCCCAAGTTCTATACCCCTCTAGATACCTTCTTTGCACCTCTGAACATCCTCCTCCTCTATATTAGCGTTGCTCTCTTTTGCCACCCCCCGGACACCTGGCCTATTGCCTCTGTACTTATTTCAGGTTCTCAGACTCCTGTTCCATCCCATCTGCTGCCTGCTAGACCCTTACCCTGCCTTCCAGTCTCTCAGTTGAGGGAACTAGGGTGTGTCTCTTCGGGGATGCTAGCTTGGTATTGGCAGGTGGGCACCACCCCTGAGGATAGCTTCCATTTCTGATGTGGGGCTTCCTAGTCCCCCCTGTGCTGTCATGCCCCAATCCTACCCACAGTGTAGACTCCAATGGCTTATCTGTTCTTAGCTGGATGAGAGTGGGGGCCTTCTGCAATGTACGGCTGATGGACTGTTGAGCTTCCAGTCCTACTTCAGGTGCCTCTCTTTCCAGGTATAGATTTAAAAGGGATTGCAGCATCACCCGAGAATAGTCGGGCAGTTGCTTCTAGTTCTGCGAAATCACCATTCCTCATCTTATGAAAAGCGTATCCAGTGGAAATGTCCCCAATAACAGGCAGTCATGACGACAAAAAGTCACTAGGAAAAGTCTGTGGTCATACATAAAGTCACTGAGTCCCATTATACAGAAGAGGAGCGGGGATTGCGGTGTATCCCCCTCTCCCTTTGGGGTGGCAGCGGTGTCCCCACATTCCATTACATGGGGGAGTATCAGCTACAGATTCCCTAGTTTCAGTAAAATCAAAACTATTGTGCTTTGGGGAGAGCCTAATTTTCCTTCTCCCTGTTGGGAAATGTGAAAAGTTTGAAACTTAGCGCGCCCATTCCACTGACGGGGGGGTGGGCGTGGACACGTCATCATCATCATTCCTGTCACTTTCGAAAAATTGCTACAGATGTTACAATATTTATGGTAAATGGGATGAGTGTTACATTTAGGTTACTTTGTGTTATTTGGTGTAGTGGTGATACATTTGTAGATTTGCATGCGTGCAGAAACTTAACGATGAAACATTGTCACATGGAGGGCCCCTCCCCACTCAGGTGAAGCAGGCGATCACTATTTGCACGTGGAGTTTAGCTGTACGAATGGCGGTTGTGATAGGAGATCTTAATATGCATAACACGCACACATAATGGTATAAATGTATGGGAAGTATTTTTTGAATGTAGTAAAAGATGTGAAATATATGAGGTGTGGTTGCTCTGTGTATCATGGGTCTTCGTATTGTGGATTCATAAGAAGGGTGTTTTCGCAATCATGGCAAAGGATTGCATAGGCCCCATCAGCAGTCAGGGAACAGGTTTTGCAAGTTGGTCAACGGAGTGGCTGCGGTTAGTTTGCAGATGGCTCAAGTGCTGGACAGCGAAGGGAAGATATGATCTCTGGTAAACAGGAGAGGTCATTGTTGTAAGGGATTGACATTTTGTGAACTCGCAGGGTTGTTTGGAACAGGTGGCCTCTCCCAGGGCACTTGCAGAGATCAGTAGTAATACATTTCAGGAGAGCGATTGTGTTGTCAGGGAGTGGTCGGAAGTCATGAGAATAGGAAAGGTCAGTCACAGAGAAGTCGTAAAAATTGGACACCGGACAGATTTGGAGATTTGGGCAATGTGATTAGCAAACACAAATAGGTCAAAAGGGATTATACTTGCTTTTCTCTCGCCTTCATGTGCTTAGGTATTTTTGGGGTGGGCTTGTGTGTGTCATTAATAGCAATTCTGTTGATGTGTAACTAAGAAGTAAGGCTGCCACCAAATAAGAAGAGGTTTTTGGGAAGGAGTGTGTCGGAAATCTAAACTTTGCAATGATATGTTTGTTTGGGGATTGTGTTGTAATGTCTGTGTCCAATGAACTATGTGGGTTTTAGATTTCTCTGTACAGGGCAACCAATCATGTTTGGGGGGATGCCTTTGTAACGTTATCTGGGGGAGTGTATTCACTGAATCAAACTGTATGTAATGTGTGTTCTTTGTGTGGTTCAGGAAGACCAGGGTTAGTGTGTCATCTAAGCCCCCTCTCGGCTGTCTGTACAAATAAACTTGCTTCATGGAAAAGGTGCACTTACTTATTCTAGAGGTGGACCTAATTTGGGTAAAGGGGCAGAGATAAGGGTCCATGCCTACATCCCATATGGTAAAGACTTCCCAGGTATATGCTGTGAAGGCATCTTGGAGTAAGACACAAACAACATATTCTTAATTAGAACATTATTAACTTAAAAAGCAGGATAGACCTACCAATATACAACTAAGAAATCTGTCTGTGTCTAAAAACCTATATGTTCCCTCACAACTAATCTATACAATGTGTAGAGATGCCAGCAACCAACAAAACAGTGTTCAACCAAAGGTTTGGAGCTCCGACCAGCTCACACCTTTCTTTCAGCTGCCTTCCTCAAGTATAAAACAGTTCCAACAAAAGTCTCAGGATTGCCTTAAATTCAGGATGATATAGAGTGAACCAATACCCAGGGCTCCCTTCCCCAATATCCAAAACACAGGTCCAAACACAAAATATATTGAGACTCCATCCTCCATCCAGTAGGTTAAACCTCAGGGTTCCCTTCCCCAATATTCACTTTCAATGTCATAATGATATTTTTCAGTTTTCTTAATTTTCTGCACCACACTTGCGCCCTCTATATATGGTTGGGCTGTGTACAAAAATATCTTGACTGAGAGTTACAGTTCATTGAGCTTTCCAAGTCTATTTTATTATTAATACTTTCTACCACTCTGGTGTTTAATATGCTTTTTCTTTGGTTCACTGTTAAAGTTCTTCTCCAAAGTTGCATTGACCCTGGAGTTCAACATATATTGGGTTCACTTGTATTGTTAAAGTTCTGTTCACTTTAATGTTCAATGTGTATTGGTTTATTTTAAATTCAATGTTTTGTTCACTTGTAGGTTCAGCATATATGAATTTTACTTGCATTAAAGTTTCATTATGGTTTTGTTCACTTATAGGTTCAGCATATATGAAATTTACTTTCATTTGAGCTTGGCACATAGTGGTTTTATTTGAATTTTAGATCTCCATTCATTTGTACTCTTCATAGGTAACAGGTTTGTTTATTTATTACGTTTTCCTTCAATTCAGTATTCAATAATCATGAATATATGGTTAAGATTTTCATTCAGTTTGGAATTCAATGATCGTTAAAGGTTTTATTCAGTACATCTCGTTGTTTTATATCTTTGTAGATAGTCTTTTATAACGTGCTCAGCACTTTAGAAAACATGCCTTCATATACATGCAACCACTCCACTACAAAGTAATCTCAATTGTTCAGTAGTTAACAAGGATTCAGATCATAGACCTTCAAAAATGGGTTTATCATACACGCGACCACTCCAATACAAAGTAATCCTCTGCATAAGATCAAACACTCGCACACCGGGTTTCCTCACTGGTTGCTTCTTTGGATGTTCCTGAAGAGCAGATCACTCGGAACTAGTGTTCTCCGTCTCAGGGCTCCACCTCCTGCCCCTCAGGCACTCATGTGCCCACTTCTGTCCCCAGGAGAACGAGCCATGCGAACACCAGATAAAGAGAAAGCCTCCCTTCACAGCTTCCTTTCCAGCGTTCGTTCTGTTCTACGGCGCCCCAGCTCCCGGGCTACACTTCAATGAGCGTCAGCGTGCTTCACACATACAGCTCTCTGCTGCTTTTCTTGGCCTCTCTACTGCTGCTTCACCATCACCGCCACTGCTTCTCATAACACCATTTGATTGGGTTTCCTTTTATGCACCTGCAGCCCTTTAACATCATTAAGGGGACATGCCTGACCTATACAACCCTCAGCAGGCCTCTTCCTCCTCCCAGGACCAGAGTGGTAAAAGTACCTGGACTGATTGATGCACCACACCTCTGTACACCCCCTCAGAAAACCTTCAAAGGTACAGACCTCCTCCAACTTCCAACTCAAAATGCCTGTTCAGCCAACAAACACTCTGCTGACATCTGTCTCCTTCTTGAAGACATTGACCTCGACATTCTCACTCTTACTGAGACATGGTTCATTGCCAGCTCAGTCACTGCTTTTGACTCCCTCCTCCCTGACAGCTTCAAGATCATCTCCAAACCTCGACCTCACCGCACTGGCAGGAAGCTTGCCTTAATCTTCCCTGAGTGGATACCTGCTTCCATATAACCTACCCAGCTCTACTCTTCCTTTGAAAGCCTGGTTTTCAGGTTGGTCACCTCTCCCACCTCCACCGTGATCATTGCCACCATTTACCAGCCTCCAGGCGCCACCACCCTGTTCCTCTCTGAATGGGCTGACTTCTGCTCTTCCTTATTTTCATCCACATCCAACCTCCTCCAACTAGGTGACTTCAACATCCAACTGGACTCCCCAGGCTCTGCATCCATTATCTTCACTAACCGCTGCACCTCGCTTTCCCTCTGCATTCTCCCTTCTGGGCCAACCCACTTAGCTGGACACACTCTGGATGCCCTCATACACTCTGACCTCTCTCTTTCTCCCCACTAGTCACCCTTCTCTCATGGGGCCTCATCACGAGTTTGGCGGTAACCCTTAAATCCGGCGGTCGCGCTATTACCGCCGGATTTAAGGGTCCGCCAAATCAGGGCTTCAGCGGATTTCTCCCCAGCTCTGAGCTGGGGGGAAATGCGCCGGAAATTCACGCTATTAACGCTGGTGGGAAATCTGCCGGCGGTAAGAGCGCAAAAATTCCTCATTGAGCCCAATGGGGAATGGGGCATTCCCGAATGGGCTCAGTGGGGAATGGGGAATTCCATTACCGCCAAACCCGTGATCCGGCGCTAATAGCGCCGGGGGGTTTGGTGGTAGGGCTAATACCGCTGGCGGTAATACCACCGGAGTTACCGCCCAACTCGTGATGAGGCCCAGGGTCTGACCATGCTCTCCTCTCCTCCCTCTTGAGTCCCCTTGGCCCCCTAACCGCCCCCCCGAAAGTCCCACCAACCTTGTTTGCCAACATCTGCCTGATGAAACGAGTGTCTGTGGCTCCCTTCACGTCCACCTTCATGCCACCTCATCCCCCACCTCTGACTCTGCCCTCAGCAACCTCCACCTTTCCATCACCAATACTCTTGACATTTTGGCCCCAGTCATGAGGATCCGCTTCAAACCTGCCTCTAAGCGTAACACCTGGTATGACACCGAACTTGATGGCCCTGAAACGTAAGTGCAGGGCAGCAGAACGCAAGTGGCAAACCTAAACTGACCTGCCACCTGCTCCAAAGGCAATACAGACACTCCATCCATACCAAGAACAGAGCCCACATTCAGGCACTGGTTTCGGTGCATTCAATAACATGACTGAACTTTTCAAGATCTGCAGGGAATTAGCCAACCCGCTTCAGTCTCCTTCTCCCCTTCTCCCTTGCAGGCCATCTGCAATGCACTGGCCTCTCACTTTTCATCCAAAACCCAGGGCATCCTTACCACCCTTGCTACACACCCTCAAAACCCGTCCCACACCCCCTCACCTCCATCCCACCTCCCTCCTCCGTCCTCATTCTCCTTCTTCACCCCTATCACTCCTCAAGAAGTTACCAGAGTTGTCAGCTCCATGAAGGCCTCTTCTAAGCCACTCTATGAAAGCCTCTTCTAAGCAGGTTTCTCCCTGCTCATCCAGGACCATCAAGGATAACATTGGTTCTCTTGCCCCTGCTCTCGCAGATTTCTGAAATCACTATTTTGTCACAGGATCTTTCCCCTCCTCCCTTAAGCACACCCTTGTGTGCTCACTCCTGAAAAAAGCTTCATCAGACCTTAACTGCCCTGCCACCTACTGCCCTATTTCCATCCAGGGAAACTGCTGGAAAAGTTGGTTTTGCCCCAACTCAACTCAACTCACACACTGAACTTGTTGGTGGTCTCTACGAGCATCAATCTGGATTCTGAGCATCCAGAGGCATGGAAACTGCTCTTCTGACACTCATGAAGAACTGCTTGCATCTCTGGACTTCAACTCCCTAGCTGCCTTATCCTTCATGATCTCTCCTCTGCCTTTGACACAGTCACCCATTCCAGCCTCATACAAAGGCTCCACAATACTATTGGTATCTCAGAACGGGCACTGGACTGGCTGACATCCTTCCTTACTGACCACTCTTCTCAAGTCATCCTGGGCACCTTCTCCTCTCCTACTTCCCTCTCCACATATGGTATCCCCAAGATCTATTCTCTCACCCAGGCTCTTTAACATCTACCTTGCTCTGCTTGCATGCCTCATCTCCTCCTTCTCTTCCAGTGACCAGTGTTACGCAGATGACACACAGCTCTTTTTCAAACTCCCTGCCGATCCTCTTGCACTCTCCAGCATCACTGACTGGCTATCTGCCATTCAGTCCTGGTGCACCACCAACAATCTCTGCTTCAACACCTGTAAAACTGAGATCCTTCCTATTGGGACCCTCTGCTCCCTCCTTCTTCCCTTCTCTCTGGCCTTCCTCTTTGGGCTCTCTCCCCTGCACCCTCTTCTGAAGCCAGAAACCTTGGAGTCATCTTTGACTCCTCTTTCTCCTCCCTCAGCTCTTACTTCTCAAAGGAATTCTCCCTTTCTCACTTCCCCCAGAGGCTCAATGTGACCCAAGCCCAAGTTCTCTCTCTAGGCTTGACAATTGCAATAGCCTCTTCTAGCATCTACCACCTTCAACTCTGCGACCCCTCCAGCTAATCCAGAATAGGGTAGCAAGACTTATCCTTGGCCTTAAGTCCAGGGACCACATCTCTCCGGCACTAAAATTCTCCACTGGCTCCCGGTTGCTGCACGAATGAAATGTAATCCCTCTGCATCATCCACAAGACGGTCTGGGCCCGGGGACCAAACTATCTTCAATTTTATCGTACTAAATTCTCTCCCTATAGGCCACTACGCTCTGCTGTCTCCAACTCTCTGTGTGTAAAGCACTTTGCTAAACAGAGGGGAGGTGGTCATTAGCTTTCCTCAGCTGGCACCCTCCTATGGAACAGCCTCCCCCTCCCTCTGCGCCTTGAGCAGGATCTTCTTAAATTCTAGGAGCTCCTTACGACTCTTCTCTTTACCTCCTCCTTCCCTTCTCCTTCTTCTCTTCCCTGCCAATCCCACAGTTGCTGTGATTGGTGTCATGGGCCCTTATGCATCCTCCAGGCCCTGACCTCCTGCACCCAAACGGCCCAGCTCCTGTCTATCCTCTGCACTTGCACTTATACCCTCCACCCTGGTGGTTCGCACTTACACCCCTCGTGGCTCCAGACTGTGAAGCATGCAAGATTCCTAGCACTTCATCTGTGGCTCATCCAAGAGCTCAGACTCCCCAGCACTTACCCTTCTGCCTTCTTCCTTGCTGCACTTGCACATTCGCTATACTCACAAGGCATAGTAGATGTGTCCTTTTTTCCTCCTCCCTCCCACTGCTCTTAAATATGTGTGTCTTTATGTATTTCAATGTATTTTCCACTCCTGTGCCCTCCCTTGCCCTGTGGGCTGTTTGAAACGGTATGTTCTTATTGTATAAGCGCCTAACAAGCAAACAATAAAATAAATAAATACATAGGGCCTCATTACACGGTAGGCGGTAAGGGTTTACCGGTACCGGTAAGGGCACCGGTACCGGTAAATCCTTACCGCCTTACTACGAGGTCCCTTTGCGGGACCCGACTTTAACGGCTGGTTTTACCAGCCGTTAAAGTAGGGTGCCGCAAAGGGATCTCGGTGCTAATTACTGTACCGCAATTTGCGGTACCGTAACTAGCTCCTTCCCCATTCCCATTATGCCCTATAGGGGCAAAAATGGGAATGGGGAATTGACTTGGTGAATGGGGAATTACCGCCCACATTCACCTTGGGGTAGGGCAGTAATTCCGCCATCCACCAAGGCAGACACGGTAAAATACCGGCGTGCGCCATGGTTACCACCTACCGTGTAATGAGGCCCATAGTCTTTATTACTCCAGTTGCCTTTTCTTTGTCCCAGTACTTTCAGCGTTCATATCTGAGAAAGTCAGGGGAGTTTACTCACAATAACCCATAAAGGCAGGGGAAGGGTTGGTTTGGTCATTGGTAGGAAAAGGGGTATACCATGGTTCTCCCAAGGGCATCCCACTCCCAGTCCCCAAGGACCCTCCAGCCAGGTGATCCTCCCTTACTTGTCCACCCCCAGGGTCAGGATCCAAACGTGATGGCCTTTCCCTAGCCACCTTCGCAGAACGCCCATGAGGAATAGGAGTGAGAATACCCTCACTGTCTGTTTACATCTATCTCCCAGGAACTCTGTGGGGTTAGGAGACCTCTAATTAAGCCCCCTCTGAGGCAGCAACCATTTCCAAATGGCAGGGGGAACTCTCAGGTCGTCTGTGACTGGGCATGGGATGGGGGTTTAGTGGGAGAGAACAGGATCCTCGCCATCCCATGATCAAACCACATAATGCTCTAGTTTGGGGAGGTACCCAGTCACAAGACAAGGGATCCCCAGAAATAGGCTGGGGACTTTAACACAGTGGGGGTCATTACAAGGTTGGAGGTAGCCATGGTGCTAGCAGCTCCATGGCTACCCCCTTACCGCATGCCGGGTCCGAGTTCCTCGAATGAGGAATTACCGGACCATTCCAACCTTGGAGGACCCGGTAATTGCTCATTCAAGGAACCCGGACCCGCTACCTCCCCATTCCCATTCGAGCCCCCATAGGGCTCAATGGGAATAGGGAGCATGCTAATAACAGGCCCGTTAATAACGGGCCCGTTATTAGCATGCTGGTCCTTTGGCGGCTCCCACTAAGGGCGCCTGGTAAAACCAGCCACCTTTAGCGGGACCCGCTAAAGGACCTCGTAATGCGGCTGTAAGGGGTTAATGGCACCGGCAACTTTACCGGCGCTGTTAACAACTTACTGCCAACCTTGTAATGACCCCCAGTATCTAGCTAAAAGAAGGCAACACATGGCAAATGCTTCAATTAACTTGGAATGTGTTGGTGAACGTTTAAATGGCGTGAGCACCTAGCATATGATACTAGTACTTGGCACATGCCAGTGAGTTGATCAGATTTGCTTTTGCTGGAAATACATACTAATTGCGCGAGCAACTGGAGTCATGCTGACAATAACTGGACTCAATCTCATTCCCTGGTATTTTGATGGCAATACCTGGCAATGGCGTGAGTGCGTAGCATTTTGCTTTGAAAGCCTTTCACTGCTGGTTCCAGTATTTGGCTCTTTTGAGCAATTCATGGGATATCACAGCATTAGCTATAAAATGATGCGAGTAGTAATCCATGCAGAAAATGAGGGCACTACTTGGATCTATAAAGGCAACAGCTGGTCAGTAGTGAATGCCTGACATATGTCGTGGTAATGCCCATACAAAAGCTCAGAGGATTAGCTTTGTCAATGTTTATCATTTGGGAAAGTATGACATATCCCAAGTTCGATTTAAAGTCATGCCTTGCATTCAGTTTCTGAAACAGGCTATGGAGGTACAGGACTGCGGGCCGGATTAGCAAATCCCCCTGCCAGATGGTGGGATTATCGTCGCTTGAACTGAAATATGATTGTCTACACCTCTATTTCAAGTTCTCTAAGATAAAATAATTGTTTCTAAATTCAAAAAAAATGAGTACGTGATTTAAAAAATATATATATAACAATTACCCGGAAGTTTTGGATTCATGTTCTCCACTGTCCGCATTAATTTGGCCTGATTAACAAACTTGCTCTCATGCAGATACTTAGATTCTTAAATAACAACAGACATTTCCCCTAATATTGCTTTGCGTAATTGCACAAGAGACCAGTTTATTCTGTGAATAATGCATCCGGTGCAGGAGACCGGTGTGAGGTATGGCTTTAGTGCTACACAGCATTTACTGCTGAAAGGCTGCTATGCCATAAAGGCAGCATTAACATTCCTGCAGCCTGCATACCAATTCCATATTCACAGTAAAGACTGCAATAAATCTAACGGGAGCCCACTACACAAGAAAGAGAAATGTATATTATTGCTCCCTGTTTGCCACTTGCTCAAAGACCAACCGTAATATAAAAAGACAAATGAAATCTTTATGGCGTCCTCACCAAAATATAATGACTCATCATTTATTCGTTCGGGTTTGTTTCGGCTTTAGTTGCTCCCTAGCACCACCAGCGGCAACATACAAAGCAATCACTGGCAAAGCCAGTAGGTCTGGATGTGTAAACACAGAGAATGCATTTTGTTTTGGGAAAACGCACACACAGAATACTTCCATCTTATTCTCAACAGCTGCAAAGTCAGACTTACAGGCTGTGCCATTGCCTATGTTTAAAGATGTGTGTTGCAACCTTCATCAGGAGGGGGTGTTTTTTTCAAACGTCCATCCTATTATGAAGCACTTTCCCCTAAATAGTCTAGGACTGCAGTTAAGAATAGTACATAACACCAGTAATGCAATATGTCGGGAAGGCGCACGAAAGCAAAAAATCGACATTTTCACATAGAATCAAGATGTGTGCTCCCACTTCAGAATTTCTGTCAAATTGGCATGTTTCCTGCTTGCCTTATTCTGGTCCATGAATCCGCCAATTCCCATCTGCTTTCTAACTGACCTGAAACATCACACGTTGCTTTAACAAAACCACACATGCAGCCACACAGGCGTCACAGCCCATAGCTGCTTTGTAATACCTCATGGAAACAATTGGCCTCTCTTGCAAATACACTAATCTGCCAGCAAACAAGTTCTCCTATCATATGATGCAGTGATACATGTGCTTTCATGTATGGTTACGTTCCATGCCAGAGCTCAACGTCACCTACCACAGGCAATGAACACGCAAATCGAATAGAAACATTATCATGCAGCTGGCAAGCACAAGTAGCCACTGGCATTGCCAGCCATGTGCTAACATTCCAAGATGCCTTCATTAGTTAAGACGCAATGGACCAATGAAAGGCTCTCGCTACATCATTGAACAGGTGATTGGTGTGGTCTGGGAACCACATTATTGTATACCTTAAACTACACAAAGAGTGGCAGCCATAAAGAAAGGTTTTCATAACTAAAAACAAAAGCTGCTTATATACCAAGAATAGCAATGAAAATGTAATTCAGCATAAAAGTCTGAATAACTTTTATATACCAAGCTGCAAGGATAAAAGGAAGCTCTCAAAGCAACATTTGGCAACTCTCTCCCCAAGTTATACATTTGCAATAATCTCTACAAAGTGGTCCGCAGTGTAACAGAGATTTCACCAAATGGTACTCTTCTTGCATCATGGAGCAGTTGTTTGACACACGCTAATGCTCTCCAAAGCCAGGCCTAACAACCAGTAAATACACATTGGGATTCTTAATTAATCTTTGTGGTGGGATGCTTATGCTGCCAATCATACCGGCATTTAATTGAACTATGAACATATAGGGTGTGCTGGCCCTAGCCACCACTTCATAATGATTATTTCAGAGTACTTGGAGGTGGGCTGTTCCCTGCCTCCACTTCATAAACCATTTAACAATACGTATTGCACTACATGTAAGTAGACAAGTGGACAAGCAGACAAGTGCAAGGAGTAAGTGCAGTTGTGGTACGATTTTGCTGTCTCTTCACTGCAAGCTGGTTTCTCACTTGCTTGTTCCAAATGGGAACCACATGTTTTGAGAAGGATTTTTGGCCAGACGGCTGAACGTGTTGGATATTAACTGTTTCCTATTCTCCTGCGGAGTCCCCTTAGGCTCCATCCTCTCACCAATATTTTGTAAACCAATATAGCCATCTACCAATATGTGGAGGTTGCTCAGTTGTACATGTGAGTAAAAAGCCCACGGGACATCAGTCGTCTCCAGCTATAATCCAGTCCTGCATGTTGACTGCTGCCTCAAATGTAACCCATCTAAGACTAAATTCATCCTCATTGGTCCCTCTGCTAAACACCAACTTGTCCAACAATGGCTCAATAATATGCACCTAGAAAGATTTGATCCACAACTCTCAGATTCAGCCAAATACTTAGGCTTCACCATTTACAGCACCCTGTCCTTCTAGAAACACATATACAAGAAGGACCGAACAGCCTGGCTCCAAAATCTCCACCATTTGCAAAATAAAACCATTCATCCCTCTGGAGGACTTCCAGACCGCAGTGCAGGCTTTTGTGGTCTTGCGCATTAATGGGGAACTGCCCCCTGACAGGGTTCTCAGCTGCTCACATTGGCACCCCTAAAAGTAGTCCACCACACTGCTGCATGTCTTATTTTGGGTATGCAGAAATCTGACTGAATCACCCTGTCCTGTGAGAACTACATTGGATTCTTCTCTATGCCAACATACTATTCACGACTGCAAGCATAATCTACAAAACAGTAACAAGTAGCACACCAGCATACCTGGCAGCTGAGTTCCTCATATCTTGTGGCACATTGCCAAAAACGTACCTGACTGGGAACACTCTTAGCGGTCTGGAGGAAATACACTCCAAACCTGTGAGGATCCCCCCACTTGCCATAGGAACCGGGTATAGTAGTTCCCCCTGGCAGGTGCGCTACATGTCACGCCCGCTTACTCTTGAGAAGTCTTCGTACGGCACAAGAACATCATTTCACCAAAATGCCTGGGGTAGCGGAAGTGTCATCACATGACACTTGACCTCTGATGGCATCACAGGAAGTGATGTCATTTGACCCCACCTTTGACCCCACCACAAAGTGACATCATGGGAAGTTGATGGAACATGATCTTTCACCCCTTGAAAAAACAGGAAGTGGCATCACATAGCTACGAAGAATATGGTTACGATCTCACTGTAATGTGATATACATTTCATACTAGAATGGATCACCATATATATCATTAATGTCAGTGTGTATAGGCCCATATTACCAAATTACTGTGAATGCAAGTAGACGTCCAAGGCCAAAAGATAATTGGGTGTTATTATATAGCACTATGCTTATGCGCTTTATATAAAACAAATATACATACAATATCACCCAATCTGTGTTGGTACTCATTTATCAACCTCAGAAGTATGAAAGGCTGAGTTGGCTTTGCCGGGACTAAAACCTGCAACCTGCAGATCACACGCACATTGCAGCAGCGAGCGCTCAGTCTAGTGTAGTACCTTACTGGCTATAGCTACCTTACCGGCTATAGTAGAATGAGTAATTACATGTCTGAATGTTCTCAAAGTCAGAAAGCAAATTACGCTGTGTAGTGGATACCATTAAACTGGTAACTGAGTAACTGGTAACAGCGTAACTGGTAACAGCTGGCCAGTTCATATGCAGGTCAGGTGCAAAGTTGGCCACATGTCAACTCTGAGTGGATCGACTTTTTAGGCTTCAGATGTTGGCACAATACATACCATTGGGAGAGTTCATAACTTTGTATAAAGAATTCAGAGTAGCGCAGAGAAAGCAGCGCACTCACATGGCATCCCGTACTCTGGCCACTTGTAACTTTTACATGCAAACAATCCTGAACAGCATCCCATGGAGATAGGAAAGATAGACATAACAACAAAACAGTAATTGTGGCACAATGAAATCAAGGGCGACTTTATGTGCTATGTTCAAACATTTCTACACTGTACACAAGCTTTTTAGGCACAAGGATTTTGTCAGGTGACCGAGTACACCAAGATGGAATGCCTTGTGATGATTGTAACAGAGACAGCAGCAGAAAAAAACATGCTATAACTGCAACTTGCGAAAAGCAAAATACAAATAGTCCGAAATGAATGCTTATTCTTCTCTAAATGCTCTTTGGAAGTTTTTGTCTGCATTGTGAATTTGAGGTGTTTAGAACAAACTAAATCAGTGACTCACCCCCTGAAGTTTGCCTGAAATAAACCTTTAATGAGTCTAGCAATTATTGTATAGAATTTCAGAAACACAAATTATGTGTTATTCCTATTCTTTCTTATTTAGGGTGACTGCTCAAAGTGTTACACTTGAGGACCCCCTGTTTTTTAAGAGGCCTGAACAAGAAAGCCAGCCACTCCAGGAACAAAGAGCCACATGGCAGTGGCCAAAGCCCAGGAGCTACAATACAAATACATTTTAAAAATAACACTTTTTTTGTCTTTATATTTTAGGGGTAGCAAGTGCGACCACAGGGGTAGCAAGGGAAACCTCAGGGATGCTGGTGCGACCCTTGGCAACCCCCATAAGACATCCCTGGTCCGGAACCCCCTGATTTAGAGAAAGAGGCACAAGGAACACTGAGTTAGCAGAAAAGTCCTGGTCCCATTAATATGCAAAAGGAATGGAGAAGGTTAAGGGTACCTGGGTCTAACAGGAACAGCGTCCTGAAGAAATGGCAAGGCCAAGGGGATGGACTTGGAGATAAATGAGGACAAAGACAGAACACAATAGAACTGACAGGTATTATCAAGACAGCTGTGAAAGGTAGCACCAAGGTATCTACTTACCTAAAATGTGATGGATCCTTCCCACGGTATAGGCACCATTGCAGAAACACCATACTGGCATTTTGGAGCGCTTATCAGGGGTCTCCCGAAGAGTACGAGACATCAGCATTTTCATTTCCTATGTGCTGATGTCACATTGGAGGAAACAACCTTCTGTTATGCCGGCAAGGCCAGAACCGGCTTGCAGCTGTGATCACATGACTGTGTCATCTGCCAAAGAACCAGGTAAGCCCTCATATAGTAAACCAGGTAGCGAGAGGAGTCCTATCAGCATGTCCTCTCCTAGGTCCACCCATCCCAGCCAGTGGGGAGAAACCTGTTGGACAGGGATTAGCAGGACAAAGTCTGTGGAATCCAACAAGACGGGGAGCCATGACATCCCTAACAGAAGCCCAGGACTGGTCCTCTGGACTGCATCTTTTCCAATGTGCTAGATACTGTAATGTGTTTTGGATATTCCTAGAATCGATTATGCTTTGGACCTCGTACTCCTCATGTGGTCCTACCGCCCCAGATGGTTGTCATCTCTGGGGTACAACACAAATGTTTGTACTGGCTTCGGGAGGGTCACATGGAGAACCGGATGGATCTTGTACACAGCTGGCAGCTGTAATTCCATGGCCACAATGTTAACAACTCTGGAAATAGGAAAAGGTCCTATATATGTGGTTTGTAATTTTGGCTACAAGCAGGGATCTTTATGTGGAAGTAGATAACCATACCCTCTTATGAACCTTGTAATCTGGGACAGGGGGTCTCTTTTGGTCAGAATACTTGCAGGAGTGTTCTTGGGCTATCTTCAAATGGTTCTGTGCTGTCTTTATCCCTGCTTGTATGTGAACGTCTGAATCTGTCATGGTGGTATTCCTAACCCTTCAGATCGGGATGTACTGAGGATGGGTTCCATGGGAAACATGTAAAGGTGCATTCTGTATAGCTTTGTGAAAGGAGTCGTTGTACGCAAACTCAGCAAGAGGTAATAGTGTCACCCTATCCATATCTTGTTCAGCAACACAGCATCTAAGGTATTGTCTAATAGTTTTGTTTGACACGTTTGCTCTGGCCATCGAATTGGGGGTGATAAGCAGAGATGAAGTTCAATTGGATACCCAACAGCTGATTCATCTCTCTCCAAAAGGCTGAGACAAAATGCAAACCTCTGTCAGTTATGACAATTTTTGTTAATCCATGCAACTGGAATATATGCTTTAGAAATTAATGTATCAAAACGGGAGCAGATGGGACTGAATTCAATGCAACAAGATGGGCCAGCTTGGTGAAGGAATCTACTATGGTCCATATAACCGTATACCCTTGCTTTGCAGGTAGATCAGTTATGAAATCCATAGAGATAGTTTGCCTGCGTCTTTGATGTCGAGGTAATGGAAGCAATAGACCACAACTTGATTTGTCTCGGGGTGATTTAGATCTAGCACTAACCCCACATCCTTGTACATACTCTTGAACATCTTTTTTCATGGTATGCAATTCTTTGTACCTTGTCTTAAGTAATTTGAATACCAAAGTGTCTGGCCCCATGAGTATCGTAACACCAATATAACAAGGTGTGTTGGCTAGCTCTGGTAGAAAGCCATAGTTTATCTCGATGAAAGAAAAGACCTTGCTCTTCTCGAGGCAAAGGGTTTTCTTCTAGAGGCAACCTTTTACTGGATGCTGTATAAGCTTTCTTGGGGAGTTCTTCATAAGGGAACAATAGGGTTCAGTGAGGCCAAGTATCTTTTATGGGGCGAACAAAGGGTATGCCTTCAGTTTCTTCCATATCCGTCTTGTAGACTTGAGGTAGTGCATCTGCTTTAGTAATCAAGATTTCTGGTTTAAACTTAACAATAAAGTGAATTTGGGAGAAGAAATAAATCCACCTGGTTTGCCTCAGTTTCATAGCTTTAGCCATCTTTAAAAAACCCAAATTCCGATGGTCCGTAATGATGTGATGGGATGGCAGGCTCTTTCAAATAGATGATGCCAAGTACCAACGGCTTCTTTGATTGCTAACAGTTCTTTCTCAATGATGCTGTGGTTTATTTCTGAAGCAGAGAAGGTACGTGAATGGTATGCCATGGGATGCAATTATTTGGTCCTTGGGTCGGTCTGTAGAAAGGGGACACCTATGGCTTGAATTGAGGCATCCACTTTCACAGTATAGGGTAAGGAAGGGTTTTGGAGATGTAACACAGGTGTATAAGTGAACAGAGATTTCTGTGATACTGGTCCAGGCATAGGGGGCCCCCTTTTTTAGGAGTTTTGTCAAAGGAATAACTTCTCCTAAATAATCTGTGATAAAATTGCCAATAAAAATGGGCAAATCCTAAAATTGTTTGCAGTTACTTTTCGCCCTACTAGGAGTAGGCCATTTCAGGATGGCTGCATCTTTTGTGGATCTATCTCAGTGCCATGGAGTGTGAGGATATATCCCAAATAAGTCATCCTTTTCTAGTTAAAGAAGCAATTGGATATTTTTGCATAAAGATAATTGGTGTGAAGTCTTGTGATTACTTCATGAACATAATAAACATGATCCTTGTAAGAAGATGAAAAGACCACAATATCTTGTAAATAGATGACCATGTAAACATTGAGAATATCTCTAAAAACTGTAGTCCAGGAAGAATTGAAATGAGGCCAGGGCATTACAATGACTAGAGGGCATTACTAAGTACTTGTAATGACCATAGCTTGTCCAAAATGCTGTTTTCCAGTAATATCTGGTCACAATCCTGATCAAATTATTATTTTACATTTTGTTAATTTTTTTATTGAATGTTTTAGTTTATCAACAAACTTTTCCACTCAAAATTCAACTTTCAAATTAATAGAAAATGGAAACAAAAAAATACACAAATGTAAGGCACAAAAAAGAAACAATCATAACAATTTAAAAAAGGCACAAATCCAGTAATCATATACAGAAATGGAAAATTCCTTTTAGTTCCTTCTATCCACAGTAGATTAGGTTTTAAGGCTCAATGTTAAGTGAGTCCCAAACACGTATTATCGTAATTATGAGTTTCTTGTCCTTTCCGCTAAGAATGTGCATCGTTCTGCTGGGTCTATCAAAGAGATCTAAGGAATACACGTATCACTGAATAGTTTTCTTTGCGGTTGTAGATCTGTGCAATCCATAATAAGATGGTATGCAGACTCGATTTGCATATGGTCTTCGCAGAATCGAAAGATTTGTTTGGTCGTGGCCAAGCGTTGACGAGTGGGAAGGAGGTTAAGCCGTAGCCTCAGGAATTTATCTCTGATCTTACGTGCTGGAAAGTGTTGTAGGTATTGTGGAAGCTGGTGAATTGATCTGACATCAGTGTTGTGTGCTAGTGACAATTTGTACTTGGAGGTGGTTTCAATTGTTCTCAGCCAATAATTTCTTTGAAGCTTTATTTTCGCTTGTTGAGGGCGATTTTTGAGCATCTCCAGTTGAATCTGTTCTGACTCTAAAAGGTGGAGCAGTGCACTTTCCAAAGTTTGAGGATGGTAGCTTTAGTTGCTTGTGGGTGTTTGTAGAGTATGTCTATTGCAGGGATCTTATCTTCAACATGAAGCTTCCTATATATCATCAAGGTTTTCCAGTTTATCATTGCTTCCAATGACTGGAGGCCTAGCTCGTGTCGAATACGCAAGGCCGGAAAAGCTGCAGGGAGTGCTAACATTTTCTTCCATATGAGCCCTTCTATCATGATCCAAATATCTTTGGTTGCATTGAGCATAGTTTCTGCTCCATAAGTTAGAATTGCCATGATTTTCTTCATGTAGAATGTAGTTAAAAGGGAGTATCTCCCGTATTTGTTGTGAATTCGCTTTCCTTGACGCGCCAAGCAACATGCTTTCTCTTTTAGCTTATCAATCCATGCATTTTCCCTTTCAAATTGGTTTATTAGCATACCTAGGTATGTGAAGGTTGTTACTGTTTCCAGTTTAGATCCGTCAAGGAAAAGAAACAGTGTTTTTTTCCTTTCTTTCTGCGTGAGGCTCATGGTTTTAGTTTTTTGGATATTTATTTTTAGATCATTGTTTTTGATGTAGATAATCAGATGGTCGATTGATCTCTGCAGGCCAATTTTTGTTTGATCAAGGCATACCAGATCACCAGCATATAGAATATGTGCAACTCTTGTTTGATCAAATTATAGGCTCTTTTGAGATCAAGTTTGTCATAGATCTTGCTGTTCCTTGCCTGGTCAATCAGAACTGGAATCAGTGGGAGCTGATTATGATTTTTGACAGTTTTTATATCTTAAAATGTCTTCACACTGTCAGTTCGGTGTCTCCCTTTTTTCGAATGAAGAAGATAGGCGCTTGTGACGGAGAGGTGGATGGTCTGATGTACCCTTTGACTAGATTATCATCAATGTACTGTTTGAGGATATTTTCCTTTTCGGAATCCCGGTGGGGTGGGAGTTTGTGGGCTTCCTTTGCATCAAAAACATCAGCATACTCTATTTATTCATCAGTAACTATCTTTGAATTATCAGCACTTGTCTTGGTGGATTCGCAGGACACGTTATTCTTGGGCATTCTTGGGAACCATTAACCAAAGGGACTTGTGAACATGATGGGGCCATTGTGTTCATTGAAAGACAAGTTTATTTTCTTTCCATTCAGTGGCAGTGTTATGATAACAGAGGTGTGTGATTCCAAAAATAACCTGTAAATTGAGGAGCAGCTATAGCATTAAAACATATGGGGGGGTCATTACGAGGTTGGAGGTAATGGAAAAATGATGCCAGTAAGGCATTACCGGCACCGCATACCGCTGCGGGCTATTCCGACTCAACAACCCGGTATTAGCACCACCACGTATACCGTGCTCCCCCATACCGGCATGCACGCGGGCACGCGGCCCTTCGGTCCGGCAATACCGGGATGGAGCTAACAGGAGGACATCACAAGTCATGCGGACATGCAAATACCGGCATCATGAAGGCAGTAATAAGGGATACCAGGATGCCGGCAATACCGGCATCACGAACCACCCGCAAACAGCAATGTGCAGTGTTCTCAACTGCCACAGATGCACACAATCAGCACAGGTGGAGGCAATGGAGTCTGGGTCAGCACAAAAGGACCACACCCACACACCACACCCCTTTCCACACCAAAATGATTCCACTTGTAGTAGCAATACTGGGGCTGGAGGACAGGCTTGCATTGCTACACCAGCAACAACAACAGGCACCACAGAGGAGACACAGGAGTAGAAGGAGGGAGAGACAGGCCCAGCAAGCCTCACCAGTGCAACCAGTGGTACCACACAGGCAGCCCCCAATCCCTCACATCAGAGCCAGTCCATTCAACCTAACCCCTGAGCAGATCCACACCCTGTACCGTTTGGACCGGTACACCATCACCATCATTGTGGACATGATACTGAAGTTAGTGTCTGTGCTCCACTTCCTGGCCACAGGCACCTACCAGCACACAGTGGGGCAGATGCATGTCATATCACAACCCTTATTTTCTCGCATGCTGAACCAAGTGCTGGATGCCCTCCTGAAGCACTCAAGGAACTACATAACCCTACCACGGACTGCCCAGGAGATATTTGACATGAAAGTTAGCTTCTATGCACTGGCAGGCATGCCAAATTGCATTGTGCACTTGACTGCACCCATGTAGAATTGATGGTCCCGCATGCCACGGAGGCGGTGTACCGCAATCGTAAGCTATATCACTCCATCAATGTACAGATCGTATGTGACTCCAGCAAGATCATCACACATTGTTGTGCCCGATTTCACGGATCAACTCATGACTCAATGGTCCTGCAGCACTCCAAGCTACCACGCTACATGGAGTGACATGCAGGATGACATGCCTGGCTGCTTGGTAAGTCGCATGACAGGCACATGGCAGTGTAATGGTGGGAGAGATGCACACACCACCATGGCGCCATTGTTGTGGAGACAGCACAAAGTCCACATCGCAAAACACTGTGACCCAAAGCATCACTAACTGAACATGACAACCAATCCCCATAGCAATGATGGAAGCTGCACACATTTACAGCATGCCTAATTTACAACCAGCCCACATACCACAACATGTCCACCACCCATCATCAGACCTCACCCTCCGTAACACAATCAAGCAACATTCTGTGAGTATGCACAATGTAAATGTCTGCAGCAATTCACAACACAGGACAAGCATCCATGAGAGTGCACAAATCAATTCCACCAAGGGTATACGCTGCTTGTCACAGGGCCACCAGCACAGTAGTGCTGCATGTCAGCATGGAAATAATAAGCACTGAATGACAAATAATGCAGAGACTTCTGGTTGGCAGTAACAAAATTATACTAATCACTACACATCACATACTGATATCGAACACAGTGGAGTACATCCACAGTGCATGCAGAACATCAAGGGAGTGTACACTCTGTATCAACTGGAAGACGCAACCAACGCCATAACACCATGGCACAGCACACATTGTGGCAAGGTAAAATGTGTGCTTACAGCCAGGGACATGTGCATGTGAACAACAAAAATCTGCAGGCATGTGTGATAAGTACAGGTGTCCATCAGAAATTGACTTACACATACCTTTTTTCGCATCCATGCAGGTGACAGCGGCTATCACTTGAAGACGTGGCTCCTCACCCCTGTCCGGAACCCGCAGAACAGGCACGAAAAGGACTACAATCATTCCCATACCCGTACCCGTGTGGTCATCAAGCAGACATTTGGCCTGTTGAAGGCACATTTTCGCTGTCTTAGCCGGCCGGGTGGGGCACTCCTCTACAGGCATGAGAAGGTGGCTAAGATCATCATGGCATGTGTCATGCTGCGCAACATGTGCATCCAACGGAACGTGCCTCTGCCCCCTGACATTGAACAGCAACCACCAGGTGATGATGAAGAAGATGTGGTTGCACATCATCGTGGTGGCGATGCACAGGAGGGACGTGTTATGCGCCAGTCAGTGATTGGCCAATACTTCTAAGAGACATGGGTGCTGAGGGTGCCATGAATGTGGGCTTGAGGGCACTGGGTGTGGGAGTACATGGACACTATGCACTGTAAACCAATACATGACACATACGCAATAAGGAATGTCCAGGCTAGTATTTCTTCAGGTATACAATGGGTGTATTTAACAGTAAGAAGTAACATATGCTCATACCCTCCACCTCACACACATCCCCTTCCCCCTCTCACTTCCCTCCCCCCACAACTCCCCACACATGGCGTGCAATGTTATGACACCCGAGTCTCCATAGGTGTGCACATGCAGTCTGAGCCTCCAACTAATGGCCTGAGTCTGACTCCGGGGTTGGCATGTTGGGGCGGCACATGGTGCGCACAGACCTGCGCAGGGGCTTGTGTGCGTGGAGCTTGAGGAAGACCGCATGCGTGCATGCTCAACTGTCAGGGCAGGATGCAGAGCCTCCATGGCATCCGCAATCCTGCCAGGACCTGCCGTACAGCCGACAGCTCCTCACATATCTTCTGTGATCTTGCCTCTATGTCCCCTTTCATTGCTGCAGTGTTGTCTTGGGCCTCCCTCCTCGTCACTTCACCATCGGTGACATATTGTTTGACTAGGCCAGTCAGCTCCTGCTGGTGTGCCTCCATCTGTGTCATCTGCAACTCCCCGTCCCGGACCCCTGTGGAGGTGGATGGCTGGTGTGGCAATGGGCCCAATTCAGGTGTGTCCTGTTTGGGGCTCCAGGCCTCTGCTACAGCCTCTCCTCCCGACTGGACATGAGAGGTGCCATCAGGTGAGCTGATGGGTGTGTTCTGGTGTTCCTGTGAGGGGCTTGGTGTGCCAAGGAATTCCATGGAGTGGGACTCCTCCTCAGGGACACAGACCTTGCCTTGTGAAAGAACCTCATTGCCACTTTGTGGCGCAGTGGCAGCTGCCTCCCCAACCAAACTGGTAGCTTCAGAGAGGGTCCCATCTGCCACTGGCTTTGCAGCTGCGGATTCCACAGGTGTTGGGACTTGTGGAGTTGTGGAAGACCCTTGACGACCCTGTACCCTGGCATCCAATGGTGTCTTTGTCCTCAAATGCAGATCTGCCTTCCCAGTGCCCTTGGAGGTTGAAGGCCCTGTTGGTTTCTTCCCTGGACTTGGCCCTCTTGGTAGGTGTGGTGGCCTGTGAGTCCTCTGCATCGCTGTCGGTATCTCGGCCTGTGGGGGACCGTAAGAGGCACAGCATCAGTGATGGTTGTACATGCATCATGTATACAATGGGTTTAGTGCAGTTGTACACATTTGATGACTTGCTGTCCTTCTCTTGTGGCACAGAGGTTATCTGCCATTTGGTAGGGTTTCCCAGGCATACGTTAGATTCAGACATGTGTGAGGTGGTTTCTGCTGTGAGGCATGCCTTTGTGTTGTGGACTGCGTGCAGTGTGACACATGTGTTTCCCTGTCTGTTGTGTGTCAGGTATGGCATAGGCATGCTGCATGCATGTGGATGTGTAAGTGCTGGGGTCGGCATCTAGGCAGGGATGTGTCCATGTGTGTGTAATGGACCATGCATTGCCTCATGGCACGGTCACATTGGTGGACTATCATCGTACTTTGCAATACTGTGTTTCCTTAGGACACACACCTCCATCTGCCGATGACGTGGCTCCATGTTCCATGTCTCCCACACCTTCTATTGACTCCATCCCGATTGTGCTGGCAAGGACACACACCTCCATCTACCGATGACGTGGCTCCATGTTCCATGTCTCCCACACCTTCTATTGACTCCATCCCGATTGTGCTGGCGCAGGTTTCTTCCCAGCGGCTGAGTTTGATTGGGGAGTTGAAGCCCCTGCCATTAGCCAGGCACTCGCTCCGGTTGGCCGACAAGATGTTGCGCACTCTGAGGCGCAGGTCGTCCCAAAGTTGTTGGACGTCTTTTACTGTGCGGGGGTGGTGCCTACCGCACTGACTTTCTGGGCCTCTTGCTCCCAGATCTCCTTTTTTTTAAGTTGTGCCACTCTTTTCAGTTCTGTGGGAAAAACCATCTCTGCATTTTCAGCCAGAGTGTCTGCGAGCATGTTCAGTTCATCTTCGGAGAGCCGCTCCTTGCGCTGCCAGGATGCCCCTTTCTTAATTGCCTTTGGCATGGTGCTGGTGGTGTGGTAGATGTTCTGGTGTTGGTTTTAGGCTCCAGGTCGTGTGTATCGAGGATGGCAATGGATTGTGTTTTTCAAGCACCATTTCCCGTTCCGGCGCGATGACGTTACTTCCGGTTCCGGAATTAGCGGGCTCTGTAATTTAGAGTGGGATGGAGGCAGAAGGGCTGTCAGCGCTTTCAAGGATGCCGCTAAGGGATGTTTTAGGGACTTTTGCGGCAAGCCGGTACTGTCAATACCGACATGCCGCTATGCGCATTCGCACACATTCTCGTAATCGGCCGCTGTTAGCGGCGTCATTGCTACCCGGACCCGGTATTACTTCCATGCCGGTAAAACCTGATTTTTACCGGGAATCTCGTAATGACCCCCATGGTTTCTTAGTTATACTGAGCATATATCATGAGCAAAGGGTGTGTCTAAGATCAAAGACGACACATCAATGGACAAGATGGGTTCTACCTTACCCTTGGGACGCATAGGTATTTGCTTTCTATGAGTAAAGGCCAAATCTACAAAATTCTCTGTGGCCCCACTGTCGATGAAAGTGGTCATCCTTTCCCACCTAGTTTCTGTAGAATATAGCTCAATCACAATAAAGACATGAGAAGCATGATTGGGGACAATGGGACAGACTATCGAGTGAGAGTGGTCTTGTGAAGTACTCACCCTCAAACTCCCTATTGGGAGCCAGTAGGAACATTTCCAGACATTCCTCACATGGGGCATAAACGTACTGAGTGACCGGTTTCCCCACAGTAGAAACATAAATTCAGTTTTATTCGTCTTTCTCTCTCTTCTGGGGTTAGCAATCCTCGAGTACTCTCTAGTTGCATGGGTTCAGGTTCTGGAAGATTAACACAAGGGATTTTGTCTGAGGGGGAATGGATCAACGGAACTCATTTATTATCCTTTCTCCCCTTCTTTCAGTAGTGCAGTGGTCGACCCTGTCAGTCAAGGAGACATAATCAGTAATATTATCTGGAGAGGCAACAACTTGACAAAGAACGTCTTTTAGGTCCTCTTTAAGACCTCGATAGGAAAGAGTCAATTATGCATTTTCTGCCCATTGTGTTTGGGCTATCAACCCCTCGTAATGGGCCACATATGTTAATACATCTCTGTTACCTTGGCGTATTTTGCAATGGCTTATATTGACTAGCTCATTCCTAACTGATTGAACAGCATATTGCCAATCAAACATAGTTTGGAATTCCAGGAGGAAATCAGTTTAGTCATTCAGGAGGGGCTGTGGCTGTCTATGTAAGGCGTGGCCCAAACCAACGCAGTCCTGTCCAAGTTAAACGAAATGAAAGCCACTGTGGCTTGATCGGATGGATACAAAGCAGGACGGTTCAAGTAGTGTATCTTACATTGCATCAGAAATGACCTGTGCTCCCTTGTATCCCCCCATATCTTTGAGGCATAGGAGGCAAGGGTATATTTGCCCCTTGTCCCGGGGCTGGGAGCGTACCAGGGGTAAGTAACGGTCGTAAGCCAGTGCGAGGAATTGCACCTGAGGCCAGGTATATTTCTGCAAATTGATCCATGGTGCCTTGCAAAGCCATCATAGTCTGTGAAAGAACTGTGTTCCCTTGTGGTTAATGTTCACTCCAACATGAAATGTTTGTACTCCGTGCGTTCTTTGAGTACTACCTCCATGACCCAGGAGCGCCTAAGGTTCTCGCAATCTGTCATGCACTTACCTGACTAGGAACACTCTACGAGGTCTGGAGGAATTATATTGCAAACCTATGAGGATCCACCTCACCTCCTCCAGGAACCAGGTGTAGTGGTTCCCTCCAGGCATGCGCGCTATGTGTCATGCCGCCTTACTCTTGAGAAGTCTTGGTGCGGTGCCCTCTAATTTAGAGAGGGAGAGAGAAACACACACACACAAGAAACGCTGAGTTAGCAGAAGAGTCTTGCTCCCATTAATATACAAAAGGGATGGAGGCGGTTCATGTTACCTGGATCTAACAGGGACCATGTCCTGAAGAAACAGCAAGGTGAAGGAGGTGGACATGGAGACAAATGAGGACAAAGACAGAACACAATACACTAACAGGTATCAAGACAGCTGTGAAAGGTAGCAGGAAGGTATTTAATTGCCTAAAGTACGATGGATCCTTTCCATGCCGTACTGGGATTTTGGAGAGCCTATTAAGGCTCTCCTAAGGAGTACGAGATGTAAGCATGTTTGTTTCCTACATGCTGATGTCACATTAGTCACATTAGTGGAACCAACCTTCTGTTCTGCCAGCAAGGCCGGAACCAGCTTGTCATCAGCCAAGGAAACGGGTAAACCACTGTATAGTAATTGGGGTAGCATAGTGGAGTCCTAACAAACACACTCCTCATGCAGCAAATAGACCAACCGGCTTGAATCACAACTCGTCTGCAAAGAGAGGACCAGCAAACAATCCTTCTCTTATTTCACACCCACCTTCTGGAACTCGATCCCGGTAATGGCTCAGAATGACCCTGCAATTCTCCAATTTTGCAACTCAGTAATCAGTAATATTTTGTATATTTTGTATATGACTGCAGCGTATCCGAAGCCGAAAACTTCCTGTTTGTACATATCCTGTATATATTGTATATGACTGCACAGCAATGTAACCAAAGCTGAAAGCCTTGTTGCTTCTTGCGCCCTGATACCCTCGGGTATGGCACGCATTATAAATATTAAAACAAACAAACTCTCTCAAAACAAGACCTGACCAAGGTCGAATCATGGACGAACATACCGACTAGGTGTGTACCGCAATTCGGCTTTGATGAAGTATTCCACTGAATCCTGGCTGGAAAAACAAACTACCCAGCTTCGGCTGAATACATCATTAATTTTCACTGGAAGCCACATAGTTTCCCGTTCTAGAGAAATTAAGATTTCCTGGAAACCTTCAGGCATGTCCTTTTAAGGGTTAACTAAACAAAGGCTGCTCTCACTTTTACAATTGAATAAAGGCAACAGAGAAGTCATGAAAATGCAAGCAAAGCCTGTACATTTAATGTTTGAGTCAAACAAAGCTTTTCATTTGGTAGAGTGGGGAGCTGAGACAGAATGCTTTAAGTTTTGTTTGTCCAAAGAGTGCTCTGTGGTGTAATATGTATTTTGCAATTTAAAATCATCTAGCTGAAGCAGTAGTTTAGGAAGTCACTAGAAACCGAAACATGCTGTTCTTTTAAGGGTCTTAATGAGTTGCTGAAGACTGTTTGATTAATCTGCAAGTTACAGGTTTCAATCCCATTAGGTCTCAGTTTAAGTGATATAATTATGGGAATTTATGCAACTGTTGCACAGAACAAGGCAGTTTTCAATTCCAGTAAAATAGCTCTGTAGGTAGTCTGTCTGAAACAAAGAGATGTATTCAGCCTGCAGGCCAAAGGTACTAAAGCACATGCGATGGGTATGCAGAAAGTGTCCCGGTGGTAGAGATCTGTTTGTAACATCAAAACAAAGAACACATTCCTGCAGGGCCCACTCTCACCCTTCCTATGTTGCCAACATTTTTTCCTTTGATGTGGTTCCTAGTCACAGATGTTACTCGGACTTGGCTTTCCAGTAGTTTGAGAGTTTTACAAAAAATATATAATTATATTTAAACCGACATGTCCCAGTCTGTAAGATATGAAAACATCCCTCCCAGCATGAGACAGTTAATAAAGAGGGATATTTGCATAATAAAGACATGGCAGTACGCATTTACATTTTAGAACCATTGAACCAAACAGATGTATATGGAGAAAAATATATATATATACATTACCACTCCCAAACTGGTTGGCTCCTCTGAGAACAATTGAGGGCTCAGTATTTCTTGCCTGTTTCTTTTCTTGTGCCTTTTCCCATTTTTCCAAACCTCAGGAGCTACCCCACCCAAATAACACAGTAAAATACCAGCTATTATTTCTCATTACCACTAGTGGAAAACCGAGATTTAGCATCTAAAAGGTGTGTCTTCAAGTTCAGAGGCACCTCCGCAGTCAGCAATGTGCTAACTGATGTAAACCATCCTTTTGTGTTTCAGTGCCTTCCTGCAGCCAGAGGGCAAAAGATGGACACGTCCAAAAGGAACATTTGAAAGTGTGAGCAGCCACATCCCAGTCACTCTCCTCACAGCGATTGCATATATGCACACTATATTTTTGTGCTAGTACTTGTTACTTGGGCCTTGACCAACAAGCGACTGATATGAAGACACAAAAATATAATGTACACTTCTATTGAGCTTTTGTATTATTTTCATGCTTGAAACAAACACGTTCTGTAGATAAGAAAAAGTGAAATAAAATAAAAATGGACATACATATTTAAAAATGTAAGTGCAGTTGTCGCAGTTGTAGGCAGTGGGAGTTGTGAGTGAATTATTACATTTAGTGTACATGTATCACAGTATACTGACTTGCAAACTATGTAACCCATATCATTTGAGGAGTAAGGCACACACAGTGAAACGGAGTCATTTGCAAAGCGCATACTCTAACAACGGCCATACGAGCAACATGAGCCGCCATCGCATCAGTTACAATTTCTGAGAGAGCTCATTGCAGAAAGTAACAGGCTTCTTGAGACAATTTAAAGATGTAAAAAAGAGAAATGTAAAACCATTATTTTTGCCTTAACGTCTTTTCGTGATAATTAACACATGGCTCTAATTAATATCCATGTGACCCTTGCAGAGGTATAGGCACACACCCTCTCCTGCCCTTGTGGGCACAGCAATTGCATTTCCAACAGATCCTGATGCATCCAGAGGTCACAACTCAATGTTTAACTAAGTGGAGGTGATAGCAGCCCCAGAACCTTTGACAGGAGAATTAACTTCTTCCTTAACTCGAATCCTTGTGTTATTCTAACAACACTCACCTGTCGAGGCGTCGAATGTTACTGAAGATCCTGAATCAAAAGTGGGTGTTCTGTACTAATGAGGGCCGACCTGGATCACTGCATTAAACCTTGTTTTGAACTTGTTGCTGTGCCTGTATAACAATTTGAGGGAGGTCCAGAAATCCCACACTATTTCTTATACTAACATCTCAGCTTTGGTCCAATAAATAAGCAATCATTTGATCAAAGCAAATGATCTAATACTCGGTTGACACCAACTGAGAAAATGGTCTATTAGTCCACAAGATTTAATAACAACCCTCTTGTCTGCAATTGTGCAAGTGCAGGAGATTGATAAAGCAACTGCATCTGTATTAATAAAAGAATACAGTTGTCCTCGGATTTTGAAATCTAGCATTGGGCTTGATAAGAATACTAGCCTCCCAATGATGAGGTACAAACCCAATCAGAAAAAAGCAAAATCCTCTAAGACAGAGGGTTTGAAAGAAATCCTCTAGGAAGTGCCTATGTGATCTTTGCTCCCATGTTAAAACAAAGAACGGGGCAAAGGAGCTTCCAGGAAATTGTGAATAGAACAAACCTACCGCCTACCCAAAATGCATGATAATTAAGAAAAAAGGAAAGGGTCTGAAGAAGAATCATCAATGAACTAGAACTTAATCCATCTTGCCATGTTTTTGAAAAAATTACTGCAAAGCATAAAAGTGTTGCGATATTACTGGAGCTGACCAATCATCAATCTTTGCTTTGCCCATTGAATTTGGTAAACGTGTCTGATGAGACCTTTTTGTCTGAAAGTAATATGGGGGTTACTGATCATAAATCCTTATCAGATATGAAGGAAACTAGCATATCTCCATACAGTGCAACAAAAGATAACAAATTTAAGGTTTTGTCTATGCCAAAGGACAAGACTTTAAGAGACCAGAAAGAGCTATGTAGGCACTGAAGCTGTTTTTTGTATGCCTAATCCACTGATGCTGAATCGTAATAACATCTTCTTGCTATTGGATGATATTCCATGTCTATGATCAATCAAATGTAAGGATATTCTTCAAATAGAATTTATAGATGATAATGGAGTAGACATAGTAGTGTTACACTTTGCACCATACATATTTTACAATTTGACAATGTTTTAAGTTAAAATGTTTCTTCTTCAAGGATATATTTTCTCTTTCCATAAGCGGCCCTCTAACCCAGCACCACCGTACCAGAATAGCCAAAACATGGAAGAAAAATGTATGTTATATAGGGGTCCAATACCCAGATACCTTGGCTAAGTAGTCCTAACCCTAATTACCATGTTACATGACCGAAATGACAAATGCAATCAGTAAGATAATTGATCTTGGCTTCCTTGTCTATTACAGAATCCTAACTCTGAGGGTGAGCCAGTAAAGTGTAACGTTAAACAATTCTTTGCCAGAATTATCATGGAACTCGAGAGGCCACAACCACCTATTTGCACCATCTTTCATTTTTTAAAGCCGTAGTCAATATTTCTTTACAAGAGGTGTGGTTAACTGATACTCCCTATTTAGATGGATACGCCATTTTATTACAAAAAGCCAAGAAAGATCTTATGGCCAGACCATCAGGTGGTCTAATTATGGCAGTGCAGAATGATCTGGGAACCTCTGTTGTGTGTTTGGATGACTGATACTTTGGTTTATTGTCTAGTTGTCTATGTTGGGGGAAAGATCACAACTCAAAAGATATGTATCTAATAAATATTTATTGGAAATCCTTTGCCAGGCGAGAGGAACTACTTCTTGATAAAATGAGTGATCTTTTCCTGCAAGGGAAGATTACATCTGGCGAGGAGTGGATAATTGTAGCAGGCAATTTGAATGAAACTTGCTCTGATTGAAATGATACAGAAGATAGTGGTGTGTATTCAGTCCTAGATAAATGAAACCCTAAGGTATTGGTTGGGATTAATTGGCCTGATTTGATGAATGCTTGTAACCTGATTAAAATCAACAGTAGTGTCACAAATGATATTCCAGCT
Source organism: Ambystoma mexicanum (assembly GCF_040938575.1). Classification (NCBI taxonomy): domain Eukaryota; kingdom Metazoa; phylum Chordata; class Amphibia; order Caudata; family Ambystomatidae; genus Ambystoma; species Ambystoma mexicanum. The sequence goes on along the minus strand of NC_090928.1, from coordinate 1,025,324,348 downwards.
CAACCTACCCGGAATCGAGGTGATAGCTGCTTGAGGCTTGATTATATGTTTGTGTCCAATTCTTTTACAACATTGCAAGATGTTTTAAATAGTCTTCATGGACAAAAATGACCACGCAGTCTTAAGTGTAAGCATGCAACAGAAGAAATTAGTAACTATTTTTAATTCCATGGTCATGGTATTAAGTGTCAATGACCCTGGGAACAGAATAGAATGGGTCCCAACAAAGATTCAGAGGTGTAATAAGAACTTACATGCAATAGTATCCTTCTTGATTCACCAAGTGGGCGAGCATCTATATCCTTCCAATTATTTGAATTTTCTATATGGTATAAATGACCTTAATAAACTAGAGGATCTTAACTCATATGCCAATAAAAAAGTGCAGTAGGTGAGCAGAGAATCCTCCTTTGATTAATCCACCCAATTAAAGAAAAGTTATTACGCAAAGCATTAAATAATATTTCCAAATATTTCTTGCTAAGAGTGTCCCACTATGTGAAGAAACCATCAGGAACAAGGCTTAGAAATTGTCTGGATGATCATAGAACAATTACTCTTCAAATAAACAGTGAAAAAATGCTATCCACTATAGCGAAAAAAATACAAAATCATTCTGCATGGTTATCAAAAGGAATCTTCTCGACCAAGTATCTTCAGAATTTAATCCAATATCTGAAGAGGTCTGGAAACAATACTATGAGGGATTCGATTTGCCCTCGAAATTGGATAAAGCAGATTTTATCCTGCAATGAGGCAACATTTGGTTGTATGAATTTGACCAAGTGGAAATTATTGATATCATAAAAAAGCCAAAGACTTTGAGAGGTTTGGATCTGGATGGTGTCCCGATAATGTTATTAAAGGCAGATATTGACCTCTGGAGCACTCTCCTGCTTTTACTCTTTAAACAAATTGCAGGAACTAACAAGAAACCATTGTCCTGTCAACCCTATATTATTAACCCTAGATATTAAAGGGCAGTAAGGGTGGGCCAAAGAATAGCAGGCTCATTGCCCTAATGTATTCCATAAGCAACATTTTCTATATGGCTCTTAAGGAGCTAGATCAGTGGGCTCAGTCATTGGGTGGATTACAGACATTTCAGACAGGGTTTAGATGCTCTATGGGCACATCTTTAAATGATTTTCTTCTCAATCTCCTTCAGACACAAGTTTATAAGTTATACGAAAGGTGGCTTACCAGTGTACATTGCATGCCTAGATCAAACTAATGCAAATCAATCCTTGCTTTGATCCAAACATCAAACCTGGGGTATTTATTCTGGTCTACTAACCATTACTGCTCTCTTACATTTGAAAAATGTGATGCAAGTGAGACTAAATAGGTATGGGTTGCTGACTCCAGAAAATGTGTACATTCTGTGGGCTAGGACAGGGTTGCATATTGGCTCCAGCTCTATTTAATCTTTATTTTAGTGACATTTGTGATTATCTTTCTAAAGGGGTTTATTTCCCACCGGGTGTGGTAGATCTACATATTGAATGGTTGGCATATGCTGATGACATCATTATATTAGATCATACTCTAGTAGGTCTTCAGAGGGCATTAAGTACACTTTCTGAGAAAATGGCCAATCATGATCTCTCAATAAATATCACCAAATCAACAATAGTGCCTTTTCCATTGAAAAGGAATCCTAGTTCTCTTTAATGGCCTTTGAATGGGATACAGCTAACTAGCTCAAATAATTGTATATATCCGGGGTTGCCTATATATAAGTGCCATGATTGAGATAATTGTAAGATTAAGATGGAAAATTCCAGCTCTTGTGGCTTAAATGAAATGTATTCTGAAGAGATAGGGTCCATTTTCTATACATCCTATCATACATTTTTATAAACAGAAGACCATAGCAAAATTGCTTATGTATTGTAGATATTGCAGAACTCTGATTGGTCTTTTAAAAATATATCAGAAGTAAATATTTGGACAAAGGTTTCAAGTCTTCCACGGTGTGTACCAACTATAATAATTAAGTATACAAGTGGCCTCTCTTCATTAAGGTACCATGTATAATGGCAGTTGCTTTCTCTCTACTTTAAGATCTGTTGATGATTAGGACTTCACTCTATAGTGATTTTCATGGAATTGTATTGAGTAATGCCTTGAGGGAACTATATAAATGTGCTGTTTGTTGCAATTCGCTCCTCTCGGAGATTGGAGTGAACACATGTCTTTTAATATGAAATCCTCAAAGAGTTAAGAATTTCTTAAAGGACTTGGATTGTTTGATCACTGCAGTTTTGACACAAAAATATACCCTGTTTAAATAGATTTCATGTCCAGAAATATCAAATAAAAAATCCTAGCGTCAAATTTAGGTGAACAGTTCTGCTTTTTTTATTTAGCCTTTCCCCAACCTTTGAAATAGTTAGTATTAGTAGGGGTCTTGATCAAATTCAATGTATGTGCAGATTGTGCAGCCATCACGATACTGTGGAAGCTTTGGAGCACTTGATGATTTATTGTCCCTCTTTATACTCTTGCACAGTGCAGGACTTCAGAAAATGTGTTTATAATGATTTGTGGCTTTTTACTTCTAGTTTATGGAATCAAATCTTGGGAGGGAACTCAGTCGCTCTGAAATCGTCTGTAGTAAGAAATATCTATGAATTTTTCCCATCTGAAAAACACACTTTCGTCTATTAGTTTTTATACATTTTAAGAATATTGTATAATGTGTTAGAGTATTCATAGATGTAGTAAACTTTGATTGTGTAATGTATGATGAATCACAGGATCTTGTCACTTCTACCCAGAGGGAAGCCCTTCCTTGTGAGGCTAGGGAGGTGAGCTCACTACGCAATATTCCTCCAAGCGGTGGCAGCAAGTGGGACCTTACACAGAGAGAGACCCATCTTGGGGACAAGGATTTCTGTTCCGTCAAGGAACTCCCTAACCCCTTTGCATTTCAGTACATCACAGGATCAGGGCCTCAGAAAAATCAGACTGAACAAACAACTATTTGTTATTGTAATTTTTATCACAACACACACCTTGAAGCCAAAAATACTGAGATGAAGAAGAGTAAAGAAGGCATAAAGATTGTCAAATGGATGGGTGCCAACTACACTGAGAAGAACGAGGGAGTAATGAAAAGTGCTCTAAAGAAAGGAAGAAAGGACTATGGTCATGCGCTGGAGAGGACTCAGCTACTGCAAACTAAAAGGGACAAAGGACTAACATCCAGGGAAACTGAAGCCCGGGAGTTTCAAACATTCAAGAAAGAAGAAGCAGCTGAGTGGATTCGGCCAACCAACAAGACGAAAGCACATAGAGGGATGGAAGCCATGCTGTGCATGCTCGAAGTAAGAAGAAGCAGTGTTGTGACCGCAGAGAGGTGTACTGTGCAGTCCTTGAACTACGCCAAGACCACTGAAGCATTTTCCCTGCAGAGCCGGGAGAGCACACACAAGCAAGAAGGAGTGAATGTTGATCTGGTGACGCAGCCACATTTAAAAGGAGGTAATTGGGGGAGCGGGAGACTTGAGGAGAAGGGCGAGCACTTTAATTGAAATAAATTGACAGGTCGCAGTTATGAAGATGAATGGAATGGGTGTAGTAATCCTACTGGTGTCGGTACTTAGAAGAGTGAAGATAACCACAGGCTTAATCAAAACTGTGTCAGTACTAAAAAGGGGTAAAATGAACACCGGGCCAATCATACTTGTCCCAGCATTAAGAAAAGTAAAGACAAACACTGGGCTAATCATACTCGTCCCAGTACTGAGAAGAATTCAGATAATCACTGAGCCAATCATACCAATGTCATGTTAAGAAGAGTGCTGATAATAACTTGGCTAATCATACTCGACCCAGTACAGAGAAGAGTTCAGATCATGACTTGGCTAATCCATGTCATCCCAGTACTAAGAAGAGCTCAGACAACCACTGGGCCAATGATACACATCCCAGTACTAAGAAGAGTGAAGATAATTACTGGAATAATCATACTCGTCCAAGTGCCAAGACAAGTGAAGACCACTTAGGGACTGAGTGGCTGGATAATAGCCAAGAGGAGTGAATGGACAGAGATGTAGAGTGATAACAGATCACAACATCCCGGCAAAGAAAGTCATATATAGACACTGCAAGTTACCATTGAGGAGAAGGGTAAAATCCCTAAGTTGAGAAGCCAAGGAACATTTGTTCATAAGGAAAAGGGGACACCCGGAGTTGGCAGAGTTCACTAGAACATTTGAAGGAACTGGTTCAGGAACTTACTACAAACTATTTGAAATTAACCTATTGAAGCTGTCAAAGCAGGTCCAGGATAATGAAGTCATTCTCCTGGTCTTCCTTTGTTGTTTTGTTTAATGGTAGGGTCAGGATAGACTCGTTTTGGATAGAAGATGGACTCTTGCCTTGGACTACACTGTTAATGATGAGCACCCGCGTTATTTTTGTGTTAGCCCTTTCCTTATCATTTAAATAAAGAAATACCTTTGAAATTCCACCATTTGGTCCGTCTCTGTCTCCTTCTCTTGACCTACCACACATTTTACATTATTATTATAATTATTATTACTATTATTATTTGTATTGCTATGGTATTTATTGAGAAGCAACAGAGCACTTTACAATCATATGGGGAAATACACAATGAGGGAAGCAGAGAAAAAAATGAGCAGGGAACTAACAGGGGAGGGCGAGGGTGGGCAATTGTCAGCAATTCTTATATTTTTTATTTTTATTTTGTATTAGTGCATTTGGAAGAACATTGTCAACCTTTCACACTACATATGGTTAATAATGCAATAAAACAGAAAAGCAGTACCATAATTCACTTACCAGAATACTAAGAGATGATCATTCAATTGTCAGCAGTAGATCTACAAGCAACCCGGGGGAGGGGGACACAGTGGAGAGCACATCACGGAGTCTCATGTAAGGTGGGGAGTGCAGGGTGTGTGGACCTGGGTGTTAAGGAGGTGCCATTCCTTGAAGAGGAAGGTCTTGAGCTCTCTCTTGAACTGTAGAAGTGATGGGGAAAGTCTGATGTTGAAGGGAGGAGGTTCCAGATTCTTGGCGCATAGACAAAGAAAGCCTGTTTTCTGCTTGTTTCCTTCCTGCGCTATTGTAATTCAAGTCTGCACATTTCCCTACTTATGGTAGATCACAGGCCTCTGGAGATGCTGAATTTCTCAGTGAGGTTGCCTGGGGACTTCAGGATGACAGCCTTGTAGATGATGCAACAGGATTTGAAGATGATATAGGTTTGCAGTGGGAGCCAGTGCAGTTCGATGAAGGTCGGGTGTTGTGGTTGAATTTACAGAGTCCTTTAATCAGTCTTGCAGTCAGGGGTGGACTGGGAACGAAAAGAGGCCCTGGAAATAATTTTCAAAGAGGCCCCATATTGGACATTTTCAGCTAGCCCAAACATTTTCTTATGGGAAAATGTGTAAATACCACACAAAAGGGGCCCAGGGTGCACAGGCCTACCAGGAAATCTCCAGAGTTCACTATAGGCCACTTCACTCATGGGTGCTTTAATCCCCTGAGATAGTGAGTGCACTGAAGAAAACATTAAGGGCCAGGCAACTTTGGACTCATGTCATGCAGTCTGTAGCATACAGTGCATGCGTACAATGTATGTGTAAAATTGTACACATCCATTTGTTGTCATGCCTGATTTTCTTTCATGCATATGGCAGAAAGGGGTCATGGAACCTAATATCGGATTCCGTCTCCCCATTCTGTCCGCCATCCATATGCCACAGCCTTTACGCCGGCATGACATATTCATGCTGGTGTAAATGATGTAGATTCCCATACAATCTGAATGGTTTTTAAACCAGCAAAAAGCAGGAAGATTCCTTTCGAATCCATTTTAGATGCTGCCTGCCATGCATAAATATCAGGCAGTGCTTATTTGCACTGTGACGTGCAAAAACAAAGGTGCACAGTCGATTACTCACACATTTACAACTTTGTTTTGCACTTTGTATTGATAATGACTAAAGTGCACAGAGGGGACCTGTTTGCGCATCAAGCGTAAATTTAGGGGGACCCATCTGTGCAATTATTGGCTCCCTTATTGCTTACAATAGGGCATTGGATACTTGACTGTGACATTAGGTCCACTTAGATTAGACTCTTACACAAGATTTCTCCATCCTGATACTGTTACTATAGGCCCTCTGCCCCTTAATGTTTCAGGGAGTTTCTCCATAGCCCTGAAGGAGATTTTCCTACCCCGCACCATATATAAATAATACATACATGTGCCACAAATGTTTTGTTGTATTCACACTTTGACAATGGTCATATCAGGGTCTACACACGGCAGCCCTTGCTCTCCGATACAGACACAGATCATGATCACACATGGTAACATCTGTATCCCACACAAAGTCAGCACATTCAGCTTTTGGACCAGAAGGGAAACACCCTGTGTACTTGCACCACCTATAAGCCGAAACTATGCATAAGAGTACAGATAGAGAGACATGGTATATGGGGAGGAACTTGCAGCCTGTAGGTGTTGTTTGGTTATGTGCCCACCCATTCACTGCCCATGGCCATGCTAATCTTTATGGCCTTTCCAACCCAGTTTCTGCCCCTCCCAGCCCAAAATATCTCCTCACAGGAACTCTTTGAGCTTGCTTTAATCAAGCCTTACCATCAAACTTTCCATTTGAAGTCCCTGAGCCTCATTACACGGATGGCGGTAAGGATTTACCGGTACCGGTAAAATACCGGTACCGGTAAATCCTTACCGCCTTACTACGAGGTCCCTTTGCGGGTTGGGGGATTTAACGCCTGCTTTTTGCAGGCGTTATAAACCAACCCGCAAAGGGACCCAGGGAGCTAATTACGGGACCGCAATTTGCGGTACCGTAAATAGCGCCTTCCCCATTCCCATTATGCCCTATGGGGCAAAAATGGGAATGGGGAAGGGCAATGGTAGAAGGGGGAATTACCCCTTCGCCAACCTTGGAATGGGGCAGTAATTCCCTTTTCTGCCAAGGCGGTGCCGGTATTTTACCAGCATGAACCATGGCTCTAATAGCGCCATGGTTCTCCGCCATCCGTGTAATGAGGCCCCCTGCCAGTGTTTTTTCAAAGCAGTCTTCTGAGAGTTAATGACTTAATTAGATATGAAAACCCACTTCTGGTGTAATAATAACGTCTTACCCAGGTCTGCCTTTAGCCATTCGATTTATAAGCACTATGTGTGTCCTCCACTGAAGTCCTGTTATAAACAAGCATTGGTAAAGCCAACAGTTTCAGCTTGTGTATATAAGTATTAGGCTTTTGACAGGCACTGCTTTTAGATGCCCAGGTAAATGCCTTTCCCATGCGTACACAAAAGCCCAACCTGTTGGCATTGTCAATAATTGTTTATTTTGGCAAGACTCTGGTTAAATGTACGTTCAACCCTTGAGTTAACAACTCTTAAGTCAAAGGCTTCAGAAAGGATAAATGCCAAATAAAAGCCCCAGGTAAAAATATATTGTTCATGCCTTTGCCCTGAGGAAAGTTGCTTTCTTCAGAGCAAGACATTGAGAAATTGCCTGGCGATCATTCATGTGAAGGGGTGCCCATTGTCCAAAAATATACCATTTCACGTTGCAACTCAGAAGAGAAACCAGTACCTACCTCACTCGATTTTCCAGCACCTGGAATCGAGTTGCATACACTAGGAATGTCATAGAAGGCACATTTTGGATTGAACACACAGTTCAAATGAAAGGTTCCTTCGTATCTCTTTGTTTAATCAAGTGTCTGCTTGCTTATCTTCCAGTCCACATTGATCCTGGCCCATCCGGCTGCTGCAGCCTGCCCTGCTGACCTGCGCTGGCAATGTGTGTGCGCTCCAAAGAGGCCATATGGTCCAGAGGCCTACCGGGGGATGTCCCAGTGTCCCGGTGGGGCAGTCCAGCCCTGCTTGCAGTAGCATCCCGGACACATTTCAGGGGTGCAAGCGTAGTCACAGAAATGCTTCCAAAAGGACATTACCACAATATAGGTGGAGCGGACCAAGGCTTGGAAAACGGATCTGAGGTTTTTTTCTGGGATAAAGGGTTTGATTTTTCACAGGAGAGAAAGTTGACACCAGACCATTTGATTCTTCCTTGCTATGTGCTGTTTTGAACGTGAAGTGTATGTCGATGTTGAACCAAAGGTACTTGGCCCAGGTTGCCAGCTGGAGTGTGACTCCCTTGCGTTTCATAGTAGAGAGCCAGGTCTAGATGTCAGAGGGTTTGGTGTTGTTGCTCAGCAGTAGGAATTCAGTCTTAGCTTCAGTTAAGTGCTGGACATCCAGAACTAGATCATTGTGAGCAGGCCTTGAGCCTGTGGATGTCTTCGATGGAGGATATCTTTAGGTAGATCTGCATGTCATCTGCGTATTGGCGAATGTGGATGTTGTGTGGAGCGAGGAGGGTTCAGAGCGGTTCCATGTGAAGATTTAAGATCATGTGGGACAGGATGGATCCTTTTGGGATGGTGAGTGTCTGCTGGTCTACTATGGCTGCTAAGAGGTCAAGGAGAACTAGGAGGCAAGGAAGGCCATCATCCAGGACTTTAAGAGCATTGTCGATTACAATGATGGTAGCCATTTCTATGCTGCATCTATGTCTGAAGCCAGATTGGTAGGACTGAAGGAGGTTATTGGCTTAAATGTTTTGAAGGAGTTTCATGGCTGCTGCTCTCTCAACGAACTTATCTAGGAAGGGAAGATGGGTGATATGGCGGTGGATGCTGAGATCGTCAGGGTCCAGTGTTGATTTCTTAAGAAGTGGGAGGATTTGTTTAGTCTTGAGGGTCGAGGGGAAAGTACCTTGAGTTAGGGAGCTGTTGATGATTGTCAGATAAGTGAGGAGTGCTTCAGTCGGAAGTGTTTTGAGTGCAGAGGCAGGGAGGATGTCGTCTGCATATGATGTGGCCTTGAGAGATGCTACGGTGGCAGTGAGGTCTTCCAAAGTTAGTGTTTTGAAAGTTATCCAGGTAGTAGTGGGTTTGTGAGATTTGATGTGTAGTGTGCTGTAATTTGTGGCGTTGATGTCTATGTGTTGTCTATGTGTTGGCAGATCATGGGCCTCATTACAAGTCAGGCGGTAAGTGGTTAACGGCGCCGGTAAAGGTGCCGGCGCCGTCAACCTGTACCGCCTGATTAAGAGGTCCCATCGTGGTACCCGGTCTGCACGTCTGGTTTTACCAGATGTGCAGAGCAGGTCCCGCGAGGGGAAGAGGGAGCAAACAACGGGCCGCTCGTAATCGGCCCGTTGTTTGCTTCCTCTCCCATTGCCATTTAGCCCTATGGGCGCTGAAATGGGAATGCGGAAGGCCCGGGTCCGGGTTCCCAGAGGGAGGAATTGGGCCAGTAATTCCTCATTCTGGGGACCCGGACCCGATTTTGGCGGCAGGCATGCCGCCAATATCGGCATGGCTACCGCCAAAATCGTAATGAGGCCCCATGTTGATCTTCTTGATGAAGAGATGATGGCTATGGATTTATCGATGGAATGTGCTACAGGTGGGTTGGGCAGATAGTTGATGGAGTGCTTGATGGATTTGAAGAGGACTTAGCTTTCATTGTTGGCCTTGGCTATGGTGTTTTGGTAGTAGTTGGCCTAAGCAGTGTTGATAAATCGCTTGCGTGTTGCATGAAGTTCCTTGAGCAGGGCGATGTTGGATGCGCTGCAGGATTTTTGTTTTCTGATGATTCAATTGTTGAGGTCGAGTTCTTGAGTGTGTCACAGTGCTGAAGGTTTAGGCTTGGTAAAAAACAATAAATATAAAAATACACAACATAATTACTATAAGTGCACATGGCCAACTGGTCCAGCTGCCATTTTATGATTACTTTAATGAAAGACTTCAAGGCAGGCTGGCCAGGCCCACCACTTCACAATCCATTTAACAATAAGTATTTGTAGAAGTCTGGACCCACAGCAATCCCACAACCAATTAAATCAGCATCCTTTGAAAAGCACCATTCACACAAAAAACAACAAACCCCATTTTGCTCCAGCCTCCATCTTCCTCGACAATAAACAACATATAAACACTTAGTGCAGGCTGGACTTCGAGAGTTATTGTAAGGTTTCAGAGAGCATTGTTGGGTGGGGCAGGGGTTTAGGGGTTTTCAGGATTTAATGTGATGGCATAGTGGGCTTGAGAAGCTCAACGATAAATGAGGAGTCTGTTTTTTGTTGTGCTGATCTCTGCAGCCGTTCTGGGCACCAGGCCAGGGGATGGGAGAATAGAGTAGAGTTTGTGAGCTATGACCTTCTTTACTAAGCAGGTCATAGTGTAACAAATGCATGGTACTGCAATGCTGGCAAACCCTCCTGTTGTTACTTGTGCCCTCCTGCTGGATAAAAGATCTGCAGCTGCCAGTGAGAAAGGCATTCACTGTTCTCGGAAACTGCTGATGGTGCCATAGATATAAATGAAATGAAGACACCAGGCCTGTGACACCACCAGTCACTTCTGCCACTGCCTGCACCCCTGTGCTGGGCATACACTTCAGATGCTGCTGCATTGCTCAGCCCTACCACATGACACAGACAGATTGCTGCTGCCAAAGCCTTCTCCTCTCTTGAAGTTAGGTGAGGGGATGGTTTGCCAAGGAGAGGGAACCACATACAGTCCTGGCATCCAGTTGCGAGACAAAAGAGGGCAAATCCAGAATTATGAAGCTGTGCTTAGCCCTATCTGTATGTGCACAAATAGCTGAAGATGCTCATGCAAGCATGATCAAAGGAAGATGTGCCCACAGTAGATAGAAACCTAAACCAAGCGAAATAATGAAAAAGTGGGAAGTGGGATCCGGGGGCTGCACATGGCTGATGAAGAGAGCAGAACCTTTCCACGCACAAGAGAGATTCTGGAAAGCCACACAGTTGCTCCTGAGATTGGAAGGTGAGCTCTGACATCATAGGGGCAGACTGTGGCACCCAGGATTTGCTTTCTATTTTTATAATGTCATCCATGGAAGGTTTATATAAGAGAGTAGTAATTCATCATGGACACTTTTCTTTTGACTACATGAACAATCTCTACCATAAACATTAGCAATATAATAGATCACAAAGGACTAACACCCTTCAATATAAAAAGCATCAAAGACACTACACAAACCCCCTAAAAACAACATTTAACAGCTATCTCTCACCAACTTAAAATCCTCATGAACATTAGGAAGATACAGCCCACATCTCCGAATAGGCTACAAATCAGCCATCTTTACTCTTTATTCAGTAGACTTGATTACTGTTCCAGTCTCTTACTGAGCCTCCCTCTCTACTCTAATGCCAACCGAAATTAAATGTGTAACATTAGTGACAGGGCACTACAATATCTGCCATCGTGCTCCTGAATTAAGACCCATACACAAAGTAAAAATCAAATGTGTTTATTACAGAAGTGCTCATAGGTTCAATGAAAGGTCTGAGGATGCTGATAAAACTCAACAAATTAAAATGTCTGTCAGGGGACCGATACACAGCTACCCGCAGTACACCACCCTGCAGGTTTGGCATTTTCTCTGGCAACTTGGCCAGCGGATGGCCCAGTTGGGGAAATAGAGAACTACCAAGAGCTAGCATTTTTTTCCATAACACATTACGAATTACAGAATCAAAAGCATTGGTCATATCAATACTAGCTATATATACTGAGCCCGCACCTTTCTTTTTTAGACTTGCAAGGAGATGTGCTATTGCCCTAGCATTTAGGGGTGTACCAATTCCCTTTCTAAAACCAGTTTGATATTTAGAATAAGAATCATGAGCAATGATGTATTTTTCCAGCTCAAACAAAAGTAAAATTGAGAAATGTTTTCCAGCACTATCCATGAGTGAAATTGGACGATAATTTTTGGGCAAACGAGGATCGCCCTTTTTAAAAATGGGCACAATAATAGAAGTTACCCAGGAAGCTGGTAGTTCAGAGGTAGCCATAATATTGTCAAACTTGACTTTTAGTACACTAGCCCACAGAGTAGGATTAGCTTTGTAGGCACAGGGAGGAATTCCGTCAGGCCCTGCTGCCTTGGAATGATTGAGTTGATCGATCGCCCATTCAATGGGGTTCCTTCTGAGTTTGGAGGCAGCCATGGAGGCACCATGGCTGCATCCAAACTCGGGGCTGGGTAGGCGGAATGGGGATTTACTGGGACATTCCGACCTATGCGGACCCGGTAAATCCCCATGCCGAATACCATTCCCCATTCCCATTCGAGCCCCCATAGGGCTCAATGGGTATGGGGAAGGCGCTAATAACGGGCCTGCAAAAAGCGGGCCCGTTATTTTCTTCCTGGTCCCCTAACGGGACCCGCTAAGGACGTCTGGTCTGACCAGACGTTTTCAGCGGGTCCCCCTAGGGAACCTTGTAATAGGGTGGTAAGGGGTTACCGGCACCGGCATCCTTACTGGTGCACGTAACCCCGTACCGCCCACCTCTGAATGACCCCAATGTCTTTTATTGTCCAATTAATTCTCTTTTCAACAGTACCCACATTGGAATCATAGGTGCAGTTCCTAAAGCAAATGGGCATTGAATATTTATTCTTTATAAATGCTTCCCACACATCTGTAGAGATTAAATTCGTACATGACCTAGGTGGTGCATATATCGATTGTCTAAGTGACACCCATATCAGTTGTGAATCATGTCTACAGATCGCACTCAATAGTTCATAGTTTTCCTGATTGTATATCGATATTTTTATTTGTCTCATAGTATTCTTAAATTTATTAATGATTGTTTTTTTTCTGAGTCAGATATTCACCCATACTTAAATTCAATTTCTACAAACATCTCAAGGCACAATCTCTAGTTCTTTTTTCCGACTGAACTTTATAATTGAACTGCTTGTTTGAATGGGTTGACCTGTTCTTCTGTTTTGCAATAAGATCCGCTAAAGAACACAATCCCCAGTCTTCCATAAATTGTGCCCATTGTTGTCCACTCTTACTAGTCCTGTTCGTAGCACCATTATGACAACTTAGTAACCTATTAGAACAGCAAGCATTGAAATCACCACCCAAAATAATATCAGCATATTACCTAGTAACTGATACAATTTCAAAACATTTGTCAACTTCACTGAACATGTCTTCGCTCAACATTTTTTGAGGTTTCCAGTAAAGATTGACCAACGTCAGGAATTTCTTTTTCTTTTCATCAAGATCATCCCCACCGCCATGATATAATGTGAAACATAGACAAGCTCTGATGAGCAGTCTATGCAGTTGTCAATTGCGATTGCCAAACCCCTCATTGGTCTACCCTCTTTACCTTTGAGTGCATTAGATGAATATGTACAATAACCATCTATCCTAAGGTCATCAATTTTCATGGTTTCTTGATGGAGTCGCAGTCTTAGCTTTTTCAATGGAGTAAATTGCAATAACCATTTAGAAATATTATTAAATCCACAGGAGTTTCATGAAAATATGGATAATTTGTGGGACTGTTGCTGCTAATTAAAAGTTTTGTTGTTATTAAGCATCACCTTTAGCATGGGTTCAACCCAATTGAATGCTTTATAACTTGTTGCTAAAGACATCAATTGGGTTATGTACAGCTTTTCGTCAGATGCATTATCCAGTGCACCACTCATTAATGATGTTTCAGTTTTGATTATTGAAGATGTATTGTGAAAGAATTCATAGGCTACAGAGTCATCATTAATCGTATGTAACTTACCACCCAATTCCATGAGCTCTTGTCGATGTGCCCAGATGAATTTCAGAATACTCACAGATGGCACATGACACGTCATTCTATAGTTATTATCCTGATGTAAAGCAATATCCTGAAAATCTGCTGAAGACAGCATTCTCAAAGGTGGGATCTGGGCAATTGTTTCAAGTAGATAACTCCTGTTGATGCGAGCCCCAGCCAGAATTTTCACTTTTCCCTCCAAGCCAATCATATTCACAAATTTCCCTTTCGGAGGGTCCTGACAATGTGATGTAATATCTTGAACCCCCTCACTGCTGCCTTTTCTGGAATTGCCAGCTACACTGATTTGACCAGATTCCAGTTGAGGCAGAGCATAAACAGGTTCTTGTACATTAGAACAGCTAACCACTGTATCATACCCACTTGTAGTCACATTGCTACCCTTCTATGTTTCTACCTCAAGTCCTTTAATTAGTTCATCTGCTGTCATCATACCATTTTCAAAAGCATGTATCAATGCACAAATTTTGTAAAATTTCAAACAGTTTGTAACAGGAGAACCTACATCTCTATTTGATTCATTCTGACATAAATTAGAGCCAGAATCATCGACCACTAATCGCCTAGGCCGGTTCGGTTCTTCATTTACAGCCTTATTTTGCATTTCTTTAACAGTCGGGGGTCGCACTACTGGTACAATTCCTTTCTTTACGAATGATAACATACTATCAGAGTCATTAGACATTCAACCCTGTAATCTAAGATCATAGAGTTCATTTCCCCCAATAATCTGAAATTTGGTCGAACCATTCATTATGATATTAGCTTGCTGAGGACTACAACAACCATCCATCCCTTCATTAACACCCTTTTTTGGTCCTCCTTTAGCAAATACATTCCCTGATTCAGTAGTATTGTGTTGGGGTTGTTTTGGAGGATACTTACTATCTGTATGGTCTAAATGGTGTACAACGGGAGCTGGGGTCATTGTTATGGTTTTTCCCGGACCACTTACAATAATGAAGTCTTTGCAGGTTTTCAGACTGTCAGTAGAATCAATAGGAACAATAGCTTTACAGTTTTGGGCATATGAACATTCATTATTTATCTCAATGGGTGTAATTACATTGATATTTAACGATGGAGTCAAAGCACCCTGTTTAGCTCCTTTTATAAAATAATCATTAAGCTGGGTTTGTCTTTTCACCAAATCACCATGGCTAGTCTTTTCGATCGTTTGGGCAATTTTTCTGTGAGTAGGGATTTTGCTAGTTCCTATTTTTGGAGAATTACACTTTTCTACAATAGCATTTTTACTTTGCATTGCAACTTTGTGTCTCAGTGCATCTTGTCTTTCTTTGCTGAGTTGGTTCACATCAATTAAATCTTCATCAGCTAGGACAATAGAATCAGTCATTTCTTTACTGTTTAAACATACGTCCTCAGTATTTTTTGTATTTTTTTGTGTTTTTTTAATAGTTCAATGGCCGCTTTTCGTTTATTTTCAGCGCGTTTTACTGCACGGTTCTGTGCAGAAAAACTGTCTTCTCTGAGTGAAGTTCTTTACTGGACTCTTCAACTTCCATTTGTTCCATTATATTTATAAGAACCGTTGGGCTATCTGGTAACCCATTGGTTTCAGAAGGTTGTGATAAGGTGTTGTACCAAGAGTTCAGTTGAGTATTCCCATTAATAATGTGTAACATATTTTTAATTTCCGCAATATCCTTAGTCAAGGCAAATATTGTACTTGCAGATAACCCGGAAGATTGTGTGCCTTTGTCAACGACACTAGACGATTTTAGTTTAGAAAACTCAGCTTCAGAATTCACACCATATTGAGTACTCTTATCAACCAAAATAGGCATCGGACCGATTGGTGTTTTAAATGGTTCTTTACAGGTGGGTTCACTTGACGCTCTCCCCACCACAAACCCCTCAAGCCTGTTTATTTTTGTAAGAATCTCTATCATGGTTGCCTTAATCAACCTGATCTCATAGTGGGTAAAGTCATGCCCTTTATCCAATAGGTCCAATATACGTATAATGACAGGGAAGGTACACGGAACATCTGTTTTTACCGGAGAGGACACCGTTGTATTAATATTGGTATGTTCAAACAAATTATCTCTAAAGTTCATAGTGCATGGAAATAATTTTGGAGGACTATGATTAGTTTTCTCTGTTCGGGAATCACTTTCATCCGTTAATATTTGCTGTGCCCCTTTGATAACAGCAGGTGGAATCATGTCTTCCAAATCCATATCTTCAATGCTTTTAACATTAATAGGCCTGGTAGTATCAATAGAGAAATCTGATGTTTTACTACGGTAGGGTCGAGGCACTAACGTAGTTAGAATACCTATAGATAATCTAACACGTTCATTCAATTCACTCAGCTTCTTCACACCAATCATTGAATGCTCTTTCAATGAATCGCTGCTACCATTTAAAGAATCCATTGAGTTAATTATAACATCTTGAAGAGAATTGCAACCAAGTGCTGCATCGGCCTCCACAGACGTAACTCCAATCAGTGGATGCAAATTAGTTTTAGATTCAATGCCTGTGACTAGTTCGTCATGTGTATCATATATGTTGACTTCATTTCCCTCATGTACATGTACTTGCACCGTGTGCTTAGCTTCACCGCCTTGTATTTCAGATATTGTGGTTGTTTCCTTGGTTGCATCGGTACTCTCTATTGGAGGTGAAGGATCATCCTTCATGATACCATCGATTACAGGATTATCCATGTCTTTGGTACCAATCATATTACTCAGATTTATTTCAGGGTAAGTACTTTTCCCAGGACATACTTGAGCATCTATATTGGTAATACCTATTAAATCACCAGGCATTAAGGTCCCAGAACATTTACCATTACGTAGACCAGACGCCATTTTACTATCGTCGGTCGGATGTGTGAGTGTTCCAATACAGCTATATTTAGAAGCAGGTATATTTCTTTATAAGCGTAATTCAAACACAATATTATAAATAAGCAGTACCTCTTGCCACCAGCCTCCAGCCCTCCACCGTAACAGCACAACAGCACACTTGATAGCACTTGCAATGCGTGCACGGCAATGCGCGTGCACTGTATGGTAAGTAGGGCACTTCCTGTAGGCAATGGGCGGGAACAGCACGCAGAGCATCTGAAAAACAACATAAAACGCTCTTAGTCATCATGCGTAAATGTGACACTTGCAATAATAGCAGTCTCCAATCATAGAGCAATCACATGCACGAGCCAACCCACAAGACCAGCCTACAATTATAATGAGCAGCCCACAAGACCAGCCCTTAATAGACAGGGAGGAGCCCAAAATGCTTATTCACAACAGTGTAAAATATTCATAGTCGCTTACATAATTACTTTGGTCCTCGAAGTCCAAAATTAGTCAATGTTTCGCTTTGGTGGGAGTAAGTGACCTTCCTCTTACGCATACAGCGTTATCCAGATGGAGTAAAATGAGGGAGGCAGCAGTGAAAATCCAACAGTAAGCGGCACGAACAGCGTCTCCGCACAATAGCACACTTGATGGCACTTGCAATGCGTGTGCGGCAATGTGCGTGCACTGAAAGTTAAGTAGGGCACTTCTTGTAGGTAATGGGCGGGAACAGCACGCAGAGCATTTTGGTCCTTGAACTCCAAAATGAGTCAATGTTTCGCTTTGGTGGGAGTAAGCAACCTTCCTCTTACGCATACAACGTTATCCAGATGGAGCAAAGTGAGGGAGGCAGCAGTGAAAATCCAACAGTGAGTGGCACGAACAGCGTCTCCGCACAACAGCACACTTGATGGCACTTGCAATGCGCGAGAACTAGAGAACTACAACTCTATGCCGGACTACAGCGCGTGACATCGACATGTCCCATCTTTTTGCCACTGACATGGACTGCCGCGTCACGCTTTTCATTTATCAACAACAAAGCTCTGCGGCACCCGTGCTCCTAAACTGCCTCACAGTAAGTAACCTCTTGCTGTATCCTTTTCCTTGTGTTTGCTGCTTTATATGTCCTTCTGTTGCTAATCAGTTTCTGTACTTTGCAGAATTGTGACTGCACTTCTCCTGCTCTGTTCTGATTGACTGTTTGACGGACTGCCTTCCTGGTTTTTGAATTTCTGCCTGCCTATTGGATCCCCATTGGATGGTCCTGTTTTGGTTTTGATGTCTTCTTTGCATGAGCTGCTTTTCTGGTTTCTACTAACTACTGCGCCTGCCTATTAGATTTCTACTGGATTACCTGTTGCCTTGTATCATTGTTGCATTGTACCTACACAAGAAGAACTGGAAATCTGCACTCTCTGATTTTCTGTGTCCTTAGTTGTGTCCTTGTGCCGTTCGGTGTTCGGTCCTCAGCGTATCTTGGACTGTGTGGTAGAGAATGCGCCCTCATACCGTTCGGGCTAATTCCTGGATTGACTGAACTATTTTGTCTGCAGTCACCTAGCATTGGGCGGTTTCCTGTAGGAGAACACTACAGATATAGGTTCGCCAGCCATCACACGTTATACTCAGCTAGGACCCAGGAACCCAGGGTTTGGGGGTGCTGAAGCAAAGTGGGTGCTTGAGTTGTAAGTGTGCATACTTATTGTGTTCTTTTCTTTCTGGCAGCCTGTTTGTGCATCCTCCTGTCTTTTCACCTGATTCCCTGGCCTGGCTGTGTTTTCTCACTATTCAAAGGCTGTGCTCTCAGGAGGAAAGACTCCCTACGTAGGAGACCCACATTCTCGCTTGGTGCAAAACCTGGGTTTACCGCAGATTTAGGAACCCATTTCTTATCCTTCTTTGGAGGCTTCTGCTGACTTCATGGCATTGTTGCAGGCTTTTAATGCTCTTCGATTAGATATGGTAGTGGCACATGCTTCAGTCCATCAGCGGATTGAGGCTGTTCAGGTCTTAGTACATGCCCTTCCACCTGATGATGAATTTGGGGTTGCAATGCCTGTAGCCATGTCTGTTCCTCGGGGGCCTCCTCCTTCCATTCCAGCCGTTCCACCTGTGGTATGCCTGTGACATTCCCTTTGGCACCCCCAGAACATTTCATGGGTGATCCTAAACAATATTGTACATTCATCAATCAATGCAAATTACATTTTCTTTGTCACCCGTTATCCTTTCCTGATGCTACCACCAAAGTTGCCTTTGTGTTGTCCCATTTGTGAGGCAATGCAGTGGAATGGGATAATCCCCTTTTGGAAGAAAACAACCCTGCTCTCTATGACTATGATGCATTATTAAGAGTCCTGCATCTAGTGTTTGACACCAGACATAAGGCCCAAGCCTCGGATCTGGAGTTCTTGGAATTGGCGCAGTGGAAGTCCTCTTTAATACAGTATCTGGCACAATTTAACCAGCTTGCTGCTCAAACAAACTGCCCTGAAAACTAGAAAGCAGCTGTCTTTTCACAAGGGCTGTCGGGCAAAATAAAAGACGCTCTATCAGTGGTTCCTTCTCTCCTGCCTTCTCTCCTGGAGCTCATTGATCTAGTGCTTCACGTAGATATGCTGGACACAGAGAATGACTTGGTGAATCTAAAATACAAGAATTGTGTGGTGGATAAATCAGAGACAGGTTCTTCCCCCACTACTAGTGAGCCTAATCCTTTGCAGATTGGGGCTACTCATGGCCCTTTAACCAAAGAAGAAAGGGAATGGAGCCAGACAAGTAATTTAATCCATGCCTGTCCCAAAAGAGCAGAAAAGAAGTTGATAAATGCCAAGACTCATCCTTAGGCAGTGCTACTAGGAGGAGTATTAAAGAACCAGGCTCATGTTCATCTACACCTTTGGTACAAATTTACACCCAAATGATCTTCAAAATGCCTATTGCCTGTGAATTGGCTGCTCCTGTTATGACAGATTCGGGGGTCATGGGCAGTTACATCAATGCACACTTTGCTAATGAGCACGAATTGCCTATTTTCACTGAAACTGTGCCGGAATCTGTGCGAGGCGGTTGATGGTGCTTTGCTCACTTCAGGGGTGGTAACAGAACAGACTGAGGACATACTTATGAGAACTCACCAGGAATACAGGGCATCTATTTCTATCGACCTCCTTTTGACCCCTCAGTTCAACGTTATATTGGGTATCCCGTATCTTCAAGCTCACAATCCTATTATTGACTGGATCGAGCAAGTAATTACATTTTTGCCCTCATATTGCCAAGAAAATTGCTGTATTCTACTACAGCCATATTTTGTTTTCCCTGTTTGGTCCTGTTGTCGTGGTTGCGGCGTGTGGAGGTCACAGCTTGGGAACCGGATCGTACTATTCCTGCTGAGTATCATTCCTATTTGGATGTCGTTGATTAACAAGTGGAGCAACTACCCCCACATCTGAACTATGATTGCCACATAGATCTCATACCCAATGCTGTTGTTCCTCCTGGGCGTATTTATTCCCTGACTGTGAAGCAAGACCAAATTCTTAAAGAGTATGGGCCTCATTATATGGATGGCTGTGAACCATGGCGCTATTAGCGCCATGGTTCATGCCGGTAAAATACCGGCACCGCCTTGGTGGAAAGGGGAATTACCGCCCTATTACAAGGTTGGCGGGGCGGTAATTCCCCCTTCCACCATTGCCCTTCCCCATTCCTAGTTTTGCCCCATAGGGCTCTATGGGAATGGGGAAGGCGCTAATTATGGTACAGCAAATTGCAGTACCGTAATTAGCTCCCTGGTCTCTTTGCGGGTTGGTTTTTAACGCCTGCAAAAAGCAGGCGTTAAATTCCCCAACCCACAAAGGGACCTCGTAGTAAGGCGGTAAGGATTTACCCGTACCGGTAAAATATCGGTACCGGTAAACCCTTACCGCCATCCGTGTAATGAGGCCCTATATCAATAACGCCTATAAGATAGAAAATATTTGTCCTTCTCATTCTCCAGCCACCTCCCCCATATTCTTCATCCTGGAGAAAGATGGTGGTCTCTGTTGTTGACTACAGAACTTTGAACGCTATAACCATTAAGAACCAGTACACTATTCTATTGATTTCCGGGTTATTGGATCAACTGCAGTCCTCATTGATCTTTACCAAATCGGATCTTTGAGGGGCGTACAATTTGTTTCGGGTATGCAGGGGTGATGAGTGGAAGACTGCATTTTTAAACTCGTTATGGGCTATATGAATATCTGGTTGTGCCTTTCAGGCTATGTAATGCCCCCGCTTCCTCTCAATATGTTATCAATGATATATTCAGGGACATATTGGATCAGTTTGTGGGGGTCTATCTCAGCAATATCCTGATTTTTTTTAGTCATCCCATGAGCAACATGTACAACATGTCGGCGAGGTTCTTCAACATTTGCATCAAAATGAACTCTTTGCCAAGGCAGAAAAATGCATATTCCACGCCCGTGAGGTGGAATTGCTTGACTTCGACCTACCTCCTGGTGGCATATACATGAGCAATGCTAAAATTAAAGCGGTCCTGGATTGGCCGCCCCCTATTACAGTCAAGGCATTACAATTAGTCCTGATTTTTGCCATTTGTTTATAGACGGTTCATTGGTTCTTTTTCCTCCGTTGACCCGTCTTAATAGCGCCACGGTTCCTTTTATCTGGACAGAGCAGGCTCAAGAGGCCTTCCATGTACTCAGACCAGCATTCACCATGGCCCTGGTGTTACAACACCCGGACCCTTCTTTACCATGTATTATTGGAGTTGATGTGTCCGCTGTAGCCCTTGGTGCCACCATATCGAAAAAGGGTCCCAACCACTCAAGTGTTGCATCCGGTAGTTTATTACTCACGTACCCTTACTCCAACTGAGAAGAATTGCACCATCATGGAGTGCGCATTGTTGGCCATCAGGGCAGCCTTCAAAGATGCCATCAAAGAATGGCAGCATCATCTTTTGTGTGCTACACATCTGCTTACTGTTTACACTGACCATCGTAATTTGCAAGCCTTAACACATGCAACATGTACACATGCATGGCAAGTGCAATGGCATTTATTTTTTGCCATGTTTAATTGTGTTGTAACCTATCAACCTGGTATACAACATGGAAAGGATGATGCTCTTTCCCAGATTGCTAAGCTGATATCGATGCCCCCAGATCCCTTCCCTATCTTGCCTAAGGATGCCGCTGTCTGTGTTTGCACAGCATCTGTGTCCATTTTGGGTGACATCCATCAGTGGGCAAGAGTACATGCTACTCATTTCGACTCTCTCAATATGTCCATGAATGAAGGACTACTGCTCATACAAGACTGCTTATACATACCTATTGAGGCTACTCGTTAATTGGCCGTACAATGGTTTCACGACAGCAAACTCACCATGCACCTAGGCCAACATAAAACCCTTCAATTGCTGCACCAAAGTTGTTGGTAGCTCCAAATAAAAAAAGATGTCATAGACTACATAGCTACTTTGCTATATGCACTCTGTGTAAACCCATTACCGGGCCAAAAAAGGGATTACTTCATCCTATGCCTACACCACATAAACCATGGATTTATGTCTCCATTGATTCCATAGTGTAAAAGCCGCCCATTAACAATCTAACCACCATACTGATAGTGGTTATTTCCTTCACCAAAATGGCTTGCTTCATACCATGCCAAAGCATACCCACCATCCATGATTTGGCTATATTGTTCTTTGACAACATAGTTCACTTTTGTGGCATATCATCCACTGTGGTGTCTGATCGTGGTTCCCAATTTACTTCAAGGTTTTTGCAGGCTCTAATGGCTTCACTCATTATCAGTGGCCGTTATTCCTCATCGTATCATCCAAGGACTTACATGCAGGCCAAACGAATTAACAAGGCTTCAGAACAATACCTTTGTTGCATAGGTCGCCACTATCAGACCAGTTGGTTGTCTGTGTTGGGTGCAGCTGAATTTGCGTACACCTCTTGCCATTCATCCATTGGGTGTTCACCATGCTCTGCTTTATATGGACATCACCCACGTGTACTCCGATCACCCCCGCCTATTCCAGGGCTTCCGCTAAATCTGCGATCATGTTCATCCTTTCCCGTCTTCAAGAAGACCCTGAAGACAGTACTCTTTTGCTAAATCCCTAATTAGCAGTTAATCAGCGATCATCCCAAGTTTCTTCTCTTCATGTTTTGTGTATGTATGTTTTCTTTAGTGCACCTATGCCCACGGGCTTCGTCCTTTGCGCTATATAAACAAATAAAATAAATAAATCAAGAAAGAAAAGGTACCGCTACGGGTGAATGGTTGTGTCCTCTTATACCTGCACATAAGGAGGTGTTTCTTCATCTCAACAAAGCAGAATAACAAACTAAAAGGTTTGCAGATCGTCAAAGATAGCCAGCACCAGTGTATGCATCTGGTGAAAATATGATGCTTTCCACAACCCGTCTGAATATACAGGGGAAATGTAAAATTCTCCCCAAGTATGTCAGTCCTTATGAAGTGTTGTCTTGTATCAACCCTGTGGCTATCAAATTGAAAATGCCTGCACCATGGCATGTGCACTCTGTCTTTCATGTTAGCTTGTTGAAACAGTATGCGGCAGGTACTAGACTCGCCCATAACCCACTCCACGGACTTTTTGGTCCGACGGGTGGATGAGCATGAAGTACAGGCCATATTCGATATGCTTATGCAGACGGGGTCCCTTATTAACAGGTGGACTGGAAGGGGCATGGTCCGGAGGATCGTATAAGGGATGCACCATGCTTCCCACTTTCTCTCATGACGGGAACAAGGTTCTTTGCCGTGTGGGGTACTGTCAGGAGACTGACACACACTGACTCACAGTACACCACCCGGGAGGTTTGGCATCTTCCCTGGCGAGTTGGGCAGCAGATGGACGAGGTTGGGGAAATGGAGAACTACAATTGCCAGTACTGGGCCCTACGCCAGACTAAAGCATGTGATGTCGGCACATTCTGTCGTTCTGCCACCGGCAGTGACAGCCGCGTCTCACTTTCCATTTATCAAGAGGAATGCTTGGTGACACCGGTGCTCCGAAACTGCCTCGCAGTGAGTAACCTCTTGCTGTCCCCTTTTCCTTGTGTTTGCTGCTTTTTATGTCCTCCTGTTGCTGACCCATGTATGTACTTTGTGGAATTGCACCTGCCCTTCTTCTGCTCAGTTCTGGTTGACTGTTTGCCAGACTGCCTTTCTGGTTTTAGAATTTCTGCCTGCCTACTGGATCCCTATTGGATTGCCCTGTTTTGGTTTTGGTGTCATCTTTGCCTGAACTGTTTTTCTGGTTTCTGCTAACTACTGCACCTGCCTATTGGATTTCTACTGGATTACCCTTGCCTTGGATCATTGTTGGATTGTACCTACACAAGACGAACTGGACTTTGACACTCTCTGATCTCCCTTGTCCTTAGTTGCATTCTCGTGCTGTTCGGGGTTAGGTCCCCAGCGTATCCTGGACTGTGTGTTACAGACTGCGCACGTGTGTATTTCGAGTTCCTAGATTGAATAAACTAATTAATCCACAGTCATGTAGCATCAGGTGATTGCCTGGTCTGTGGTAGGAGAACACTACAGGTATATATTCACCAGCCATCACACATTATACTGAGGTCGGACACGGATACCCGGGTGTGGTGGAGCAAAGTGGATGCTTGAGTTGTAAGTAAGCATATTTATCGTGTTCTGTTCTTTCACACAGCCTGTTACTGCATCCTTCTTCCTTTTTCTTTGGCCTGGAGGGGTTTTCTCACTATCCACAGTTTGCGCTCCAGGAAGAAAGTCTCCCTAACCAGGAGACCCACATTCTCGCCTGGTGCAAAACCTGCGTTCACAACAGTGTCAGGATAATCACGCCAAGTGTTAAGTCCAGGTAAGGGCCAATGGACAGAGGGGGGTTTCCCAATCAAGGGTTCCAAAGGACTGTGGGCCTCATTAGGAGTTTGGAGGTAGCCATGCCGCTACTTGCGGCATGGCTGCCTCCAAACTCGGGTCCGGGTTACTTGAATGAGGAATTACCGGGCCATTCCAACCTTGGAGGACCCGGTAATTCCTCATTCAATTTACCCATCTCCATTCCTATTTGAGCCCCCATAGGGCTCAATGGGAATGAGGAGGGAGCTAACAACGGGCACGTTAATAATACGGGCCCGTTGTTAGCTCCCTGGTCCTCTCGCGGGACCTGAAAAGGGTGTCTGGTCTGACCAGACGTCGAGAGCGGGTTCCGCGAAAGGCACCTCGTAATAGGGCGGAATGGTTTTAACGGCACTGGCACCATTACCGGCGCTGTTAAACTCATTCCGCCAGGGTCCTAATGTGGCCCTGTATCTCCTCCTCTTGCTCCATGTAGTTCTCCGACAAACCATTCTAAGGTTTACAAAGTTCATCACAATTGAACTCTTGTACCTGTTCCAAACTAAATGCCCAAAAATAATCCAGTATCCCAAATTAAAGGAATTGTCCACACTACAAAGTCTCTTCCCCCATTTGGGCTGTCAAAAAAAGGTTCATCCCCTCAGACTCTATCCAGGTTTTCACAGGCCGAGATTACACAGATCCCAGTGTTTCTGAAGTCTCCCAAACTGCCACCTCATAGGCCTGCTCCTTGGGGTTGTTGCGGAAATCAGAGGCAGGACTCGAATCCTGGGTGAGGTTAGTTCAGCAAACCTTAAGAGCTGCAAACCAGGGTGAACATAGAATGTATCAACCCCATGTAATCCCAGCAGATTGTTAACAGTCCTCTTTATCAGCATCTTTTATAGGTTTTCAGTAAATTGATTTCAATATGAGTGAAACATTCTTCGACTTCACTACAGAGGATTTCAGTCCCCCCAATTACCACAATGGACTTCTAAGGGGAAACATGCAAGCCTAGCTTCCCAAGGTCATTGCTTCAGTCTTCAATTGTGAACCAGCACAGATGTGCACACTTAACACAAATAAGACTGATATTCTTTATCATCATTTGTGTGAAGCTGCTACTGTTTGTGCTACATGGATATTTTGGCAGTGTAAGCATATTTGTAAAATAACTTGCTAAAACCAGTAGAATACAAAGCTCATCAATAAGCACAGAATTAGTTGCCAAATACATTTTTCCATCCTGGCTGCAAGCATGACATTCAAGATGGAGGTTGTTTCTAAACTACATAATGACTAGTACTGGACAAAAAGGCCTAGTCTTTCTCAATTCAGTATATTTCTTCCATTTTCATTTGAATTCACGTACAATTACATCTCCCATCAACATCCTTTGAGACACCCATTTACATATAAGTGCATTTCTCTTGCACAGGGTTCTGTCCAGAGCAAGTGTTGGAGCTTCCGCTTAGCCGGGTGCAAGGTCAGCGCTTACAAGATGGTCCACCTCAATAGCAAAGCATGGCCTTATTCTCACCTTCTACCTATTTCCACCTTCTTGATCTTTACTCTGAGATCTTCATCTTCCCTCTCCTCTTTAAATGCATGTTTCACTTCTCTTTCTCTTAGTCAATAACTTTCTTGTTCTTTTACTGGATGGTTTCTTCTGCCGCCCATACCCAGTTGTTATCTCCTGCCTCCACCAAGACTGCCAAGGAGTCTCTCCCTCCCTAGATAATATCACCATTCTGCACAATATTCTTCTCCTCCTATTTCCTGGTGTTACCCCTCAATTTCCTTACCAAGCTGCTATTAGTCTTTTTCAGCTCCCAAACAATCCCCTTCTCTGTTTACAATAAGCTGGGACCTCCCTCCTACTCTACACTATCACTACTCCTCTAACCTAAAAAGCTCTTTGCAGGCCAATTCCTCCCACCTCTCTGTTGCGCAATCCTCTCGCCTCACCACTCACCAGCCTGTCCTTTCTGGTATCTGCTGTTTTTGCTCTCCTCATTTGGGTTCTCCAGGACAAGGTTTTTCCAGGGTCTGCTGCTCTCTAACTGACTGGGCTGTCTGATTTTCTAATTCTGTTCACTCATCCATTTGAGTGGTGTAGGAAATATGGCCTGCATCTATCTCTGGGTCTTCAGCGCAGAGTTCCTGCTGCCTTGTCATCGGCCACCTGGTGATGCCTCTTCTGTTTTGCCTGGAGCAAGCTGAACCTCATCCCAGACTGGGAGCAGGTGCTTCCATTGCAAGATATTGCTATTTCTTGGCCAGCCATCCTCTCAGAGTCAGAAGATAGGGAGCTCTCGTAGCTGATGCTCTATAATGTACGGTTATGACTCCCACTTATCACCTAGCTAGTTCCATCCTCTTCTCCCAGACTGTGGATTAACACACAATCATCAGGCTGAAGAGCATGGAATCTAACATTCGTGTCGTAGCAGTGTTTGTTGCTTTTCACAGTACTCTGGGCTGGTGTAGTTCTTGCAGCCTGTTCTCTCTGCTGACACTCCAAAAAAGAGGTCTACAGGCAGCTGGGCAACCCTTTTGTACATCAAGTAGTATGGCGCACACCTGGTAGTATAATTTTTCAAAGAGTTGCAAGCATTGGTCGGGGTGACTCCAGGCTCTTCTCCAGCCTCAGGGCTCCCGGCATCACCAAGAAAGTGTGATTATACCTCTACCCTTGGGCATCCCGCTGGAGATGGTAGGAAGTTGTAAAGGTCTTCTTGATGCCAACCAGCTTCAGCATCTGAGTTTCAACTCAAAATGAGTTCCTTGGAAAGAGTGAATCATGTCAGGCAAACCATAGTGCACAAAGCATTTTTCTCCCAGCACATGGGAAACTCTGGTGGCATGATGAATTTTGGCTAGAAACGCCTGTGCTGAACGAGGAAAGTGGTCTGTCAGCACAAGAATGTCCTGCACACCTCATTGATCCATCTCTAAGTTGAAGAAGATGAGGCATGCAAGGTCCATGGGCATAGAGCTCTGCAGGTTATGTAAATAGGCTACAGGACGAGCTGCTGTCTTCCTGAGGATACAATAGTCACAGTGTTGACAATAGTACTCTACGTTCGTGCATAGTCTAGGCCCGAAAAACCATGAGCAGGCCAACTCAAAGGTTCTGTTGTGGTGATATGTCCTTGTTGGTTATGGAGCGTATAGAATACAGCTTTTTATAATCACTGCGGTAGCACCAGGCGATGTACGATCTGATGTCAAACTCTGCTTTCCTTGTACGGGACCCAATCTTTCTGCATGAGCATCTTCCACTCTTTCAGCATTGCAGCATGATGTGGCTCTTCAAAGAAATTCCTGGGACATTTGCCCCACTGGTCCTGACTTGAACGAATAGAGGGATGTCAGGATCCTCTCGTTGTGACAGTTGGATCTCATCATGGGTCAGATGTGCAAGCTCAGATACCCCCAGGATGGTGATATTGCAGTCGATGTCCGCACAGACTCAGCCGGTGATTCTGAGCAGCTCACACTCCTGGCTCTGTTTGGCTTCTGCTGACTCGCAGTCTGGAAGGTACTACTGACACCTGCTGAAGACAACTCCTTCCAGGAGGCAGAGCCATCTGTATCGTCCAGCAGAGCATGAGGCCTCCAAAAGAGGGCAGGTCAGTACTGTAATTTAAAACTGTATATGGACAATGTGGCGAGCCATTGATGTATGGTAGCATACAGCTTTGCTGACTTCAACACAACACATAAATTATGGGATTGCTGTCATCCTCACTGTGAACGTGGTGCTGTAAAGGTAATCCTCGGACTTCCATATGATAACCCAACTGAATGCCAAAAATCCCAACTTGTCGACTGCATAGTCATTATCTCCCATGTGCTGGACTCCAGTAGCAAAAGCGACCAGTCTCATCTCACTGTTGGTCTCCTGGTATAGGACAGCTCCCTATCCCTCCAGACTCACACCCACAGGATGCAGGATGTTTGGCAAATGGAGATCAGCATAGGTCCGGACTGTTGCTCTGGTGAGGATCCGCTGGTGCTCTTCGAAGACCTGCTGACATTTGTCAGTCCATCTCTCACTAAATTGGCTCCTGTGGATGGCACAAATGGTCAGTGGGGCTGGTGGTTTCCTCTTGCCCCTCTGGAAAGGTGGGTATCCTTTGATGAGATCCACAAGAGGTGGAGCAATATTGGTGTTTCCCATAATGAACCTCTGGTAGTAGTTGCAGAATCCAGGGAAGCTCTGCAGCTGCTTCTGGGTCTAAGGTCATGGCCACGTGAGGAGGGTGTCCATCTTTGTTGATTCCACGGCCATGTGATCCAGGGAGACCACATGTCCAATGTACTTGGCACTCGTCTAGTAAAAGTGGCACTTTTTCACACAAATCTTTAACCCTTGCTCCGGCGGGTGATCCAACACCTTCTTGAGCCTCCTGTTTCTTCTAGTGTCCTGGCAGACTCAATGATGTCATTGAGGAAGGCCAGCACATCCAGGAGGTTCATATCACCAACCGGCTTCTGTTCTCTCAGATGGCACTTATCACTTTTGAAGTCAATGAGTCTTCAAAGTATAAAGTCTTCAGATCAAATGCTGTCCAGGATGGATTGGTGGCAACATTCGTGGGGACTACAGAAGTGGTCAGATGCAACTGCTCAATGATGGTAAGCGGATGGTCCGATTGATTAGATTATTATTAACTGGTACATGAATGGTCTCCATGTCCATGCCGTCGGTCATCACCAGAGTTCCTTGTACCAGTAAACCCCCTGTGTGCTCCCTATACTCTTGTGCCTCCATCACCAGACAACTTGGCCATTGCTCCCAGCTGAGTTGGACTCTTCTAGGAACCATCCTGGTGGTGCATGCCTGGATAATGATCTGCGCAAATCGCTTGGTGCGTATATCCCCAACAGGTCTATTAGGTGGAGCACTGGACTTGATCTTTGTATATAGATACCCTTCTGGCACATGAAGTGCAGGGACAGCATGCAGACATATTACAGTCCAGCCATCTCCCAACATAGTGGCCAATGGGTCAAACATCGAGGAGTTCCTATCAACATCAGTTCTGAGGGTCCTTCACTCCGACTGCTGCCGACCAAAGCCAGGGTGTCGATTGGGGCACTGACTTTCGTGTCAATCATGTGAGCACTGCAGTTTGACCCGGATGAATCCCAGATAGTTCAAGGGTTGTCTCCCCCGCCAAGAACGTTCCATGCCTATTTAAGGGTTCTAATGGGATATGCAGCATGTATTTCCTGTAGAATGTCTTGTACATGATAGTCATCTTTGAGGCCCTATCCAGTGGTGCTTGTTCCTTCCGTCGAGCAATGCTAACTGTCAGGGTGGCAGGTGGGCCTATGAGCCCTCCAGGTACTCCCCTAGATCTGTGAGTGCTGCACTTGCTGGTAGTGAGACTGCAGGTGATCTTCCTATTGTATGTACTAGCTGGTCGAGGTAGATACTGTTTTCCAGATGACTTGCCCACCAGTGGCTCACTGCAGCCATGGTCCCATCTGTTGGTGCAGATTTAATGTCTCTTGTCTCTACTCTGTCAGAGGATGTGGCAATGGTTTGCTTCAACATGAAATTGAAAGCATCAGTCATGGAGGATGCAATCAGTCTGTCGCCTCTATCCTCAGGTGTTGAAATGGCTTTGGCACTAGGCACAGAGGGGATAAGGGTTTTTGCAGAGGCTGCCATGATGGTCCCTACATTTGGCACTGTGGCTTAACTGCGCACTGTGCTGGATAAAATGCTGGAGAATAGTTTCTTTTAGTGATAAGATGATGTTAAAAATACAGGCCCTCATCCTGAGTTGGGCGCAGTGGTAAAATGCTGTGGTAACGCTATTACTGCTGACTTTACCGCTCTACCCAATCTCGAGTTGGCGTTAAGGTGGGAGTTTTACTTTCACCTTTTTGTTGGAGGTAAAAATCTCCCTTTTCCACCCGTTTCTGACGCTGTTAGCATGGCACTATTAGCACTTATTGCGCCGGTACTAATAGTGCCAAGAAATCGTCAAATGGGGATTTACCACCCCACCGCAACTCAAGATCCACTGCAAATTGCGCCGGACCGAGTTGCGGTAATGCTAATAGCATTGGGTGGTATCCCGGCACAATTAGCGGTTTCCCGCTGTAATTATGCCGGGATGCCACCCAACTCAGGGTAAGGCCCATAGTCTTCAGTTTACAAGCAGGTTCTATTTTATGCATGAAAAGAGTAAAATACATCATGATTGAACGTTTACCTAACTAAGCAGCTGTGTAAAAGATAGTAAAAAGATACAACATACAATAATGTTCACTGATGACATCACATGTGCATTTACCTTTCATGAAAAGTCTGTACAAGGGATTCTTAGTGTAATGTTAATCAAAAAAGTGTCAAGGATTTTTGGAATAAATATCAAGTGCTAATCAGTGCATTAAGCTATGCATTGATATAAATAGCATTCTATTATTAAGTTCAATCCAGTATACTAAGGTACTCATGTAGAAACATAGGCATTGTGTGCAACATACATGATGGCGGTGCAATATTCATAAGCTTGCCATGTTGAATAGTGAAATGATAACTGTTTTCATATTAGAGTTTTGCGTACAGTGAAACTTGTGATAAGTAGGTAATAAAACCCACTTACTACATAATTGCATTATTACAGACAAAACACAAAGAGACACCACCACATACAAATATCAATATATACAGGGAAATAGAAGTAAAAAAAAAAACAGCAGTAGTAGCAGAAAGTGTTCATAACCTAACTGATTACCTTTATGCAGAGAAATGATTGCTCTGTTTCTAAGCTGTTACTTACCCTATGTATATATATCACATGATGTGCTTGGACCCTAAGGTAAATAGTGTGAGTACAACATATAAAAATAGGAGCATATACAGGGAAAGTACAGTAAGAAAAAAACATCAGAACTATCAGAAAGTGCTGATAACTCTACTGATTATTTTAATGTACAAAAAGGATTGCTGTCTTTCAAGGTTGTGTCTTCCCCTATGTATATGTTTCATATGATATAACTGGACCATAAGGGAATTATTGTAAGAACATACTTGAAGGATAAGTGTACAAATATAGTACGTTTACAATTCTTAGTTCCTAACTGTTACTGAAGAAAAACATGTGGCCTAGATATGTCAGTAAAGAAAGGGGGAGCCAGACATGTGATGTCATCAGTGATGTCATCAATGGCATTTGTGATGTCATCTTTGATGTCCTGGGTGTTAGGCTTAGCAGTGCACGATGGTGGCGCGAGTTATGGTTGCTTAGCTTATCATAACGTGCGAATTTCAAGGGTTTTTCGGTTTTACTTGGAACCATAACGTCCCTTGAACAAAGTTTTTTTCACAGAATTTCATAGGTTTTTAGTAGAGCAACTTAACCATTACGTCCCTTTAACAAAGTTTTTTCATTGAATTTCATAGGTTTTTATTAGTGCAACATAACCATAATGTTCCTTTAACAAAGTTTTTTCATTGAATTTCATAGTTTTTTATTAGTGCAAATTAACCGTAACGTCCCTTTAACACATTTTTTTTTACTGAATTTCTTAGGTTTTTATTAGTGCAACGTAACCATAACGTCCTTTTCAATGGATGAAGACCACTAGCATCCTAGGTTCTCAAAGTGGGAACCCGGGGTGGTAAAAAAAAGATTTTTCTTCCCAAACCGGAACGCCTGCAGCATCCCGGTGTAGGAAGGAAAATCTTTTACCAAGATGGACACCATGGAAAGGGAAGGCGGGGTATATAAAGAGAACACAACAGGGCATCGGCGGGGGTGGGGGGGACCAGGAGAGAGACACGGGGCATGAGCAGGGGGTGGGGGGAACAGGGGAGACACGGGGCATGAGCGGGGGGTGGGGGGAACAGGGGAGAGACACAGGGCATGAGCAGGGGGTGGGGGGGAACAGGGGAGACATGGGGCATGAGCGGGGGTTGGGGGGAACAGGGGAGAGACACAGGGCATGACCAGGGGGTGGAGGGAACAGGAGGGAGACACGGGGCATGAGCGGGGTGTGGGGGGAACAGGGGAGACATGGGGCATGAGCGGGGGGTGGGGGAACAGGGGAGAGACACAGGGCATAAGCAGGGGGTGGGGGCAACAGGAGAGAGACATGGGGCATGAGCAGGGGGCAACATGAGGTAGACACAGGCATGAGCGGGGGATGGGGGGAACAGGAGGGAGACACGGGGCAGGGGGTGGAGGGTAACACAAGAGAGACACGGGGCATGAGCAGGGGTGGGGGAACATGGGGGAAACACGGGGCATGAGCAGGTGGTGGGGGAACACGAGGGAGACACGGGGCATGAGCACGGGGTGGGGGGGTAACACGAGGGAGACACGGAGCATGAGCGGGGGTGGGGGGAACAGGAGGGAGACACAGGGCATGAGCGGGGGGTGGGGGTACAGGAGGGAGACACGGGGCATGAGCGGGGGTGGGGGGAACAAGAGAGGGACACGGAGCATGAGCGGGGGTGGGGGGAACAGGAGGGAGACACAGGGCATGAGCGGGGGGTGGGGGGTACAGGAGGGAGACACGGGGCATGAGCGGGGGGTGGGGGGATAACACAAGGGAGACACGGGGCATGAGCGGGAGGTGGGGCACAGGAGGGAGACACAGGGCATGAGCGGGGGGTGGGGGGTAACACGAGAGAGACACGGGGCATGAGCAGGGGGTGGGGGAACATGAGGGACACTCGGGGCATGAGCGGGCGGTGGGGGGAACACGTGGGAGACACGGGGCATGAGTGCGGGGTGGGGGGAACACGAGGGAGACACGGGGCATGAGAGGGGGGTGGGGGGGAACAGGAGGGAGACATGGGGCATGAGCGGGGGTTGGGGGCACAGGAGGGAGACACGGGGCATGAGCGGGGGGTGGGGGGTAACACGAGAGAGACACGGGGCATGAGTGGGGGGTGGGGGAACATGAGGGAGACTCGGGGCAGGAGCAGGGGGTGGGGGGAACACGAGGGAGACACGGGGCATGAGCGCGGGGTGGGGGGTAACACGAAGGAGACACGGGGCATGAGAGGGGGTGGGGGGAACAAGAGACAGACACGGAGCATGAGCGGGGGGTGGGGGTACAGGAGGGAGAAACGGGCATGAGCGGGGGGTTGGGGGCCACACGAGGGAGACACGGGGCATGAGCGGGGGGTGGGGGGGTACAGGAGGGAGACACGGGGCATGAGCAGGGGGTGGGGGGTAACACGAGGGAGACACGGGCATGAGCGGGGGGTGGGGGAACAGGAGGGAGACATAGGGCATGAGTGGGGGGTGGGGGGTGCAGGAGGGAGACACGGGCATGAGCGGGGGGTGGGGGGAACAAGAGAGAGACACGGAGCATGAGCAGGGGGTGGGGGGCACACGAGGGAGACACGGGGCATGAGCAGGGGGTGGGGGGTGCAGGAGGGAGACACGGGGCAAGAGCGGGGGGTGGGGGTAACACAAGGGAGACACGGTGTCGGGGGGAAATTCTGCCGGGGTCGGCCGGGCCGTCCGCAGACCTCCGGGCAGGGAGGCCCCAACTCCTCCCGTATATCCCAGGCGAGATAGAGTATGAGACACACACAAGGAGCAAGGTGACTCTGCTGTTTATTTAGACAAAACGGCAGGGATGGGTCAAGGAGCGTACGCGTTCGTCCTGACACACACACAATCGTGGAGCTCGCAGGCCCTTTTTACTGCATTATGACGCGCTACTTGCGTCACTTCAGAAAGTTAACAAAAAACCTATCGCCACTCTTAATTGGTTGCTCGAGTGGTAGGGTTAGTATAGTACACATATAGAGAATGATATTAGTGGACAAGGTGTAGTCAGGTGGTATATCTGGGTTGTCCCTACAATTAGATACATAAGAATTGTTACATGAAGACTCCTGAGGATTGGCTAGTATTACTGACGTCTGAGATAAGAGCCCCATGTTCTGATTGGTGCATCCGTGAGCTTCCCAGCCTGGGACCACCGTTGTTCCCAGCTCTCGGTGTACCTGTGTTTGCAACAATGTTTCAATATAGGTACGTGCAGACAATGTGAGGATTTATTCATAGGTGGAAGGCTGACCGCTCCCACTGTAGCAGATGTCCATTGAGCCTTTCAAGTGTATCGGCCTGTGTCTCGTAGTGAGGGACCCAGACGCCTTTTCTCTCCTGGGTTTTGGCATCTCGTCAGGTTCGGCTTGGTCACGTGGGGAGGGACCGTGAAAGAGGCAGAATTCTGCACAATTAATATTGTTTTTTCTACTGCGCGTCTGGTTTAATTTGTCGGCGTGCCTTTATCGTTGAGGCGCGGAGTGCGAGGTTGAAACATCGTGCCTTTGATGATTTGTTCTTGGATGTGGGTTTGCAACATTGCGACCTTGGCTGGTTGCTCCACCGGGTTCTTTCTGCAGGATCAGCAACCTGACTCTTGCTTTGTTAATGTCCACGGGAGCTCTTGTTTGAGGCCTACTCGGGCCTGGTGCTTAAGTAGTCTGTTTGGTGCATAGGTGCTTTTGGGTTATAATGGCATATATTTCCATGACCAGTATCGTGTTTCCATTATACCTCTCATGGTGGTAACGGGTTTCAAGAGAAGCGTGAGCAAGCGTTATAGATGGGTTCATGATGCGTCTTGCGTTTCTGCATTCTGAAAGCCTATGTGAAAATAATAAAGATGCACGTCCGTGAATATGCCTGTCGCCTACGTCAGAGCACTGAGTATGTTCTTCGTGTAGATTGGTGTGGAAATGTTAAGTGTGTATATTTGTACAGATGTGCTTCCCGTTGTCTAGGTCGTCATGGCATCTCTAACGACGTGTGGTTTTTAGTCTAGCTGATCCGAGCCGCAGGTGTCGGCATGGCCAGTGCGGGCTGCTGGGCAGGCAGGTGGACACATCCGTATGTTCCTGTACCAGGGTACCTGGCCGTCTGGTAAATGGACAAACTCTTCTCGCGGCGGGTGTCTGGGCCGTGACCCTCTAGGCCAAGCGTGAGAGGTGAAGGACGGGAGCCTGGTCTTCCATTCTCCCACTTCAGTCCCCCCTCTGGTCGACTTGTCGACCACAAACATATCCTTCTCGTTATCTCCTCTTACCCTCCATATCTTAGTTATCCCTCCGAGATGTCCATAATGGTTTACATGATCTTCAAATGACCAATACATATATTCACATGTTCCTCCAGGAGTACAGTATACCCATCTTCCTATGTAGCTCCTGGGGTTCCTTGGGTTCTCGATCTTCACTGATGGTGGGTCTAGATGATTGGTGATGATTTGGGTGCGCAACTTCTCCCTTTCTTGTATTATCACACCTGTATGCTGGCCGTCATCTGCTGGCATTAAGGGGTGCATTCCCACCATTTCCAGCAACTCGTCAGTCGTGCGTGCCTTCCGGGCCTTCCAAAATCTAATTATGATCAGGGTAGCTCCAGCCAAAATAGTACACCCCACTATTATTTTCAGTCCATCTGACAGCCAAGATGGCATCCATGACCATAATAGTGAAAACCAGCTCTTATCCTTGTCTACACCGTTACTTTCGTCCATCATTTTGGAGTGCATCTGGGCCAATTGTGAAACTGCTTCTGTCAGTGTACCATTGTCAGCATCGTTGGCAGGTATGAACGTGCAGCAAGATTGTCCTATCTTTGCACAAACTCCTCCTTCCATTGCTGTGAGAAGGTCCAATACATATCTGTTCTGGAGTGCTACCATCCTTACAGCTCGCAGCTCCTCTTTAATTGCGTTGAACCCATTTACTGTTGAATTGATGGTCATCATTAGTTCCCATCTGGTTATTTGGAGCCATTTTGCGTTTGCGTATGCCTGCAGTCCCGGATGTATTATTGAGGAGAAGAACATTGCTGCTCTGCTGAATAGTCTGTGTTCTGGCGGTATTGATGTTAGTTCCGTTTCCGACCTTCCCCACAGGTAATTTCCTGTCAGTGGCTCTCCTTGTCTTTTTCTCCTATTTAGGACAGTATCATTGCTGTTGGTCCTGTTTCCTTGCTCCTTCTGAAGTGGTGCAGATCTCTTTCTTCTCTTATTCCCTTCATCCATTTTAGGAAATTTCGCCACATCGACATGCTTCTTAGGTACCACTAGTGATGGTACATTGACGTGTACCATTGTGCACACACCATTCCACAGGGGAGGCAGTGTATGATATGCCTTTTCTCCGCAGGCCCAATAATGGTCCATTATTACTGCTGTTCCCGCTCCCCCCTCAGGTAACTCCATCACGCTTGCACAATTGGTGTTATATCCTACGTCCACCTCTCCTTTATGCTGGTAGCATACTTTGGGCGCAGTCAATGGTAGTATAGTTATTGGGTCTTCATCTTCTTCTACCCACGTGAGCATTGGTACATACTTGATCCACGTCGTCCAACATCGATGATTATGTGTCTCGATAGTTGAGATAGTTTCTTTTGTTACCATGTTGCTGCCAATCACTCCTATCTCCCAGCTGTTGCCCAGATACACCTTTCCTGTTATCGTCAGTAGCGGCCTCTCCCAGCATCCTTGTTTACCCGGAACTTCAGTGGCGTACCAATCACATGGTAGATACTGCAGTGTTACCTTCTTTGTTTCTCCTTTTGCAGGGCCACTTGTTATGTACCTGAATGCTTCAGCATGTAAACTGGTCTTGTGATAACTCAGATAAGTCTTGAGGAAGTTGTTTTCATATGGGTATGAGTCTCGTGTTTTCCATGTCATGTGCACTACTGTTCCTTGAAATCTTCCTTTCGTTTGGAACAGGGCCAAATATATTATGCACTGTGCTGTTTTTTCATCTATTTCTGTGGCAACAAATGTTCGTGAAGCGCTCATGGCGTATGGTATTAATGAGCAAACGTAACAGCTATCCTCAGTTGTCTGCTTACCAATGCGGGTCATGTGCTGGTACCATATGTTGTTTGTGACGTGTGCTGAATCTTGTACATAATTATCAATACCTTTATTGTCTGAGTATGTGCTGCGTTTAACTCTATTTTGCTTGGGTGCAAAATTACTATTACCACCTGACGTAACACCTGTTGCAGCAGGGAACGGGGGTATATTAGGTTTGGGTGCAGCAATAAAATCGATAGCATAGCTGTACTGCCAGACAGAGGCAGCCAAGAACCCGGTGATCATAAAAATCCCTATTATTTTTATTACATATGCTAATCTCACCGGCATTTTGCTCTTACCTTGCTGCAGTCCTGGCAGCGTATTCTTGCGACGTTAAAGTTGCCCGCCTAAAAATTCTCAAAAGTGCTCGTTATTAAATGTTAGTTTTGTTTCCTTTAAGCTCTCCCTATCAAGTAGTCATTCAGTGCCCAGGCGAAGAGCTGCTCCCACGCTACTCTAAGTGATCGGTCTCTTAGGACCGGCAAGTATGGGCGGAGGTGGGGCATGTAATATTCTATGGCCAGGAGGAAGGCTGTGTAGTAGACACGTACCCTTCTCCTTTTTAGGTATGTTGGCCTTTTTATTTCGTATACAAATTGGTGTGACAATTCTTCTGGGTAGTTATCGTCTGGCAGCACCATCTACGCCTGTACACTGAACTTGTTAATTAGCTTTTTCTTAACAATACAATATTACGCAGTTCCTGTATGTGCGAGAGAAAAAAGAGAACATTCACGTGTTTACATGTGTATTGGTGCAAGCAATGTCCTTCAGTTTTAGTTACAACTGTACTTAGCAGTCAATGGGGGGGTTTGCGCTCAGATGGCGGAAGTATTTTTACTCTTTGAGCGTGTGACCATGGGGTGGGCAGTATGGGGATCACCCCCTTCTTCGTCAGTTATTGTCTCCGAGGGAACAATTGGGTCGTTGTCTGTGGTGGAACTTTCTTCCGCTGTCGGGGATGTTGTTGCTGTTCTTCCAATGGACCTGTCGTTGGCGCTGGGGCGGGTCTGCAGTTTGTAGATCTTTACGTCATGTAGGTGGTTCCAGGCACGCTTATCCTTTAGTTTTACTGCTCTTGTTGATACGTCCTCTACCAGATGGGGGCCAGTGAACCTCTTCTCGTTCCACTTTCTATTGAAATTGCGAAGTAGCACGTGGTCACCTTTGGCAAGTTTGCACAAGTTCTCCTTTCCCAATTCTGTACTTGCGCCTTTTTCTTGATTGCTGGTAGACCCGCCCCGTGTGCGCTTGAGCTGTTGAGACACAAACACGACACTAGTAATCAAAGAAGACACATATTGATACATTTCATCACCTAACACACTCGCTGAACTTTCGTGGTCGGTGAATGCCATTGACGTTGGGGTTAGGGGAAGGCGCATTTGACGTCCAGTAACCACTTCGTGAGGGGTGAGGTGGTGGTCGGACCCTGGCCTATTTCTAAGTTCAAATAAAGCTAACGGAAGGCAATACAACCAACTTTTCTTTGTTGTTTGTTGTATTTTTGCAATTGCCTCCTTCAATAAGCCATTCAGGCGTTCACATATGCCATTAGCCTGTGGGTGGTATGCACATGCAAATTTGTGTTTAATGTTCAGCAGGGATGTGATATGTTGGAACATTTCGTTTGCGAAATGTGGGCCGTTGTCTGATCTTAACACCTCGCACACTCCCCACCTGGGGAAGACCTCCCTTACTATGAATTTGGCTGCTCTAAACGCATCAGGGTGTGAACAGGGCCCTGCTTCAATCCACCTAGAAAATGGGCATACTACTACAATCATATACCTATTACCTTGACATATGTTGATCATATCAACATAGTCAATGTGAAGGTGCCGAAAAGGTCCTTCTGGCCGGGGTATGGTACCTCTTATCACTTTTAAAGTATGACCGGCCGTAAACTGTTGACATGTGAGGCAATTGCTGATAAAATTTGACACATGAGAGTTTAACTCAGGACAAAACCAATCTTCTCTAATTCGTGCTGCGATTATTTCCTTGCCTGTATGGGCAGGGTGATGTAATTGGCTCAGGGCGGTATTAAACAGTGCCAACGGTATTACAACTTTCCCCGTGCCACCCTGGCGCCATAGTGCGTCGGTTGGGGACATTGTACATCCTCTTTTTACCCATACTTCCTTTTCGGCCATTGGTGCAGCCGCTTGTAGTTCCATAATCTGTGTGGCTGGGAGATGGGTGTACCCTTCTTTTATTAACATCTCCCTAGCTATTCCCCTCCCTCTCCCTCTCTGTGAGTCTGTGGGGTTCCATATCTCACCAAAGTATGCAGCATATTTCGCATGTGCGTCTGCTGCTGCATTCCCTTTTGAGACATGGTCTTCACCATTGGTGTGTGCGGTGCATTTTACTAGGGCTAGCTCTTGGGGGTCGTTTATTACTTCAATTAATTCAGCCAACAAGAGGGCATGTTGCACTGGAGTGCCGTCAGCTCTCCTAAACCCTCTTCTCCTCCATTTTGTTAGCCCTGAGTGGACAGTGGATGTAACATATGCACTGTCGGAATATATTGTTACACGTTTGTTAAAACTTTCTTTCAGTGCCAATATTAGTGCAACTAGTTCAGCGGCTTGAGCAGAGTAATGCTGTGGTAACTGTACACATTTCATAGCCACACACACCGGAGCCTCCATCATTTTTACCACTGCTGCCCCAGTCCTTCGTATCCCATCTCC
This sequence comes from Ambystoma mexicanum, assembly GCF_040938575.1. NCBI lineage: Eukaryota > Metazoa > Chordata > Amphibia > Caudata > Ambystomatidae > Ambystoma > Ambystoma mexicanum. The sequence goes on along the minus strand of NC_090928.1, from coordinate 1,025,284,315 downwards.
TTGATCAATAGTTGATGACCCATCAATAAACAAAAGCTCACCTCCCTCTAGTGCGTTTTCTTCAACTTTTCTAGTACATGAGTACATTTTAGTTATTTGGGTGCAGTCGTGGGCGTAATCTCCCTCTTCAATTACTTCTGCTAGGAACCTTGCAGGGTTAACAGTGCTACATCTAACAATCGCTAGTTCAGCCCTAGACAAAATGATCTCATAACCTGATGCCCTTTGTGTCGTTAGTGTGGACTTGGGTTTATTCAATATTGCAAATAATGCATGTTCCACAAACAGTGTAGTTGGACACCCCATAGTTATTGCTGATGCTTTTTCTACTGCAAAGGCAGCTGCAGCGAGACCTTGTTCACAAGGGAAGTGGCCTAACATCACAGGGTCTAAGTGTCCGCTGTAAAATGCTACTGGTTTATATCCCATGCTCGTTTTTTGTGCCAATACTGCCTTCATCACTGCTGAGTCGCAATGTGAAAATATAAAAAAGCGTCGCTCATAGTCTGGGGATGCCAGTACTGGAGCAGTTGATATCGCGTCTTTCAATTCGTCAAATGCCTCCCTCATTTCCATAGTCCATCCCAACTTTTTCTCCCCTTTATTTGCTTCCTTCAAACCCTCAAGCAGGGGTCCTATGTATGAGCTGTAATCAAATACCCATGCTCTACAGTAGTTGCACAGCCCCAGAAATTGCTGCAGTTCTCTCACAGTCTGTGGCACGGGAGTGCTTGAGATGGCCTGTGCTCTTTGTGGTGCAATCCTTCTTCCATGTTGGGATATCAGTTGGCCAATGTAAAGTACCTGTTCCTGACAGTATTGTATCTTTTCCATGTCTACCTTGTACCCCTTTTCAGCCAATATTGTCAACATCTTTAAGGAGTCCTCTCTACATTTACTTTCGTTTGTACTGCAAATTATTATGTCATCCACATACTGTAACACTGTGCTTTCCACCTCAACGTTACCCAAATCCATCTGTATTACTCTATTGAAAATTGAAGGTGATTCACAATACCCCTGTGGTAATCTGGTATGTTTCCACTTTGTACTTCGGTAAGTGAAGCTTGTCAAATCTTGTGAGTCTGGGTGTAATGGTATTGAGAAAAAAGCATTTTTAAGGTCAATCACTGTAAATCGTGATGCTTCTGCTGGAATGCCACACAATATTGTGGCCGGGTTTGCTGTTACTGGATACTCTGCTTCTACTATGTTGTTCAAGGGTCTGAGGTCCTGTATGAAGCGCCAAGACCCCCCTTTAGCCTTGCGCACCGGGTACACAGCTGTGTTACATGGTGATTCTGAGGGGACCAATATGCCATTGTTTATAAGGGCCGTTATGGTTTCATATATGCCTTCATCTGCCTCTTTTGACAATGGGTACTGTTTCACTCTTGGTAGTATGGCACCTTTTTTCAATTTTATCCTTACACCCCCTATGCTTTTTATGCATCCCACGTCATAAGGGCTAATAGTCCATAATGATTTGGGCACCTTTGACATATCCTCCTTAAAAAATGGGACTGGGGTGCCTGCGGGTGCCTCAAGTGCCATTGCAATTTTCTGTGCTACTTGTTTGTGAGCCACTCTTAGCCATATTTCTACACTCATCATGAACACCATTTCATCTTCTTCCTTTTCTTCTGAGAACAGCTCTTCATCTGACACCTGGGTCAGCCTACATCCTTCTGCTAGTGCTATCACCGCCCTCCATGCTCTCCCTTCTTTATCTTGGGCGTGCACAGCAACATAATCAGCTGTTGCAATAATGCTCTCAATGTCCATTACAAACACCTTCCCTTCCAGTTCATTAACTGGTGTTTCTGGTCGGAACAGATAGGCTGCTGGTCTCCTCCATATTTTCCCTTCTATCCCTGGCATCCATGCAAATGCCATGTCTGTGCCATACTGGAATAGCTCGCCATCTACTGGCTCCGCCCTAATCGCTGTCTGTCCGCAGTATGCTTGCAAAATCTGTCGTGCTGCGAGCATGTTAATCCCTGGAGTAGAGCAAATTATGCCATCCTCTGTAAAGGAGATCGTCATATTCAACCTGTTCATTATGTCTCTCCCCAGTATATTTACTGGTGAGGCACTATAATACAAAAGTGGGACTGACAGATCATAATCTCCAATAGATAATGGAACGTTATCAGTAAATGGAACCAACCCTTTAGCCCCAGAAAATCCTTGGGTGTTCATGGCTTCGCCTGACATCTTAAATTTACCTTCCCTTATGCAAGACCGGGTTGCCCCGGTGTCAACAAGAAATGATAATTTTTTGTCACCTATCGTTACCTCTATGCGTGGTTCCTCCGCACTATTAGGTGTTACTGACAGGATGGGACACACCAAGGCCGTCTGTGGGCTGGCCTATTGGGGGTACAATGATTGGCCATTCCCTGTGTAAGGGTTGTGTCCCAACACCGTCACCCTACCCAATTGCGTTTGTTGAGTTTGGGGTGGTGGTTGTATTAACGCTACTTGTTGTTGTGGCGGTGGCAGTTGCTGTGTTATTTGTTGTTGTGGCAGTGAATAGGTTTGTGGCTGTTGTGTTGTTTGTTGTTGTGGGTCACTCCCTTTTTGTGACATCTGCTGTTGTTGTATGCCCTGCTGTTCTTGTAATGTCCTAGGTTGTGCTTGTTCATTCCATGCTGGTGTTCCTGGCCTGACCCTACATGTACGTGACATGTGTCCTAATAGTCCGCAGCTCCAACACACGGGTGGTTCCCTGCTTTGCCATGGGAAGCTCCCTGTGTTGTCCTGGTATACGGGTTGCCCTGTGGGGTAGTAATTTCTAAGTCCCCCAGCCTGGTGTTGGGTATTATATCCGTATCCTCTCCCCCTCATAAACCCTCCTCTCCCTCTGTTATAACTATAATACCCAGTTCCTTGCATTGGGTACCCTCCTCCCATGTTTGGTGCGTGTAATTGCAGAGGCGGCACTTGCTGTATTACACCTTGTGGAGGCGCTATTTGGGCGGGATCTTGTGCAGCCACTACTTGCGTTGGGCTTTGGGCCATTGGTGTGGGCGTAGTTATTAGTGCCCCTTCCATTGTGTATTTAGTAAGTTTTTTCTGTACTAGTTTGGCCTCTTCTGTTTTCCTATCCTCTTCCTTTTGTTTCATTTTTCCTTGCCATGTCCTGCAGTGATGTACTATAGTCAGTTGTATTTCTGGCCATGGTTTTGCTTCCATCCCCACTACTTTCTTTAGTTGTTTCTGAACCCCTTCTGGGAGCCCTTGTACTAGTATATGATAAAATATGGCTGGTGTTTTGTCCCATTGTTCTCTAGTTTCCATGCGCCACTTCTCTTGAATATCCTGGATATAATCAACAGGGTCCTCATTTTCACCCATCTTACGGGAAGTAATGGCTCCTATGTCTGATGTGTCTGGGTACTGCACTCTCAGTGCCTGCCATAGCGCATGTCTACAGTTTGCAAATGGTGCCCCATCATGCGATGTGTTCGTTATTGTTACCCCATGGAATCCCGCTCTTTTCCAAATGTCATCCGCTCTATCCCCTAATATTGATATTAACAGGCCCTTCACATCTCCTACTGCTAGTTTCTGTCCTGCGGTGTGTTTTTCCATTTCATATATCCACTTACCCGCACCTCCACTTAGTGATGGGAGCCTACATTTTATATTTTCTTTATCCGTATGTTTCCAAGGTACATACTGTGGTCTAACCCCTCCTCTCTCCAACAGTGGCATTAAATTCTGTCTCGTGTCACCCTTTACGCTCCATAATATTGAGTCTTCACACCCCTCCTCTTCCCCCGTTTCCTTTACTACTTCAAATTCATCCTTACTACCTCTGCTCCTACCTCCCTCTTCTGCCTTTCCCTTTTTTTCGTCATTTCCTGTGTTCAATATGGGTATGTCTATTTGTCTGTCTTGCCTGCGACTAGGGAGGTCCCTAAGCCGACATGCATAAGGTGTAATTTCGTTCATGAAGGGCGCGAGCTTTATTCTGTGCAGTGAGCGTGCGGTGGTTGAACATGTATGGTGTGACGTGGGAGGGCGTGATGGAGATGTGGGTGGCGTGGTTTCATGGGTTTGTGTTTCCCCTATTCTTTTCACTCCCTCCTTACTTCTCTCCAGCTCCTCCCATCTTCTACTCATCCAGGGCGAATCTATGTTTGTTCTAGTGAGGTATAGCTTATCTAAGCTTTCCCTTTCACTCTTTCTTCCATCCTTCTCCACTCCTTCTTCCTCCTCACTGCAAAAGTCATTCATAAATGGCACCCCCCACTCTGCCTTTTTTCCTTTTATTGTTACTGTTTTTAAGTCTATTACGTCTCTTTCTCCCCTTTCGTTGTTACCAACTGTTCCCCCTAGTGCTGATGTTGTTGCTACCTCTCTACTTTTATATACATCTCCCCATCTTTCACTCTCCCTACTCCTCCCTTCTCTTCCCCCTTCACTTCTCTCCTCCATTTCCCTACTATTTTCCTCCCTTTTTCTTTTCAATTCCTCCATTACTTCGTTGCTCATCTGTTCCAATATTCGTTCATCCTCTTTCTTCCTTTCCCATTTCACCCTTTCTCTTTCTACTATACTCTCTATTACCTTCCCCTCTTCATATTTCTTAGCTGTCTCTGATAGTACCCTCCTCCTCCATATTTCCATTTCCTTTTCCTTTTCTTCTTCTTCCTTCTTCTTCTCCCTCAGCACTACTCTTGATACCCTATCTGCTGCTGCTTTTACCCTTTCAGCTTCTCTCTTTTGCTCCTCATTTCGTTCTCTTAATTTTTCCAATTCGTTCTTACCTTCTTTCCTTTTCCTCACTCTCTCTCTTTCCTCCCTCTCAAGTTGTCTGATCAATTCATTCTGCTCATCCCTTAGTTTTGCTAAATTTTCCTCCAAAATCTCTTCCTTCTGCCATAGTAGCTCCTCTCCCCTCATTTCACTCTCTCTGGCACTATCCTCGTCTGTTCTCCTTACCGCCTCCCTTTCTTCTCCAGTTAGTGAACCTCGTAACTTCAATAATATCTGTGCAGCTACCCACTCATCGTTTCCTATCTCTACAGTCTGCTCTTCTCCAATCCTTTCTTCCCCCATTGGTATCTTCCTATGAGCCACATATGGTGGAGGGCTGTATGCCGGGTTCGAGTATCCTTCAGCCGCCCTGAACTGTCCTTCTATTTCTCCTAATTCTCTTAAAGGGTACAACCCTCCTCCCTCTGTTTTCACTCCCGGTGTTATGGGTGTCTCATTGTTCCGTTCCTTTTTTATGTCGTTTGATTTATCAATCTTTTCTCCTCCCTGTCCTCCGTTCCCCGTATTCTCTGTGCTTTCGCACCCCTTTTCCCCATCCGTTCCTTCTTTCTTAATCTCCTTTTCTTCCGGTGTTTCCCCCATAGTGAACATTCCATTTGGTCCTGGTCGGGACCCCTGGAACATCCTCCATAAGTTAAACACCTCCACATGGTTTGCCAACTTCTTCCCCTTGTATGTATTGTGCAGATGGTTTAGTAGTGAATGTTGGGCATATGGATCGAAACTACCATTAGGCGGCCATGGTGTTAACATTTTGTTGTCCGTCCCCTGGGTCCACTCTATGCTGTACTTAATTAATTTCTCCCTATGTGGTGGCAGTGTGGTGCATATGTGTTGTAATGGGGTAGTGAGGGTGTTCCCCCACCCTCCCGACCCTCTCCCGTATGACATAGTGGCCCTCCCCTTGTTACCCTTCTCTTTACCAGCAGTTTACAATATACAACCTCGTATTGCTTACCTTGCCCCGCAAGTGTGGGGACTTACGACAATCCCTTGACAGATTATGCAATAATAATAAATATGATGTTATATTATATTCCTTCCCCTACGGCCCCCTGCGGCCGAAGCGCACGCAGCCCCCTGCGGCTGCGTACCCCTTACGACGATCTTATACAGTCGTCCTGTTTCTCCGTTCTCTCCCCCTTTTACACTTGCCGTGGCCGGCGTTCTCCGTGCGCAGCCACGCCCCTTTCCCCTTCTCCTTTTCCGATCCTCTAGTCTATCCGTTATCTTCGTGTCTGCTCCCTTATCATCTTTCTCTTCCTCCCCACTCTCAACCCAAAGTTCCTTATGCACGCGATATCCTATTAAAACCCTATTGGTGACGTCACCGATTTCTTCGAGCTACTGGTATATTCTTGTTATGTTCTTTAAGTTCAAAATACACTTGCAATCTACCCCGCTAACCCTACAGCTGTCTTCCTGTCTCTCCTGGAACAAGGTAATCTCATCAATAATATAACCGGACTGCGCACGCTGCGTCGCCTCGCGTGTGATACGCCCCTCAACCGGAAGGCTTAACCAGCCAATTATCTTCCGTTTTGGGCAACTATGTAACTAGCTACCGCCCACAGGGAAACGTCATCTACCTATCGAGTTTCTTGCTCGAACAATAGGAAACCTCATCTACTCATTGATCAATAAATGTCAAGTCGTAGGAAACCACACACACCCACCCTCACACGTAGTCGCAATTTAGGCCATCAGTGTCTTACGAGCGGCTGCACGTGATGTTTTCGTGCCCCGCCCCCCTCTTTCGCGTAACGTTAGCCGACTGTTCTCGCACTCGTTTCGCTACCATTCATTCCATTGGCAACACTCAGTTAAACCTTCGCCGCACATCTGTACAATACCTCCCTCCTCCCTTATTTACTTCCTCCCCCTCCCTCACAATTTCGCATTGCTTGTTGTGTGTGTCATGCTCACCAAGTTCTCTCGATGCAGGGCCGCTCGACTGCGTGCACCCCTCCAAGCGGCTCGCCACCTCCCCTCGTCTGGACCACGTCTGGACACTCGCCGACCGCGGGCGGGATACTTCTCAACCGGCTCCCGAGGGCCAATATCCGGATTGCGCTGTCCGGTCTTCTCGCAGCTCCGCGATGGTCCTGTAGTCCTCAGAAGGGGGCAACGGCAGAGGGGGCCGCGCTGCCGGGCCTCCTCGCAACGGGAGTGCCTGGAAAAACTAAAAATAAAAGTCGATCTTAAACAGATCTCAGCAGTGCCTCCAACTTGTCGGGGGGAAATTCTGCCGGGGTCGGCCGGGCCGTCCGCAGACCTCCGGGCAGGGAGGCCCCAACTCCTCCCGTATATCCCAGGCGAGATAGAGTATGAGACACACACAAGGAGCAAGGTGACTCTGCTGTTTATTTAGACAAAACGGCAGGGATGGGTCAAGGAGCGTACGCGTTCGTCCTGACACACACACAATCGTGGAGCTCGCAGGCCCTTTTTACTGCATTATGACGCGCTACTTGCGTCACTTCAGAAAGTTAACAAAAAACCTATCGCCACTCTTAATTGGTTGCTCGAGTGGTAGGGTTAGTATAGTACACATATAGAGAATGATATTAGTGGACAAGGTGTAGTCAGGTGGTATATCTGGGTTGTCCCTACAATTAGATACATAAGAATTGTTACATGAAGACTACTGAGGATTGGCTAGTATTACTGACGTCTGAGATAAGAGCCCCATGTTCTGATTGGTGCATCCGTGAGCTTCCCAGCCTGGGACCACCGTTGTTCCCAGCTCTCGGTGTACCTGTGTTTGCAACAATGTTTCAATATAGGTACGTGCAGACAATGTGAGGATTTATTCATAGGTGGAAGGCTGACCGCTCCCACTGTAGCAGATGTCCATTGAGCCTTTCAAGTGTATCGGCCTGTGTCTCGTAGTGAGGGACCCAGACGCCTTTTCTCTCCTGGGTTTTGGCATCTCGTCAGGTTCGGCTTGGTCACGTGGGGAGGGACCGTGAAAGAGGCAGAATTCTGCACAATTAATATTGTTTTTTCTACTGCGCGTCTGGTTTAATTTGTCGGCGTGCCTTTATCGTTGAGGCGCGGAGTGCGAGGTTGCAACATCGTGCCTTTGATGATTTGTTCTTGGATGTGGGTTTGCAACATTGCGACCTTGGCTGGTTGCTCCACCGGGTTCTTTCTGCAGGATCAGCAACCTGACTCTTGCTTTGTTAATGTCCACGGGAGCTCTTGTTTGAGGCCTACTCGGGCCTGGTGCTTAAGTAGTCTGTTTGGTGCATAGGTGCTTTTGGGTTATAATGGCATATATTTCCATGACCAGTATCGTGTTTCCATTATACCTCTCATGGTGGTAACGGGTTTCAAGAGAAGCGTGAGCAAGCGTTATAGATGGGTTCATGATGCGTCTTGCGTTTCTGCATTCTGAAAGCCTATGTGAAAATAATAAAGATGCACGTCCGTGAATATGCCTGTCGCCTACGTCAGAGCACTGAGTATGTTCTTCGTGTAGATTGGTGTGGAAATGTTAAGTGTGTATATTTGTACAGATGTGCTTCCCGTTGTCTAGGTCGTCATGGCATCTCTAACGACGTGTGGTTTTTAGTCTAGCTGATCCGAGCCGCAGGTGTCGGCATGGCCAGTGCGGGCTGCTGGGCAGGCAGGTGGACACATCCGTATGTTCCTGTACCAGGGTACCTGGTCGTCTGGTAAATGGACAAACTCTTCTCGCGGCGGGTGTCTGGGCCGTGACCCTCTAGGCCAAGCGCGAGAGGTGAAGGACGGGAGCCTGGTCTTCCATTCTCCCACGTCAACGGGCATGAGCAGGGATGGGGGAACAGGAGGGAGACACGGGGCATGAGCGGGGGGTGGGGGAACAGGGCAGACACGGGGCATGGGCGGGGGGTGGGGGTACAGGAGGGAGACACGGGCCATGAGCGGGGGGTGGTGGGGCGAACAAGAGAGATACACGGGGCATGAGCGGGGGTGGGGGAACAGAAGGGAGACACGGGGCATGAGCGGGGGGACAACACGAGGGAGACACGGGGCATGAGCAGGGTGTGGGGGGTACAGGAGGGAGACACGGGGCATGAGCGGGGGTGGGGGGAACACGAGGGAGACACGGGGCATGAGCGGGGGGTGGGGGCAACAGGAGAGACACGGAGCATGAGCGGGGGGTGGGGGGAACAGGAGGGAGACACGGGGCATGAGCGGGGGATGGGGGTACAGGAGGGAGACACAGGGCGGGGGGTAGGGGTAACACGAGGGAGACACGAGGCATGAGCAGGGTTGGGGGAACAGGAGGGAGACACAGGGCATGAGCGGGGGGTGGGGAGTACAGGAGGGAGACACGGGGCATGAGCAAGGGGTGGGGGGAACAAGAGAGAGACACGGAGCATGAGCAGGGATGGGGGCACACGAGGGAGACACGGGGCATGAGCGGGGGGAAGGGGGTACAGGAGGGAGACACGGGGCATGAGGGGGGGGTGGGGTTAACATGAGGGAGACACGGGGCATGAGCGGGGGTGGGGGGAACAGGAGGGAGACACGGGGCATGAGCGGGGGGTGGGGGGCAACACAAGGTAGACGCGGGGCAACACGAGGGAGACACGGGGCATGAGCGGGGGGTGGGGGGAACAGGGCAGACAAGGGGCATGAGCGGGGGTGGGGGTACAGGAGGGAGACACGGGGGGCATGAGCGGGGGTGGGGGAACAGGGCAGACACGGGGTATGAGCGGGGGTGGGGGGTGCAGGAGGGAGACACAGGGCATGAGCGGGGGGTGGGGGTAACACGAGGGAAACACGGGGCATGAGCGGGGGGTGGGGGGAACACGAGGGAGACAAGGGGCATGAGCGGGGGGCAACAGGAGAGTCACGGGGCATGAGCGGGGGGGTGGGGGTTTACACGAGGTAGACACAGGGCTTGAGCGGGAGGTGGGGTGTACACGAGGTAGACACGGGGCATGAGCGGGGGATGGGGGAACACGAGGGAGACACGAAGCATGAGCGGGGGTGGGGGAACACAAGGGAGACACGGGGCATGAGCGGGGGTGGGGGTCACACGAGGGAGACATGGGGCATGAGCGGGGGTGGGGGGTAACACAAGGGAGACACGGGGCATGAGCAGGGGGTGGGGGGAACAGGGGAGACACGGGGCATGAGCGGCAGGTGGGGGGAACAGGGGAGACACGGGGCATGAGCGGGGGGTAGGGGGGAAAAGGAGGGAGACACGGGGCATGAGCGGGGGGTGGGGTGGAACAGGGGAGACACAGGGTATGAGCGGGGGTTGGGGGGAACAGCGGAAACAGAGGGCATGAGCGGGGGTGGGGGAACAGGGCACACACGGGGCATGAGCAGGGGGTGGGGGGAACAGGGGAGACACGGGGCATGAGCGGGGGTGGGGGGAAACGCAAGAGAGACAAGGTGCTTGAGCGGGGGGTGGGGGGAGTGGGAGGGAGACACGGGGCTTGAGCGGGGGGTGGGGGAACAGGAGGGAGAAACGGGGCATGAGCGGGGGTGGGGGGAGCGGGAGTGAGACTCAGGGCTTGAGCCAGGGGTGGGGGGAACAGGAGGGTGACACGGGGCATAAGCGGGGGTGGGGAGAACGGGAGGAAGACACCGAGCTTACTATGCAGTGCACTGATGCAAACGATAAACAAAGATGGCCGGCGTCTCTCACAATACGCACTGCACACTTCACCGCAGCCAATAGGAAAGCACGTCAGATGTCCGCAGACATCATGCAAGCTGCTTGCCCAATCCCCGTCCTGTCCGCGGAGCGAACAGGGAAGTGTGTCCACGAAGCGGACACAGATATCACTCATTTTCTTCACTTACATTTTTGTCATTTTTAAAAAAACTACTGGACGGATTTACACCAAATAAATAAAAGCACGCTTTCGGGACCAAACCGCCGCTCCCGCTGCAAATTTGGTGTATCCGTCCAGCGGTTTGGAGTGTAGGCGTAAGCAAAGTTTTTTACCATTATGTCTATGGGAAAAAAAGAAGTTTTGGGACCCCCCCTATAACTTTGCCCCCCCGGACCAAACCTCACCAAAACTTTGCAAAAATGTCAGAGTGGGCCATATACTTTTTTTGCAAAGTTTGGTGAGGATTCGTCTAGGGGGAGCGAAGTTATAAGCCGCCCAAAAAGTGCTCTTCCAAAACAGCGACTTAACCATAACTACATGGCCCTACCGTGGCCATGTAATATATATATATATATATATATATATATATATATATATATATATATATATATATATATATATATATCTTCAGTGAAAAAAACTTTGTTAAAGGGACGTTATTGTTAAGTTGCGCTACTAAAAACCTATGAAATTCAGTGAAAAAACTTTGTTAAAGGGACGTTATGGTTCCAAGTAAAACCGAAAAACCCTTGTAATTTGCCAGTTATGGTAAGCTAAGCAACCATAACTCGCGCCACCACCGTGCACTGCTAAGACTAACATCCAGGACATCAAAGATGACATCACAAATGTCATTGATGACATCACTGAGGGGAACAGGAGTGAGGATGCAGAGTAGGAAGAAGAGGATGATGAGAATGAGGTAGAGGAAATATCTACTACCCGCACTAGACGTGAGTCTTGGGTGTGGCGGTTATTTTCCATTTATGGGAATGGTCCTAAGGTTCGTGCGAACCGTGTTATCTGCAATGAGTGCAAAATGATACTCAGTCACGGGAAGCACAGTTCGTACAGCTTTGGGACCACGACCATGAAGAGACACCTGAGGTCATTTCACTCTGGGGCTATTCGCAAGTTTGTACCTTGCGAAGAACGTAGTAGGTTGATTTCCTCTACTTCATCCACCGTTTCTGATCCTGTCACCACAAGGACCAACTCTGTGGGACAGCGTCTTCCTCAAGCTGCCTCACAGGCCATACAGAATTCTGATGACCCTTACCTTTCGAGGGTCACAGTTGTATGAGGGGGGAGTGACTTCGGAGTGCTTTTGAGACTATCGTCTCAGAGCACGAGAAGACCTGCTCACTACACAAATAAAACTCACTCTACATCTTCCTCTCTCAGCTCGCCCTTTCTTATCCCTGTGGTTGTGTCCCCCCTTTACCCTCCTTTCCCCTCCTCTCCTAGTGCGTTGTGTCTAAAAAAACCCCCAAAAAATACAAAATTACAAAAATCAAAAAAATAAGGCTCTTTTCAGAGCTGCCATTCACAGTTAAAAAATAGAAGTGAAGATAAATAAAGCAGGGCCCTTTGTATTTCTTAAAAGTCCGCAGACAGTTCGCGAACATTAAAAAAATTGGGGTGCTACCCTATTGTAACCATTGCATTTTTCTCTGGGAGGAAGTGGTGGCTCTGAAAAGAGCCTTTGGGAGGTGTTTGTATGTCAAAAATTATAAATACTTAACACCTACTTCACAATGGATGCTGTATTTCTAAAAAAGGTCGCAATGCATTTTGTACATTTCTCAGAAAAATCTGATTGCCAGCATAAGATGGACTCCATCTCTGCGAAAAATGTATGTACTAAGAAACATAATATTTTCATTGTGAAAAGAGGACATGCCAAAATCTCTTAGAAATGCACAAACAGCCTTATTAACATTGCGCCTTGCTTTTTCCATTTGTGGACCAAATGAAGAACAACGAAGCCACATTTGTCTCTGCGCAATCCGTGAAAATATTATTTGAGAATTAGGAAACATGTCCATGACTTTCCCAAGTCCTTCTTTCATAGCAAATTGCAAAGAAATTCCAGACACATGTCCTAAACTGTTCGCTCCACAATGAATTACAATTATGTCTGGATGTTGCTCTGTTTCCAAAGTAACACAGAGAGGTAGCAAGTCCAACCACTTCATTCCACAAACTCCATGCCAGTGTACTTCCACATGTGGAAATCCAAGATCTACAGCTACTCCACAGCTTTCTGCATGCACCTTCAACCAATGTATCCACGAATCTCCCAAAATCCAAACAATCTGTTTTCTGAAACACACAGCCATAGCTATCTGTTGTTCTCTCAGCAAAAAGAGTATCTGAGAAACTCTCTCCTGGCAAAACACACCCACTAAACTTTCCTGACCAATCCCTTTCAGTGCTCATTCTCATTTGCATGACTTCTGAACCCAAAAATCCCCGGATGTAACTCTCGATGTCCGCGAACTACCGCCATGTCCGCGGACATATCGTAACATGAACAGCCCTTCTACCATTTCCACTTCACTCTCTGTGCCATTCCCTCATTGGATGTAGCTAAGAAATCACATGACCATGCACCAATCACATTCAAGACCTCTACATCTAACTGCATCATCATAGATCAGCACTGCAAATGTACTGTGAATCTCTCTGAGTACAAGTGTTATATCATTGGCAAGCACCATCTACAAGAAATACTGTACAAGTCTCCAAGATTTCTACTTGCAGCTCCACACAAACTACAGGTATGCATATTTTCTGTACAGTACATGAACACATTTTCAAACTGACTTTTAGCTTGTGTAATCTGTAAAATGAATCTACTGTCTTTTTTTCCAATTTCCTAAAATCAACCTTATAAACCTTTATACTATTTACTTTCTTTATACACACACTATCAAATCATGTTAAACTAACATTTTTTAAATGAAATTTATAGACTACATATATTCAAACAAAATTGCATGCATGCACACTCTATGTTCAAATCTAAAAAAATAATACTTATACAATTATATGTATTTATTTATTTATTCGATTACTTTAATTTAAGCATGACATTAAGGCACTATTACCTAGAACAGCTTAGTTACAGAAATAGTGGTATTCAGTGGTACATTATGAATTTCACAAGACATACTAAAGATATTTTGTTTGTTACAGTTACTCATTGCAATACAATTTGTTCATTAAGAACATATCATATGTATTGAACTGGTGCGACGTATTTTATGTGAATAAAATAGTTTTAATGGTTTTAAGGAAGGCGCTGAGGATTTCAATTTAAAAAATCAATATCTAAATTAAAAACAATGCTATATACAAACAAAATTACTAATTTGTTTCTTTTACAATTGCAGTGAAGACCATTCTCCTGAAAAGAAGCAGCCGAATTTGAAGAACAAAGAAGAACTAAGAATTAACCTGTTCATTTTAGAAAAAAAGTAGAATATCACCATAATATTTGTATTATTACTCAAACATACTGTAAAGTTAATTCATGCTATTTCTGTGCCTAGAAATAGAGATTGTGCACCATTCTGTCCAAAAATCCCCATGTCTTAAACAGCGATTTACAGCCAGAATGGTGCACAAATTCCTACTTTTGGACACACAAATTACCCAACTCAACAGCTAGAATTTTCATATTATAGAACAAACAACTGTTTTAATTGTATACATTAGATTTACTATTTGCACTTCTACACACCACTAGCTTATTTTTTTCTGTCATCTGAACCTGAGTTTAGTAACATATTAATTGAACAATACACATCCCTACTAGTTGTAGTTCCCAATGCTCAATCAGACACCATTACATACATCATCTTACTCAAACACTCATGCACACAGCACACATACATTGCAGAACACCCCAACCCATACCTTCTTTATTTTTTTCAGCAGACCCTAAAGAATGCCTACCAAAAGTCATGTCCGTAGAAAGCAACACAGAAGTAGAGCAAATGAAAATAGAAGTGTCCAACATAAGCATCCATCTATAGCAGAATTTCTAAAAAAGAAGTTGAAACAAAACAGCTAATACAGTCATTTAGTGAAACACAAGAAGTTTCAAGTACAAAAACTTTGCCTCCTCTATCAAAATGTAAAACAAAACAAAAAACAATTAACAGAAAATCAGCTATCACTACAGATAAAACTGCTTCTTTAAATTTTAATGTAGTGCAAAGTAAGCATACCAAGAAAAGTATTTTAGCCAAAATGTTCCGTCACAAAGTCCTTCAAAATCTTATAAAAACAGGAGAGAAATCAGGTTCAATGCTTAAAACCTATCGTAGGAAATTAATTTTAGAAGCGTTGATAGATAGTGCAATTCTTCTCAAAAGAAAGTTATTTATTTTAGTGTTCAACAAAATGAAACCACTAACAAAACTAATAACTAAATTACAAAAAAGACTTCTCAATAAACGAAATGTCAACAGAAAGAACTTCTTAAGTATCTGCGGAGGTGAATGGAGTCACACTACGAGCACAGAACCATACTTTAATGAAGAAGCGTACAAACAAAAGCAAACAAATACAATTGCCATACATAGCAGTGGTCGAGGTTATGAAAAAGTTTATAATGCCATAATGGAACAAGAAGTACTCCTTACAAAAATATGCCCTTTAAACTTAGAATTACCCCTCCATTCAACTGAATCAGAACGTCTAGTGTACAAATGGCCATGCATGTAAATATGCAACATTTCCAAACAATTTTTCAAGTCTTTATGCCAATTCCTCAATCAATATGTAAAAAGCAAAGACAAAATCAAAATTAAACTACTGCAAAATATGGATACCTGTCCAGTGCGCAAATACACAGGACTACAAGGACATTCATTGGCCTGCATTACATGACCTACTTGTAAAACCACCTTCCATGATATCAAAAAGAATATCAACACATCATTCAACTATAAGAAATCTAGTCTATAAACTGTACTATGCTAAAAGTCCTGCTTTAGCACTAGCAAATTTAAATAACATTCTTCTACATGGTACAGCGAAAGACCTACTTCAAGAAATTGACTATATCCAGAAAAAATATTTTGGAAGTGAAAGCCATTTACAGAATGAAATAGCTTTAAACCAAATTAGCAACAATTCTACACATGTCAACCTTTTGCTAAACACATACAAAAAAGAAATACTAAAATTTAAAAGTATATCAGCTGAAGTACCAAACCATGTATGTGTATGTTGCCACAGAACTTTTTTATAAAAGTAACACAAAAGATGTAGACCTATGATATAAAATAGAAGACAATGAAGATTCTAAATGGTTTGGATTAGCTCTCTACCTTGTAGCAGAAAACAAATACGAAATAAGTGACCCCTTAATACTTTGCAGTTACTGCACTACAAAACTTGACAACAACCAAACTCCTTCACGTGCTATCACAAATAATTTGGAATTATACCCACTACTAAAACCCCTAAAACAACTTAATTTATATGAGAGCATCATAATTCAAACAGTACACCCATTTCAAGCAATAATACGCCTTCAACCAAAAACAGCAAAATTACCTCCCTCTGAATTGGTAAAAGGCATTTGTGGAAAAGTAGTTTATTTACCATTAGATCTAAAAGAAAATGTGCATACTCTAGGAGTGCAACGTCCAATGCAGCAATCTTTAATTATCTTAGTAAATGGAGTACCTACAAAAGACAAAAAAATATGGCAACAGCTGGTAGATTTACATAAAGTTAGACAAGCCTTACAATATCTTAAAGAGAATAATGAATAATACAAAGAAATTAATATTGGAGAAAACTTGAAAGAGACAACTGAAATAATTCAAGAAACACAAGAAGCTGGTCAATTTGAGCTACTAGATCCTGCTACAATATCAAATACTTTAGACCATTATACAATTCATCCTTTGCACTCTAATGACACCATAGAAGATGCACTGGAAACATACCAAATGCGTCAAACAAAAGGTTAACCAATCAGCATATGGGAAAAAAGTATAGAAGCACGTGCTTTTCCTCTACTCTTTCCTACTCGCAAAGGAGGAAGGTATGATGATAGACCTATTCAAATATCAGCTTCAAAATACCGCTCATTACGGAGGTATTCTGAAGATCCCAGATTTAGACAAAATGTGGAATACATATTCCACCTACTCTTTGAAAGTGAACTAGCAACTTTATGTTACGGAGTTGCACACATATTAAAATCAGGATCACACTTTCAAAATATGACAGCTACACAATTATTACAAAAAGTGAAACAAAAGGATGAGGTTTTACAATCAAATATTACAAATCTATTAGCAAATATGCGTGGTACTAAAGAGTACTGGTTTCAACGTCATGGAGATGTACGTTGTATGATCAGAAACCTTGTCCCACCCACTTGGTTTGTTACATTAAGTTGTGCAGAATATGCATGGCAAGATTTACATGATTTCCTACGCATATCAAATAAAAACAAAGCAAACATAGATATACTAACACCAGGAGAACTTTGTTCTTTGGATCTTGTTAATGTTTCAAGATATTTTCACCATCGCTTCATTGCTATGCTACATTTTATTTGTAATAAAACTGTTCCTCCCCTTGGAGAAGTGCAACACTTCTTTTGGAGAAAAGAATACCAAGCCAGAGGAGCACCACATATCCACATGCTTTCATGGATTAAAGATGCTCCTAAATTTGGTCAAGACAGTGATGCCACTGTTTTACAGTTTATTCAAAAATATGTCACTTGTGAAATTCCATCAGAATCCACAAATAGTGATCTTTATGCACAAATTTTACAATTTCAAAGACATAAATGTGGCAAATATTGTCGTCGCAAATACAAAAACAAAGGGAAATACTACACCAAATGCCGATTTGGTTTCCCTAGACCAGTTACAAATACAGATCAAGTGAACAACCTTGTGTCTTCAGTTAGACATAGGCCCTCATTACAAGTCAGGCGGTGGACCATGGTGCTATTAGCACCATGGTCCATGCCGGATTCCGCCATGGTGGATGGCGGAATTACCGCCCCATTCCAAGGAGAGTGGGGCGGTAATCCCCCATTCACCATTTGCCCTTCCCCATTCCCATTTTTGCCCCATAGGGCATAATGGGGATTTGGGAAGGCGCTAATTACGGCACCGTAAATTACGGTGCTGTAATTATCACCAAGGTCGCTTAGCGCCTTGGACTTTAACGCCTGTAAAAAGCCTGACTTGTAATGAGGGCCATAGTGTTAAAGGTAAGTCACCTAAAAATACATATTACATAAAAAGAAAAGAAGAAGAGAAATATATCGATGATTATAATGCAATCATTGCCCACTTATGGAATGCAAACATAGATGTGCAGTACATTGCAGACAATTCTACTGTAGTTGCACGATATGTCACAGCATACTTAACCAAAGCAGAAAAGACAGAGATCCAAGACCTCTAGAATGACCTGTCATCAGATAAAACAGAGTCTCAGAAATTATACAGCTTGGGCATAAAAATGCTCTCCCATAGAGAATGTGGATCATATGAAGCAGCTGATCGTTTAACTGGTACTGCATTGTATGGTAAATCTGAAAATATAGTATGGCTAAGTCCTGGTCCAGCTAAATCTAGAAAAAGAATTCTAAAAACATACAAAGATATAGAAACAATAGCCAAACATGATCCCAACAGCCAAGACATTTTTAAAAAACTATTTATTGGACACATACTACCCCAACAGAAGTAATACTTTGGAAACCATGTGTCTATACCACATAGCCCAAAACTACACATACAAAAATAATATAAAACCTGATGAAAAAAAAGGTAAATACAGAGTGACACACTGTGAAGGCAGCTTAGTTAAACTCACTAAACCAAATTTAATTAATCATATCAAATTGTCATTGAAGAATCCTCAACATAAAGAAGTATAATACATGTCCCTGCTACAACTCTTTAAACTATGGAGAATAGAAGAAGAAATACTAGAAAATTATGACTAATATGAAGATGCTTTCAAAGCAAATGAAAGCACTATAACTGATGTAAACTTTACACAATACAAAACAATGTTGCACAATGAACAGCAACACGAAGAAGAACTCCAGGCCCAACTAGATAAAGACACTCCTGACAGTAGTCAACCTTCTGTAACAGGAAGCCAAGAACCACTTGGAGAACCACTAATAATAAATGAGGCAGAATTAGCTATGATAGAAGTAGAAAACACCATGTGTCAGTCTGAAGATAAAGAAGACTTAACTATACTACAATCAAAACTAAACAACGAACAATGTAGCATTTTTGAAGAAGTAACAAAACAAATTGCACATGGTGTACAACATGAAAATAAAGAATGTTCCTGCCATAATTATAAACCTGTACTACTGTACGTCAGTGGTGAAGCTGGTTCTGGCAAAACATTCCTAATCAAAATCATCAGTAAATTCCTTCAACAATTGACAAACAACAAACTGTCAGCTGTTGTCACTGCCCCCACAGCTTTAGCTGCCTACAACATAGGTGGTGCCACTTTACACCGATTACTACTATTGCCAGTAGAACACCAGAACAAATGAGACTATTATAAACTTTCTGCAGAAGCTGCAATGGAACTACGCAGATTATTGAAATAAATGAAAATGCTACTAATAGATGAAGTGAGCATGGTCTCCAACCTAATGTTGGCTTTGATTCACCTGAGATTACAAGAAGTACTGAAAACAAACTATGAAGAGCTCTTTGCAGGAAAACACATTATTGTTTTCGGAGATATTCTTCAATTGACACCAGTAAAAGGTGAGCCTATTTTTAAAACATTAGGACACAAACTCTGCGGTAAAACTGTTGGCAGCATTGGAAATGTCAACCTTTGGCAACATTTCCAATACAGAGAATTAACAGAAAACATGCAGCAATCTGCAGATCTCACTTATGCCAACATCTTAAAAAGTATCAGAGTTGGTATACTCTCTAAAGAAGCAGATACAATATTGAAAACCCAGCAAATTAATGTGCGATAATGCATGTGCTACAGATATTACGTTACAATTAGCCCACAAAAATGTCAATTGTATGGCCTTAATGCCAACTCTTGAAAGCTGTTTCAAATTCAATTAAATAATGTTAAGTAAAGAAATGCAACCAATAATGGAAATTAGCGCCACAGACAAACTGAATGTACATGGTATGACACTACCTATGTATGACCAAGCCACAACAAGACTAAATAGTTCTCAAACACAGCAGGCTTAGCAAAGATATTAAAATTATCCTTAAATTGCAGAGTAATGCTTAAACGTAACCTTGACGTGGACCAAGGACTAGTTAATGGAGCACTGGGTACAGTTGTTGGCTTTCAAACATACCCACGTGACAACAAAATTCAGTTTGTCAATATACTCTTTGACAAACTTTCAGAAGTTAAAAGGATAGGATGCTCAACAGCTCGATTCCTTCTCTTCAAAGACATATATGTACGCAGAGAACAATTTTCTCTAACTCTTGCATACGCAGTCACGATTCATAAATCACAAGGTCTTACCCTAGACAAAGCAATGATAGATATTGGTAAGACAGTCTTTAAAGAAGGCATGAGCTACGTAGCACTATCACGCTTACGTACACTTGAGGGTCTATTTCTAATCAACTTTGATGCAAGTAAAATAAACGCTGATATTCCTTGCGTTTTAGAATACAATAGACTTCGCTCACTATACACTCCCCATCTAAACACATATTCTATTCCACAAAAAGTAAAACGTTATAAAAGAAAAATAAATCAAACAGAAAAGCAACAGGATGTCACTGCAAATCCTCCAAAGAGAGTAAAAGAAAGTAATACTTCATCAAGTACCAGAAGCAAAAAAGAATCAATTAGAGAAAGTAAACCAGGTACTTCTTCAAAGAAGGAAGACAAACTCCAAAAAAGCAGTCATATACAGAACTACCTGGTCCATTTGAACTCTCAAATATAGTTGATGTAAGTTGCTACGCAAATGTAGCAATGAATATTCTATTTCAATTACCACCAATTGTTGACAACATTTACTTACACAGTACAGACCCATTGTGTATGCAAATGTTAGTACTTCACAGAAATGCAGCAAACAATCCTGACAACACGTATAGTGTTTATGGAATAAGACAACAATTGGACTACTGTGCTGGAATGGTGAAAATCACTATAAACTCACAGGAAGATCCATAAGAATTTCTAATGTACTTACTACAAGTACTGGAAAACAAAAACATAGCTATAAATGAAATCTTCCAGATTTCATACATTTGGAAAACATACATGCACTTCTCTGCAACAATGTGACACAAGAAGAAATCCCCAATGAACGCTTCGTATATATATCAATACCTAATTGTGAATCCATTTCATTTCAGCAACTTGTACGAAATTCAAACCATGGTAGATTATGTTCTACCTGCAATTCAGATAATCGCTCCACGTTAGTAATACAAACACATAGTAAATACGTAATACTAATGCTTCTACGTTACAATGCAGATGGTACCAAAAACAACTGCAAGATGACTGGATTCACACATGGTCAAATATCACTTGGTAAGAAAACCTTCACAACAATAGGTATAATCTACCACACAGGAGCCACAACCAATTCAGGGAACTACACTGCATATATAAAAAAGAAATCTGGATGGTTTGAATGTAATGATAGTACCATAACTCTAAAGCAGAGATTACCAGCAAATCTTACAAATGCTTATTTAATGTTCTTAAAACCAAAATTTGATAACTAAACTGTACTTAAACCTCAAGTAAACTTGTAGTAAAAAATATAAACTGTTAGAATATTCCAAAAGCTATCTAACTGCCCAAAGATTCTACAACAATTAATCACATAAATGAATACCACTAAATTAGAGCAAAGAATAGACAGTTAGAATACACCAATTGGTATCTAACTGTCCCAAAATTTAACAATATCCAAACAGATAAATCAATACCACTAAAATATATAAAAAAAATAGACAGTTACAATACGCCACTTGGTATCTAACTGTCCCAAAATTTAACAATATCCAAACAGATAAATCAATACCACTAAAATATATAAAAAAATAGACAGTTAGAATACGCCTACTGGTATCTAACTGCTCCAAAATTTCATAATATCCAAACAAATAAATAATATGTTACTGCTCCAAAAAAAATGCAACAACCCAATGTATAAAGCATTAGCCAGAAACAACGAATGAACACTGAAAATAAACAAACAAATAAACTGTAGCATAACAGAAAAAGTTTTTTTTTTAATCCAACATGGATTTTTTTTTCTCCCACAGACCCAATGATTTTAGCAACGAACACAGAAACTGAGCAAATTGGTTTCTAATCTACTAAATATGAGGGTCCAAAAAAAAAAAATGTTGATTATACAATGTAAAAAGTCATTACAAAACACTAATACTAACATGCTATTTTCTTTTATCACAGAAATTAACAAGAAATACATGTACTCCAGTTACTAAACCAAACAGTAAGTATATTATACACTCTATGCCCTGGCCACAACCATCGCAGCATATCACACCCATAGTATCTTATAACTCTGTTCATTATAAATTTGTTTTTGACCCAAAGTTATAAGCAACTATAAATGTGATATGCTGCGGTGGTTGTGGCCAGGGCATAGAGTTATGGGTGCATGGCCAAATGACCATGCATCCAACACTCTATGACCTGGCCACAACCACCGCAGCATATCACACCCATAGAGTAAAACATTTCAACTATATCCTATGGAAACTTTTAATGTCCTCGGACATTACCAGTGTTCTTAGAACACTTTCAATTTGTCAGCAAACAATACGGACAGCGTCTTCAGAACACCCCCTACGAACATTTCAGGACAACGCAAGAGTTCTTAGAACACTTTCAACTTGCCATCGAACAATACGGACAGCGCCTTCAGGACACCCCCTACTAACATTTCAGGACACTGCGAGAGTTCTTAGAACACTTTCAAATCGACAACGAACAATATGGACAGCGTCCTCAGGACACCCCCTACGAACATTTCAGAACAACGCGTGTGTTCTTAGAACACACCCCCATTTTGTTTATGTGCGAACATTTCAGGACAACGCAAGAGTTCTTAGAACACTTTCAACTTGATAACGGAAAATACAGACAGCGTCCTCAGAACACCCCCATTTTGTTTATTTGCGAACATTTCAGGACACCCCGAGTGTTCTTAGAACACTTTCAACTTGCCATCGAACAATACGGACAGCATCTTCAGGACACCCCCTACGAACATTTCAGGACACCGCGAGAGTTCTTAGAACACTTTCAACTTGCCATCGAACAATACGGACAGCGTCTTCAGGACACCCCCTACGAACATTTCAGAGTTCTTAGAACACTTTCAACTTGACAACGATAAATACAGACAGCGTCCTCAGAACACCCCCATTTTGTTTATTTGTGAACATTTCAGGACACCCCAAGTGTTCTTAGAAGACTTTCAACTTGCCATCGAACAATACGGACAGCATCTTCAGGACACCCCCTACGAACATTTCAGGACACCGCGAGAGTTCTTAGAACACTTTCAACTCGACAACGAACAATAAGCACAGCGTCCTCAGGACACCCCCTACTAACATTTCAGGACAACGCGTGTGTTCTTAGAACACACCCCC
This sequence comes from Ambystoma mexicanum, assembly GCF_040938575.1. Lineage (NCBI taxonomy): Eukaryota > Metazoa > Chordata > Amphibia > Caudata > Ambystomatidae > Ambystoma > Ambystoma mexicanum. The sequence continues at coordinate 1,025,261,223 of NC_090928.1, read as the reverse complement.
ATTTTGTTTATGTGCGAACATTTCAGGACAACGCAAGAGTTCTTAGAACACTTTCAACTTGATAACGAAAAATACGGACAGCGTCCTCAGAACACCCCCATTTTGTTTATTTGCGAACATTTCAGGACACCCCGAGTGTTCTTAGAACACTTTCAACTTGCCATCGAACAATACGGACAGCATCTTCAGGACACCCCCTACGAACATTTCAGGACACCGCGAGAGTTCTTAGAACACTTTCAACTTGCCATCGAACAATACGGACAGCGTCTTCAGGACACCCCCTACGAACATTTCAGGACACCGCGAGAGTTCTTAGAACACTTTCAACTTGACAACGAACAATATGGACAGCGTCCTCAGGACACCCCCTACGAACATTTCAGGACAACTCGTGTGTTCTTAGAACACACCCCCATTTTGTTTATGTGCGAACATTTCAGGACAACGCAAGAGTTCTTAGAACACTTTCAACTTGACAACGAAAAATACGGACAGCGTCCTCAGAACACCCCCATTTTGTTTATTTGCGAACATTTCAGGACGCCCCGAGTGTTCTTAGAACACTTTCAACTTGCCATCGAACAATACGGACAGCATCTTCAGGACACCCCCTACGAACATTTCAGGACACCGCGAGAGTTCTTAGAACACTTTCAACTCGACAACGAACAATACGCACAGCGTACTCAGGACACCCCCTACTAACATTTCAGGACAACGCGTGTGTTCTTAGAACGCACCCCCATTTTGTTTATGTGCAAACATTTCAGGACAACGCAAGAGTTCTTAGAACACTTTCAACTTGACAACGAACAATACGGACAGCGTCCTCAGAACACCCCCATTTTGTTTATTTGTGAACATTTCAGGAGACCCGGAGTGTTCTTAGAACACTTTCAACTTGCCATCGAACAATACGGACAGCATCTTCAGGACACCCCCTACGAACATTTCAGGACACCACAAGAGTTCTTAGAACACTTTCAACTTGCCATCGAACAATACGGACAGTATCTTCAGGACACACCCTACGAACATTTCAGGACACCGCAAGAGTTCTTAGAACACTTTCAACTTGCCATCGAACAATACGGACAGCGTCTTCAGGACACCCCCTGCGAACATTTCAGGACACCACGAGAGTTCTTAGAACACTCAACTCAACAACGAACAATACAGACAGCGTCCTCAGGACACCCCCTACGAACATTTCAGGACACCGCGAGAGTTCTTAGAACACTTCAGGACAACGCATGTGTTCTTAGAACACACCCCCATTTTGTTTATGTGCAAACATTTCAGGACAACGCGAGAGTTCTTAGAACACTTTCAACTTGACAACGAACAATACCCCCATTTTGTTTATTTGACAACATTTCAGTACACCCCGAGTGTTCTTAGAACACTTTCAACTTGCCATCGAACAATACGGACAGCATCTTCAGGACACCCACTGCGAACATTTCAGGACACCACGAGAGTTCTTAGAACACTTTCAACTTGCAATCGAACAATACGGACAGCGTCTTCAGGACACCACCTACGAACATTTCAGGACATCGTGTGAGTTCTTAGAACACACCCCCATTTTGTTTATTTACGAACATTTCAGGACACCAAGACAGTTCTTAGAACACTTTCAACTTGTCATCGAACAATTCGGACAGCGTCTTCAGGACACCACCTGCGAACATTTCAGGACACCGCGATAGTTCTTAGAACACTTTCAACTCGACAACGAACAATACGGACAGCGTCCTCAGGACACCCCATACGAACATTTCAGGACAACGCGTGTGTTCTTAGAACACACCCCCATTTTGTTTATTTGCGAACATTTCAGGACACCGAGACAGTTCTTAGAACACTTTCAACTTGCAATCGAACAATACGGACAGCGTCTTCAGGACACCCCCTATGAACATTTCAGGACAACGCGTGAGTTCTTAGAACACACCCCCATTTTGTTTATTTACGAACATTTCAGGACACCGAGACAGTTCTTAGAACACTTTCAACTTGCCATCGAACAATACGGACAGCGTCTTCAGGACACCCCCTACGAACATTTCAAAACACTGCAAGACTTCTTAGAACACTCCAGGACAACGCGTGTGTTTTTAGAACACACCCCCATTTTGTTTATGTGCGAACATTTCAGGACAACGCGAGATGTCTTAGAACACTTTCAACTTGACAACGAACAATACGGACAGCGTCCTCGGAACATCCCCATTTTGTTTATTTGCGAACATTTCAGGACACCCCTAGTGTTCTTAGAACACTTTCAACTTGCCATCGAACAATACGGACAGCGTCTTCAGGACACCGCCTAAGAACATTTCAGGACATCACGAAAGTTCTTAGAACACTTTCAACTCGAAAACGAACAATACGGACAGCATCCTCAGGACACCCCCTACGAACATTTCAGGACAACGCGTGTGTTCTTAAAACACACCCCCATTTTGTTTATTTACAAACATTTCAGGACACCGAGACAGTTCTTCGAACACTTTCAACTTGCCATCGAACAATATGGACAGCATCTTCAGGACACCCCCTATGAACATTTCAGGACAACGCGAGAGTTCTTAGAACACTTTCAACTTGACAACAAACAATACGGACAGCGTCATCAGAACACCCCCATTTTGTTTATTTGCGAACATTTCAGGACACCCCGAGTGTTCTTAGAACACATTCAACTTGCCACAGAACAATACGGACAGCGTCCCCAGAACAGCCCCATTTTGTTTATTTGCGAACATTTCAGGACACCGCGAGTGTTCTTAGAACAGTTTCAGCTTGCTTGCGAACAAAACGGACACATATTGAGTCCTCAGAACACCCCCCATTCAGTTTATTTAGAACATTTCAGAACACCCGTGATGTCCGTAGACAAATCGAACACAAAAAGAACGTCTACCACATAAAAAAGCACAACATTTAACCTATCTCATACCCTCCTATCCTCCCCAAACACTTCTACACACCAACACACTCTACTAAATACACATTTTGAACAAACTTTCACTGTGCTGTCCGCGGACGTCCGCAAATCCAAGATGGCGGGCGCTACTGAAAATCTGACGCGCTTCATGCTTAACACCGTCCAATCAGCGAACACGCCATATGTCCGCGGACATGACGTAAGCCACTCGGCCAATCAGGACACTGTCCGCGGAACGAACAGGGAAGTGTGTCCGCGGACCGAACACAGATATCACTAATTTTTTTTTACCTACTTTTTGGTCATTTAAAAAAAAAAAACAACTGGACGGATTTTTTACCAAATTTGCAAAAGCACGCTTTCGGGACCAAACCGCTGCTCCTGGTCAGTCTATGGGAAAAAAATAAATTTTGGGACCCCCCTATAACTTTTCCCCCCCTGGACGAATCCTCACCAAACTTTGAAAAAAAATTCTGAGTGGGCCATATACTTTTTTTTTGCAAAGTTTGGTGTGGATTCGTCCAGGGGGAGCGAAGTTATAAGCCGCCCAAAAAGTGCTCTTCCTATGGAAACACCAACTTAACCATAACTACATGGCCACTACCGTAATTCAGCTAAAAAACCTTGTTAAAGGGACGTTATGGTTCCAATTAAAACCAAAAAACCCCAGAAATTCGCCAGTTATGGTAAGCTAAGCTACCATAACTCGCGCCACCACCGTGCACTGCTAAGACTAACACCCAGGACATCAAAGATGACATCACAAATGTCATTGATGACATCACTGATGACATCACATGTCTGGCTCACTCTATTTTCCTTTACTGATATATCTAGGCAGTAACAGTCAGGAACTCAAAATTCACTCTACTATAGTGCAAAGTACTGTATTTGTAGACTTATACTTCAAATATGTTCTTACGGTAATTCACGTAGGGTCCACTCAAAGCATATGAAACATATACAAAGGGGAAAACACAGACTTGGAAGACAGCAATGCTTTCTATGTATGAAGATGATTACTAAGGTTATCAACACTGTCTTATAGTTCTGTTGTTTTTTTATTACTGTACTTTCCCTAGATATGCTCATATTTGTACACATTGCACTTACACTACTTTCCTTAGGGTCTAGTCACAATATGTGATAGTTATACATAGGGAAGTAGTAGCTTTGAAGCAGAGCAATCATTTCTGTGCATGAGCATAATCAGTTAGGTTATGAAGATTGTCGGCTAATTCTGCTGTTTTTTTGTTTACTTCACTTTCCCTGTATATGCTCTATTGGTATGTGTTGTTGTCTGTTTGTTTTTTGTGTGCAGTAATGCAATAATGGAGTAAGTGGGTTTCATTAGGTACGTATTAAATGTACCTCATGATATTTATTCCAATGATCCTTGACACTTTTTTATTAACATTACAATAAGAATCCCTTGTACAGAGTTTTCATGAAAGGTAAATGCACATGTGATGTCATCAGTGATGTCATCAATGACATTTGTGATGTCATCTTTGATGTCCTGGGTGTTAGTCTTAGCAGTGCACGGTGGTGGCGCAAGTTATGGTAGCTTAGCTTACCATAACTGGAGAATTTCAGTTTTTTTTTCAGTTTTACTTGGAACCATAACATCCCTTTAACAAAGTTTTAAGTTTTTTTGCTGAATTTCATAGGTTTTTAGTAGCACAATTTAACCATAACGTCCCTTTAACAAAGTATTTTCACTGAATTTCATACGTTTTTTTTAACGCAACTTAACCATAACGTCCCCTTAACAAAGTTTTTTCATTGAATTTCATAGGTTTTTATTAGTGCAACTTAATCATAATGTCCACTTAACAAAGTTTTTTCATTGATTTTCATAGGTTTTTATTAGTGCAACTTAACCATAACGTCTACGAACATCTGACTTCATTGCAGATCTTCCGGACAGTGCCACATGACCATATGCTGGCACGCGGCATGATAACGTGTCTGAGAACACATACGCACTTCACAATAAGATGTGTGCTTGGTGGACAGTGTGGAACTACATTTTCTACTGATGTAGGAACTTGCAACTTCAACATTTCCCTTGCACAGCTCCAACACCTATTTGTACTCATCCATTAACAATCTATTACACAGTACATACTTTTAGCAAAACTTCTATTTATCTTAAAATAACATCAGCTAAGGCCATCCCTCCTCCCCAAGAGACACCACCACTGCTGTAATCAAGGAGCATGAGAAACACTGCCCCCTACCTTATAAATAACACACGCGCAACATTTTCCCCTGTCCACCTGCGCCTCCATATTAGTGTTTGGTGCCTCTTCCCTCATTTCTCTCCCCACGTTTCGTTCTTACCTCTCCTGCCAAAAAAAAGCCATCCAAAAACAAAATAAATGTTCCTTTAGGAACCACCTTTCACAGTTAAAAAATAGAACTAAAAAAAAAAACGAATAGACTCCATCTACTTTAGATTTCTCAGTAAAGTACATAGACGCAATAAGATTTTCCAACATTTCCATTTGCATTTTGTGTTATGCTAATGGAAATATTGTAGCGGTCATCCTCCGTTCCAGGGACTGTAATGGTGGATAACGGCTTAGCAGCGCAAGTTATCAGCCCAATCGAAGCAAGGGTGGATAACGAGGTCTCTGGACCATTACCCCCCATTCTAGCCCCTGAAATGGGGGATGAAGGCCATTAGAAGCCTAGGTTTCCAAAGCGGTAACCCGTGCTACTAAAAAAGAGGATTTTTCATCCTATACCGGTACGCCCTTGGCGTCCCGGTTTAGGAAGGAAAATCCTTTCCAAGATGGCCACCAAGGAAAGGGAAGGCAGCAGTTCCATACAGGGCCCCTCATCGCTTTCCATGGCAGCCTGCAAAAGGCAAAAAGAAAACCCAGTGACCATATTACCACAAGCACATTTTTCTTCCCTTTCAATTCTATCCTAATTTCGAATAACTTTACCACAAAGCCAGTCCCAGGTGGACATGGCCACTTTAATCATATGTTTTGTCCCTTCTGGTCATGGCCAGTTGCCACATTGTCCGGATCATGATCTTATCCATGACCCCGACATTCTAGCCACAGCCTACCCCTCAGTCACTAAAGCTATACCGCTATTTTTTTAAACTACATTAGGTCATTTGTCAAATAAGAAAACACTGCCACATTTGCAAAACTATGCTTTTCGATCCTTGCCAATGAGCCTTAAGCAAATTTCCTGGAAATCCACCCACGTTTTAATTTTTCAAAACTGTCAAATGAATGCACCTACAACTGTCATATAAGCTCTGCACAAAATCCCAACAAACTTTGCAAACTCATTCGAAATCACGTCAGAAAAATTCCACCCATCATCATCACCCCACACCTCCCCAACATTATTTCATAAGTTGCAATGGTCAGAAAATATTATTGTCCCGAGGGTTGGACCATGCAATTTTATATACACGTTTATCTACCGCAAACATTTCCAATTCACCTTACCTCACTTTTCCTCTTTTAGAAACATACGAAATCTGGCAGCAGGGCGCATCCATCTTGTGCTATTGTTATCCATTGCTGCCTCTGCCTAAGGTAAACTGGCCTGATGTCACTAAATCACATGCCCCACCCCTGACCCTCACATCACCAACCCTAGTGATATTCAACACCTTTCTCAGTAACGTTCCTCTTCAGCGTAGCCAAACGCGCCCATAATCACCTACGTGACATGACGCAGAACCCGAAAGTTAACACACATCGACTAACAACATAGCACGTCACAATTCGAAATATTAAACCGTTCTTTAAAAGAAAACAATAACACTGTACAATTTGTAAAGCACTCTTATTTCACAATAAACTCTCAGAGAACATCCGACTATTCCCATATTCAATCAAATTGCAAATTTGTTTCTTCGCTCGTGATCCAAAATGTTAATCGTGAGGCACACGTTGTTCTTTTTCCATACACAAAGTGTTCGTTTTCGATAAAGGAACCGCTTGGGTCGCACAGTTAATTGCAGGGCTTCTGCATCAACTTGGGCCTAGACCACCATAAACGATGTTATGTTACTCCTAATCGCTACTGCAATGTACAGGCACATGGGCCCTGGACGATCGTCCCAAAAAACAGTGGGCCTCATTACACGGATGGCGGTAAGGGAATAACGATACCGGTAAGGGATTACCGGTATCGCTAAATTCCCTTGCCAATCACGACCCGGATAACCGCTATTAGCGGCACCACTAAGAACGGTGCCACTAATAGCGGCCAGTCCGCAGGCGCGTGACCCCTCATGTCGGCAATAACGGCATGGCGCTAATAGCAGACCATCACAAGCCATCCGGAAATGCTAATAGCCACATGGATTTGGCCAAAAAAGCCCATACCGGCATGGAGGAAATACCGGCATTGCGATTCACCCGTTAAGAGACATGAGCAGTGTTCCCACCTGCCACAGGTGGCCACAATCAGCACAGGTGGAGGCAATGGAGACTGGGGCAGCAGAAAAGGAGCACACCACACCCCTTCCCACACCCCTTCCCACACCAAGATGGTTCCAATACTAGCGGCATTACATGGGCTGGAGGACATGATTGCATTGCAGCACCAACAACAACACGCAGCACAAAGGAGACGCAGTAGGAGGAGGGTGAGACAGGCCCAGCAAGCCCCACCAGTACACCTAGTCATACCAATCCCCAGGATTCAAGCCAGTCCATTCAACCTAACCCCAGAGCAGATACACACCCTGTACCGTCTGGACCGGGATACCATCACCACATTGTGGACATGATATACAACAACATCGTGAGCCTCATAGACATCCGTACTGCCATCCCCCCTCTACTGAAGGTGGTAACTGTGCTCCACTTACTGGCCACAGGCCCCTACCAGCATATGGTAGGGCAGATGCATGGCATATCACAACCAGCATTCTCACGCACGCTCACCCAGGTGCTCGATGCCCTCCTAAAGCACACAAGTGAACACATATCCCTGCCATGGACTGCCCAGGAGATCTCCAACACCAAAGTTGGCTTCTATTGACTGGTAGGCATCCCAAGTTGCATCGGGGCCATCGACTGTACCCATGTGGAATTGGTGGTCCCACATGACAATGAAGCAGTCTACCGAAACAGAAAGCAATACCACTCCATCAATGTCCAAATGGTATGTGACTCAAACAAGATAATCACATTGTTGTGCCCGATATCCCGGATCAACCCATGATTCAATGGTCCTGCGGATCTCAACAATAGCATGCTACATGGAGCGACATGCTGGACAACATGCGTGGCTACTTGGTGAGTAGCAGGGCAAGCACATGGCAGTGTGATGTGGATAGTGATTGGGGGGAGAGATGCATACTACAACAGGGTGTGATTGGGGGGGAGAGATGCATACTCCAACTGAGTGTGATTGGGTGGGGGGAGAGATGCATACTCCAACTGGGTGTGATTGGTTGGGGGAGAGATGCATACTTCAACTGGGTGTGATTGGGGGGGAGATGCATACTCCAACTGGGTGTGATTGGGGGGGAGAGATGCATACTCCAACTGGTTGTGATTGGGGGGGATGCATACTCCAACTGGGTGTGATTGGGGAGGAGAGATGCATACTCCAACTGGGTGTGATTGGGGGGGGAGATGCATACTCCAACAGGGTGTGATTGGGGGGAGAGATGCATACTCCAACTGGGTGTGATTGGGTGGGGGGAGAGATGCATACTCCAACTGGGTGTGATTGGGGGGGGGAGATGCATACTCCAACTGGGTGTGATTGGGGGGGGAGAGATGCATACTCCAACTGGGTGTGATTGGGGGGGGAGAGATGCATACTCCAACTGGGTGTGGACTGTCGTCTGTAGAATAAATGGACATACAGATGTATGCCAATGTCCACCAAGGCAGCTCACAATGGACCAGACACAAAACCACATGCAAGTTGGAAGCTGCACAACAAAGAAATTAATCCAATACGCCAAACATGACATATCTATCCACATGCACATTGCACATCATACCATACCCTATATGACACAAAGCAGCAAAATGCAGTCAATAAGCAAAATGGAAATGTGCGCTGTACAACATCACAACAGATATGCGCCCTTGAGTGCATACAAAGGGATCACCTGTAGCCATTTTACTGAACCACACCCATACACCACTACTGAAGTGCCGCTTCACAGCATGGGGACATCGATTTCAGAATGGCAGTACACTAGCAGTGTGTTACAAACGTTGCCCGGGCCCAGGAACCCTAATGACCTGTCCTCACCCAGAACATGGCAATAACTGCCGGAGGCATGCATGCTGCATGTCCACTTGCAAGGACTAGCTCACCTTCTCACATTGCAGTTACACTGATCGTCTCCATGCATGCGGGGATTCGTGGATGCCAATCACAATGCAAAGTTGATTTGTGTGATATGTACAGGTTCCACTTGATTGTAAACAGTAACACATCCCCATTCTTGCACCCATGCAGGTGATGCTGGCTATCCCCTGAAGAGGTGCTCCTTACCCCTGTACGGAACCCACAGAACAGGCACGAAGAGGGATACAATCGTGTACATACCCGTACCCGCATCGTAATTGAGCAGACATTTGGCCTTTTGAAGACACGGTTCCGGTGCCTCAGCAGGTCGGGTGGGGCTCTCCTGTACGGCCATGAGAAGGTGGCCAAGATCACCATGGCATGTGTCATGCTGCACAATATGTGTATCAGACGGAATGTGCCAATGCCCCCTGACATTGAAATGCAACCACCTGATGAGGATGATGATGGGGATGAGGAGGGAGGAGACGGGGCTGCAGGTCATGCAGAAGGCGATGCCCAGGAGGGACGCACTGTGCGTCAGCATCTGATCAACCAAATATTTTGATTCACAAGGTTCTACTCTGTTGAATGGATGTGGGTATTTGTCTACTGGGTTTTGTGGTGAAGCGCACACTGGGCCCTGTCCCCCAATAAAGCTCACATACACAATGATAAGGTCCAAGCCTGTGTTTTAACATGTCACCAGTGTGTTTAATATATTATGAGGTAAAGAAGTTCATGGACCCAACTACGCAAACATCCTTTTCCCCCTTCCCCACAACACTCCCAAAACACCCTTTCCCCCCTCCCCCCACAACACTCCCAAATCACCCTTTCCCCCCTCCCCCCACAACACTCCCAAAACATCATTTCCCCCCTCTCCCCACAACACTCCCAAAACACCCTTTCCCCCCTCCCCCCACAACAACCCCATGTATGGCTGGTACAACGTTGTTGTCTTGCTGTACATGTGTCAGTTACATCGGGCTGGCCCTAGTTCCATCCCCACTCCCACCATTAGGGGGTTGGAAGGGTGTGCGCCGCATAGATTGCAAGGACCAGTGCCGGGGGCTCATCTGCCTTGAGCTGGCAGAGGAGGAGGTGCATGGTTGTTCTTGTGGCGGTGGGGGGTTCTGTCTGTCCATAGCGTCAGCTATGCATGTGTGGACCTGCCTCACTAGTGCCATTTCCTCAAAGAGCCTGTTGGTGCAGGCTTCCATGCCCTGTCTGATCTCCCTTGCATTCTCCCTGCACTCCTCCCTCACGCGTGCTGCCTCATCAACATGCTGGCCAACCAGCGCTGTTATCTCCTCCGGCCGCTGTCTGATGATGGCCATGTCATGGCCACTGTGTCTTGCTCGTGGGGTGGGTGCCGCACCTTGTTCTATGGGTCCAGCATCAAGTGAGGACACCAGTGGACTCCAGCACCCTGCCACAATTTCATCACCAGACTGGGCATGGCTGTTGGATTGTGATGTGGGGCGTGGGCTTGGTTCTTTTGATTGCTGGGGGCTGTGGGTGTGCTCTTGCATGGCAGAGTTACAAGTGTCCTCCACATCGGACAGCAGTGCTGTGGCTGTTTCCTCACCAATGGAACTGTTGGCAGCAGACAGTTACCCTTCCGTGGGTGGTTTGTGCGTTGGGGGGATTCACTGGAGTGGGTGCAGCAGTTGTTTCTGCAGTAGGTTCACGTATTGGTGACGTGGGTGGCTTTTTGTGTTATTTGCCCTCTGCGGGAGTGCACTCTTCCTTGTGCCCCTGTGGGGGACAAAGAGGGGGATGGCATTGGTGCCAGGTCAACGTGCTTCATGCAGATGTTGTTCATCATGCTGTTCTATGCATTTGGACTTCATTTGTGGGCATACAGGTCGTAGGACTGTTGGGTGGGTCATTCATGCATGGGTCTGGGTGGCACGTGTCTGTGGTGATGCATGCATGTGTGTGTGTTGGGATGTGACCCTCACACGGGCAGGGTTGTGTGCATGTATGTTTGTGGCCACATCCATGGGCTGATTTAGGGCTCACATTTGGGGGGTACCTCATCTTTCATAGTGCAGTGTTTTATGTGGACACTCACCTCCATCTGACATTGTGGGCGCACCACGCTCCATTTCACCGACTCCCTCTATGGATTCCATACCTTTGGTGCTCGCGCAGGTCTCCTCCCACTCCATCAGTTTGATTGGGGATCCTCCACCGCCTCCTGTGGCCATGGCCCGGTTCCGGTTGGCAGCCAGTATGCTGCGTACACGGAGGCGGAGATCGTCCCACCGCTTCCTGCAATCTTTCACAGTGCGGGGGGTGGTGCCCACCGCACTAACTTTCTGGGCCACCTCTGCCCAGATTGCCTTTTTCTTTATTAGGGTGACACGCCGCATGTCATTTGCGAACACCACATTCGGGTTGGCGGCAAGCGTGTCAGTGAGCATGATAAGCTCTTCATTGGTGAATCGCTCCTTCCGCTGCCGCTCCACTCCTTTTTTGATTGCCTTGGGCATTGTCAGGGGGTCTTGGATGATTTTGTATGGCACTGGTGTGGATGCAGGTCCTGGGGGCAGAGGATGGCAATGGATTGTGTTTTTAAAGATGGCCGCCGTGCTATTTCCCATTCCTGTGTGATGACGCTACTTCCTGTTCCGCTTATTTACGGTGACCGCTAATAGCGGTCACCGCTAATGCCGTGTTGCAGGAGGTGGGAAGTGCTATCAGCGCTTTCATCGGTGCCGCTAAGGGTCTTTACGGGTCTTTACCACCATGGCGGTAGGGTCATTACTGGCATGGCGCTAAGCTCGTGCCCGCGTACTCGTAATGGCACGCAATAGGTCTCTTGCCTACGCAGACACGTTGTTAGCGCCATGCAGGTAAAGGCGGTATCTTACCACCTACCGTGTAATGAGGCCCAGTCACTGTGAGCCAGCCGTTGATGACTACGTGACCTGGCGATTGAAGAAGCCATCAGTTGGCATCTGGAATCCATGGCAATCGCAGTAAGGCAGCATGTAGCTATTTGGAAAACATAACAGAAAATATGTCTCAATACCCGACCTTTATTACAGTATATCTATTGATTTCTTAATTCGGCATGGAGTTTAAACTAATGATTAGCACACACATCAAACAATTCCAACAAAGACAAAAACAACGTGGAAACTGATACACAATTCGATATGGTCATACATGACATTTTAATGAAATATTAGCGTTGAACCTGGGTGAATCTAGTGGTAGTATACTTGCACCTACATTCTGCACTCCCCATAACCACATAAAAAAAGACAACCACACAGAAAGATAGTACGTAAGTTACATTGCCAAAATTAATCCTCAGCTAATAATAAGTCAAAGCTTGTTTCGGTATACAGTTGTCAAAATCAAACTTACATTGCATTCACCATTTACATTCGCTTGCCATAACTCAGACCGTAATGCTCACTGCGCTCGCACCAAAGAATCTTCGTGAACTGATTTGACATGTTCCTTACACACTTTTGGAATGCATAACCTTATCAAATGTTCATTATTACAAACCTCCTCTTACTGCATTCCTGATGGAATATTCCCTTTCTCTCAAGGTCAAAAAACAATTGACCCTTATACTTTGTGTCCCATGTGTGGGCTTCCTTAGCTCGCAACCAAAAAATCAAAGCTGGTGACCTTCACTCAGAATCTAAATACATTCTCACTGTGCAACAACATGGCTCAGCGCATTCAAGAGAACTTGTATTCTCATACACGTGCAGGGCTGCTGTTTCCATCAAACACTGTAGGTGGCTGCCTCAGATGCCAGACTCTAGGGGGCACCAGTCTGACTCCAATATTATTGTAAATACATTGTAACACAGACACATTAGTATTTCGCCTATTCTTTACGCACATGATATTGTGAAACACCTCCAAATGTACCGTATGACTTTCGTGACATAAAAAAAACCACTTTTTTGCTTCTTGCTGCCACATCCCATCCCATCCTCATCAACCCTTACCTCCCCAGACAGTGTTTGATAAGTTTAACAAGTGCAATGTTGTGTTTTTTAATATATTTTTGCGGTGATGTCCGTGGACACCAAAACACGGATCAAAGAAGGCGGGCGCATCGGAACAATCTGGCGCACTTCACGCTCTTCACCATCCAATGAGCAAACATGCTGCGCCCAATTAGCCAATTGTTATCTTGCCCGTGGAGCAAACAGGGAAGTGTGTCCGCGGAGCAGACATAGATATCACTAATTTTTTTAGACTTACTTTTTGATCGTTTAAAAAAAGAAACGACTGCACGGAATTTCACCAAATTTACAAAAGCACGCTTTCGGGACCAAACCGCTGCTCCTGCCGTATATTTGGTGAAAATCCATCCAGCGGTTTGAGCTGTAGCTGTGCGCAAAGTTTTTCCCCCATTCAGTCTATGGGAAAAAAAGATATTTTGGGACCCCCCTATAACTTTGCGCCCCTGGACCAAACCTCACCAAACTTTGCAAAATACTTCATAGTGGGCCATATACTTTTTTCGGCAAAGTTTGGTGATGATTCGTCCACGGGGAGCGAAGTTGTAAGCCGCCCAAAAAGTGCTCTTCCTATGGAAACAGCAACTTAATCATAACTACACAGCCAAGAGCATGGCTGTGTAATTTACAGAACTTTGAGTGGTCATTCCCTTTATTTTGAGCTGTAAAACGTTACTGTTTGGGTCACTACTGAACCACATTTGCACCTCGCTTAAGAGGATAGCCTTCCCTCGGCCCACGTTACCACAAAAGGCATAGGAGGCATATCTCTTGACTGTCCCTGCTTTACCTTTATGACTATGTTGGCTCTTGTTTTGTAGAAAGGGTATTTTAGCCTCTACTCATCATTGCACTCCTGTAGGACAGAAGTCAATTGGATAGCAGCAGTGGGATTTGAAACAAATTGTGCCTACAGCCTAGTCAACCAAAATAAAAGTGAGCAGTTTATGTTAGATTTACTGGCAGCTATTTTTGTATTACTATCATGGAACTTGACAAGAGCTCAATAGCCAACTTGTCAGTAGGTGAGCTGTGTTAGTTATACCAAGCATTGACTCCCCTGTAACAGTAAGGTTAGGAAAACTGAGCTGTTGTAAATCCTGCAAGCTTTTGAGGAAGCTATGGTGTTGAAGGGTTTCCAGGAACCTTGTAGTGATATTGAGCCCCCACCTCACTTACCTCCCTCTCTGGGTGGGGCATGGAAGAGAATGGGAAAGGCAACCGTGATGGCACCTCAAAACATTACACCCAGAGAGAGGGCAGTGTGACTTCCTGGAAGTTCCACAGATCCCAAGTCTCAGTGAAATCCCATGCTTCTGTGAAATCCAAGGCCTGAGCCATTCAGATGGGAGGGGGCCTAAGCAAAAAAATAATTGCTTCTAGAATGTAAGCATTGGAGGAACAGATGCAAAGGGATAAGAGGCAGAAACAAATAAAAGAGTCTGCTCTAGCAGAGCAGAAACTGACAGAGGTGAGGGAAGAAAAAAGGCTGCAGCATCTTTAGCTGAACATAAACAAAGGGATCTGGTCATGCTGGAACTGTGCTGGCTTGAACTGGAGATTCAGCAGGAATGTGGGAATTCCAGCGTTGAGTGGAGTACCTCCAGTGGTGGCTTCCAAGGAAAGCCTAGACGCTACCTTCCCAAGGACTTGGTTCAACCTTATAAGGAGGGGAGAGGTATGTTCTACTGATTCGAAAAATTGGAGTTGGCAATCTGTCTCCAGGTGTGGTGCAACCCTTATGAGTCATTTAACGATGGTTATAATGGAAGTTATCATCCAGTTATCTCCTGAGGAAAGGTCCATCTATACCAAGATGAAGAACACAGTGCTAAGGAAGTTCTGCAAGACCATAAAACAATACCCCTAGAGCTTTAGAGCGCTCACCAAAAAGGGGAGCCAAAACATTGAGTCATTACTCATTAGTCTCTGTAATATCTGAGAGAATGGGTTGCAGGTAGAAATGTTGACACATATGGGGGCATGTTTAATCTGATAGCATGTGAGAGCATCCTCAAACAATGTGAGATGAATAAGACTATCAGAGACCCTAAGAAACTTGCAAAGGCAGTGAATCAGTATGTAAGTCACCACTTCCAGAAAAAGGCTCTATCCCCAGAATCTAAACCAGATGACAAGGGTAGTGATAAAAGTAAGCTAAAGGAGGGTAGGTCAGAGGTCCACCCTTCCTGCAAACTAAGGGCCCCAAAAATTCAAGGGGAGATCCCTGCCATCCACACCAGCTGTGGTTAGTGCCAAATTCATGGAGAAAGAAGAAGAAGAGGACTTTGTATGTCTGGGCATCATAGACGATACGGTCCCGCTAGGCCAGCGGCTGGCTGAATTTAAACTAGTGTCCCTGAGTGGAATAGCTACTGGGTCCCCAACTACTGCCATATTCCCGCTAATACAGAGATTTTCTTGGACCATGTGTTCATAAATGGGAGCAAAGCCACTGCGCTCTGTGATACTGCTGCGAGCATCACCATTGGTGCGACAAGGATGGGTGTGAGCAGACCAGTACATTCTTGGACCTGTCAATCTAGTTAGATGGTTTGATGGCCTTACCCAATGCCCTTGGCTATTATGGTGTCCAGCTGGAAAGGGGAAACCACTAAATTATGCGTCTGCATCAAAGACATTTGTCCAGTGGACTTTTAGGGAATGACAAGCTTGATACCAAAATCATTGCCACAATCACAAGATACAGGGGCAAGGAAGTAGCATGGGTAGCCACCCTCGTGCTATGGGCCAGGAGGAGCTTCCAGCTGATGATGGCAAAAGTCCTGCAATACCAGTACTGACAAGTCCAGATCCAAAGCCTACAGAGGCACCTGCTCCTGATGGAGACGGTCTAATGGCCACTGAGGTGCCTGCTACGGAGACACCAGGTTCAGTGACCCCAGGGTTGCCTACTGGTGTAGAATCACAACCTGGAGTGGAGGACACAATGGTTTGCCAGAACTAAGTGACCTGTCCTTAGTTGGAGGTCCAAGCCAGATTTACTTTTGACAAGTCTAGCGTGACTGCCCCACACTGGCAGATCTTCATGACCAGGCAGAGCGACAGGCCCAGGGGGAAGCCCCAGGGATGTTCAGGGTTTACTGGCAGAACAGTCTGTTGTACACTGAGCCCAAGAATTCTGAGGCAGGGACCAGCTTACAGTTGGTGGTCCCCCAATGCCACATGCGGTTCCTACTGGATTTGGTTCACAACATTCAATTGGCTTGTCATTTAGGAGTGACCAAAACAGCTGACTGGCTTTCTGCCCATTTTTACTCGCCCCAGATGGGAGTAAAAATCAAGGAATTCGTCCGGCCCTGCCACACTTGCCAAGCATCCGGCAAAACGGACATAGCCACAAAGGCCCCTTCATTACACTATCAGTGGTTGGCAGACCTTTCATGACAATAGCTATGATATGACATTTTATTTATAGCCCACTTATACAAAAGTGTTTCAAGGTGTGACGAGGTATGGGAAGGGAACAAGGGGCAACAATACAATGATCTTACTTGGCCCAGTGACACTGAGATTGCGCATATGCAGGGAGGAAATATGGACATTGTGGGTCCTTTGCATCCCTTCAGGAAAATTATACATCTTGGTAGTGGTGGATCATGCCACCCGGTCTCATGAGACTGTGCCCTTGAGGAGCATCAAAGACCCTGTGGGGGGGAAGGCACTCATTGGCATATTCTCTCATGTGGCATTCCCCAATTAAGTATTTTTGGACAGGGTATACAACTTCATATCTGTGTATATGATGGCCATGTAGGATGAATTCAGAATATCCTACACGTTCTCCACCGTCTTTCACCCACACACCAATGGGCATGTTGAGCGGTTCACCAAGATTACCATAAATGGCATAATAGGTGGCTTGGAAGAGCCCCTGAGGAGAAAGATGTGAGATTCATCTGCCATGCATACGATTCTCCTTCCTGTGGGTCCCCCAGCGTGGTGTTGGATTCAGTCCTTTGGAGTTCCTCTTTGGGCAGTCTGTTAAGGGTCTGCTGAGACTGGTGCAGGAAGATGGGAGGGCAACCCCCAAATTCCTTCCCACAACATCATGGACTATGTCCTTGCTCTCCAGTGCCATATGGTCAAGTACATAGAATTGAGCACTCAGAACCTGAAGGCTAGCCAGGAATTCATGAAGCACTGGCATGACCAGAAGTTTTCTATGACTGAGTACACTCCGGGCCACATGGTCTAGATCATGGAACCAGTCAAGCCCAGTACCCTCCATGATAAGTGGACTGGGCCCTATGTAATGCTAGAGAAAATCAGTGAGGTTATACCTCATTGATACCAAGGCCCTGAGCCAGATGCATTGGGTCTTCCACGTCACCTGGCTGATGCTCCACTACAGCCGGGATGACTTAGTGATGGCTCTGGTCACTGATGATGAGACTGGTGAGGAGACAGATCCCTTATGGGTCTGTAGAGAAAGCCCATATCTCCCCATAACTTACTGAGCAGAAATTGTGAGGTTACCAGCAACTGCTGAACCACTTTGATGGTCTGTTCTTCCTGACACCAGGGAAGATCGATTGATGCATCCATGACATCCACTAAGGAAACAGTAAGCCAGTGAAGAGTAGGATTGACTGGATGTAAGACAAGGTCAAGGACACCATTAAGGAGGACGTTTCCAAGAGGTTGGACTTGGGGTTTAGTGAGCCCTCCCACAGTCGCTGGGCTAGCCCAGTGGTATTGGCCCCTAAAAAGTCCAGTATCTAGAAAATGGAAGTCCACTTTTGCGCAGGCTACAGAGGGCTCACTTCCATTACCAGGACTGACGAACACCCCATCTTGTGGGCCGAAGAGCTCATTGACCAGTTAGGCACTGCCAAGTTCATGAGTTCCTTTAACCTCACATCCGGGTACTGGCAGGTTGGCCTAACTGATCCTGCCAAGGAGAAGTCAGCATTTTTCACCCCAGAATGGCATTATCAGTTAACTGTTATGTCCTTTGGATTAATGAATGTCACTGCCACATTTCAGAGGATGGAAAATCAGGTATTATCTGAACTTGAAGATTTTGGAGTTTACTATCTAGACAATGGGGGTCATTACGAGGTTGGAGGTAACGGAAAAACGATGCCGGTAAAGGATTACCGGCATTGCATACCGCTCCGGGCTATTCCTACCTAAAAACCTGGTATTAGAGGTACCTTTAATAACGGTGCATCTAATAGCGGCAAGGGCGCGGGCATGCGGGACTTCAGCCCGGCAATACCGGGATGCTGCTTACAGGAAGACATCACAAGTCGGGCGGACATGCAAATATCGGCATCATGAAGGTGCTAATAGGGGATACCGGCATGCTGGCAATACCGGCATTGCAAAGCACCCGTAAACTGCTATGTGCAGTGTTCCCAACTGCCACAGGTGCACACAATCAGCACAGGTGGAAGCAATGGAGTCTGGGCCAGCACAAAAGGAGAACACCCACACACCACACCCCTTCCCACACCAAAATGATTCCACTAGTAGTAGCAATACTGGGGATGGAGGACATGCTTGCATTGCTACACCAGCAACAACAACAGCAACAACAGCAGGTACCAGAGAGGAGACGCAGGAGGAGAAGGAGCATCCCAAACTGAACATGACAACCAGATCCCATAGCAATGAAGTAAACTGGACACCTATCACAACATGTCAAACTTAAAAACACGCCACAACACGTTCACCACCCATCATCGTACCTCACCCTCCGTACCACAATCCAGCAACATGCTGTGAATATTCACTATGTAAATGTCTGCAACAAATCACTACACAGGACAAGCATCCATGGGAGTGCACTGAACAAAATCACCAAGGGATCCACTGCTTGTCACAGGGCCGCCACCACCACAGAAGTGCAGCATGTCACCATTGTGATATTCAGTGCTGAATGCCTAATATTGCAGAGCCTACTGCCAATGCTGCCAGTTAGAAAATCATACAGAACACAACACATCACAGATTTGACACAAACACAGCGGTATGCGTCCACAATGCATGAGCAACATCAAGGCAGTGTACACCATGTATCATCTTGGAGATGCAACCCACACCATAAGTCCAAGGCACATTGATGGCATTAAAATTGTATGCATAGAACCAGGGACATGTGCATGTGACCAACGGTAATCTGCAGGCATGTGTGACTAGTACAGCTGTCCATCATGAATCAACTAACATATACCTTTTATTGCCTCTCATGCAGGTGATAGTGGCTACCCCTTGAAGCTGTGGCTCCTCACCCCTGTCCGAAATCCACAGAACAGGCACGAGAAGGACTACAATCGTCCCCATACCTGTACCCGTGTGGTCATCGAGCAGACCTTTGGCCTGTTGAAGGCACAGTTTTGCTGCCTTAGCCGGTCAGGTGGGGCACTCCTCTACAGGCATGAGAAGGTGGCCAAGATCATCATGGTATGTGTCATGCTGCACAACATGTGTATCTGACAGAACGTGCCCCTGCCTCCTGACATTGAACTGCAACCACCTGTTGATGATGAAAGGGATGAAGAAGATGTGGGTGCACATCATCGCGGTGCCGATGCACAGGAGGGACGTGATGTGCATCAGTCAGTGATTGCACAATATTTCTAACACACATGGGTGCAGAGGCTGACATGAAAGTTGGACAGAGGGCACTGGGAGTACATGTACACTATGCACTGTATATCAATAAATAACACATATGGAATAAGGAATGTCCACTCAAGATTTGTTTTTCACACAACGGCTGTATTTAACTGTCCAAAAAAGATTAAAGTGCTCAAACCCTCCACCTCACACAGCCTCTCCCCCTTCCCCCACAACTCCCCCACAAACCCCCTCCCCCACAACTCGCCCACACATTTTCTCCCCCTCCCACTCCCCCACAACTCCACCACACCCTCCCTCCCCCTCCCCCCACAACTCCCCCACACACCCTATCCCTCCTACCTCTCCCCCCACAACTCCGCCACACACCCTCTCCCCCTCCCACTTCCCCCACAACGCCCCCGCACAAGGTGTCCGAGCAAATGCTTCATGTGTCAGTGTCTATTGCCTTCATCAGGCTGCCCTGTCTACATCCTTCCACTTCCTGCACCTGCTGGCGGCATGCCCGAGCGGCGCAGGGTGTGCGCTGACCTGCCTAGGGGGCTGGTTTGGGTGGTGTCAGGCTTTCTCAAATCTGATGTTGTCCCCGGAAGCTGCTGAACCCCCACAGTCCCCTTTGGATGCTAACCTCTTAACTGGTATCAAACAGTTCAGTTGAGAGCACCCCCAAGGGAAAGGGGGAAAATGGGACAAAATAATAAACTTCAGGTTTTGCTCAGCTTCTTTATCTGCCAACCTGTGGGTGAAAATAACAACAATTCACTTTAGTCACTAACCTTTGAATTCCTCGGCTCTGACTTCTCTTTATAAATTTTAGTAAATAAACACACCACCATACCTGATTATCCTCTGTGAATAACGTAGAGGACGTGTATGAATTCTACTGAAGAAAACATAAAAATAGAGTCGTAGATGCTCTTACTGATTTCTTCAATTCGGTTTTGCAAAAAACTGCTAATCTCTCTCAGTTTAAGGAGTTTGTCCTCAAGCAGTTCAACTGTCTTTTGCCCAAACAACCCGCTGGAAATATTATACATGTAGTTTGTATTGGTGTCTAGATTCAACACAAATTCCAAGAATGACACTCTAACTATTCAATTTAAAATTGTTTGTTTTCTGAATGTGTAAAAGTGTTCATTAATTGGATCTTTTGCTTGCAAAGAAGATCGCTCGTAAAAGAAGCGTTCCTTTTACCAGAATATGCGTATGCGTGAAGATATTGTTTACTCCTTCTAAAATGGAAGCGCACATGAACAAGGAATTGAGTTCAAAAATGAAACTGGCTTGGGCGCATGCGTAAAGGAATAGTCTTCCACTCTTCTTAATATGAATTGCTCAAACATGAAAGGAGAAATTCCTCAGTTCCGGAGACTAATCCTTGAAGAGGCAGCCCAGTGAAGATCACGCGCCAGGTTAGAATGTTAGTAAATTAAACATAACGCCTCGGAGTCGCGTGGCTACCACACTGTCACTTGCGCAGACAGTGTAAGATTTCTAACGCTAGTCCGACGCTAAGAAAAGCACTGTTACCGACAAAAGGTACAGTACTCAATAAACTTCTATACGGCCGAAAAAACACACAACGCTAAAATGAATAACAGACCTCCAAACTCCAATTTGCCAGGTGCAAAAAAAAAAGTGACGCAGTTCAATTAATTTAAATACAGTTCTAGAAGTTCAAAAATAAATTCTTGAAAGAACAAAAAGAACTACTATATAAACAAAAACTAAGAAAAACAGGAACAAGTTAATTAATAGTTTTGATATTTATCTCCTGCTTGATAATCATAAAATTCCATAAAAGATAATGAAATCACTTAGCTTGCTTCTTTCTTTCACCGGAACGTTTTCTAAGTTTCTTTTTAAATCTCCAACACTTTCCTGGTCCAAATAACTAATATTAGGCACAAGGGCCTAACTAAAGTTTTCTAAAACTTAAGAGCTTCAAACATAAGACCTTCCAGCTGGGCTTCTGACAATGAAAGGCGGTTTAGAATGTTCCAACAATGCCTTTCTTTTACTTCTGGCCAATCACTGATCCTTTTGGAATTCTCCATTTTGACTTGGGAAGCTCTCCACACTCTGCACAGAAAGTTAAGGCCCAAACCATACTTTATGTTAATCATATCCTTATTTCATCTCATTCATCCAAATCCCACGAAACCTGACAGGTGGAGCTTGACGAAGAAGGGGTGGCCGCTTGCTCCATTCTGGGGGCTGGACGCTCAGCCTCCATGGTATCTGCAATGCGGGTGAGGACCTGCCTCAGGGCAGACAGCTCCTCGCATAATCTATTGGTGCTTTCCACAATGACCTGCCTCAGGGAGGCAGTGTTGTCGCGCTCCTCCTGCCTTGCTTGGGCACTGTCTGCGACCAACTGTCTCACTAGGGCAGTGAGCTCCTCCTGGCGCTGTGCTGTGTGTCCTGCCTGCTGCACCCCCTGCCTGTACACCAGTGGAGGGGGAGGGTGCATGTGTGACATGGGCAAATCCATTTGGGTCCTCTGTGGGAATCATGCTCCCTTGTAGGGACTTCCCCCCCAGACTGCTCCGGGGTGGTGTTGTGGTAGGAGTCGACAGGTGTGAACTGGGGGGATGGGGCGGGACTTGGTGTTGCAGGCAGGTCCGAGGAGTCGTCCTTGACAGGCACACACACCTGGCCCTGCACGTCATCATCTGTCAGGGGTGCCGTAGCTGCCGCCTCCCCAACAGAGCTGTTCTGTGCAAATTGTACCCCATCGACTGTCTCCTGTGCAGGTGTCACAGGTGTTGTGGGGACTGTGGTGATCGGCCTTAGCGGCACCAGTGTCGTGGCATCCTGGGCTGTTTTGGTCTTCAGTGCCTTTCGTGGCTTGTCTGGGCCTTTCGAAGTGGAAGGCCTGTTGCTTTCATCCATGGCCCTCTGCCTAGGTGCAGTCACCTGTAGGGGTGAGTCCCGGGCCTTGCTGTCAGGATCTGAGCCTGTGGGGGACCAAGAGAGGGACGGCATGAGTGATGGTTTGACAAGCATCATGCATACATTTGCATCATTGCTCTTCTACACATTAGAGGGGATTAGGCTGTGGAGTTTTGATGATCACGTTGCTTGCTACATGGGTGGAGCATGCAGGCATGCATCGGGTTCACTCATGTTGGGGCGGGCGTATGCTATGCAACATGAATTTCTGTTGTGGCCTTCGTGCAGTGTGACTTATGCCATTTTCATATTTGTGTGGTGTGTGTCAGGTATGGCATTGCAATGCTGCATGCATGTGCATGTGTCTGTGCTGCGGACGACATCTAGGCAGGGAATGTGTATGTATTGGGCCATGCATTGCCTCTTTAGACAGACAGATTGGTGGACTATCATCATACTTTGCATTGCAGTTTTTTCTTAGGACACTCGCCTCCTTCCGCCGATGAGGTGGCGCCACGCTCCATCTCGCCCACACCTTCGATGGCCTCTATGCCAATTGTGCTGGCGCAGATCTCCTCCTACCGGCTTAGTTTTATTGGTGAGCTTGGTCCTCCACCAGTAGCCATGGCCTGGCTCCTGTTTGTGGACAGGATGTTCCTGACTCGCAGGCACAAGTCATCCCATCTCTTCCGAACATCCTTTATTGTGCGAGGGTGTTGCCTACCGCGCTGACTCTTTGGGCAACAAATTCCCAGATTTCTTTATTCTTTATCACTGCCTCTCTCTTGAGGCTGTTTGCAAAAACAACCTCAGCATTGTCAGCCAGGGTCTCAGCCAACATTGTTAGTTCATCTTCATTAAAGCGCTCTTTGCGCTGGCAGGAGGCACCTTTTTTTACTGCTTTGGGCATGATTTTGTTGTGGGAGGTTTATGTCTGTAGTCAGCAATATGCTCCAGATCCTGTGTGCTGAGGATTGCAATGGATTGTGTTTTTCAAGATGGCCGCCATGCTCTTTCCCGTTCCTGTGCGATGACGCTACTTCAGGTTCCGCTTATTTACGGGCACCGCTAATAGAGGTCACTGCTGATAGCGGTCAACGCTGATAGCGGGCCCGCTAATGCCGTTTCCATTGATGCTGGTAGTGCTGTCTGCGCTTTCCATGATGCCGCTAAGGGCAATTTTTTGGACTTTAACGGCATGCCGGTAATGTCTTTACCGGCATGGCGCAAAGCTTGTGCATGCGAACTTGTAATAGCCCTCTATTAGCGGGCTCTTTACTACCCGGACATGGTATTTGCTCCATGCCGGTAAGGAATGTTACTTACCTCCAACTTCGTAATGACCACCAATGTCTCAGGATTCAGCCAGACCTGGGAAGACCACCTATCCCATCAGAAACAGGTGCTTCAAGCAATGCTGAAGTCTGGCTTAACAATCATGACCTCCAAGTGCCAGATATCGCAGGGGACTTTGACTTTCCTGAGACACCAAGTGAATGGCAGTAAGAAACAACCTCTCCAAGACAAAGTACAAGCCGTGGTGGATTTGAACATCCCCAGCACCCAGACTTAATTGAGAACCTTCCTGGGCCTCAGGTTACTATGAACCCTGTATGAACAGGGTATGTAATACTTTCCCTCTCTGCAAATTATATCACTTCCAAGAAATTGCAGAAGAAGGTCACCTGGACCCCTGTCTGTCAGGCATTCTTTCAGAGCTTGAAGGAAGGCCTGTACAAAGCCCCAATTCTCAAGATCGAAGATTAATGGCAAGAATTCATAATGCAGACAGACACCTGCGAATTCGGAATTGGTGCATTATTGGCTCAGTTGAACTCCGAGGGGGTAGAACAACCTTGTGCCTACCTAAGTAGGCTCTTGAACAAGAGAGCGTGCAACTGGCCCACCATTGAAAAGGAGGCATTTGCGGTAGTTTGGGCCGTGCAAAACCTGAAACCCTACATATTTAGGTCTCACTTCACTGTTCAGACTGACCACAGACAACTCTGGTTGCTTATTGTAATGCAGGGAGAGAACCTCAAGTTACTGCATTTGGCTATATTCCTACCGGTATTGGGCATGGATATCCAACACAAGCCTGGGGAGCTGCATTTTAGTGCAGATGGCCTCAGTAGGCTTTTTCACCAGGAGGATGAGCTAGACCATTAGAAGACAGACAACCTTTTTAGCTGGGAAGCATGTGAGGAATTGCCATCTGGAAAGCACTAATTAAATGTTTACAAATAACAACATGATATCAGCAAGTAATTCTATCTCTGATAGGGAAATCTGCTCATCAGATTCCCCTGCCAAAAGTGTAGTGTGTATCTGGGTCTTGCTGCATCAGTTTCCTGATCTACAGCCAAGTCTCTGCAGCACACTGGCTGCATTTAAAATATGCACCCCTGTACCACAACTTTGATGATCACAAGTAGTCAGATGGAGGCATGGTACACTCTATATATGACCTAAGTTAAGGAATGGTGCATGGCAATACTCATGATCATGGCAGCCACATCACACATGTGTCAGCTTCTGTGAGCCAACTCTGCTGTGGAAGGTAATGTGTATTCTGGCCAGTCAAGCTGGCCCTGTAAACCAATAGGACAGGGACCTGAATGGCCAGGCATTTTCTTTGATCTCCCTGTGAGGATTGGGGATGCCCTCCACCAGAGGCAGACACCCTACAGGAAGCTGTCTTGGGCCAAGGTTTCAAAGGAGCACACCATTCAAAGGGAGTTACCTCACACCAGGGTGCTGCATTACTAAAGGCTTTTGATCCTAATGAGAAGAGAAGGGGATGGATTAGCATAGACAGGGGAGCTCTGTACCATGTAGGAATACTTCCGCAGTCTTGTTTCTCTATACCTCAATCTCTCCTTCCTTTTCCCTCATTTTCTCTGGAGCGAAGCGCTTTGGGTGTGATGTCAGTAAGGTCGAGACCATTGCTTTCAGGCACATGGGTTGGAATCCTAAAGCCGGCTAGCTTTTGTCCAATCACCTAGGGGCTTTTGCCTTAAAAGCAGGGGTCTCCCACCACTTCTTCAGATCCTCTTTGGTCTCCAACCCTGGAAGATTTCATTGGACCTCTGTTGGGAGAGTTAACCTTCCAGAGCCCTCCACCAGTGAGGTGTAGACTGAGCATCCAATGCAGAGGAGAGATTTGTTCCCTACCCATCCCCAGGGCACATTGTGTGTGAACATGGTGCTGGAACAAGACCTGCCTCTCTGCCAGCAGCACTGTTGCCAGGACCTCAACTTGGAGAAGGACTCCTGAAGGTGTGCACAAGCCTCCCATGCTGGGAGCTAGGGAACAAGGGCTGAAGTAGTTGTCCCTGAGACCCCTTAGTGGAACTGACAGCATCCAGAGAGCTAAGACAGTCCAGAGCCCACTGCTTCTTTGCATCATACTGGTTCAACTGTCTCTGAGCCGAGTTCAACACATATCTAATCGGCAGGACCCTCTGGTGCAGCCTTTGGCACTCACCAAGCTTTTCAAACTAGAACTGCTCATTTGAACATGTTCGCCACCGCACCATGCTAGCTGAGCATGTCATTGCCTCTGCTTAAACCACAACCTCCTTTGTTGCTTCTGCTGCTGGCAAACCACTGCTCGTTCCATCTGCATCTTTGCTGCTGATCGTCATTACCAGTCGAATTGACCCTGGTGGATCTTCAAATCCTGACCATCGGACCCCACACCTAATAACTCAAACTGAACCTGCGCATCCAGCTGCCAGCATCTTCACCGCCTACCCAACCATCAAACTGATGCTGGTGGCCCTCATGATCTGCACCACCATGAGCGCTTCATCAAACCTGTCCAGCTGACCAGCATATCCTGTCACCAGCTTCTTTGAACTGACCGTCAAACCAACTATTTTTATTTTATTTTTATTTATTTTACATTTATAAAGCGCTCACACAGCCCGCAGGCATCGAGGCGCTGTTACAGGAATTGTTAGTTTTTCTTAGTTGTGTTATTGTGTTTTTTCTTTGTCTTAGTTACGTATTTATAACGCGCTTAAACACTCGGAGGTTTCTAAGCGCGGACCCGGGGATCGAACCTGTTGTTGCTTTGTGTCGTCTTGCTTCCAAGACGCGCACGCTGCCGCTGTGCTATCCTCCCGGGACTATGGTGACCGTCATGATCTGCCCATCCCCCGCATTGCCTTTGAACAGGAACACGCTTGTGTTCGACCCCTGATAGACACTGCTCCCCATCTAGGACACCATGACTGCTGCATTTGAACAGCCTTCAACCACATGAACAGCCTGGTTTGCCATAATCGAACGACCAAGAAGGTAATATTCATCCATACCTTCCCCCTTGGTCCATTTTGGGCTGTACCGACTGGTTAGGTCACCTGATCACCTTTTTCAACTCAAGACATATCCTTTTACAGCCTTTTCAGCCCTGTATTCTCACCCAGAGTGTTGCATTCTTCCTATTCCTGCACATTCTCTGTCCTTTCCACAGGGGTGGGTTTTTGTGCAGTTTTTGCCATTTAGATTTCTTACAGATGGTGTGTTTAATTAAAGCATATATATTTTTATGGAACAATGATTAGGCATTCCCTTTATCTTGAGCTGTCATACTTTGCAGTTTGGGTCACTATTGAATCACCTTCACACTCCTCTTAAGAGTATAGCCTTCCCTCGACCCAGGTTACCACAAATGGTAAAGGCAGTATATCACTTGACTCTGCCTGTTTTACCTTTATGACCATATGTTTTGTTGAAGTGTGAAGGCTGAGTGGGTGCTTAAGCCTCTACTCATCCTTGCACTACTGCAGTTCAGAAGTCAATTCGTCACATGGTGATTTGGTGCACTATAAAAGCTCAGTAATTCATTAATTACTTTATGAAACTGCATGCGCTTATGGCTAACGTCAGTTACCTGGACTTTGAGTAGCAGGTAGGTCCGTTCATACTCAAATACAGACTGAAACATTGATATGCCTTAAATGTATTTTTGAGATATCTAGCAAATGTGCATGTACTTTGCATGTGATTGCATGTTAATCATTGTGCCTGTGTTTTGCATTTAAAGTATAAAGACAGTTGCCCTTGGGTTTGATGAACCGATTTACACTAGTCCTCTTCCCACTTTCAGTGCTCTACTCGATAGAATATGGCTCAGTCCCACAGAAAATGTGGTCCGGCTGGCGCATATTAATTGACATAGCGATCCACACCACGCCTGAACACTCTTCATGTTACGGCTTTTGTAATCCCACTCACTACACTAGTCATCCCTCCTAATAATTGACCAGTCGCTTGAAATTATAAATACTATTTGCATTCAATGTAATGCTCTTTTTATGTCATGTCTGTTCGGACTACCTTCTGCGCAGGTCTGTGCATTTTTGTCTCCCTGACTTTTTCCAGTCTTTCTCTTTCCTGCTCTCATTGGCATTGTTTCTTTTTCACCTCACAGGTGCGGGGGTCACAATTTGCCTCTACACAGATACGGATCTCGGCTTTAAGATCACTTTGATGGAGATATGCACAGTATAAAAGAAAAATAACATGACAAAACATAGCATGACCTCATATAATGCCACTTCTTTTTCTATTTCTGTACACTAAAACAATGTTTCCTTGCACCATTCTGACTGGCATTTTGAAAGAATTCTCCAGTGTCAGCAACATCAAGATCAAACTTTCTTTTTCATATGTCATTGAGGGACTTCAACCATATATTCCTCTGTGAACCATAACTTAAGCAGAATGATAAAGATTCGAAAACCTCTGTGGTGAATCGGTCGCGCTGAGAATGCAAACGCATGGCTGACAGTAATCCAGATACCGCTCAGCTAACTTATTTGACCTATACTTTTTGATGAAAGTTTGTCTTTAACCTTTAGAGTTTAAACCAAAATCTAATCAAAGTAAACAATATTTCAAATACGTGAAAACTGTCAATTTTTTTATAGCCTAGAAGTTTGCATTGTTTTATATGGTTATTTTCCACATTGTCATATTATAAATGTTGGACTTTTAAGTTTTTTTAATTGGTTAAATATTTTTCTCTAAATGGGTATATTTGAAAATGTACTTTTCCAAAACCTGAATTGAATAATAGAATAATAATTTAATAATATAATTTTATTCACATAGAAGCATGCACCTACTGTATGTTTCCACCACTGTATTTTGTACATTTAATTTAATATTTATTGTGATATAGATTAAATTATAAACTTTACACAAACTTGAGATAATAAAAATAAAGATACATAATACAAATAAAAAAAAGAAATTAAAAAAACATGTCATATAAAACCATAATTGCACAAACATATAATCATATGTCTGACTTTCAATTATCAATGCAATATAAACTTTCTTAATCAACTTCTTATAATGTTATGCCCAAGCTAATTTCAACTCTCAGCCAGATGTTATATAAAGCTGTCAACAGGCACATACTATTGGAATTAACACAATGGTGCCAGAATAGTTCAGCCTTAATGTGCTTGTTGTCATGGACGTATCCACCAAGGAGAAGATTGAATATGCTAGCCATTTCAGGGCATTCTGTCAGAAGGTGCTTAGCTGTCTCCAACTACAGCAATCGTATCCTTTGTCCCTTTGATCATCATAGTGAGCAGTTGCTCCAATCTGAGTAGTAAAATAAACCGTTTAAATCTTGCTGATGGACAGAGGTTCAGATATATCTGAGGCTTCTTAAACTCGTACAATCTGTACTGCACAAATTGACAGCTTTTTAAACTACTTAGATGGTCATAGTTCTCTAGCCAATCCCAGAGATCAATTTGTTTACCCAATGCCCTTTGTGCCTCATCTGAATAGCACCCTTCCCTAGATTGCCAGTTTATTTCAGTGAACAGTTTAACCAGCTGTCCAATAGTTGTACATGAAGAGTTCTCCCTAACCATTTCCTGATGGACTGCTGTTAGTAATCCATTATTTGTGTCTTGGGTCATTTTTAGATATAGTGAGGCCCGCTTCTTCAACACTGTGGCCGTAAGGAGATCAGCCCAAGCTCTAACCTTATTAGGGCCATTGGAAAACCTGGGGGTAGGCCAAGAATACAGCACTGAAATCTCCCTTCAATCACCTGAAGCCACTTTAGGTCGATCTCAAGGAGGGCTTCCAACCCATATGTTATGGCCGGGGAGAAGGCTTGTACATATAGTTGACAAGTGCGCCATAGAGTGAAACCGCTCTGCTTGGCAGTAAACCTATGAAACAGGGCAGTCAATTGTGCTGCTCTGATGGCACGCGTTTGTTTACAAGCCACAAAATCGCCAGTAAGTTCAAAGTCAATGACCAGGCATCGATATTGGGGAATGTAGGAGATTTCCACTGTGCCTACCATAAGCTGCACGAGATACTTTCTTATTGGTATATCTCATGACCTTCGTTTTTCCCAGGTTAATGCCAAGGCCATTCGCATCTGCATAGTACTAAAGGGCTGCCGCCGACCTACGTATCCCACTAATGGTGTGGTCATCATCCATGTAGGCTAATACATAACAGATGGCTTCACCAATTTTGGGGGGGGGGAATTTTTTTCTGGCATATATTACTACCGGGATCTCTTAAACATATAGGTTGTAAATTAAAGGCGTTGTAACGCAACCTTGTTTTACTCCCCTATTTTGAGAAACTTTGTAGTGTCGCCTTCTTAGTCTAATTTCAATTTTACTGTGTTGTCTTGATGTAGTTGTCTGAGATAGTATAACAGACCTTCACGGTAGCCCATTAATTTCAATTTCCGCCACAGGCGACCTCTAGGAATTGAATCAAAAGCCGCTGTGGTCTATATATAAGGCATACAGGGGAGCGGCCTCCCCTTTTCTAGCTCTAGATCGTAGCAGGCCCATTACCATGATGTTACGGGAGGTGGAATATCCCTGTCTAAACCCACTTTGGAATTTGGATAATATGCCAGAGTCCTCCACCCATAGCTGTAGTTCTTTTAACAGAAGTGAGGCAAATATCTTCCATGTGGCGTCTAACATTGAAAGCAACCTATAGTTCCTTGGATCTAGCCTGTTTCCCTTTTTAAACACAGGGATTAATATCGCTGTTTGCCATGAACATGGTATTTTACCTGTTTTTAGAATCTTCTCAAATAGTATACCCAACAAAATGGCCCAAAACTCAGGATACGATTTAATAACAATGTTAGCCAATTCATTAGGACCTGGTGCTCATGAGGATTTTATCTCTTTAATCTTATTCAATATGATTTTGTGTGATATATCAGTAGGTGTTACTAGTGGGGGACAACCCAATGCTATTAATTTCTCATCCTCTGACTCAGTATTCCGATTTTACAGGAACTTTGTCCACACCATAGCGTCAATAGGATCTGCTAGTGACCCTTTCTTGACACCTCGGCCCTCACCCAGAAGAGACCAGATATTACGGGTCTGCCCTTCACATATTGTAACGCTCACCTGATTCCCGCAGAGGCGCCGGTCTTGACTGGGTGAATGCCGTATCTTCAAAGGTGATGTGTAACACACGGTTGGCTCTTTGGGCTGGACCTCTGTGCACTGTATGTCTGACTGGAAGAGTAAGATGTCTGCAGATAGAAAATATGGGATTAATGAACTGGGGTTAATGGGGTCCTCTCTCCTCTTCCCTTTCTCTTCTCCTGTAGAACCCCAAAGGTTAACACCCTCACATTAGGTAAGTGAACGCCGAGCTCTCCATCTGCCTCGGGGCAGGGTGCCGTAACCAGTTTCTTCACTGGATAAGGGTGCAGGCCTCTTGACCTCAGAGGACTGCTGTCCGTCGTTAACTGCACAAACGGTAAGTTCTGGGCACTTCAAATATCTTAAAAGTCTTTTGTAATGATATCTCTTGTTTTGCAGGGTTCCGGCGATGGCGGATGGCGGGCTGATGAGAGTTGAGGATCGAACCCGCGTGAGGAATAGAAGCGCCTGGAAGCACGTAAGTAAGCGCTTGTAGCCTGCTTCACGATGCGCACTAACTGTCCCTTTTATCTTGCAGGTACAAGTTCGGAGCTTTAGAGAAGCTGAAGGGTGCTGGAATACCCACTGGATTCGGCGTGGGAAGGAGTAATGGCACGTGAGTAATAAAGTTGCCCAATGTCTTTAAACGCACCTTCTTTTGTCTTTCAGATGCGGGATGCAGCGGCGAAGGCCTCCGGCGGGTGCGAAGAGCTGGTAAGCTTTTGTCTTTCAGATGCCGGAATGCAGTGTGAAGACCTCCGGAGCATGCGAAGAGTAGGTAAGCCTTTGTCTTTCAGATGCCGGAATGCAGCGCGAGGCGTTGGTGACAGCCGATGGACCAGGTAAGAGATGCGCTGCCACTGAAGACTGTAGTGCTAACCTGTTCTTTCTTTATCTTTACAGGTGCTGCTGAAGACTGTCTTTACAGGTGCTGCTGAAGACTGGATTCCAGGATGGTAAGCCTTTGTTCCTTTAGGCCCAGGATCAGAAGCAGAAGACACGATGAGCGTTCTGCTGCAGAGAATGCAGAATAACGCAAAGCAAGATTCATCCATCGGGTGTGGTTTAAATAGCCTCCTGTAGTGCTTAGGTGTCTCCTTCCACAGCCACGCCTAGGTAAGAAAAGAGTTCCTGCTTTCCAAAAGAGTTCCAGTGTTCTGAACCCAGGGAGTGGCTCCTGCCCCACCCAACAGGAAAAGTAGTCCCAAACAGAAGAGGATCAGGGGTTCAACTGGCAGGTATGTAAGCAGCATGGTCTGCTGCAGGTAAGTCCACCCAAGCATTTTGAGCCCGGCGCTTCCAGCGCTGGGACTGGGCATCTTTATGAGCCTGGTGCCACTGGCGCCAGGACAGGGTCCAAAAGGTCCCAATTGGGACTGGCTGGCACTCGGAACCGGGGTTATGGGTCTGCTTCCACGGGAGTCGGGCAAGTCCTGATCTTTTGGAAGCAGAGATCATGACAGCACCCCCCCTCAAGGCCCCTCCCAAACCGGGCTTCTCCGGGGGTTTGGGCTTGTTAGGAAATGTTCGATGAAATCTTTTGATTAGACGAGGCGCGTGGACATATTCTGCAGGTTCCCAGGATCTTTCTTGGGGACCGTAGCCTTTCCAGTCAATCAGGTAAAATAGTTTAGATTTGGAGATCTTGGAATCCAGGATGCTTTTGACTTCAAACTCGAGTTCTCCATCAACTAGAATAGGTTTTGGAGATGTAGTTAGACGGGTTTGAGGTTGCACGGGTTTTCATAGAGAGACGTGGAAGACCGGATGTATCTTCATGTGAGGGGGCAAGTCCAACTTGACCGCTACTGGATTTACTATGGTAGTGATGGAATAGGGACCAAGGTATCTTGGGTTGAATGTGCGTGGTCCTTTTAGAGGTAGATATTTGGTGGATAACCAGACTTGATCTCCTACTTGATATTGGGGGGCTTCCTTCCGATGTTGGTCTGCTCCTTTCTTGTATTGTTCTTTAGCCCTTTGAAGGTGAGAAACGGCTTCCTTAAAGGCTTGGGTGATTGTAGAATGCAGGTGGTCTACTGCTGGTGTTCCAAGATCTTGGAGTGGATCCAACTCCGAGGTTCGAGGGTGACTACCGTATAAAAGAAAAAACGGGGTCTTCCCAGTTCCCGAGTGGACAGAGTTATTGTAGGCATATTCGGCTATCCAAAGGATATCTTTCCAAGTTTTTTCAGTGTGTTGTAGCATGCAGCGCAAATACTGTTCCAGAGTTTGATTGGTCCTCTCGGTTTGTCCGTCGGTTTGAGGGTGGTGGCTGGTCGAAAGTCTCACATCAATTTGAGCCGACCGACAGCAACTTCGCCAAAAATGAGAAATAAATTGACTACCTCGATCCGAAATTAGAACTGAAGGAAAACCGTGCATTCGGACAATGTTTTCGAGAAATTCTCGGGCCAGAGTTGCTGCTGTTGGTAAGCCTTTGAGTGGAATGAAATGCGCCATCTTGGAGAATAGGTCCACGATTACTAGGATCGTATTGTATCCGGAGCATGGAGGTAGATCGGTGATGAAGTCCATAGAAAGCGTATGCCAAGGGCGAGGCGGGATGTCAATAGGGCGTAAGAGGCCGGCTGGTTTTTCCTTTTGACTCTTGTTTTGGGCGCATACTCCACAGGACATTATAAAGTCTCTGATATCTTTTTTCCAAGACGGCCACCAGAAGTAGCGCTTGATCTTTTCCGAGGTCTTAGTCATACCGGGATGTCCTTCCATTAAAGAATCGTGATAACAAGAGATTACCTTTTTCTGTAAATCTGTGCTGGGCAGGTATAACCGTTCTTGGAAATATAATAGGTTGTCCTTCACCGTAAAGTCCTTTCCCT
Source organism: Ambystoma mexicanum (assembly GCF_040938575.1). NCBI lineage: Eukaryota > Metazoa > Chordata > Amphibia > Caudata > Ambystomatidae > Ambystoma > Ambystoma mexicanum. The sequence goes on along the minus strand of NC_090928.1, from coordinate 1,025,227,160 downwards.
GCAGATGCCAATTCTGTATGTCTGCTGGAGTTACCAGTAGCCTGGCTTTATCCTTAACTTCCTCTATGGATTGTGTCACGATTACACCTAGAATTCTTTGTTCGGGAATGATAGGTACAGGTTTAGGATTGATCAAATGTTCTTCCACTCCCATCCGAGAAAGGGCATCAGCTTTACCGTTTTTTGTACCAGGTCGATAGGTAATTATGAAGTCAAACTCGGCAAAGAATAGTGCCCAACGGAGTTGCCTAGAGGATTGAGCTTTTGCGGTTTTCAAATATTGCAGGTTTCGGTGATCTGTAATCACAGTAACGATGAAGATAATGCCACCAAGCCTTAAAGGCGGACTTGATAGCTAGAAGTTCCTTATCAGTAATAGTGTAATTGATTTCAGGAGGCGAGAATTTGCGGGACCAAAATGCCACGGGATGCAACTGATTGGTTACTGGATCCTTTTGTGATAGAACTGCCCCCATGGCAAGGCTCGAAGCATCAGTTTCAACGATGTAGGGGAGTTCTGGGCGAGGATGTTTTAAGATCGGTGCAGAGATAAATCTAGTCTTCAAATTCTGGAAAGCTTGTTCCGCCTCGGTAGACCATTCAAAACGTTTGTTTTTCTTTAACAAGGCGGTGATGGGCTGGACTATTCGAGAGAATTCGGGGATAAACCTGCGGTAAAAGTTAGCGAAGCCTAACATGCTTTGAACACCTTTTACGGAGGATGGCGATGGCCATTTGAGAATTGCATTGACCTTCTTAGAATCCATACGCACTCCGCTAGGTGATAATATGAATCCCAAGAATTCAACTTCAGTCACGTTGAAAACACATTTTTCCAACTTAGCGAAAAGTTTGTGTTGACGCAATCTCTCGAGGACCATTTTCACGTGTTTCCGATGTTTAGTTTCCGATGAAGAATAAACGAGGATGTCGTCAATGTAAACAACAACACACACATCTATGAGCTCTCTGAGGACATCGTTCATAAAATATTGAAAGGCGGCCGGGGCATTGCAAAGTCCGAAGGGCATGACCTGATATTCAAACAGCCCATACTTGGCGCGGAAAGCCGTCTTCCATTCATCGCCCTCTTTTACTCGTACCAAGTGGTAGGCTCCTCTAAGATCCAGCTTTGTATATATGCATGCTTTTCTGACTTGGTCCAGGAGTTCAGGGATCAAAGGTAACGGATATCTATTCTTAACGGTGATCTGGTTCAGGGCGCGATAATCTATACAAGTTCTAAGGTCCCCTTCTTTTTTTGGAACGAAGAACAAAGCTGAGGAAGCAGGGGACTTGGAAGGACGAATAAACCCATTCGCTAGGTATTGATCCAGGTATTGTCGGAGGTGAAGATTCTCAGGCTCGGTGAGGGCATAAATTCTACTACAAGGAGGAGTAGATCCAGGTATCAGGTCTATTTGGCAGTCATAAGACCTATGAGGAGGTAGAGAGTTAGCCTGATCCTTCCGGAAAACATCTTGGAATTCTAGGTATTCAGGAGGTAACTGGGGAGCCTCCGAGGAAATTGCTGCCAGTGCAACACCAGGTCGAGGGTGACAAGTAGAGACACATTCTGGAAACTGAACCGTTCTTGCTCGCCAATCGATCTGAGGATTGTGCTTCTCTAACCAAGGAATTCCTAGAATAATCTGGAACTGAGGGGCCTTGATCACATCGAACACGATCTTCTCATGGTGTCCATCTTGACTTACTAGCGTCACTTCTTGGGTGGTATGCGTTACTGGTCCGGAGGCTATCTCCGTACCATCCACCGTAGTAATGACGTCCTTTATAGCCTTTGGACAAAGAGTCAGATTCATCCTCAAAACCATTTCATGATCCACATAATTGCCGATGGCACCGCTGTCGACGTAAGCTTCAATCGCATGTAATCGATCCGGATGTTCAGGGCTAATGAGGACCATAGGTATCACGAAATGCGAGGTCACGGAACTGGTTTTAACGCTCGGCAAGAGGACCTCTATTCTTGTCGGGCGAGGCCGTTTCCCTGCTCAGAGTTTGTGACCCTGGTAACTGCAGCTCCTACTGCCTTCTTGGCTGGTTTCACCGGACAGTCTCGAAGAAAGTGCCCCGAGTTTCGGCAATAGAGGCATAATTGCAGCTGTTTTCTCCTTTCCCCCTCCTTTTGTGTTAGTGGTCCTTTCAGGCCCCCTATTTGCATGGGTTCCCCGGAGTCTACTCCTTTGGTAGGAGTTGGTGGTTTGGAAAATACTCGAGCATCAAACTTGGAACGATCGGCCTTCCTGTTCTGCAGTCTGTGGTCAATTTGAACGACTAAGTCAATATAGTCCGAACAGTCTTGCGGGGGATTCACTACTTGGGCTAACACATCTTTGAGCTCTCCACGTAGACCTCTATAAAACAGCGTAATCCTTTTGTCCTCAGGCCATCGAGTTTCCACTATCAGTCTGTTGAAAGACGCAATATAAGCCAAAAGGTCTTGATTACCCTGTCGCAATGAAAGGAGCTCATTGTCCAAGGCCTGCCCCTGTGAATGTCTTGCAAACAGTTTTTCCATACTGAGCTGAAAAGCTTGAAAATCATGGAGAACCGGATCATCTTGATTAACTAGCGGGATCGACCAGTCTGCCGCATTGCCACTAAGGTACGAAAGCACGAAAGCTACCTTAGCTTGATCAGTTGGAAAGGCTGCTGGCCGGCATAAGAAGTGCAACCGGCACTGATTAATAAATACTGCAAACCTCTTTGGGTCACCAGAAAATCTTTCGGGCGGAGCCAGAGGTACATTCCCAGGTAGGTTGATCTGCACTGGGTTCGTAGAGGATGTTGAAGGAAGATTTGCCCCTGATGCGGGTAACGGAGTTTGTCCGGCTTGTGACTGTAGCAATTGTCTAGCGAGATCGTCTGTTCGCTCCTTGGAAATAATCAGTTCCCTTCTTAGAGCATTCGTTTCCTGACGGGCTGCATGCACTTCTGCTCTTAGTTCCCCAAGTAACTGGGCTAGCTGGTCGGTATCCGAGGTTTCCATAGTGCCTGGGTGGGAGTTTTTTTCGATGGGCTTTGCGTTCTGTAACGCTCACCTGATTCCCGCAGAGGCGCCGGTCTTGACTGGGTGAATGCTGTATCTTCAAAGGTGATGTGTAACACACGGTTGGCTCTTTGGGCTGGACCTCTGTGCACTGTATGTCTGACTCGAAGAGTAAGATGTCTGCAGATAGAAAATATGGGATTAATGAACTGGGGTTATTGGGTGCCTCTCTCCTCTTCCCTTTCTCTTCTCCTGTAGAACCCCAAAGGTTAACACCCTCACCTTAGGTAAGTGAACGCCGAGCTCTCCATCTGCCTCGGGGCAGGGTGCCGTAACCAGTTTCTTCACTGGATAAGGGTGCAGGCCTCTTGACCTCAGAGGACTGCTGTCCGTCGTTAACTGCACGAACGGTAAGTTCTGGGCACTTCAAATGTCTTAAAAGTCTTTTGTAATGATATCTCTTGTTTTGCAGGGTTCCGGCAATGGCGGATGGCGGGCTGATGAGAGTTGAGGATCGAACCCGCGTGAGGAATAGAAGCGCCTGGAAGCACGTAAGTAAGCGCTTGTAGCCTGCTTCACGATGCGCACTAACTGTCCCTTTTATCTTGCAGGTACAAGTTCGGAGCTTTAGAGAAGCTGAAGGGTGCTGGAATACCCACTGGATTCGGCGTGGGAAGGAGTAATGGCACGTGAGTAATAAAGTTGCCCAATGTCTTTAAACGCACCTTCTTTTGTCTTTCAGATGCGGGATGCAGCGCCGATGGCCTCCGGAGCGTGCGAAGAGCTGGTAAGCTTTTGTCTTTCAGATGCCGGAATGCAGTGCGAAGACCTCCGGAGCATGCGAAGAGTAGGTAAGCCTTTGTCTTTCAGATGCCGGAATGCAGCGCGAGGCGTTGGTGACAGCCGATGGACCAGGTAAGAGATGCGCTGCCACTGAAGACCGTAGTGCTAACCTGTTCTTTCTTTATCTTTACAGGTGCTGCTGAAGACTGTCTTTACAGGTGCTGCTGAAGACTGGATTCCAGGATGGTAAGTCTTTGTTCCTTTAGGCCCAGGATCAGAAGCAGAAGACACGATGAGCGTTCTGCTGCAGAGAATGCAGAATAACGCAAAGCAAGATTCATCCATTGGGTGTGGTTTAAATAGCCTCCTGTAGTGCTTAAGTGTCTCCTTCCACAGCCACGCCTAGGTAAGAAAAGAGTTCCTGCTTTCCAGAAGAGTTCCAGTGTTCTGAACCTAGGGAGTGGCTCCTGCCCCACCCAACAGGAAAAGTAGTCCCAAACAGAAGAGGATCAGGGGTTCAACTGGCAGGTAAGTAAGCAGCATGGTCTGCTGCAGGTAAATCCACCCAAGCATTTTGAGCCCGGCGCTTCCAGCGCTGGGACTGGGCATCTTTATGAGCCTGGTGCCACTGGCGCTAGGACAGGGTCCAAAAGGTCCCAATTGGGACTGGCTGGCACTCGGAACCGGGGTTATGGGTCTGCTTCCACGGGAGTCGGGCAAGTCCTGATCTTTTGGAAGCAGAGATCATGACACATATGGTCTTCACCAATCTTTGCCAAGAAAGATTCTTAGCCGCCCTTTTTTTTGCCTTAATGGCTGATCTATATCTGTTTTTGATCCTCCTAACATTTGCATAATTTACCTCCCGGGGGCCATTGATTTCTTGGCATTACGAAGCTCTGCTCTGAGTTTCCTTTTTGCATCTTTGATCGTCTTATCATGGGGGCAGTTTTTCCCCTCAGGTCTTATCATAACCCCCATAGGTGCAGCCGCGTGCTTTCCTGCAAAGGCACAGATCCAATCTTATATAGAGTTGATTGTCATCTGATTAAAATTAGGGAGCAGATTTGGTCTTACTCGCACAAGGGCTTCGATGGCGTGTGTTATATTTTTATCCGACCAGGAAATCCTGGTGCCAGCTTTATTAACTTTCACATTACCCATATTGTTAAACAGGGGCTCCCCTCTGGGAATGTTGATCACACATTTCAGAGCAGCATTGTCACTCCATTCATTGGGGATGACTGTCATATCCTCCACCTGTAGTTGGATCCTAGGGCACACAAATATATAATCCAACGTACTATGACCAGGATGATCACTAGTTGTTCTACCATTTAGCATTTCCATATCCCAGAACTCAAATATATATTCCCATGCTCCACCCTCAAGATCTTTTTTAGTATGGGCCATGACTCCCTTCTCTTTTAATTTAGGATTCTGAGATTTACACCAAGCCCAGCCATATGGCAGTTAAAGTCATCCACAACTATTATCCCTATGTTACCAGATGTAATCAAGCAATTTGCCAATAGATCTTGGAAAGAATCTTGCAATTGCTCGCTTAGCACCGCACCACGAGGATTATACAGACTCACAAGTAGAAACGATCCCTTAGGACCCTTGTTGTCAAAGATCACTTCTAAGCTTAATCTGCCTCGAGCCCAGAGTGTTAGCCACCCCTATAATCAAACCTCCATATGGTCTGCCTTTTTCCCCTCTTTTAGCTGCGGAATGGTAGATCACATAACCATCTAATATTAGAGGGTCCATAGCCCATGTCTCTTGTAGGCAAAAACAACTGTGTTTATCGAGCAATTTCGTCGAACCCTCCGTTGATAGAAGATGTGCAAAACCACGACAGTTCCAGGACAGTATGGAAAGATCTAATTGTTTTGATAAAATCTCGGGAAGTGTATCCACCAACCATTGTAATACTTATTGGACATTGATGCCTCCACCTTTCACTTTGGTGGGCTTAAGCAATCTACTTCTACCAGAGGGATATCTGCCTCTCCAATCGGGCAGCTCAGGTCTATTTATTTCAAATTGGCATCTACTTCCACATCCACTGCTTTTAGTTCCTCTTGATAGCTTCTTATTAATTGGGCTGTGGATAGGAACTTCCAATGCAGCGCAGAAACTTTAGGGTTTGGGCATTTCAGAGGTTCCACAAATTGAAAGTCATTGGATTTAGGGTCCTGCAATTGTGGCACTGAATATAGTCTCGTCAAGAATTCTGAGCACGATAACCATTAATTATCCCTGCTTTGATACAGGTTCTTGATCAGACATATTCGACTTCCTGTTGCCTCCCCTTTGTTTTCATGGTTTCAGTTGATGTGGTTCCTGGTTTTTCCAGCACAGTATGTTGGCTTAACACCTTGTCCATAATTATGACATCCTTGTCGCTCACAACATCCACCACTGAGATGCCTATCACTTCTTCCAACTCATTTTCAAGGACTTGTTCAGGTAGCAGCCAGCTAGTGAGATAGCCCTCACTAGCTGCCTTTCTTTTCGTGGCTCTTGCTGCTCTTTTCTTGGTCTTCTTAGTGGGCAGCCCCACCGGGCCCTGTTCCACCATCGGGGAGGTCATAGCACTAGCTCTTTTACTCTTTCCAGCCCTTCTTGCTAATCTTTGCTGTTTTCTTGAGAAGAATGGATCTGGACTATCCAAATTCTGATCGATCTCCAGGTTTTGCTGCTCTTCGATTTCTTCAGCAATGTGAATGGCTTCGGAGAGATTGGTTTCTACTTCTTCACGGGTTTTCTCCCTCCCATTGTTTTCCATAATTAGTGCATTAGTATTGGCCAATATTCGCCCAGACATCTTCAGCAGAATCTTGTCATACTTCTTTGACTATTCAGACATAATTCTAATAGCGAGTTGTTATCGATGCCTTCAAAGTTTGATGAACTCAGTGGGCCGTTTTCACAGTTATCTGGTGTAGTTATTTCCTCAATAGTAGTAGAATTTATTTCAAGGGGCAGATTTTGTGGGAAAAAACAGTAATCACACCTTGGTTTGCTGGAATGGTGTTCTTAGATTTCTTTTTAGCCTTTGTTTTTTCCATATCATCCTCCTTATTTGCTGGAATCCGGGTTCATGCTGTCTCCTTGGTTCTTCTTAAGTTGTATTTGGACTGAATCCGCCCTTTTCCTGATTGCATTTGAACTAACCAAACAGTACTCCTACTTCAGAGGGCGAGCTGTGTGTCCTAGGCAAATAACCCTCAGCAATCTGTGGCTCTCCACTTACTCGGCTCTGTCCACAGGGCTCAGTTTACCAAGACCCACTTCAATCCAACAACAAGATCAAAGGCACAGGGCCCAAAGTCTCCTGATGCTGGCGTACCGCCCATGATATCCACTGGTGTTCTGGCTCAATCTTTTGGTGAGTGTCGTCCAGCGTAGTAGAGTGCCCCAAATGTATTCAATTTAGGGTTTTTTGGGAGAATTTCTGCAGCTTTAGTGGGGGCTATTGGTCACTGACTGGGTAAGGTCAGCGTATGTGAGCCCCTCACTACACTGTCTCTTTTGTGTACTTTGGTATTATCACCCGGTCTAGGGATCAATATAGTAGCCCTTGGCCGTAACCACCTCCCACACTTGCACTGATTTTGAGCCTTAATCAGCACAGTGCCTGCAGCAGCCACCCCATTGCTCTCTCCTGCCTAAGAAGTTTTCACACTCTCCCCGTTTTTCCAAGGGGTCACCAGTGATCCGCCAGCACTGACCCAATGGCCACAGAAGGGCAGGGCAGAGAGAAGCAAGTGGTCCTCGCCGTCTTGTTGTTCCGCCTATGGCGCACACTCACCCCCCCAAGCAGTATCACCCAAACCCACCACCAGCCACTGGTTGCCAATGGGGGCAAAGGGGTGAGGAGAGGGGGAGGGGAGGAGAGAGGAAGGGGGCTCAGAAGTGGGATGGTCCCAGAGGTGTTACCGCCGGTCTAGATCAACTTGCAGGCTGCACTGGGTCCGGGGTCTGCACCGGGTCTGCACGCAGTCCGGGTTCCATCGCACCGAAAACAGGCCCTTAACTCGCACTGCATACTGCACAAGTCCACAAGGCATCCCCCGCCTACTCTCCGCTCAAACTCACGGACAGTTCAAAGTCCAAAGTCTGGAGTCCACACTCGCGCTCTGCCTGCACTGCCCAAGGACAAGCCTTCCTTCCTCCTACTCTGAGTGCAACACGCTGGAGTCGTTAGACGAACGGACCTCTAAACATCCAGGCAACGCAACCACGCAGGAACAGCCGAGAGTTCCGGATCAAGCCGCACCTCGCAACACCTCTACAACTCATCTAGAGAGGCCGCTTCCACTCCTTCTCCATGTGTCATGACATAGTGTATTTTATACATTGGAATCAGCACGCGCTCCAAAGGAGTTCTATGAACCAAGTTTCCTCCATTCTTTGCTTTAAAGATCACAGAAGTTTCTATCCTTAAATAATAGCAGTTAAAAAATGTATGTGAACAGGGGTCATTATTTCCTCAATTTGTATTGGATAGGTTTATTTTTGTTCCAAAATCACACCAACGTATCCACAGGGTATTTGTGAGGAGATGCCATCTGGCAAGGGTGCAAAGCCTTCCTGTTTTGATTTGTCCTGAATGATAAATTGATGCGGATAGTTCCATGTCAGAAAGGGTAATCTGCGGATCAGATTCCCCTTTCACCATGCCAATGCATAGTATGTATCTGGGGCCTGCTGCATCAGTATCCTGAGTCGCAGTGCCTGCTCTACTGGCAAAGAGCCGGTCCAGAGGTCACAGATGCCCATGTGACAGCGACAGTGACAGAGAAGTCTCTGACATGCAGGGGGCGGAATTTAAGATATGCACCCCTTTACCCAAACGATAATTATCATAAGTACCCCATAATGGTTGCAGGCTCATTTCTAAAATAAAGCTATGCCTGAATTTGAGCATAGTGGATGGTACTACTTATGATCACGTCTGCCACAGTCCATTTGATATTGCACATGTGTCAGCTCCTGTGAGTCAGCCATGCCCCCTCTTTGATGTCTTTGTGAGGGCAAGCAACACCCTTCACCCGAGATATCTGCACAGCAGGCATCTGTCCTGGGCCAGGCTTCAAAGGAGCCCATTCAAAAGGTGTAGCCTCACACTAAGGTGCTCCATCTCTAAAAGGATTTTGTTCTCTGTCAGAAGGAAGGGACAGGGTTATGATAGACAGGAGGGCTCTGGTCAATGGAAGGACACTTCCACCATCTTTCTTGCTGTTCTCTCTCTTTCCTATCCCCTGTACGTCGTCTGGAGCAAAGCACTTTGGGTGTGACATCAGAATGGCAAAGTCCACTCCGTTTAAAAGCAGGGATTGCACCACTAAAGCAGGCTAGCTTCAGGCCAATTGTCTGAGGATTTTCCCCTTTGAAAGAAGGGGTCTCCCACCCCTTCTTCAGATTCGCTAAGATACCCTTTGAACTTGCTTGCACTTTGAACCAGCTCGACACTGCATTGTGTCCTAGCTAAAGCTTGTAACCTACTAGGCCAGAAGCAACTGCTCAATGCCGGGACCCAAACCAAATCACTGCAGAGCCAGACATCAGCTGCAACTGGGGGTTACATACACAACTCAACCCAGCTAGCTCTTGAATTGCTGCCTCATTTATCATGCAACAACGAACCCAAGATCACCACTTCGATGACTGTCGCCTGCCCAGTCGAACTGCTGGAGCATCACTCATCGACCCCTGCTGGTGGCTAAAGCCAGACTTGGCCTGGCTTACAGTGAAGCGTTCCTTGGACCGTCCTGCCTGCATCCTTGAGATCCACTCTTCTATCACACTGAGCGACTGCATTCACACCTACTTGACGGCTGCTTGCTTCTTTGGTTGACACTTTCCAACATGCCCGAACTGAGCTTGATCCACTCGCATCTACGTTCGACATCGGTTCTGACTTCGTCATCCCACCAAGAACTGAATCCATGTGCTGTTGACTCTGAACTGCCCCCTCAGTCCACTTGGACCCTGAAGTATGATTAGGTCATGATCACTCTTGTTATCAGCCAACATATCCTTTTTGTGGCTAGTGAATCATCAACCACTCCTGGGGCTATGCTCAGAGTGCTACTTTCTGTCTGTGCATCTCCTCTCTTCTTCCTTTGGAGTGGTTTATTTGTTCAGTATTCTCTATTTGTGCAAATGGTGCGTTTGATTAAAGTATATATATTGCAATAAAACCTTGATTGGACATTCCCTTTATGTTGGCCTGTGATACTCTGTTGTTTGAGTCACTACTGGTTCACCTTCACACCCCTCTTATAAGCATAGTCTTCCCTCGGCTTACATTGCTACAAAAGGCGAAGTCACTGTCCCTCTTTTACTTTATGATTGCGTTGTGTTTGGGTTTGTAGAAGTGTGAGAGCTTTGTGGGCCATTTTATACCTACTCATCCTTGTACTCCCATGGAGCAAAATACAATTCATCACAGTATTGCTGCTGTCTGGATATTCCCTTTATGGACGAGTCGTGGCATCAAATTCATAACTGGAGCCGATGCATTTAAAATCTGCTCTGTCGTCATCTGCTTCTTTAGAAGCACTGAGTGCAATGTTTGATGGGACATACATTTGAAGCATTATCATGTTGTAAGAAGAGCACCCCCTTAAAGGAGGCCTGATTCTTAAGTGGACTGGGACATTGTGAAAAGGGTATTTGAACATGGTGCAAATTCCTCTTTTTTGCATCAAGACATTGGGAAAAATTGGTAGTGGTGCAAGACCTGTGCCACCATGTCTATGTAAACTAACTCAATTACCAAATATGCCCCAAATGTCAGCATCAAAATGCTTGCCACAATTCACATAAGTGGTGAAGGATCAAATTGCCCACTGACTTCTGCGCTCATAGTACACTTCATGCAAATCCCATAATTGGCCTGGATGAAATGCATGCAGTAACCGTGGCTGTTGGCCTGCGTGTGATAACTGCAACAAACACCACAATGCAAACATGGATGAAAGTGCAGGAGCCTCTTTCTATTTGTTTTGTTTGTTTTGTTTTTGTTTCTCCTATTTTCCATTTATGGTGGATTCACCGAGGAGACCAGGCTGCAGCAAAGCCTAATGTTTGAAGTGGGCTGATTCTTCCCTATTCGGCCCCACCAGTGGTCTGAGCAGGAGGTAGTGCAGATCACACAACTCACTGACCATCTATCTTCTAACTTGGGCCCACAGACACCAGGCAGTGTGAGCCTCTGTTGAATTTCCTTGCTGCATTTTACCCTACAAAATTTCCAGCCGATCAGTGGCATACGTTGGGCTTGGATGGAGTATGTGCCACAATGGTGAACAGCGCTAGGCCTCTGGTAGAACAGCCATCCCTCTCTCATCTCCCACCTTCTCCCAGCACATGCTTTGCTTTCTCTACACAGCCCATGGGATGTACCATCCTACGCTGTCCCAAACGGGGAAAGGAGCAGCTGAAAAATACCTTTATTCTCCCTCAGGGATCAAAAGGTGTCCCCTGCCCAGGGCCACTCCGAGTTGGACATTTCAAGAACAGCACCTAAAATAAGTGGGCATAGCAAAATGGTGTTTTTTTCATCTTTTAGGAACAACAGTGCTTTATACATATAGGAAGTTGCCCACATAGACCAGGTTACGCATTACTGTTAGAGAAAACAACACTAGGAAACCTATTGTCCAAAACAGGTTTAGCAGGGCGAGAGGCATTGCCATCATTCACAAAGACTTCCTTTCCACCTTGCACACTGATGGCCAGGCCTGCAACACAGACTGTGAATCCCTGTTGGTAAAATTCCTGCTCTCCCCCCTAATCCACCCAGAGCTTCTAGCTGATCTATTGACTCCCAGGCAAAAATAGAAGCTTTTCGAAATCCCTTAGTGACTCCATAGCAGCCATTATTGTCTCCCAACCCCATCCCCACCGTATTCGGGGATTTCAACATCTGTTTCGACTTGCCACATAAGGCAATGACTCAATCACTACTGGAAAGATTGCATCTAACACAGCTAGTCACAGGGCTGACCCACTCTGCTGGTCACACCCTAGATGCAATCTTCGGTTCACCTGACCACCTCACCACACTACCACCTTGCACACTTGTCTGGTCAGACCACTCTTCCATCCTCTTTACCCTTTCCTTTGTAGACACAGCCGCCTCTCCTACAGCTCCACGAGGGAGCTGTAGGCGCTCCAAGGACACTAACCCAATCCTGCTTCTGAAAGGAAATCAAAATGACTCCAGACCTGGCATAGACCCTACTCGCCTCCCAGATCTCCATACCCCTCCACATGGGCCAGATCACCATCTCTAACTTTGATCACTGGCTTTCAAAAGTACTCAGCTCCATCTCCCCATCATGTCATTTTCTAACAGCCACTGCCAATAACCCAGGTGGTTCACCCCAGCCATAATAAACCTGAAAACCGTGAACCATACCCTGGAGCAGAGATGGTGTGCAAAACCATCGTCAGCCAACAGAATGGCCTACACCACCTGCCTCAAACTATACAGCGCACAAATACACAAAGCCAAAAAATCCTACAATTGGAACAGAATATCCAAGGCCCTGCACCCATCGAGGGAACACTTCAAGATCATCTCTGAATTTCAACGCCCCTGCCTGCACTGCCAACATTCCCAGCCACACCCAATCCCTCTGTGACTCTCTCTCAGACCACTTCCACAACAAAGCCCAAGAGAGACGCACATCCATCCTCTCTAAAGTCTCAACGCTCTCCCCTCCCTCCCTCACCTCACGCATGACATCATAGCCACCCTACACCCCCACACTTTTCTCTACCTTCTCACCACCCCCTCCCCAGAATTCCTCAAGCTACTATCACTCAGCCAGGCCTAAAGCTCCCAGGGGGCCCTGGCCCCCTCACCACTGCAAGAAATCTTGACAGCCACTTGTGCCAGCAACCTCGCTAGATCCACCAACTCATCACTCACCTCCGGTACTTCCCAGCAGAATTTCAGACCTCCTACATCAAGCCCTGCTAAAAAGACCCCCCTTGACCATCTTGTCCTGACCAACTACAGACCCATCTCGAACAACTGCTTTATAGCTAAATTAGCTGACCGAGCAGCAGCACTGTACTTAGCGCCTTCCCCATTTCCATTGAGCCCTATGGGGAAAAATGGGAATGGGGAAGGGCCATGGCGGCATGGGGAATTACTGCCCCACCAACCTCGGAATGGGGTGGTAATTCCCCATTCCGCCATGGCGGACACCGGCATGGACCATGGTGCTAATAGCACCATGGTCCTCCGCCTGGGTCGTAATGAGGCCCACTCAGACTTAGAAGGCTTTGTCGCCCTAATCTGCACAACCTCCCAGCTTCCTTAAACACAATTGGCCACTCTATCCTCACCAAGAAACTACATACCCTCGTCATCAGGGAAACTGCTCTGAATTGGATTTACTACTCCCTCTCAACCAGATATCAAATAGGACACATGCCTGCGTTCTCTTCTTCTCTGCTCCCAGTCAGAAATAGAGTACAGCAAGGTGCTTCTCTGTCCCCACTCCTCTTTAACCTCTACCTGAGCCTGCTACCCACACTCATTTGATCCCACAGTCTATCATGCTACAGTTATACAGGCAATACCCAAATCATCTTCAAAATCCCTAATAGCCCTGCATTTACCTCCCCATATCTCGCTATCTGCCTCTCAGAGTTTGAAAGCTGGATGATGGCCAATCCCCTCCTACTCAATCCAGGCAAAACCAAGATCATGCTATGTGGGAGGACTGCCCTATTTACTTAACCCAACCTCTGGCGGCTCTCCCTAGGCCCACCTTGCACCCCCTCCAATACCAAATAAAAAATGCATTATGGACGTAGACTTGACCCTGCCTCATCAACACAGTGTTAAAATGCTGCTACCTACACACTTGCATCCTTCACTCCCTTTTTCCTTTCCTGACCTTCCCATGCAGAGTTACTGGAATTGTTGCTATCATCCTTTCCCATCCAGACAATGCTAACACCCTATACCTGCGGTCCCCCGCATCACAGCTACGAACACTCCAATGAGTACAAAGACTGCTGCAAGGCTCTGCCTAGACTTAGGCCGCAGAGAACACATCTCCCCTCCCCTCCATGTCCTTCACTGGCTTCCGATTGGGCGTTGATCCTCCTTCAATGCAATGTGCATCACCCATCAAGTCTTTTACAACAACAGACCGGAATACCTGCAGCATAAATGTATACGCTACAGCCCTAACAGAACCCCAGATCAGGCTCAGAACTTCTACTAGTCATTCCAGTGACAAAATCAACCTGAATGAGGGGTTCCTCCTTCTCAGCACAAGCACCTGCTATCTGGAACTCCCTCCCATTAACCATCCACCGCATAGAGGTCCACCTCACCTTCAGGAAGGCACTCAAAACCTGGTTCTTCCCCATGGCATCCTCGCATATTTAGTTTGGATATCATGCCCAACTCGACGGCTACCCGCCACCCAGCCTTCCTCGAGGCAATCTGGGGAGCATAAGAGGAGTCACTTATTTGGAACATACCACTCTTACCTACGCCTCTATGATACCCATCAAATGACTAAGGGCCTCATTACACGGTAGGCGGTAAGGGTTTACCGGTACCGGTATTTTACCGGTACCGGTAAACCCTTACCGCCTTACTACGAGGTCCCTTTGCGGGTTGGGGAATTTAACGCCTGCTTTTTGCAGGCGTTAAAAACCAACCCGCAAAGGGACCACGGAGCTAATTACGGTACCACAATTTGCGGTACCGTAATTAGCGCCTTCCCCATTCCCATAGAGCCCTATGGGGGAAAAAATGGGAATGGGAAAGAGCAATGGGGGAAGGGGGAATTACCACCCCACCAACCTTGGAATAGGGCGGTAATTCCCCTTTCCACCAAGGCGGTGCCGGTATTTTACCGGCATGGACCAAGGTGCTAATAGCACCTTGGTCCACCGCCATCCGTGTAATGAGGCCCTAAAACTAATATGTTTGAGACCTACTTCACTAGATCCCTGTGCACTGCATCACATAGAATGCAGTTGAGTATCAGGGAAAATTCGGTCCAGCTGTACACATAACTGCACACCTCTGAGATATGTGCTATTGGACCTGTACCTTGATCTGAACATATGTCACCCTTGACTTGCGCTATGACCAATAAAATAGTCCCGTGAAGAATTTAGTCCAGCTGATCACAAAGCTTTTGACACTTGGACACAGCACTCGTCCTCTTTCTTTTGCAATATTGGCTGCTTTTAGAGACACAGCCAATCTCTATTCAGCTTTCGATTTGGTTAATGCATGCATGTTACCACTCCTTTCATTACATTTACTCTCAGACTACAGTCTTCCAAAGGGTGTCCATCCACAACAGTACTTCAAGGCCATATCAATGCAGCAGGTGCTATACTAATATTACCTAACATAACACAGCATACATTTAACAATCATAGGGCCTCATTACGACCCTGGCGCTAAGGGATTACCGGTACCGGTAAGGGTACCCGTACCGGTAATCCCTTAGTGCCTGATTACGAGGTCCCTTTGCCGGTTCCCACCTTAATGGCTGGTTTTACCAGCTGTTAAGGAATGGACCCACAAAGGGACCTTGGTGCTAATTACGGTACCGCAATCTGCGGTACCGTAATTACCGCCTTCCCCATTCCCATTATGCCCTATGGGGCAAAATTGGGAATGGGGAAGGGCCATGGAGGAAGGGGGAATTACCGCCCGCCAACCTTGTAATGGGGTGGTAATTCCCCCTTTCTCCATGGCGGAGTCGGTAAGTTACCGGCATGGACCATGGTGCTATTAGCACCATGGTTTTCTGCCTGGGTCGTAATGAGGCCCATAGTGTATTTAAAAATAATACACTTGAATACAATACTTCACAGAGTTCTTTCTTTTGAAGGCAACAAAGGGCCTCATCACAAATTGTGCGGTATCCAGACTGGGATACTGGCCAACTTTATTTGCGTTACGGCCCACCTGTCTGGCGGTATTACCACCAGATCGTGGTTAGGGCAGTGAACGTTATTCCCCATTCTCCATTGGGTCCATTAGACCCAATGGCCCTCATTAGGACTCCGGCGCTAAACCATGGTGCTATTAGCACCATGGTCCATGCCGGAGTCTGCCATGGAAAAAGGGGGAATTACCACCATATTTCAAGGTTGGCGGGGCGGTAATTCCCCCTTTCTCCATGGCCCTTCCCCATTCCCATTTTTGCCCCATAGGGCGCAATGGGAATGGGGAAGGCGGCAATTACGGTACCGCAAATTGCATCAAGGTCCCTTTGCTGGTCCCTACTTTAACGGCTGGTCCAGACCAGCCGTTCAGGTCGAGTCCCGCAAAGGGACCTCGTAGTAAGGCGCTAAGGGGTTAACGGCGCTGCAGCCTTTTACGGCGCCTTTATAACTCGTTAGTGCCAGGGTCGTAATGACCCCCAATGAATTTCAGTGCAATTACCGCCTGTGGTATTACCGTGCAGTAATTGCACTGAAAATTGCCATTTTTCCAGTGTGTTTACCCCCAGCTCTGATTGGGCGGACCCTTAAATGCAGCCGTAACCCCATTACAACCGCATTTAAGGGCTACCACCCAACTCGTGATGAGGCCCAAAGTATTTTACAATACAAAGTAAGTGTCTGTCTAATTTTAACTCTTTTTTCAAATAACATAATAAATATCCCCATTCCATAAACATATGGAGCACTGTTTAATATTAATATTATTAACCCCTTCTTTCATGAGGGATTTCACAGAACTTTCCTAAAGAAACCAAGTGCTGAACGCAACAATCCCTCATTTACTAACCTGTCCCTTTCCTATTCTATCACTCTAAAATCCTTCAGAGGGTTGCCTTCAACAGGATAGTCATTTACCTCGGGATATGCTCCCTTGTTGACCCCCTCCAGTCATGATTCTGGTTCAAATACTCCACTGAGACTGCTCTCATCCACATTGCTTTTCTCCTATTGCTGATCTCTGTGCTCACCTCTGCTACATTCTCATCCTTCTAGACATTTCTGCCGAATTCCACACTGTGGATCATCCCTTTCCTCAGAAAACTCTTTCCCTCCTTGGCATCAAGAACTCTGTATGCAACTCGGTGTTCTCCTAGCTCTTTGACTGCTTCTTCTCTGTCTCATCTGACTCTGACACCTCCTTACTGACTTTGTTCCCAATGGGAGGACCTCAAGAATCAGCCATAGGCCCACTTCTCTTCACCGTGTACACCTTTCCCTTGACAAACTCAATTACTCCTTTGCCTCTAACTATCACCTCTTTGCTGATGATACTCAGATCTTCCTGTTCGCCTCCCTCACCACTGCAAATTGTGAATCAATAAGAAACTGTGCAAATGCCGATGGATGGCTCTACGCTGTCTTATGCAGATCTTCTTAAAGGCAGATGTCCTCTCTCTTCCTTTCATCCCTGGCCTCCTCACTCCCTAACCCATGGCTTGCAACCTTGAGATTCACTTCAAATGCAACCTTTCTGTTCATCATGTCCACTGCCAACACATCCATACTCGACTTTAAAACATTAGCAATATCTGCCTACACCTCAAGCCCCACTCAACTAAAACACAATTCTCTACACTTGTGCCCTGCAAACTGGACTACTGAGAAAGATTACTTCTTGGTCCACCTCTCTAATCTTTTGCTCACCTCAGCAAAGGCCTCCTCTTTGTGACATGCACCCATTTCAACCTTCCCAGATACTCCTCCACCCCTACCTACATCACCAAACTGGAAGTCTTTTCATGCAAAATTGCTCTCTTTAAAGCAATTTTGCTACTCGTCTGTAAATTCAACCCCCTCACTACCTCTCTGACTGTATCTCACAGTGCTCTCCCTCTCAAACTCTCTACTCCTCATCACTTCATAACCTATCAGTCCCCCTCCCACGATGTACCTCCTCTCACTTTTGCAACTCTTCAAAACATGGCCCAAACTCCACCTGCTAGCATTGGAAAGATCCACCAAACCCTCCCAACCACATATATAGGAAATATACCCTACTCATGTATACTCCAATTTTATTTAGTTCTGGCATCCAGTCTTGTAGACTTGATACTCCAGAGATCTGAGAAGTTTGCTGCCCAGTGTTTTAACTAAAGACATAGGACAGGAAGTGTTGATGGAAGTGGGACACACATTTTTTTGCAACAAATCCCCTTTTGAGAAAGATCATGAAAATACAAATCAAGAGTATGTTATGCATGAAATACATTCAAACCGTTGCAAAACTCTCTTAACTGACATTGTCAAACTCTGTTTATAGTGGTTTATAAATTAATGTGAGGATCTGGAAATTAGTGGCTTTGTTGCTTAGTTTGGAATCTGGAGAAGATGTGTTCTAATTTCTGGATTATATACTTGGTCAAAACATTGTGAGATTCTGAAGGGAATCACTGTATATCACTGTGATTCTGAATTTAAACACGTGGAATGTAAATGTTGTACAACACATCTTTAGAATGTGCCACCTAGTATCATCCCATTGATATGTTGCCATCTTCCCCCTCACTCACATTTTGTATTTTGTAATCTGGGAAACACACACCAAACTCTATGCACAGCATCTCACGTTAAATAAAACACACTCTGATATATGAAATACTCAACAGAAACAAGTGGAAGTTAGCAGTCTGCAAATTTAGAGTAATCCTTTTTTTTAATATGTCAAGTTATATGGTATATCACATATAAGATAATGCATTTGCCGGAGTAGTGCCTGACAACCTAAAAGACGCGTGGGTCATTCCACTTCTCAAAAAACCTACTCTTGACCCAGCCAACCCGTCTAACTACAGGCTGATAACTACCGTACCTTTCTTATTAAAAATACTGGACAGAGCAGCCTATCTACAAATACAGGCCTACCTAGAATCGAATAATCTCCTGGGACTAAGGCAATTCGGCTTCCAACCGAGACACGGCACGGAAACTGCATTAATAGATCTCACTACCCAGATCCAAATCCTAAAAGACAACGGCAAACTTGCACTCCACTTACTGCTTGACTTGTCAGCTGCTTTTGATCTGGTTAACCACCAAACACTTTGTCACCACCTGAAAACTGCAGCACATTTTTCAGACGCAGCCACTGCTTGGATCAGTTCCTTCTTGGCTAACAGAACCATGAGGGTTTTCTCTCCCACTGATTCTGCTGAACCCTCACCAGTATCTTGTGGAGTCCCACAAGGCTCTTGTGTGTCCCCGACGCTTTATAATGTATTTACAAAGCCCCTCTTCGATATCCTTGACTATCTGGGTGTCACGTATACCAATTATGCGGATGACACCCAGATACTCATTCCTATCTCGGGTAACTATGAAACAGACAGCAAAACCCTCAATGAAATATACTCAGTAATACAAGCATGGATGGCACATCATGGACTCTGTCTCAATGACGAAAAAACTGAGCTGATCATCCTTGGCACTCACGGCAAACTTAAAAATCTTAACCCCGCTTTCAAATCTTTCACTATAGATGGTAATCTCATCCCAGTTTCAAACAACCCTAAAACCCTTGGTATCTACATTGATGCCACTTTATCCTTCTCCAAACAAACTAATGCAGTAGCATCATCAGCCGCCTACACTTGCAAATTGATCACTGCATGTAGGCCATTAATTTCCTCACCCAACTGCATTACCCTTGCAAGAGCATTAGTCCTGTCCAAAATAGACTATTGTAATGCCCTTTACCTAGGCACGAGCCACAGAAATATTAAAAAACTGCAAGTAATTCAAAATAATGCCATCAGGGCTGCCCTCAACATCCCTAAAAAGTCGCATATCTCTGAGGCTAGACGCAAACTACACTGGCTCCCAGTAGAGCACAGAATATCCCTCAAAACTCTGGCCCTCACACACAAAGCCAGGGCCAACCTTGCACCAGCCTACCTCACTAACCAACTTACACCTCACACATCATCTAGACCTCTTAGAGCAGCACAAGCTAACACTATGTCCATACTGAGATTCAAACTCCATAATTCGGGTGGAGTTAGCTTCCCCGTACAAGCCTCTAAACTGGAACTAATGGAACACACCCCGCGCTCCTTAGGTCAGAACCCTCATTTAACCTATTCAAACACAACACAAAGCATTGGCTTCACAACATGGACTCTATGGGCCTCATTACACAGTAGGCGGTGAACCATGGCGCTATTAGCGCCATGGTTCATGCTGGTAAAATACCGGCACCGCCTTGGTGGAAAGGGGAATTACCGCCCCATTCCAAGGTTGGCGGGGCGGTAATTCCCCCTTCCACCATTGCCCTTCCCCATTCCCATTTTTGCCCCATAGGGCACTATGGGAATGGGGAAGGCGCTAATTACGGTACCGCAAACTGCGGTACCGTAATTAGCTCCACTGGTCCCTTTGCGGGTTGGTTTTTAACGCCTGTAAAAAGCAGGCGTTAAATTCCCCAACCCGAAAAGGGACCTCGTAGTAAGGCGGTAAGGATTTACCGGTACCGGTAAAATACCGGTACCAGTAAACCCTTACCGCCTACCGTGTAATGAGGCCCTATGACAGCCTAACCTTCCAGATCCCAGAACGACTGACGGTTGACGGAACACCTTGTAATTAATGTATTTATTTTAGACCATGCTTGTATGTATCTGTAATACTAAGTATGTAACCATTCTGTAACTGTAACGTAACCCTTGTTTACTGCACTCAATTGTAACTGTAACCAGATCTAACCTACGTGCCCGTATGCCCCCGGGCCTGGCTGCGCTTTACAAATAAAATAAATACAAATACAAAATACTTTGTAGCTAAGAATCTCATTTTGTCTAAAACATTTTGAAAATGTGGTATTGGGGTATTCTGGGTTGCTAACATATAGTAAAAAGAAATAGGTGATTGCTGGAAGGTTTAGAATTAATCTCAAACCTCTGGAAACAGCTCTGGGCAACGCTCCAGACAATTGTTCTTTGCCTGTCAAGCCATTAAAGAAAGGTGAAAGGCCATATGCAAATCAGACTTGCTCTCACCCCAAAGGGGCAGTCCAGCCTGAATTGCTAGGTCACATCCCTTTTGCACAAGACCACAAGCATCCCAAGACATGTTTCAACCTCATTGGGCATCATCAGTGAGGAGTAATTTCGACTCTCTCGGGCCAGCAGGCACAGGACCCACATCTGGATATACCCATCCAACTAGGGGTGACAAAGCAAAAACAAAGAGGTGATGGTTGGAATGTTTAGAATGAATCTTAAATCTTTGGCAATTGTTATGCGCAACCCTCCAGACCATTGTTCTTCACCTGCCAATCCATTACAGAAAGAGGAAAGACCAAATGCAGATCAGACTTGGTCCCTCCCCCAAAGGGGCAGTCCAGCCCAAACTGCTAGGTCACATCCCTTCTGCACAAGACCACAAGCATGCCCAGCCACCACGTGTTTTGTTTTGCTAAGATATAGTTAAAGTCATATGAATTACATGTCTTTTGTTGACTACCACTTCTGAGAACCCCTTATCTATCTTATTACAGTGTACCATGGGACCTGCAGTAAAAGTAACTCTATGGAATAAAAGTAATGCAAAAAGCGGAGTGTACACCAAGCAAGAAGTAACGCAAATTCATTGGGCCAAAACAAGCTGGGAAGCAGGCTTCAGACAGCCCAATAGAACTGAACTGAATTAAATGAGATGTCAGTGCCGCCCAATGCAACTAAACATTTCATAACAAAGTTGTCAAATTATCACACAACATTTTAGTTACATTTTTAAGGCAGGTCAAAGGAGCTGATTCGTGGGACTGCATCAGTCCCGTACATTTAAAAATAGGTTGATTGATAGGTTGAGTGATCCTGATTGGGTTATACACTTTTTACATTAACACCCCTTGTGAAGTCACAAACCTTCCCACAATGCCCCTCAATTACATGATTGTGCTGATCAGTCAAAAACACCTGTTTTGATATTGGTTGGCAATGTCAATATAAAAATAGCTTGAGATGGCAAGGTGCAAGACAATCAGACTGAGTCGGACCAATAGCGTGCACCGCGGACATCAGCAAAGGAAGCTGTACAATGCTGCACCTTAGGGACACCGACACCTCTCTCCACTGATTGGCTACCCATCCAGTGCTCCATAACCCCTACACCAAAGCTCTAGCCCCCCATATCCCTTTTCACTCATCGATGCCAAATGCACTGTGAAAAAAGCATACCACATCATGGCTGCAGTTTAATCAACTACATTTAATTTCTATTTCTCTGCCAATTTTCCTCTTGCACTTAGGTGTCTAGCTCATTGGCCTCAAAAGTATACCTTAGAGTGACTTTGTTGTGGCTCTGTTCTCCTTGGAAACTTCAGCTGTGCAACATTCTATCACACTGTTTCTGCTGAATGCATACAGCTTGTCACACAGGGCCTGCAGCTCTTTTCTTATGAGCTATCCACAAAAAATGCTTTCTTAACATGGTAGAATAAACAAATGGCTTCTCTGCTGTTCACATATTGCTCTAAAAGCCCCCTTTGACATCTTGCACCCCCAACCTGTGCCCGCTCTATACACCTATCCCATACTGCACCCAAAGTGCCCATCCCTCATTGTGGTCCACCATGGGACTTTGCGTGCTGTGCCTGCTTCTGTGTCACCTTATGCAATTAGCACTGCATTCAAAGATGTCCCCACCCCCAATGTCACCCAACCCATTACTCTTGACATCACCACATTACCTGGGCAACTGGTACATGCGCCCCCCTTGTCAGCATTGAATATGAACCTTTACAAAATTCCCCCTTTCGACTGATCTGTCAATCAACACGTTTTGGGCCAGTAGCTCTTTGCTCTTTTCCTTCGATATCTCCACCCTTGTTACCCTATGCAAGCTCTCCCCGTGAGCCTCATACTCCTAAGGTGAGCAACCCATTATCAGTCATGCTTCCCCATCAGCTGAACAATATACCCAAAAGGCCTCATAGTTGTCAATATCTTGGGGTGACATTGTAAGCATTCCTGGTGGATCATATTCAGGCATTTCTGTTGGTGTTTGTGTGTGTCATGCATGGGGTGTCATTTATGCCCCATCAACATTTAGGGGAACTATATATTTCCCTCTCCCCCTGCTTCTCTTCCAAATTCTTAATCCTAATTGACATGTACAGAAGGTGATGAGTACCAGAACAAGTATAAGGACAATTATCTTTAAAATGTTCACCAACCACATAGGAACCCAGGCAAAAAAACTATTGAGCCAGTTGTCAGATGTTACTATGCTGGTTTCTCTCATCATAGTCTAGTGGAGCGTGTGCAGCTCCTCAATAGCCTCCGTCAAAGTTCTATTTACTGCGTCATTTGCAGGCTGGAAAGTACAGCCGCTGCTTCTGATCTTCTTACAGACGCCACCATATGTTTCTGTTAATAAGTCTAAAATGTACCTATTCTATAGGGCAAATAACCTAACTGCCCCAAGTTCTTCCCTCACAGTGTTTAGTCCTTTCTCTGTCAGATTAGCCAATTGTACCACTTCGTACCTTGTAATTTGCAGCCAATTTTCATTGGCTGCTGTTTGGACACCTAGAAGCAATAGGGATGCACCTGTGTGAAGCACCTTGTAAGCACGGCTTTGCTGTTCGTGCTGCTCCTGTGGACCTTGATCTGGATTTTGATCCTGACCTCAACTATTTCGTGGCAAGCGGTAACCATATTTCACAGCCCACTAATATCATCCATTGTGGATCTTTGAACATTATATAACTATCTGCATTATCCTGCCTCTCCTTGTCTAGGAAATATTGGACTTCTTGTAAATTACAAATGCTTGGCTCCTCCTCCTTGGCTGCTATGCATAAAAACTAGCACGCGCTCGCACCTGTGTGAAGCTCCTTGGAAACACTGCTTTGCCGATTTGCCATAGCAACGAAGCAGCGAGAGTGGCGAACAGTGTGTGTTGGCAACTGGTGGTTCACATTTGGGGTGTTACTGTGTAGCTGCAGGATTTGAGAGTGGGGCACCGAATCCAAGTAAAAAAAAAACAATGCATGCTTGTATGTTTCTATTCCTTGAAAACAAGCATGTTGAGCGTAATCAATCCCGATGAAAAACCTTGCTGAAGGTAATTTTCTTAATGCCGGTGTCAGGTAACAAGCGTATACCCTCTAACACGGCTATTCATGATTTTTGTTCAGTGCACCCCGAGTGCGTATCTGTGCCGTGTTCACAATCTGCCCAAAAGGGACTGGAGATGATTGATGGCCCACATGAGGCAAGTTCCACCAGCAATCCCACCTTGCCTACAGGCTCCCTACCTAACATTATCATTATAAATTCTAACAAACTGAGAAGCATTAAATCCACCCAAGTAATTTATGATCAAACAATACTGGGAGCAACTCACTCCCATCTGCGTGCTGTAGTGGACTCAATAGCTTCTGATGTAGTGGCTGATTCCCCTAATACAAATCATGTAATCTCAGATATCTTAATCCATGCAAGTGTGTGTGAAGTATCTCATAGCATTAATAAAACCTCCTCACCTAACTATCACGACGGATGCTCAATGGACTTTTCAGTTTATTCGGCGTCATATGCACAACAAACACCGCGAAGGCGCGTGCTATCACAAGCAAGATCACCGCAAACACTTGTAAACCAGAGTGCGATTCTGGAAACAAATTTATCAGCGGTTAACACTACAATATCAAGTCTGTTTAAACGTTTTGAATAATTAGATGCCAAAATGGCTCAACAATCAGTTCAAATTCAACTGATAGCAGATTGGATTGCACGAGAGATGCTCATTAGAACAAGCAATACAATCTCAATTGAAAATTCCAAACTGTGTCCAGTACCTATTCTATCTGATTCACGATTAACGTAACTAGAAAAGCCTATCATGCCCTCCGTTCTTCCCCAGTTTGATGAAGTAATCAGACCAGTAGGAGATGATATTCCAAATGCATCACTTGTAAAAAATAAATGACTCCTGGATTAGTGTAGAACACAATAATTCCCTGCAATTGGTCAACACCACTCCTAATCCTTTTGACATACTCACTGAAAAAGAAAAACACTAGAAAAACAGATCATACAAAAGTATAAATCTAAATTGTTGGAACAAGAGCTAAAAAAAAAAGAAATATCTAAAAATATGCAGGCACTGAAGCCAGCCACCATTCAGAGCGCCAAACCATTCATTCGTGCCATCTGTAGAGCTTTAAAGAGCTCTGCAGATGCCACAAATGGGGAATCCTTAGGCAAAGAAACAACAGTTAAAAATGATACACCATTGAACATTTCTGAACAACAAAATAGAGAACCCTGTCTAACACATGAACCCTTAAATGACCTTATCACAGTAATATACTAAGACATCCCGAGACCATCGGTAAAAACAGTGCAACCTCAAGTAGCAAATCGAGTTACATCAGAAACAAATGAGCAAAATTGCATGGAAATCAAAAAGGCAGTAGATGACTATTTGGTAGAATGTCTCAAAAATCTAACTGTGGATTTGCAAAAACTTGAAGACATTAGGGACCGCATACCAACAGAAGTAGTCCCGGGTGGAGGCTCGCAGCAGATATCCCCAATGCTGCACAGGATCCAATACTTCTTGACCCTCGATCATTTCGTAGATCTTCTATTCAACTGCCAACTACAAACAGACCACCATCTAATAACAATACAAACAGTTTGGTCAACAAACAAGAGGCGAT
Source organism: Ambystoma mexicanum (assembly GCF_040938575.1). NCBI lineage: Eukaryota > Metazoa > Chordata > Amphibia > Caudata > Ambystomatidae > Ambystoma > Ambystoma mexicanum. The sequence continues at coordinate 1,025,201,673 of NC_090928.1, read as the reverse complement.
TCGCCATTCTGCGACTAAAAAGGAAAAGTCGTTACAACATGTTTACTCATTGATAATGAAATGTCGTGCATTGCCAAATAATAAATATGACCTATGTAGAACATACATATTGAACATTTATGCGGAAGATATTACTTCTATTGACATAGAACAGGTTGAGTTTTTGAGTGAGGTGGACTCATCTATTGTGAGACTCTGGATCCCTTCTGGTGTGGATTTGAACACAGTGTGGAGGGCAAAGATGGATCTCTTCAAGTTAGGCTTTTTTATAGCACACAACCCAGAGATGAGACATATGCCCCCATCAGCGAATCAAATTGATCAGCCCACATCAAATTTTATAAATTGTGGAACATGCTAGAATTCAACAACTACCCATGCAACAATATGAAAAGGCATAACCACCAGTAGAAAACTACACAAAACAAATACAATTGGCTAGTTGGAATACTCACAGTCATTTACACTTACAATCATCCAATGATAATCAAATAAATAATTTTGACATATAGTCCTTCAAGAAACCTGGCTTACGGTAACTCCGATATGGGATGACCATGACATTATACTACTACCAGCAAAATCATCGACAAGAGGAAGACCAACATCTGGCATGCTGGTAGCTGTTAAAAAAAGCTCTGGTCTCACCATTCAACCTTGGGTAGCTCCAAACAATTTTATGCAATTGGTCTAAATAAATTGTTTTGATCGTAAAATAGCCCTGTTTAATTTATACAGGAATCCTGCAGGCATAGCAGATGATAGCTTTTACAAAGCATTAACATCACTGCTTGATATTCTAATGACCACAAGTTTATCCACTACCATAATTACGGAAGATCTTAATTTGGACTGCCTCAGCTCTGGGCATAAATAAAGATATTCTGATGTCAGTAGATGGACCATACTTATATCAGAACGAAATTTTATAATTGCAAATAGGCCATGGACAGGTGATGTACCACCACAGAGCACATGGAGGAGAGGGAGCTCGCAAAGTATCATTGATTACATCTACCACGAAGATCATCTATTTGCAGCAGTAGACAAATTTAAAATTGTGCAACAGCTCCACAGTGACCCTCATTTGATTACCCTGTCATGGACATGGCAATCAGAATCAAACATCTCCAAAGCGCAATGGTATAAGCCAGCATTAATTATTAACAATGCCAAAACAAGCTTCCGTTGGTGTGATGACAACTTAAATAATAAACTAGTACAGCAGAACTTGAGTGGTTATACCAAGCAATATACAGAAATCCTGGACAGCTTTAAGTGGTCGATGATGATCCGGATCAAAAGCATTCCATCATTAACATTGCTTTGACCCTGAGTTAAGGGCGAGAAAAGTAGAGTGGCGAAAAGAAAAGAAAAATATGAAACTGCCAATGGTGGAGAGAATTACAGCCTTAAAATCAACCAAATGTAAATATCGCAATTGGACCAGAGGACGTAGAGCATGGTGGTTTCAATGTGACAGCGAAGCCATGCTGGAATCCTTGCATAATAAAAACTTAGCACAAACTTGGCCCCTTTTGAATAATACTTAATATAACATGCAGAGTAGTAGTCAAATGATTGGTGTCATGGAATATCAGTGGTTACAACATTATACTACTTTGTATGCCGACACAGCATTCGATGACATGGACTATTCACACCTATCATCAGAAAAATGGACCTACATTATTCTGTCAAAATTATAGAAGATCTAATTACAAAAAACTGAGTGGTTCAAGGTCCATGGGCCCTGATGGGCTTAGCAATGCCATGTTTAAGGCTGACCCTCGAAATTGGGCCATCATTTTGTATAACATTTTCAGGACATAGTCACGAAACGCACCATTCCAATCTTGTGGTGCAAATCATTGATTGTCCCAATTTTTAAAAAAGGTGACCGCTCATCCCCGACCAACTACAGGCCCATAGCTTTGTTGGGTGTGCCTGGTAAACTCTTTGCTCGATTAGTATTACAAGACTTAAATGCATGGACTAAGGCGCATCATCAACGAGATCCAAATCAGACCGGGTTTGAAGCTGGAATGGGGATAGGAATACATCTTCTATGCCTTAATGCCATCAAGGCGCAAGCCCTACAGATGAAACAACCCATCTATTTCTCATTCGTTGATCTCCACTCTGCATTCGACTCTTTTTCACAAGTCCTTCTTATGTCCAAACTCAATAAATCAGGTTGCCCTCCCACTTTGTGTGATATAATCCATGCTTTCAGTCTAACACCTCTGTTCAAATAAGAATGACCACGGAGGGGCTGCTTTCAACATCTATTCACACAGCGAGAGGGCTGAAGCAGGGATGTATCCTTGCTCCAGCCCCTTTAACTTCTTTATACATGATGCTAGGGATGCATTTAAGGTTATTACGCCAGATTCCCTAAATTAAATGGTGTACTAATCCAAGCATTGTTCTATGCTGTTGATATAGTTTTGATCTCGAAAACACCAATAGGTTTTCAGAGATTATTGAACTCCCTGGCTCAGTATACAGAGGAAAATCAATTGAAGATTAATCTTCAAAAAACACAAATACTAGCATGTACCGCTAGGAAACTAATTAGTGGCAAAATGTTGTGGACGATTAACAACGTTCGTCTGGATACAGTATCTCAATATATATATCTGGGGATCATTATAGATCAAGAAGTGCAGAACAGAAGTTATCTCCTGAATCTTAAGCATAAAATAACATCAGCTGTATCTCAGACAAAGATCATCATGTAAAAATATGGCAAGTTTTCCTTAAGTCCGGCCATGACGTATTACACACAGAAAGTCACACCGTCCCTTTTGTATGGCATGGAATCGAGAACTATGTTGCCAAACTCGTTTTTTGATAAACTTGAGGGCAAATTCTGGAGACAAGTATTGCAACTTCCACAGTGCACCCCGGTGGCATGGTTGCGCTATGAATTAGGTCTCATTGAACGCATTATATCACTGGTGACTTTGTGCCATATGTAGAAAATGCCTCATATCCTCTCAGTCAGGTACATTGCTAAGGACTCTATCTGATTATGTCTTTCTGTCCAACCACACGTTCCCCAATTCTTGGACTATGGGCATTTATCGAATCATGGCTAATGGCGATGTTACTATGGAAGTCCTTGTCTCTGACCCAGTTTGTGCTAAAATGAAACTATAGCTGGCGGATTGGATAGAGACAAGGAAAATTAGTTTAACCTACAAACACTTTGCAAAAATTCCATTTGGGGAAAACAATTTTCGGGTGATGGAACCATATTTATGTAAATCTCTACCACCCTCCATCAGATCCTCCATCCTTTGATTTAGATTGACCCTCTGGTCGACTCATGATCTTATGGCTGATCGTAAATTACTACAAGCCAATAAAAACATCTGTTGATTCTATAGAGAATCAGGCTGTAAAAAGTCATTCGAACATCTCATAATTCACTGCACTGCCTTGATAGTAGAAAGACAAAAATATATTGCAAAACATTATACGTATCTATGATCTTTGAGTCCTAACCTTAGATGGCAGTTGCTTTTTGTCTACCCCTCCATCGGCATCAGAATAGCAACAGTAAATTTCCTTTCAGCATTGGCATTGAATGAATCAATGCAAGTGCATGCTAACCCGAAATCGATTGGCTAATTGCTAACTCTTTTACTAAAACAGTAGGGGTAAAATCAAGGGGTTCACCAACAATATCTTGGAAAATAAGTAGGTTGATTCGAAATCTTACTTAGATGGGACCGGTAAAACTGAATATCAGCGAATTGGAATTAGCAATGCTGTCTCTTCCGGTGTAAGATGCCTCTTGTTTTAGTTTCTGTGTTTATCTGATTCATTCTCATGCAATAACTATACATCGCTGATCGGTGGAAAGTGGTAATACTGGAAACAACTTAAATGTACAAGGCCATGTTGTCTGATTGTGTTTTTTGAAGATGTAGAGCTGGAAACTATTGTAAACAATCATAACAATCTCTGGTTAAAATGAATTCACGGATGCAATATCTTGTTGGCTGTACAATGATTTGAGAAATCATGTGTGAGCAACGTGCGCTTGATTAGTGGCACAAGTACAATCCTGTAAGTAACCAAGATGATCAATGATAACGATCAGGATTAACCTGTTCACATCAGTTTGTGTCACCAGAGGATTCTGTGAGTGTGTTTGGAGGGTGTTGGTTTTGAAACTATCGGGCATAGTTTAACTTTTGTTGAATAACATGAATTAATTTGCTGTACTGTGCTTGGATTGTTGCATGATATGAGAATTTAAAGATACCCAAACAATGATTAATGTAACTCAGTTTGTGATGAGTAGCATAAATTGCATCTTTACGTGAAATTGATTGTCCACAGGATCTGACTTTACCTTTTGTTTACCACATTGCAATTATTGTAATCACGGGGCCTCATTACGAGGAGGGCGGTAAGGGGTTAATGGCGCCGGTAAAGGTGACGGAGCTGTTAACCCCATACCGCCCTATTACGAGGTCCCCTCGCGGGACCCGCTCTGGACGTCTGGTTTATGGGGGCTCAAATAGGAATGGGGATGGTCTGCGTCTGGGTTAGCTGAATGGGGAAATACCGGACCCTCCAAAGTCGGAATGGCCCGGTATTTCCCCATTCAGGGACCAGGGACCCAGACTCGAGTTTGGAGGTAGCTATGCCCTTATTAAGATGCACTCATCACCTTGGTGCGTCTAGTATTTGCCCCAAAATATATATTGAGTCAGTGGATCTGAAACACAAAGAAAAGCATGTGACCTCCTTTATGTGTAAAGGTTGTTTCTCTCATCTATCCACATTACGGCATGAACATGTTTATTCCAAACTCTGAGACAGCTGGTATTTATTTGTCTCCCTACTTCTTCTTAAAACCCTACCAGTCCTTCTGCCCTACACTGCCCCATCATGGGAGACAGACTCCTTAATCCTCATCAGTGGTCTTGTATGTAACCATGGAATGCTGTGCCCTGTTTTTTGTGACATTTTAATTTGCTGTGGGCTGTGAAATGTTGCTCCCCCGTCTCACCCCTTCTGTCACATGTTGTAATATAATGTGTTTTGTGGCTTCTTTTTTCCATTCTCGTGGGTTTCATATAATTGCTGGCATAAGCCTTCTCTCCTTCATCTATAAATTGGATCATAACTGAGTTTCCCTGAAACAAGCCCCCTTGTCTTACATAATGAAATATGTATCAGACACCCACCTTCATCGGCTGACACTTCTTGAGGGAGAAAGAGCTTGGGCGTCCCTGTAACGTGTGGAATGAGAGAGCACACATAACATGTGTCATTGGCCCACTCTCGCCCCACCCATCTCATTTCGTCATACCAGATGTTGTCAGATGCAGTGCTGTGACTGCCGCTAATTCCATCATAAGACACTTCAGAATTAAATACATCGAGTTTGATGCATACTCCTTCATTATTACTCCTGATAGGGGCACACTGCTAAAAACCAAATAAATATAAAATAAAAACACTACTACAACATAGCTTTTACAGTGGCATTCCTCCTACTTACACTTCCATTTGCTGCAACTTCCTTGACCTGCTGACAGGCTTCCTATATAGGCAATAGGTGGAGAAAAAGTCATGGGGGTCATTACGAGTTAGGCAGTAAGGGGTTAACGGCGCCGGTAAAGGTGCCGGAGGCGTCAACCCCTTGCCGCCTAATTACGAGTTCTGCTCGCGGGACCCGCTAAGGCCGCCTGGTAAAACCAGGCGTCCTTAGCGGATCCCGCGAGCAGACCAGGGTGCTAACAACGGGCCCGTTGTTAGCACCCTCCCCATTCCCATTGAGCCCTATGGGGGCTTGAATGGGAATGGGGATGTACCGGGTCTGGGTTCCTTGAATGAGGAATTACCGGGTCCTCCAAGGTTGGAATGGCCCGGTAATTCCTCATTCAAGAAACCCAGACCTGGTAGCCGGTAAGGGGGTAGCCATGCCGCTAACAGCGGCATGGCTACCCCCAAACTTGTAATGACCCCCATAGACAGTTGTAAAATACTTTTAATCAGTTGAACACCTCTCTTCTCTTGCGAGGGGAGCACTGCTCTTTTCGTGGCGGACATCGGAAAGATGAATTCCTGGGCACCTATCTGCCACCTTCACCACTGTTGGGGTGGAGTACATCAAAGTGAAGGGTCCAGTGAAACGTGATTCTTGCCAAGATCCTGTGACATTGCTGATGAGTATTTTTTCACCAGGATAAAGGGGATGCTAAGCTGCAAAGGCCTCTTCTTCTTGTGCTGATAAGGTGTCTGTGTTTGATGCTGGGTCGGCAGGCCTGCCTTGACGTGATCACACCTGGCGTGAGATGTAGGTGAGAGATTTCATGAGCTCACTTAAATATATTTTTAATTCATCTCCAAAAGGTTTGGCAAAGCTGTTAAGTGTCTGAAATTGTATGTGTAGGAGTGAGAGGCACACACATTCTCATGCCAGTAACAATTTCGGGGCAGAGTCGAATGATGATCCATGCCAGGGGAAATGTGTAGTGCGGATAAAGTGAGTGGAAGACACTAAAGCCATTTCTTGCCAACAGTCGCTGACACCTTGGCAAGCACACTTTAAGTAGTTCATTAACATGCTCAACAAGTCAGTTGGCTTGAGGATGGTACACAGAACATAGTTTGTGCTTGATGCCGAGTAAGTACAGTACCTCCATAGAAAACTAGTTGGCAAAGTGTTGTTCACTCTAGGATCTCAACACATCACATACCCCCTACCTTCGGAATACTTCTCGGATCAAATATCTGGCAGCAGATTTTACATTATTATGAGCACATGGGCAAGCCTCAAGCCAACGTGAGAAAGGACATGCAACGAGAATCATGTACCTATAAAAACGACATAGATTCTGCATATCGACAGAGTCAATATGCAAATGCTGGAAGGGCCCTTCTTGGCATGGTAGCGTTGCCTTAATAGTTTTAAGTGTGTGCCTTGTTATGTATTTCTGGCACGTTGCACAGTTATTTACAAACTCAGTTACCGGTTCTTGTAGGTTTGGCAAAAACCATTGTTCATTAATGTCTGCAGCCACATACTCTTTCAACAGTTGTGCTGGGAAATGCAGCTGATCCAGCACTGTTTGAAGCAGTCTCTGGGACATTACTGGCCTTTCCTGTACTACTGTTCTGTCTCCACACCAGGTCTGCGGGTGACAGTGAGAAACCCCTCTTTTTCCATAACTCCTGTTCTCGTTGGGGTGCACCCCACCTCCAACTCAATTACTTGGACAATGGGTAATGCATTAAAGGGCTCCATGAGTGTAGGGTAGTGCCTTTGCAGTAATGCCATCACAGGCGCTTGATCCTTTTTAGAAGGCATGAACGTGTTGTGTGTAATGGCAAATATGCTGCTTCCTTCACTGTGGAGTCGGCCCTATCGTTGCTGTGGGAAATTAAATATGTGCCTCTGGTATGTGTGGTGCATTTTATTATTGCCAGGTCTTCTGGGAGGGGCAGTACCTCTATTAACCAGAACAATAACTCTGCATGCTGTACAGGGGAGCCATCACTCCTGCAGAACCCCCTACTATCCTAGCAGACCAGTGCTGAATGTACAGTCAATGTGACATAGTATGAATGTGTAAATATTTTGACTGCATGCCCCTCTGACATATTCAGGGGCATTATCAGGGCTGTCATTTCAGCTGACTGGGCTTAAACGTGTAATATTAATCTCATCTGAGCTGATACATTAAATTCTCTTTCAAGATAACAAACCACTGCCGCACCAGTATGCCGACAACCAGTGCTTGAATCAATCGTTGATGACCCATCAATGAAGAGCATTTCTCCTCCTTCTTTGGGCTCTTTTTGTACCTGGGACTAGCCTTCCCACCTGTCCATGTATGAAGCACAGGCATGCACATATTCTGCTGACTCAGCTGGCTGTTGCTGGGTTCACAACCCAACACCTCACTACCTCAATTGCAGGACAAAATCACCTTGTACCCTGAAGCTCCCTGAGCTGTCAATGTGGATTTTGATTTTTCTAATATAGCAAAAAGCAAATGCTGCACATAGAGCGTGACTATGCAGCCCATCATTATTGTTGCCAATTTCTTGATGGAAAATGATGCTGCAGTGAGTGCCTGTTCACATGGGAAGTGGCCTTACATTCCTGGGTCTTGGATGCCACTGTAGAGAGCCATGGGCTTATCTCCCCGTGGCTTCTTTTGAGTGAGGACAGCCACCTTCCCCTTGCCATCAAAATATGAGAACACCAAATATTTTTCTTTATCATTTGGGGATGCTAAAACTGGTGCACATGCTAACGCTGCCTTCAATTGGACAAATGACTCATTCATTTCAGATGTCCATTTTATGGGGCCTTTTACCTTCTGTGCTTCTTTTAATCCCTGAAGGAGGGGCTTTGTAAATATGGAATATTCGAAGACCCAGGCCCTGCAATAGTTCCACAGGCCCAAGAACTGCTGCATCTGCCTGACTGTGTGTGGCTGTAGTGTGCTGTGTATCGCTTCTGCTCTTTCTGGTGTTATCTTTCTGCCATTTACTGATATCATCTGTTATACATACACTACTTCTTTTTGGAAGGACTGCAATTTCTCCTTGTCTACCTTGTACCCCTTCTCTGCTAGAAAATGTCAGAAGAACACTGAACCTTTCCTGTATCTTTCCTGCACTGATCCTCCGTTGTGCTGTATACCAAGAGGTCATCCACGTCCTGGATGACTATGATGTGCATTTACAAGTTGCTTAGGTCCATCTGGATCACCCGATTGAACACACTAGGTGACTCACAATACCCTTATGGTAAACTGGTATGTTGGAAACCTGTTCCACGATAAGTGAACACAGTGAGAAACTGTGACTCTGGATGCAATGGTATGGATTGCATCCCATGGGTCTGGGGAGGATAGCTCAGGGGCAACGTACTTGCCCTGGAAGCAAGACGACACAGAGCACCACAGGTTCGATCCCCGGGTCCACGCTTAGAAACCTCTGGGTATTAAGCGCATTATAAATAACCTATCATATCATATGATATCATGGAGAAGAATGCATTCTACAAATCAATGACTGTGAAGCATGTCACCTCTGTGGGTATGTTACATAATATTGTGGCTGGGTTTGGGATGAGTGGCCATTCCGCTTCTACTAGGCCGTTCAAGGGGTAGAGATCTTGACTAAATCTCAACGCCACACCTTGATCTTTCTTGACAGGGTAGATGGCCATGTTACATGGGGATTCTGATGTTTTTATTATGCCCTGTCCCAGTAGAGCGAGGTGTGTCATATAAAACCTTTTCTGCTTCACGCACTGTTTACAGGTACAACAGTGCCCCTTCTTTCATTTTTATGCAGACTACCGCTATTCCCTTCAACCACCCTACATCATGGGGGGCCACTGGTCCATAGTGCCCCTGGTACCTTTTTCAAATCTTCTCGCAAGTGAGTTGAAGCCTTGCTTAGTATCTCAATTATGTGGGGGATCTGTCTCTCCTCTACGTCTACCTGACATGGGATGGATATCTTTTATTTTTTTTATTTTTTGTCATTTTATCATTTTTTATTTTCACCAATAAAGTTTGCAATACAATTAGAAATAAACAAGCCTCATAAAATTACAAACCTGGTCACAAGATTGAGTCCAAAAGAGAAGACAAAGAAGAAAAAATCATCTCATAATGCATAACACAACATAAATAAGGAGAACAAGTAGAAGAAGAGAAAAAATTGAAAAGAGACCAGAAAAGGAGAAGAGAAAGAAACAAAAGAATATCTAACTTTATCATTTGGTAGTACAATTTATAAATAATCAATAAACACATCCCCACATAATATGGCATGATCTTGGCTAGCATAAGAGAAAATCAGAATACATTTCAGGGTAATAGTGAATTTGGACAAAACATACCAGCATATTGAGTCACCATGAGACTTTAACCATACACATTGAGAATGATCCCCCATATGTCCATAAACTTTTCAGTCTCTCCTTTCAATTTGAAAATAGCCTTTTCATAAGTGGAGATCGTAAGCAACTCATCCACCAACTCATCGATGCAAAAAGAGCTGAAATACCATTTCCCCCTCTTCTTCGTCTTCTGAGAGCATATGTTTATCAGTCAAGACTGTGAGCCTTACTATTGAGTCAATGCAGAGGACCGTGCACCACTCTGTCTCATCTTCATGTGTCCTACATAAAATGACCATGTCCTTCATTGTAGGTGTTGCTTCTAAATGTATGGTGAGTGATGTTCCTGGTACTATTTCTTTGTGTACTGCTGTTCTGAACAAAACTTTGGTGGCCAATTGAAATACATTCTGGATATGCATCCTAGCAATACTTATATCCACAAAGGAATACCTTGGGGTGGTGTGGTGACCCAAGTAAGTAAAGTGCTGTGTGTGCAGAATTATTGTATGATGGCTGCGACCCACTCATAAAAGAATTTCTTCTCCCATTTCCTTCTCCTGGAAGCCCGAGCTGGCTGACGCTTCCCTGTGACCTGACAAGGCTTCAGGTGGTGCACTATTGCCTGTGTATCTCCTCACCCATGAGGAACTCTTGCAGCATTACAAAAAAACGAAAAGGTGTTTGCTGACTATTGATTCTTTTCCCCAAAATCGGAAAAAAAAGAAGAAAGAAAACCAGAGCGTTTGAATTTTATCCCTCAGTTTCTCCTTTTCTTTTCCACACGTTGACTGCTGCCCTGTGTGTTCACTGCAAGGTGGGAGCCACACAGGAGGCCTTTTTCTGTGGCCTTGTTGCTTTTTAAAGATGGCCACCACCTTTTCATGCTATTGTAGGGTCACTAGTGGTGCTTTGTCTAGTGCTGCATGTATTTCACCTGCCCTGATGGAAAATCGAATTTAGGCTTGTCTAGTGCTGCTCGTTATTCACCTGCACTGCTTGAAAATCGAATTTAGCCTTGTCTAGTGCAGCTTGTTTTTCACCCTCACCGCTTGAAAATCGAATTTAGCCTTTGTATAGTGCTGCTTGTTTTCACCTGCACTTCTAAAATCCAAATTTAGTTGTGCCGTGTGGCTGCCTGTGTTCTCACCTGCTGGTCTGCTTCCCTCTGTCTCCACCTCACCACCCTGGTAACCCACACCGCTGCCTCCCCCCTACCTCCAAGTGCATCACGGCTTCAGCCTGGCAAGTGTCTTCCCCCTCCACCTCTGCCAACCATGTCGCTATCTATCTCTCCTATCCTGTCCAACTGCTTCACTATCTCCTACCCTTCTCCATTCACTAAATCTGGCCGGAAGAAACTTACGAAGGACATACAGGGCTCCAACCCAGGCCTTCCTATTTCAGACACCTATGTCACGGCTTCCCCCAGAGAGACCATCACTGACATCCTCTTCTTCGTTAACTCACCTGATCTGTGGACTCGCTACATGGTCGGCTTTCTCTCTCCTATCACCTCTTCTCCCATTAATGGTGGCACTCGCTAGGAGGTTCACCTTGACCTCTTCACCATTTCCAGAGTCATCATTAATGTTTACCTCAATGGCACCATCATGGTGCAGAGTCCTCAACCCAACCTTCTTCTCTTCAATAGGCTCCTCCCTCACCTCGCTAACTTCACCTGTCCCTCCGGCAAGGCTCCCTTGCCTTCTGCGTATTCTTCCTCCTCTGCACAGGCTCCCTTGCCTTCTGTGCCTTCCTCTTCCTATGCGTAGGCCCCCAGCCCTGCCTTTCTTCCTTGGCTCCCTTTGCTGGCCTTGGCTCCTTTGCCATCCTCCACTATCCCCCTGGCCCCCTGGCCACCCTATGGAGGAACCACTATCCCCTGTGCCCCCCGAGGAAGACCTTAAAATATGGCAAGCTGCTCCACATTGCCACCAGTAAACCCAGCTCTGCCTTTAAACACTCGTCTGACATCCTGCAACCTCTTTGAACTCATGGATCTTGATGTGCTCACCATCTCGGAGACCTGGTTCAAGGATAGCTCCATCACAAGCTTTGACACTCTCCTCCCTGAAGGCTACAAAATTGTCTTTGCGCCCAGGCCTAAGGATACAGGTGGGGGAGTTGCACTTATCTTCCCAGAATGGATACCTGTGTCCATCATCCCTACTCAAGCCTACTCCTCCTTCAAGTGCCTACTTTGCAGACTCTCACTATTTTAAAAATCTTCTCTCACTATGGCCAAATTCTATTGGCCACCAGCTCAGTCCACTCTCTTCCTCACTGGATGGGCTGACCTGACCTCCTCTCTACATTCCTCCTCCTCTCAACTCCTCCTGTTGGGTGCTCCTAACATTCATCTGGACTCTCCTGACTCCTCAGGTCCTTTCCGCAACTTTTGCGACTCTCTCCCCTTTTCTATCCTTCCCTCTGGCCCCACACACACCGCAGGGCACACCTTGGACTTCCCATCTCTACTGACATCCCTCTCTCTATCTGTCTCACTACTTCCCTTTCCTTGACTGACCACTCCCTTATCTCAACTCACCTGGAGCTCTCCTCTCCTCTTGAAGCAATACATGCAGCACAGCCACTTGGCGTCAAAGTCACCAGACCCATGATAAAAGTGACAGTGGCTGCTTTTGCCTCCTCCTATTCTCCTCCACCCATTCCTCCGGCTGACTCCTACCCTGACACAGCCCTCGCTAACCTCATTCTCTCTATCACCAACACTGTTGACATTCTTGACCCTGTCATGAGGGTGCGACTGAAGCCTTCCAAAAAAGTGCAACTCTTGGTACGACTTTGACCTGGCTGCCCTTAAATGCAAGTGTAGGGCAGCTGAGAGGCAATGGAATGCATCAGGTGAACCATCGGACAAACTGGCCTGCCGCCTCCTTCAAAGGCATTATCGACTTTGCATTCACACCAGGAAAAGAGCCTTTACTCATGCCTTTACTCAAGCCTTTATTCAAGCCTGCATCTCTGCGGATTCAAACAACACGGCCAAACTTTTCATAATCTGCAAAGAACTGGCCAATCCTGCAGCAGCATCTTCTTCTGTCACACCCACCCAGGACGTCTGCTCGGCCCTGGCTGCACACTCCACCACAAAAACCCAATTATCCTTTCCACCCTCTCTTCCACACCACAGCATACACCAACACCGGAGCCTCCCTTGGCCCCCCTCCTCTTACCCTCTCTTCTCTTTCGCCTGTCACACCAGATTAATCCGATCTATGAGGGCTTCATCCAAACAGGTGGACCCCTGGCCCTCCAAAACCATCAAAGACAATATAGACTCCCTTGTCCCAGCCTTGGCTGATCTCTGCAATCTCTCCTTTTCCTCTGGACCTTTCCCAACTGTCCTGAAGCACTCCCTTGTGCACCCTCTGCTCAAAAAACCCTCTCCCGACCCCTCCATTCTGGCAAACTACTACCCTATTTCCATCACTTCTTTCTTGGGCAAGCTCCTGAAGAAGCTGGCCATCTCTCAGCTGTCCCTCCACACATAATTTGGTTCCTTCCTTGACCATCAATCTGGCTTTAGAGCATCCAAAGGCACAGAAACTGCTCTTCTGAACACCTGTGAAGACCTGCTCTCAAATCTTGATACTAACACCCCCTCTTTCCTCATTCTCCTTGACCTCTCCTCTGCCTTCAACACGGTTAACCATGACATCCTGATCGCACATCTCCGTTACACCCTGGGAATCACAGGTCAGGCTCTGGCATGGTTAACCTCCTTCCTCTCTGACTGCCCATCCCAGGAGGAACTCAAAGCCTTTCACTCGACCTCGACTATCACTCTCTCAACCTGTGCTGTTCCCGAGGGATCGAACCTATCCCCCTAGTTCTTCAATGTCTATATGCCTGTCCTAGCATGTTTGATTGCCACTTTCACCTCTATCTTCCAGTGCTACATGGATGGCACTCAACTATCTTTCAGGCTACCCTCAGCCGCCTCCTCCTCCTCACTCATATCTGAGTGTCTGTCTGCTATTCAGTCTTGCTTTGCTTCAAAGGACCTCTGCCTCAACGCCACTAAGACTGAGATTGTTCGCATTGGGACCCCTGCTCCTGCTTTCCCGCTTTCCCTTTGGCCGGCCTCCCTTGGCTCTGTGCCTGTACCCATCTGTGAAGCAAGGAACATTGGGGTAATTTTTGACTCCACTCTCTCCTTCTCCTCTCACATTTCAGATATATCTAAAAAGTCTTACTATCAGCTACACCTCCTCAGAGGTTCTCTACCTTTTCCCACTTTCCCCCAGAGGCTCACTGTCTGCAGAGCCCGGGTTCTCTCCAGACTGGACTATGGCAACCTCCTCTTCCTGAACCTCCCTTCTTCTGCTCTGCACCCTCTGCAACTCATCCAGAACTGCAAGCCCAAGGACTGCATGTCTCTGGCACCGATATTCCTTCACTGGCTCCCTGTGGTGGCAAGGATCAAATTTAAGACCATTTGCATTGCTCACAAGGCTTTCTGGGGCCTGGGCCCTACCTACTTGCAACGCTGTCTACCTAAATACTGTCCCTCATGAGCCCTCCGCTCCTCTACCTCTAACCTTCTGTGAGTGAGCCGGTTCTCCAAGCAGAGATTTGGAGGGAGATCCTTATCCTCAGTAGGTGCCTCCCCCTGAAATAACCTCCCTGCCACCCTCCGTCTTGAGCCAGATCTCCTTAAATTCAGGAAACTCCTCAAGACTTTCCTCTTCTCCTCTTCCTTCTCTCTCCCTCCACCCTGCTAACTTTGCTCTCTGCTTTTTCCCTCTCTCCCTCCTCCTCCGTACAGCATGCTAACTAGCCGCTGGGTGTACCGCAGAGTCACACTGGTACCCGGTACCCCTGCCTTGCACTTGCCTCAGGGCCCTACCCCACTCAATGCACTTGAGAAATTAACCCAAGAGGGTGGCTCTCTCTGCACTTACCCACGTCTCAACTGCATTGCACCCTTGTTTTCATCCCTTAATTGCACTGTCCAAACTGCAGAATCGCCATCAGGCCTATTTGCTGTCCCTCAATCTGTTAATTGTGTTTTTTACGCACTTACTCTGACTGTGCAGACTATTATCATCTCAGAATTTCAAGGGCTCTGAGCAACTGTTTGTTTTTTCCCCATGCTCCCACCCTGCCTGAGCGCTTTGAAACACTTGCCTGTGAATAGGCGCTATAGAAATAATAAATACCATAAAAAAGCATAACATGCCAGGCGTAGAGCATACTATGCCATTTCTGAAAATGAATGTATCATATTTAACTTGCTCATCATGTCTCTTCCTAATATTGTGATGGGGGTGTCTTTTGAATACAACAAGGGTGCTACTATTTGCTGTGTACCTATCGTGAGTGGTAAATCTTCTATGATAGAAACTATCACAATGGCCCCAGATAATCCCTGTGTGTCCATTACTTTGTCCGACAGGTGATGGACACCCTCCTTAATGCAGGACTTGGTGGCTCTCATGTCGAATAAAAATGAGAAATCCTATTGTCCAATCTTCACTGCTACCTCAGGTTCCTCATAAGAGTCTTCAGTTACCGAACGGATTGGGAACACATGTGTCTTCTGTGGGATGACCTATTGGGCATTTGGGCCTTGCCCTGAAAATGCAAATGGGTTACTTCCAAGGACTGATACGCCTGTGTAATGTGGTACTGTATATTTGTACTTGAGCCTGTAAGGCATTTTGTGGTACTGTCATCTGCTGCTGCATGTTTACCTGTTGTGTCAGAGTAACTGCAGGCTCTACAAGTTGCATTGTCTGTGTGAAGGGTGCCTGCCCCTGTGTTGGTGGCATGTGTGATTGAAGTGACAGCATCTGCGATTGTATAGACTGCCCCTGTTTCTGCATGTGGTAAGCATATTCCTGTGGCCTCCCTTGGCCATATTGCTGTTGTTTGTGTGGACATGTTCGGACATGGTGTCTCCTCTGCCCATATATGAAGCATGATCCGCCAACTGTTGGTCCAGCACCACCAAATCCAAACCTCCTCTCTCTCTGTGAGTACCCTCTGCCTTGTTGGTAATATCCCATCTGTTAGTAATGCCCCCTGCAAAAAATATCCCTGTTACTGATACATACCCTGTTGGGGATACCCTGTCTGGTGGTGGAACCCCCTTTGCTGTGGGTACACTCCTCCCTGTGGCCCGTCCCTAATCTTGAACCTCCCTTGCTGGATGGGGGCAATTTTGAGCTGTCCTGAGACAATGTTGGTAAGTATAGCTCCTTCCATGGATATTTTTGCTAGTTTATTTTGCACTAATTTTGCCTCTGCCTTCATGGCATTTTCTGCTGCATCCTTCTCTCATTCCTGATTCCTCTTACAAAGGTGTACTATGGTTGTCTGTATTTCTGGCCATTCCTTCGCCTCAATCCCAACCACCTTTTCAAGGGATGTCTGCACATCTGAGGACAGTCCTCAAACTAGTATGTGATAAAATCTTGGTATGTTTACATCCCATGTTTGTCGCGTCTCTACTGTCTACATCTCCTTTATCTGTTGTATGTATTCTGTGGGATCCTCATCCTGATTAATTTTGCATGTCAAAATTTCCCCCATGTTTGATGTATCTGGGTACATAGTCCTTATTACTTTATACACGTGTGTGTGGCAGTAAATATACTGTGATAGAAACCATCACAATGGCCCCAGAAAATCCATATGTATCACCAATCACTAGGAAAACCCCTGTTGTCTCTTTTTCAAGAGTACATATCCATTTACCTGCTCCGCTAAAAGGAATGGCAAGCTACATATTACATGTTCTCTGTCCATGCTCTGGCATGTTATACACAGAGCTCCTCCCTTACCTTTCTATAACAAGGGCAGTTGTGTTCATGGCGTGGGGGCAGTCCTACCTTTTGAAATCCTAGCAACCACCATCCTACCTATCCTGTTCCAGAGGGTCTGGAACCAGTCACTACTGCTCCAACAATATACCTCCCTTTCTTTCTCCCTCTCTCTTTCTCTTTCTTTTTCCTGTCACCTTCTCTCCTCCCTTTCCTTCTCTCTGTCTTCATCCCATTCATCTTCGTCCCATATTTCCCCTCGGACAGGCCCTCCTCATCTGTCCTCATCAGTGTCCTCGCGGTCTGTTTCAGACCCCACAGAGCTCTCTTTCTCCTCTTCCAGGAGCTCTTTACCTAATTTAAACATAATTTTCTGGGACATTCAGCCACCTGGTGTGCCCGCCGCCTCTTGTTCCATCTCCTTTTTCTGGACTTCCTTCACTCTCACACTTTCATCTGCTTTAAAAACAGTATCTAACTGCTGCTGGGCACTTTTTTCTGCCAAGTAATTTATTTTACTGGTGGCTGCTTTCTTAATAATAGTGTCTCTAACCTTTTACTTTCACTTCCCTATTTCTGCTTTGTCTCTACTTTGGGACACCCATTGTGGGTTTGTATAGCCCGCTGCAGGCTTCAGAATAGGGTACAATCCATAGGGAGGGGGCAGTGTGGTGGGCAGTACCACCATGTCACTACCTTTCCCGACCCTTTGGGCGGGTTCCTATTCTTTCTCTTCATAGAGCTTCCATAAGCCTAAAATATTTAGCCTCCTCTTTAATATTTTGCCTTTATATGCCACCAATTAATATGAGAACATGTCAACATTGAACGTCCCTTCTCCTGACCATTCTCAAAAACACTGCCCAGCAGTATCCTGCATACACTGGAAGTGGTATTTTAAAATGTTATCTGGATACTGGGGCAATTTATTATTAAAATGATCATGGAGCTTGTCTAAAATCCCGTTAAACACCATCCTCCACCCTCAAGTCCACCCATTGACCACAGTCGGGAGTTCCCTCCTCTTATTCTCGTACAATTTAGCGTCCCTCCCAATTTTATGTGTATTACACGGCCTGCGGTAGCGGTCGTGTAGTTATGGTTAAATTGCTCAACACATAAGAAGAGCACTATTTGGGCGGATCCTCACCAAACTTTGCAAAAAAAGTATATGGCCCAGTCAGAATTCTTCTGTTAAGTTTAGTGAGGTTTCGTCAAGGGGGGGCAAAGTTGTAGGGGGGTCCCAAAATTGTTTTTTTTCATAGACATAATGGGAAAAAACTTTGCTCACGCCTACAGCCCAAACCGCAGAACGGATTTGCACCAAATTTGCAGCAAGAGCGGCGGCTCAGTCGCAAAGGTGTGCTTTTGTTAATTTTGTGTAAATCTGTCCAGTAGTATTTTTTAAAATGACCAAAAAGTAAGTCAATGAAATTAGTGATATCTGTGTCCGGTCCGTGAACACATTTCCCTATTCGCTCCGCTTAGCGAATTGTGTGTAGTGGTCCCTAAGGGCACTGCACAGGATTCTGCCTAACACTGGTGTACAGCGTGAGGATTTGGAAGTAGAGTGATTACACTTAGAGTGCTGCTATTGCTTGGGTTCAACTAACTACAAAGCTAAAACACCACTAATTCTATTTAACTGCTAAATCATGTCAAATATGGAAAGCTACACTGAAGAAGGCTCTTCAACTATACTGCTGAGGTTCTGAGAACCATGTGTATGGAGAGGAGTCTCTCTGGTAAAGGAAAAAAAATCTGAATTGATTGCAAAGTTAATGGGAAACAAAGTCTGGGGAGTGGGTCAGAAGGGCCTACCCCTCCAGCAAATGTGGGTACTGATGTTTCTGATTCTGAGAGTGTTGATTTAGAAGTAGTAGATGAGTCCTTGTTAGGAAACCCTACAACTCCTTTTCCTGCTCAGAAAGCACAACCTCTGTCCACAGGGACCCCCACAGGTCCTACACTTACTCCTGAGTTTATTGCACTTGAGAAAATGATACTTGAATTAGAAGTGAAACATATTGATGCACAAATTGCCATGAAACATCAAGAGTTAAGGCTCAGAGAAATGGAGCTGAATCATGAACTAGAAATTAAGAAATTGTCTTTAGAAAATGCTTCTCTCCCAGAGTCTTCTAGGTCTTCCAGCCCTAAGAGACCCCATATGCCAAAGGAAATGATTGGTATCTATGAGACCAAACTTGATGTTTTGGATTGGTTAGCAATGTTTGAGTACAATCACGGAATTCAAGGTATCTCAGGGAATCAGCTGATTCCTTGGCTTTTCTCTAGGCTTCCCCCTGTTGCAAATGATGCTGTAATGGAGTTGGGGGAGGAGGATAAACAGAATAATGAGTGTGTGAAGCCTGCATTAACAGCTAGATTTGGGAAGACTCCTTCCCAGTATCTTAAGAGGTTTAGAACCCCCAAAAAGCATGCTGGTACCCCTTGGGCTACCTGGGTGTGTGAATGTTTGAAAAATGTAGATGGTTGGGTTAAGGGCTACAGGGTGAACACTTATGAAGGTTTGAGGTATCTTGTAATGTTGGAGTCTATTTTTGATGTCTGCTCCCCTGAGCTTAGACAGCACTTGGCTGATTCAAAGGAGATAGATCCTAGGAAGTTAGTTAAGGCTGCTGAGTTGTGGGTTGCTAACAGGGCAACTCACAAGGATTCTGGGGGAACTCAGAAAAAGGATGAGGGAAAGCAGCCAAAGAAAGACAACAAAGAGAATTCCAATAATTCCAATCCAAAAGAGGGCTCCAAAGCTAACCAGGGTAAACCACAAGGGAAACCGAATCAGGCTAGTGTACCATCTGGTCCCAAACCAGATGGAGGTCAGAACAAGCCCCCATTCCAGAGAGCATTTGGAAAATGTTTTGTTTTTGGGTTAACTGACCATTTGAAAGGGGATCCCAGATCTAAGGGTAAACCTTCAGGGCTCCACACTGTCTCCTTAGCCTTCTCCCAGGTGGATGAAGTACCTATAGCCGGTGGAAACTTTCAGTTACTAGCTGATGAGCCCATGAGAGTCTCAGCTAGTGTTTCTTTAGTGTCCTTGGGTCTTTGGGAACAACAGAACCTAGATGTCTATAACTCAATCCCAGATAATACTAAAGAGTATTACAAAGATAGTGTTCTTGTGAATGGTCAGGAAACCCCTTCCATCAGAGACACTGGAGCCAGCATAACTGTGGTTGATGAATATTTTTTCAAGGTGGAGGATGTTGCTAAGGCACCCAAACACCTAACCAAGTTAGCTGGAGACCCTGTGCAAATGGTTCCCCAGTTACCAGCTCTCATCCAGTGTAATGACATGACTGTCAACATACCTCTAAGTGTGCAAAATAACGTACCTGGGAGAGTCCTGCTGGGTAATGACCCTAAAACTCTTGGAATTGTGTCTAGTACCCCCAGACCCTCCAGCAAAAGGAAGCAGGAGCACACACGGTCTGCAAGGGAGAGAACCTTGAGGGGCTCTCCTGGGGACATGATAGAAGAAACTATCACCCCAAGTCCACAGAACTTACTTACTGCTATTGCAGGTCAGAAAGAGACAAAGGGGAAACCCAAGTCTGCCAGCAAGAAACCAGCAAGCACTCCTGTGCCCAGAAGAACCTCTCCAAGACTGTCCAAAGTCATCACATCTGTGACTCCTCCACCAGCTGAGGCTGAGTGTGAGGTTCAACCCTGTATGGTTCAGCTCGATACTGAGGAATCAGATCTAGAAGAAGATCTTACACTGGTAGGAGATTTTGACCCTGTTGACCATCCTGAGCTGCAGTCTTTACTGGCAGAAGGTGGACCCAACAGGGCAGATTTCAGCAAAGGACAAAGAGAGTGTCCTACCCTTGAAGGTCTTTGCCTATAGGCAGCTTCTCAGCTCATTGGTACTGACCCTAGGAAGTATAGGTTGCACCGGGAAGATTGCCTCTTCTACAGTGAACCGATTGAGTAAACCCCTGGAGACTGCAAAAGACTTGTAGTACCTCCAGTGAACCGACACCAGTTTCTGCAGTTAGCCCACGAGATACCTTTGGCTGGTCACTTAAGTTTTAAGAAGACCAAGGAAAGGCTCTCTCTTTACTTCTACTGGCCTAAGATGGGTTCAGAAGTAAACAAATTCTGCAGGAGTTGCCACACTTGCCAAACCTCTGGCAAGAGTGGGGCCAATAATGTGGCACCCTTGGCGCCTTGGTGCCTCTCCCCGTGGTGGGATTTCCTTTTGAGAGGGACGGGATTGACATTGTTGGTCCTCTTGACCCTCCCACATCTTCAGGCAACAGGTTTCTCCTGGTTGTAGTAGATCATGCCACTAGATATCCTGAAGCCATACCTATGAGGACTGTTACGGCTCCGGCTGTGGCTAAGGCCCTACTTGGTATTTTTACCAGAGTAGGTTTTCCTAAGGAGGTGATATCTGACAGGGGATCTGTCCCACTACATGCAAGCCATGTGGAAAACCTGCAGAGTCACCTACAAGATCTCAACTTCCTACCATCCCCAAACAAATGGGTTGGTGGAGAGATTTAACAGAACTATGAAGAGCATGATAGGTGCTTTAGAAGAACCCCTTAAAAGAAAGTGGGACCTTCTACTGCCATGCCTTCTCTTTGCATATAGAGAATTCCCTCAGGAGGGAGTAGGTTACAGTCTCTTCGAACTTCTTTATGGTCATCCATTAAGAGGTCCATTGGTCCTGATTAAAGAGGGGTTGGAGAGTGCTCCTTCCCCCAAGCCAGTCAGAGTGACTGACTATATGATAGGTCTCCGGTGGAGAATGTCACACATGATGGCAGAGGCAAGTGATAACTTGAAGGCTGGTCAGGCTCTGGTCAAGCATTGGCATGACCAGAAGGCTAACATGGTTGAGTTTACTCAAGATCAGCTTGTTCTTGTTATGGTCCCCACAAGGCAGAGGGACTTGCAGGACAAATGGATAGGACCCTTCAAAGTTGTGGGTAAACTTGGAGAGGTGAACTATCTGGTGGACTTAAGCAATCCTAAGGAGGCTCCCTGAGTCTTTCACACCAACCGTTTGAAGGCTTATGTCTCTAGACCTGACATAGGAGCTTTGCTTCTAGCTTCAGCTCAGGAGGAGGAGGAGAGTGAACCTCTGCCTTACCTCCTCAGAGTCTTACCTTTAGATGAGCAAGTGGAAGGAGTTAATCTCTCTTCCAGTCTCACATCTGACCAGCAGGATGAGTGCAAGTTACTGTTAAATCAGTTTGCCTCCCTGTTCTCACTTCCACCAGGCTTGACCCCTTGGGGTCAGCATGATATACTCACTGGTGACTGTTTGCCTGTCAAAAGCAGGGGGTACAGAATGTCAGACAATGTAAGAACCCATATAAGGAATGAGGTCAACAAGATGCTTGATCTCAGGGTTATAGAGCCCTCTACTAGCCCATGGCCTAGCCCAGTTGTGCTTGTACCAAAGGCAGGATCCAAAGAGTTGAGATTCTTCGTGGACTATAGAGCTATAAATGCAGTCACAAAGACTGATGCCCATCCTTTGCCCCAGACAGATGAGCTGGTGGACCAACTTGGTGCAGCCAAGTACCTCAGCACATTTGACCTAACGTCAGGTTATTGGCAAATAGCCCTGACAGACCATGCCAAGGAGAAAACTGCATTCTCCACCCCAGCTGGCCTCTACCAATTCAAGGTAATGCCTTTTGGACTAAGGAATGCACCTGCTACATTTCAGAGGATGGTCAATCAAGTTCTGAATGGGATGGAGGACCTCTGAATGGCATACTTGGATGACATTGCAGTATTCGGCCCTACATGGAAAGAACATATTGATAACCTAGGATATATATTGCAGGCTCTGGAACAGGCCCATCTGACCATAAAAGCAAGTAATTGTCAAATTGGTCAGAGTACAATGTTCTATCTTGGACATGAGGTAGGAGGAGGTGAAATAAGGCCATTGCCTAGCAAAGTTCAAGCTGTACAAAACGGGGCCACCCCTACTACTCAAACCCAAGTGAGAGCCTTCTTAGGCCTCACTGGGTATTACAGGAACTTCATAGAGAATTATGGGACCATAGCTTCTCCCTTGAATGTCATCTCCTCTCCCAAATTTCCTAAAAAGGTCAAGTGGAATGAGGAGTACAATCAAGCCTTTGAAGGTCTGAAGAAAGCCCTTTGTCAAGCTCCAGTCCTAAGAGCTCCTGACTACCACCAATCCTTCATTGTACACACTGATGCTTCTAATGTAGGTATAGGTGCAGGCTTTAGTCAAATGGATGAGAAAGGTAGGGAGCACCCCATTTGTTTCATCAGCAGGAAATTAAAGGATCTTGAGACAAGGTGGGCAACAATAGAACGTGAATGTTTTGCTATTGTGTGGTCACTGAAGAGGTTTAGACCATACTTGTATGGATCTACCTTCATTATTCAGACTGACCACCAACCCTTGAGATGGCTGATGCAAATGAAAGGGGAAAACCCAAAGTTACTCAGATGCCCAATCTGCCTGCAATGATTTGATTTGTCCATTGAGCACAGAGCAGGAAGTCACCACCAAAATGCTGATGGTCTCTCTAGGATGTTCATAACCGACTAGAGGTATGAGAACCATCCTGGAGTGGATAAATCCTCCTGTCCCTTAGTCTGGGGGGAGGCAAGTGTTAGGGAGAATTCTCATTTTATGGCTAATTTCCCTCACCCAATGAGTCTCCCAGCAGCTTTGCTGGATTTCTGGAGTTTATTTTTTCCACTTGGTAAGAGTGGGAGTTTTTCCCCCACTCTTACCCATGTTTTGCCATGTGTATTTCCTCTGTTTTTGTGATTGTGGACTCTTGAGTACACCACTTCAGTAGCCCTCTTCTTTTGTGTGTTACACAGCACCTTCAGTGCAGTGACATAGGGTTGTCTTTTAGACTTCGCACCGACTCCATTTCTGGGGCTGACTACTGTCCCCCAGAAAAGGGTAAAGTTGCCATTAACTTTACTTAGTCATTTAACCACAGATCCAGTACACCCCATCTTACATGGAGTACTGGAAAGGGTTACTCCTTAGCCCTTTTTATCTGTACCTCCTAAAGCCTTGTTTTGCTCTTTTAACATTTAGACTTGGCTGGTGGCAGTGGTATCTACCGTAACTTTTCTACCGTTTTTATACTATATAACCGTGGTACTGTTTTAGGCTATTATATTAGCCTCAAACATAAACCCGCTTGACCAAATACTCTTTCTTTTGGCTCCGGGGGGTTTAGTCACCATTTCTTTTTGTTAAAGTCCTTCTTGTGTTTTACTTTGTGCGGAAAACCAGGTTTGCCTCCTTTGTTCACTGTCTTTTGGCGGGCTTCTGCCAAGAAGCCCTCTTCTAGGCACCTGGGTATCTAGGTGGGCTGAATGTGAGGGAGGGGTGTAGTCACCCCCTGCACAGGGTATCCTAGGAAACCCAAGTCGCACTTTGCCATGATTGGCTGAGGTGGTTATCTGGGCTGGACAACCCCCTGCTGCGTGATTGACAGCCAGGCTGTGTGAATGGGGGATTTTCGCATAAAGGGCAGGACTCTTGGGCTGGAAGTCAAAGTCACCACTGGAACTACAAGGAACTGAAGAGAAGCACAGAAGAAGACGGCTGCTGCAACTACCCCGTCACGGTGAAGCCCTGCTGCAGTCCTGAGCTATCTACCCTTCGATGACCAGAGAAGATCCAGTCCGGAGTCTTCTTCCCTTGAGCCTGGTGGAGTCAACCAGCTCATATTCCACAGTCAGAGGATCCTCTTCGTGGTCGAAATCGCTGCACACTGCTGTAGTGGTCCGGATAGCCACCTGAAGAGCCTCTCCTGTTTTAAAGGAGCGCACCTTTTATTCACAGTTGCTGCTGCTGGCTTCATCCCTGTGTGGTGCAGACCCCTCCAGGCGACCTCCTTCTTTCCGAAGCTCCAGGAACTGTGGGTCTGCAGGAAACTACCAGGAACAACTGCCGTGGCACCAGCTTCTCCCTTGAATAAGGTACTGTGTTCTGCTTTGAGGGACTAGGGTGAATCCGTTTTCTCCTCTTCCAAAGCGTGTCCTTATCTTCCCTCCTTCTTATAACTTGTGCTTCCTCTATTGACAATATCTAAGTACTCCTGGCAATGTTGAATCTTGAACTGTCTGACTGTGTGATCCTCGACACCAGGAACCCGGTTCCACTTGACACTGGCTCCGGCCTATTGACTCTTGTATTTCTGTCAATGAGTGTTCTCTGGCTCTGTCTGCCCTGACAAAAGTATTGCCTATGATTTTTGCCCCCAACTCTCTCTGGTTAACTCAGGTGATAAGAGTGTTTTTGCCCCGGTAACATTTCCTGCCGCGGATACGCATATCTTTAGTAAGACCGAACTGTCATTACTGTCAAAAAGTGATCGCATATGTATTCCCGGTAACGTCTTTTGTTTCACAACACCGGTCCGTTAAAACATAGGGTACTTACCTTGAGTTATACTGTACCAAGTGATTTGTGTATTGTGTATTTTACGTGTGGTTTTGAATTTATAGAAGTGTTATGTTTTATAACAGATGGTTTAAAAATAAATGTACTTATATTTTTTTAACTGAAACTTTGAGTCAGTGTTTGCTTGAGTCACAGTAATTGTGGTCCCTTTGTGTAATCTCTACTACTGCTCATATACTCTTGAGATAAGCCTGGCTGCTCCGCTACTGCTACCACTTTAACATAGTGGTACAGGCTTGTATCAAAGGTAAACTTGTATTACCACTTGTAGTCTTAATTGTGTGTAGTGGTCCCTACGGGCACTGCACAGGATTCTGCCTAACACAGGTCATGCCCTTCGGGCTATGCAATGCCCCCGCGGTGTTCAATTCTTTATGAATTATGTACTCCGTGAACTACTGGACGTTTCAGCCCCCTAGTTGAACTTCGCAATCACAGATAAGGAATTACTGGGGATTAAAGTAGCATTCAAGGCCTGGAGAAATTACTTTTTTGGGGCAAGACATACGCTCACTGTCATCATGGACCACCGTAACTTGCAATACTTGAAAACCGTCAAAGCACAATCCTCGCGTCAACTTCGTTGGGCCCTCTTTTTCGCGGAATACGATTTTATTATAATTTATGGACCTGGAGTACGCAATGGGAAAGCAGACGCTCTATCACGCATGAGTGAAGAAAAAGAGGCTTTTACAGCATCCGACCCTGTGGCCATAATTCCTGAGGAAAGGATTCAAAGCAGAATAGCTGCCACCACGTGTGTGGATGACCAAAGAACCAGTTTGAATTCCCCGATGGATCAATCAACACAACAGGAATGGCTGTTAAAAGGTGACCAGAACACCATCGCAGACAATCTACCGTATTTCCAAGGACGATTATATGTCCAAGACCAAGAACTGAAAAAGCAAATCATCACAAATGACCATGATTCATTAGTGGAAGGACACCCAGGAATAGCCAAACCTCAGGCTAAGGTAACACAAAACTACTGGTGGCCAAACTAGCGAAAAGACATTGCCCAATTTATTGAAACCTGTGGTGTCTGTGCACAACACAAGTCTCAGAAATAGAACCCTGCTGGCTTACTACATCCCCCAACAGTACCGCCAGCACCTTGGCATACCCTGTCGATGGACTTCATCACGGATCTTCCACCCTGCAATGGATACAACACCATATTATTCATTGTGGATTTATTCTCCAAAATGGCCCATTTCATCCCTCTGAAGGGACTCCCAACTGCGTCAACTCTCGCTTCTGTGTACCTAGAGCAAATTGTTCGATTGCATGGATTTCCATCAATATTAGTATCTGATCACAGAACTCAATTTGTTTCTGCCTTTTGGAGAAAGTGTTGTACGATTGCCAAAATCGATCTCCGGTTGTCCACAAGCCATCACCCTCAAACTGATCGACAAACTCAACGAACCAACCAAACTTTAGAGCAATATCTGAGTTGTATGTTGCAACAGTCTGAGGATTCTTGGAAAAATATCCTCTGGATAGCTGAGTATGCATACAACAACTCAGTTCACACAAGCACAGGGCAAACTCCAGTCTACACTGTGCACGGAAGACATCCAAGGACATCACTATTTGATCCACCCGATACCCTGAAAATGCCAGCAATAAAAAAACTTGCATAAAACCATCCCTCAGGTTCTTAAGGAGGCGACAGAGCATCTGACCAAGGCTAAGGAAAGACAAAAACTGTTTGATGATCAACATCGGAAGGAAGCTCCCGCCTAACAGATTGGAGAAAAGGTGTGGTTAGCATCCAAATATATTCTGCTGAAGGGGCCAAGAGCTTTCCACCCAAGATACCTGGGCCCCTATACTATAAAGTCCACAATCAATCCTGTCGTCATAAAATTGGAGTTACCATCTCACATGAAAATTCACCCCGTATGTCATGCCTCTCTTCTCAAACCAATGAAATCAAATACACGGTTTAGTTCTCAGCCATAGCCCGAAGTAATAGATGGGGAACCAAAATTTGAAGTCAAATCCATCTTGGACTCCAAGGTGGTTCGATCAAAATTGTATTACCTAATTGACTGGAAAGGTTACGGACCTCAAGACCGAACTTGGGAACCCAGTGAACATGTCCATGCTCCACATTTAATCAGACAGTTCCATTGCAATAATCCCACCAAACCAGGACCGGGAGGAGAACCACCCTTGAGAAGGGCCTTGAGGGGGAGTGCTGTCATGGTCATGAAATCAGGGGCACAGGCATGCAGGGGTCGCGTGCACAGGAGACCTGGGTGGACACTGTCCTGGCGCCTTTGGCGCCAGGCTCATGAACAAAAGTAAACAAGAGCATCCATTTAACACCAAAAAGCTTTTATTATAGACATAGCACTTCAGAATGTAAAATGCTAGAAATCAGGATGGGAGATCCGTAGACAGCTGTCTTGTTTTGAAGCTATTTTATTTTGCCTTCAAAATGATTTTTCACAGATAAATCAAATTAAACATTTACAGGACTTTCATTAAGCACGAAAGTATGGACAGACGTTTTTTCTTAAGGGAAATACAGGTGAGTATAGTCCTCTTCAATTATCGAGAGACAATTTCCACAGTGGTGCACGAGTATACAATACAGGTAGGTAGTGACATAGAACTTATGCAGGTTGTGACCCAGGACTGTAGTATGTCCGGGGTTATTCAACAAAATAGTGTACACAACACTATCCATCAACACATATATACAAAGGTTGTGCCATAAAACATCAACACAGAGGTGTTTCAGCCAAACAGGGCTGGGTAAGGGCCCGTGGTGGTGGTGGCCTTCATCAGGATGATCACTGGTAGTGGTGCTGTCCGAATTGGTAATCTGTGGGGGAAGGGAAAGCTGTCATAATCTCAGGGGATTGATGATTGATTAAAAAATTAATGAATAATGGCCGATTGGTGCCTCGAATACACCAGTGGTGTATCTAAAAACAGCTTACCGTCTGCAGTGGTGCAGTGGGGACACTGTGCTTGGAGTCCTGTTATGGGTACTGGACTCTGGGAACCATGTCTGCAGTGAGCATGGGAAGACTCGTATGATTCGGGTCTCCTTGGCCAATAAATACAGCCTTATGCCTCTAGGAGCTGTAAGAGAAAGGATAACAGGTTGTTATCTATGCGCTCGAGGAGGACCGTGCCAGTGAACAGCAGGGTCCAGGCACATCCAGCATGGGATTGTGCGGTAAGAGACACCAGTGGTGTGGGTGCCCACTCAGTGGGTTAGTAATGTCACGGTATAATAAAAGGGTCTCAAATAAAGTACATATTAGAGCCCTGCCGACTGTTGTGTGAGCTAAGCGCTAGGAGGCGCTGACAGTGGTCTCAGGAGTGTTGATTTTATTTAAAAGTGTCAAAAAAACTTTCACAGGAAAAGCGAGTGGAGATTGCAAATACATCTTTTGGAGTAACTAGGGTGTCTAATCTCGCCTAGGTGTGTCAATTAGTGACAGTGCCTGTCTGACCTCTGTGCGAGGTTGTGTAGCTGCCCACGGGGTGATTTATAGGAAGTGGCAGTGACCCTCAAGATAATAAAGTAAAATGAAGGAAAACACGGCCGTTCTGAGCGTGCTCCAGACTGTGGCGGGAATGCATCATAAAGTCTAACAGTGCACGGAGAGTAATTTGGAATGTGAAACCAGCGAGGTTTTGTGGGGAGTGCTGGGGGTGCCTGGACTAGGTGCTGTATCATGCAGAAAAACTAAAAAATTAAAACATGAGATAAAATGGCAGCATGTCCTACCGAATGCAAAAAATGGCGTCTGCACTCCTTGTGGCTCTGGATTCTACAGGGGAGTGTTGCTGTCAATGTTAAAAGCACTGTGCCAGCTCGACATTCAGCCAATGGGCTGCTGGCTAGGTGCAGGGGTAGGCCAATAGTTACAGAGCGAGCTAACAACAGAAATGATAGGTTGGGAGTAATTGACCAATGGGATGCAGATGCATCATCAGTGTCACAACTATATGAGTGTAGCCCATGGAAATGACAGCAGGGCCCCTAATGATGGATGGCAACTGCAAGTAGATGGATGCAGGTGGTGGTGGACCCCTGAGGATGATATGAGGGGTAGCCTTCTTCCTGATTGGTGGTGGGACGGCTGTTGCTTTGGCTGTGTGAGCCCTAGGGCGGTGGCTTAAACAATGTTGACATTTTCAAAACACCGTTTTCTAAAAAGGTAAAGGAGAAAACATGGAGTCACTGGGTGTATAGTGACAATTGTAAGTAACCAAAAGCCAGACAAATGGAAAAAACACACCACGCATTAGTTCAATGGCTCATATATGTATGTTGCAACTTCACTTTACATGGTGCATGTATCTCAGAAATCAGAATGAACACGCAACTGTAAAAAAACATTAGTGGTGCTTGTACCAGCTGGTTCTATAGAGTACATGATGCACAAAACATGGGCACTGCTGAATATGTAGCGTGTGCCCAGTCGAGGGCATCTGATGTCTAAATGGAGATCTAAACACCACAGTGGGGGTCAATCAATCCCAGAAATGTTTCCACTCTACGGTGATATTAAGGCCAGTTCTGACTGAGTCCAGTCTGTGGACCCATTTTTGCTCAAGCCTGGTGAGGGCTAGATTGATATCGCCTCCTCTTTTTTGTTGTTGAAGTTGTTGCAGAATAGTCCACGTGAGTTCATCGTGGGTGTGGCCTTTTTTGCTGAAATGTTCCACCAGAGGTTTGTCTTGTAATGAGTTCCTGATGCAAGAACGATGTTCGCTTATCCTTTGTTTTATGGGTCTGATGGTCTTCCCAATGTAAATGAGGTCACAGGGACATCTGATCACATATATGACGTTTTTGATTTCGCAATTGGTGTGATTTCGCATCGTCCACATGAAATTCTTGTGAGTGAAGGTCTTGCTGGTCTCGGTGTAGCGACACGCGATGCATTTTCCACATGAGTAGTGTCCTACTACGGACGGTAAGCCCCATAGTGTGGGTTGTTGTTTCTCTGGTTCCAGAAACGTATGTACCGGGGTGTCTTTGAGGTTCCTATTCTTCATAAATGCAAAATGAGTTTTTTTGTCCAAGGTCCCTTTGTTTTTTATTAGATGCCAATGTTTATTTATGGTGGTTTTTACCAGGTTACTGATGGGGTTGAACGTCGTGACACAGACTGTCCGGTCTATGGGGTCCTTAGTGCTGGCCGTTAGACAAATAGTGTGATCAGTGTTGGCTGCCCTTTTTCTGAGCCATTTTGATCGATTTTTTGGGGTAACCTCTTTCACTTAGGCGTGTCTGGAGTTGTTTGGCATGATGTTCGAACTTCTCTTTCTCGGTGCAGTTTCTGCGTATTCGGAGGAATTGTCCGTATGGTAGGTTGTATTTTAATACTTGGGGATGAAAATTCGAGAAATGGAGCAAGCTGTTTCTGTCGGTGGGTTTTCTGAATAATTCTGTTTTCAATTAGTTTCCGGAACGGTAAATGTGAAGGTCTAGGAAATTGCAAACCCATTCGATAGTGAACTTTATGTGAGAGTTTCTGTGGTTAAGCCATCCGTGGAATTCAAGCAAAAGCTCCTTGCTGCCTTCCCAAACTAGGAGAGCATCATCAACGTATCGTCGCCATAGTATGATGTGGTCTTTGTATGGGTTGTCATCGTTGTACACATGGTCATCCTCATACTGAGCCATGTACAGATTAGCTATATCAGGGGCAAACGTTGCCCCCATGCTGACGCCTTTGATCTGCTGGTAAATCTGGTGTTCGAAGAGGAAGAAGTTCTCGGTCATAGCTAGTTGAATGCAGTCCAAGATGAAGTTTGTGGGGGTGGTGGTGGTGTCGGCTCTTCTGTTGAGACAGATGGTCAATGCTTGCAGTCCTTCCTGTTGAGGGATCGAAGTGTAGAGGGCCTCTACGTCCATGGTTGCCAGGATGGAGTTGGAGGACAGGTTTAAATTCTGTAGAACTTTGATGGTGTTGGTGCTGTCTTTGATATAGGACTTCATCTTTCCAATGAAAGGTTTCAGAAAAAAATCTGTGTAGAGTGACAATGGCTCCAAAAGAGAATCAAAAGCTGAGACAATAGGACGACCCGGTGGTAGAATAGCGTCTTTATGGATCTTGGGAAGGATATAAAAGGCTGGTATCCTTCGGTGGGTTTTGTTGAGGAAAAGGCGTTCATCCTCGCAGATCCAACTTTGGTCTTCTGCATGTTTAGTCAGGTTAAGGATCTCTTCTTGTAGTCTCTTCGTGGAATCTCTGTTTAGTTTCTTGTATGATGAGGTATCAGCCAGTAGGCGCAAGCATTCCTTGTTGTAGTCTGTGGTGTTCATACAAACAATGCTTCCCCCTTTGTCTGCCGGTTTGCACTTCAGATGCATTAACCTTGAACATTCCATCCATTAAGCAGGATGCATTAACCTTGAACATTCCATCCATTAAGCAGCCCCAAGTGTAGTTGCTAATGGATTGCCTGTGGACGTGCTCACTCTCTAGGAGTGGCAGGGTATGGCTGGTAAGCCGGCCCTAATGGTCATGCCCATGATCTGAGGTATATAAGCTGCCCTAATCCTCAAGACAGACGCTTTGCGTTATTCCGCGCTTTCAAGCAGCGTAATGCTCACCGTCACCTGAGGTCAGACTTACCTTTGAAGATCCTGCTTCCTGGACATCCTGCTTCCTGCCAGCATAGTTACCAACTGGGGGAAGCTGTTTTTACCTGTACATCTCTTCGGCGAACCAAGTATTAATCTTTACACTTTCTGGAATGCTGAAATCTTCATCTTGGCACCGCTGAACGACATGCTCCATCGTCGACAGCAGCACCTGCAAGGAAAAACAGAAGACAAGGTTAGACATCAAAAAAACAATCAGTTTAAGGTTGCGCTTTGCCATACTTTGTGCTTTTCCTTAAACAATCACTTACCTGCTGTTGAACATTGCGGTAGCATTCATCTTCCATCTGGCCGCGTCTCGCGTCTCACAGCTGCATTGAGGCTGCATTTCCATTTAAGTGAAGAAAACAGAAGAGAGACATTATTGCAGGCATAAATAGGAGCAGCATATAAAGACATTAACCAGAACAAACAGCATCACAAGAGCTCAAGAAAGACTTATCAATCATAAGGAAAAGCATAGTCGCAGCTGGACTGGACTAATCCTTATCAGGGATCAGTGACGGAACTAGATCCCATTCGACGCGCGCCTGCCAGAAGTAGCAGGACGGAGAGCTTCTCTTCCATAATTCACAGGTGAGCTTTATGGGCCGGTGTATGCTCACAGAATTCGTACTTTGGGGTGAAGGGTTTGCGAGGTACAGCAATCACAGATTGGCATACTCACACACTCTTATTTCCATGCAGGAGCAGTATCACCATGTACCACCGCTCACAGCTTTTCTACTAAGGGAGAGACCTGAAGGGGGTGATTCAAGTTCAGGGAGGGTTGCAACCATGCCCCAACATCTCCGCAGAGACCAGGTGAGCGTAACATAGGAAGAATTCTCCAGAATGGCTAATTTCCCTTGCCTAATGAGTCCCTCAGCAGTTTTGCTGGATTTCTAGGAGTTATTTCTTTCACCTGGTAAGAGTGTGAGCCTTTTTTCCCACTCTTACATGTGTTTTGCTATGTGTTTTAAATGTTTGCGTTCATAGACTGTAGAGTCTCACCTACTCCATAGGCATCATCTGTTTACTGTGTGTCACACAGCACCTTTAGTGCAGTGACACAGGGTTGTCTTTTTCAGACTTCCCACTTTAAACTCCATTTTTCTGGGACTAACTACTATCTCCCAGAACATGTAAAGTTGCCATTGACTTTAATAGTCTTTTTAAATTCACAGACACAGTACAAACTATCTTCCATAGAGTACTGAAAAGGGTTAATAGTTATGCCTTTTTGTCTATTTCTCATGGAACATTATTTTGTTCCCCTTTCTTTAAGATTTGGCTGGTGGCAGTGGTATCTACCATTTTGTTCCTACCGCAGACTATGAAAATATCCTTGGTATGTTTTAGGCCATGTTAGTAGACTTGAATTTTAATCCACTGGACCCCTTTTAATTTTATTTGGTTCTGGCTGGGTTTATTCGCCATTTCTTTTTGTAAAGGTCTTTCTCGTGTTTTACTCTGCGCGCTAAACCAGGTTTGGTTCCTTTGTTCGCCATCCTTTTGCATGCGTATGCACAGAAGCCCTCCTTAGGCGCCTGAGTGTCTGGGTGGACAGGATGTGAGGGAGGGATTTAGGCCCCCTGCACAGGATCTCCTTGGAGACCCAAGTCACCCTCTTGTTTGATTGGGTAGGTGATTGTCCTGCCAGGACAGCCACCCTGCTGTGTGATTGACAGTCAGGCTGTGCGAATGGGGGAAAACTGCATAAAAAGCAGGTCTCTGGGACTTGGAAGGCAGAGTCGCCACTGGATCGAGAGAACCGAAGAGAAGCTGAAGGAAGATGACTACTGCAACTACTGAACCTTCCGGTGAAGCCCTGCTGCAGGTCCGAATCTCCTAAACTTCAATGACAGAGAAGATCTGCAAGGAATCTTCTTCCCTTGACCTGGTGGGACCAACCAGTTTGCCAAACACCAAGCAAGGCCTCCCTCCCCTGATCGAATTTGCGGTGCATCGCTGCAGTGAACCGGATAGCCAGGAGGACTGGACCCTGTTTGGATTTTAAGAAGCGCACCTTTCATTCCTCGCTTTGCTCTACTGCTGGTTTCTTCCCTAGGCAGTGCAGGACCCTCCAGTCATCCTCCTTCTTGTCAGTCCGACAGTCGTTTCAGGAACCGTGAGCCTGCAGGACCTGCCAGGAATGTCTGTCTCAGCTACAGCATTCTTCTTCTGCTAAGGTACTGTTCAAATCCGGTCGTTCGTTCCATCTGACCGCAGTGAAAGTGTTTGAAATCTTTCGCTAATCCGAGGGCTTGTCCTTCTCTACTCTTTTAAGTAACTTTTCTACGACCAACTTCGTTCCTAACTCTTGGCAAAGAATTAACCGCAAACTACTCTGAACTGTGTGATCCTCTGCAAAGATTTTGAACCATTAACATTGGCCCAGGCCTAGTGATTTGAATCCTAGTTGTAGTAAGCCTTTTCTAGATTGCTCTGACTACTTACTTGTTGGTGCTGCTTGATTTTGAATAACCTTGTCTTTCCCTCCCTTTTTAAATTGCTGGAGTACCATTTTGCTCAGGCTTCATTTTGAGCTTAACTTGTCCAGAATTCATTGGGTGGTGTGTAGTGTATTAAGATTGTGATTCTCTGCTGCTTTATATTAGTGAACTGTTTAATAACTGAGTCAGTGTTTGTTTGAACCATAGCAATTTCTGTCCTTTGTGTAACTTCTGATACTGCTCACTTTACTCTTGAGATAAGTCTGACTGCTCAGCCATCTCTACCACTTTACTGTGTAGTACAGGCTTGTACCAAAGGTGAATTTTTACTTGCACTTGTAGTCTTAATTGTGTGTGTGTTCCCAAAGCATACTGCATATGATTCTGCCTAACACCACCATGCAGTCAGCCCCCTCCACATGGGATACCCCGACCCCAGCCCCATCACCCATGACCCCACCCTGCAGGCAGCCCCCTCCACATGGGATACCCCCACCCCATTCCCCATCACCCGTGCACCCACCCTGCAGGCAGCCCCCTCCACATGGGATACCCCAGACCGCATCACCCATGCCTTCACCCTGCACGCAGCCTCCTCCACATGGAACATCACCTGCATGATGAACCCTGACATACTGACACATCATCACTCCATCGATTGTGTGTGGAGCACATTGACTACCGTGTAGTGACACCAGCCTGCATATACACCGGAACATGTCTCCTGTGAACAAAAATGAATGCATTCACCCCAGCCACATCCTCCATGAGTGTGGAAACTGGGCAAACAGAACAGATGTCTCCAACCATCTCCCAACATATACATGTAACATGTGAATGCAAAAGTCAGGGCCTGCTATGCATTTACCTGTCAAAAACAGAGGTTACAGGATGTCAGATCATGTAAGATCCCACATAAAGGAGGAGGTCAACAACATGCTTGATCTCGGGGTAATAGAGCCCTCTACCAGTCCATGGTCTAGTTCAGTTGTTCTAGTATGAAAGGCAGTATCCAAGGAGTTGAGATTCTGTGTGGACTATAGAGCTCTTAATGCAGTCACCAAAACTGATGCCCACCCTTTACCAAGGACAGACGAACTGGTGGATAAACTTGGCTCAGCCAAGTACCTCAGTACATTTGATCTCACTTCAGGCTATTGGAATATAGCACTGACAGACCATGCTAAAGAGAAAACTGCATTCTCAAACCCAGCAGGCCTTTGCCAGTTTAAGGACTAACAAATGCACCTGCTACATTCCAAAGGATGGTTAATCACGTTCTGAATGGGATGGAGGACTTCTGCATGGCATACTTGGATGACATTGCAGGGTTCAGCCCTACTTGGAAAGACCATGTTGACCACTTAGGATATGTTTTGCAGGCTCTTGATCAGGCCCATCTGACCATAAAGGCTAGTAAATGTCAAACTAGGTCAGAGTAAAGTGGTCTACCTCGGGCAGGAGGTAGGAGAAGGTGAAATCAGGCCATTGCCTAGCAAAGTACAAGCTGTACAAAACTGGGCCATCCCTACTACTCAAACCCAAGTGAGAGCCTTCCTAGCCTCACTGGGTACTATAGGAACTTGGGACCATTGAATGTGATCTCCTCTCCCACATTCTATGGGAATATGATCTCCTCTCCCAAATTTCCCAAAAAGGACAGGTGGAAGGAGGAGTGCACTCAAGCATTTGAAGGCCTAAAGAAAGCCCTTTGTCAAGCTCCAGTCCTAAGAGCTCCTGACTGTAACCAAACCTTAATTGTGCAGACAGATGGTTCAAATACAGGTATAGGTGCAGTCTTTAGTCAACTGGATGAGAAAGGAAGTGAGCACCCCATTTGCTTCATCAGCAGGAAGCTGAAGGAACCTGGGACAAGGTGGCCAAACATTGAAAGAGAATGCTTTGCTATTGTGTGGTCACTGAATAAGTTTAGACCATACTTTTATGGATCTACTTTTGTGATTCAGACTGACCACCAACCCTTGAGATAGTTGATGCAAATGAAAGGGGAAACCCAAAACTACTGAGATGGTCAATCAGCCTGCAAGGGTTTGATTTTACCATTGAAGACAGGTCTGGGTGTCACCACCAAAATGCTTATAGTCTCTCCCGGATGTTTGATTGACTGGAGTAAGGAGATTCATCCAGGAGTGGATTAAATCCTCCTATCCCTTAGTCTGGGGGGGACGAGTGTTAGGGAGAATTCTCAATATGTGCTAATTTCCCTTACCCTTTGAGACCCCCAGCAACTTTGCTGGATTTCTGGGATTTGATTTTTTACTTGGGAAGAGAGTCAGCCTTTTTTTCCCACTCTTCCATGTATTTTGGATGTGTTTTACTTTTGTGTTCTTTGGTTATGGTGTTTTTAAACAAACTCCAAGGCATTATCTTTTTCTGTGTGTCAGACAGCACCTTCAGTGCAGTGGCACAGGCATGTATTTCAGAATTCCCAAGATTTAAATACCTTCTCTGGGACTGACTACTGTCTCCCAGAGCATGTAAAGTTAAATTGACTTTACTAGTTGCTTTAAATTTACTGACCCAGCACACACTACCTTCCTATAGAGTGCTGGAGGGGTTGCTTAGCTTTTCCTGAGTCAAAACACTCATGTAACCATAAAATGTTACCCTTTCCTACTTTAAATGGCTGGTGGCAGTGGTTTAGATCAAACTACCATGATTTTTCCCGACCGCTAACAACGGTAGCTAAAAATCGGGTCAGCCATGTTTTTCATTATGGTGCCCAAGACCTATCTGTAAAAACAGACTCCGGTCACCTTTTTTCGCCATTTTTTTTAAGAAAGGTCCTTCTTGTGTTTCTCTGCGTGCCAAACCAGGTTTGGTCCCTTTGTTCATTGGCTTTTGGCGTGCTTCAGAGCTGAAGCCCTCCTGTGGCGCCTGAGTTTCTGGGGTGGACAGGATGTGAGGGAGGTGCCTGAAACTACCTGTCCTTAGTCGAAGAAGACCTGAATGCACTCTGGCGTGATTGGCCGGCTGGCTGTCTGGCAAGGACAGCCACCCGGCTGTGTGAGGGACAGCCAGGCTGGAATGAATGGTGGTAAACAGTTTAAAAGCAGGTCTCAGGGACTTGGAAAGCAGAGTCGATCACTGGAACGAAAGAACTGAAGAGGAGAGGAAGGAAGAGGATTGCTGCAACTCCTGGACGACTGGTGAAGCCCTGCTGCAGGTTCCGAATTGCCTGAAACTCTGACGACAGAGAAGCCCTTCAAGGTTAACTTCTTCCCTTGAGTTTTGGGGCAAAAACCAACTCGCAAGCCATCTGGACACCGTCCCCATCTGGTCGAATTTTCATCAGAGTGCTGTTGAAAACCAGATAGCCAGTGGGAAGGAAACCAGCTTGTAGACTTTAAGGCACTCACACTTAAACCGATGTCTTGCTACAGCTTTTGGCCTCTTAACTGGGCAGTGCAGGAACCTCCCGACGTTCTCCTTCTTGTCCCCACGACTGAAGCTGAGGAACAGCAAGATCTGCTCGAACTGCCAGGAACAACTGCCTCAGCTCCAGCTTTCTTCATTGACAAGGTACTGTGCAACCGCGGTCCAGAAATCTTTCCGGCCATCGAGAAAGTGCGTGAAACGTTCCTCAACTACGGA
This sequence comes from Ambystoma mexicanum, assembly GCF_040938575.1. Classification (NCBI taxonomy): domain Eukaryota; kingdom Metazoa; phylum Chordata; class Amphibia; order Caudata; family Ambystomatidae; genus Ambystoma; species Ambystoma mexicanum. The sequence continues at coordinate 1,025,163,818 of NC_090928.1, read as the reverse complement.
AACTTGTCCTTCCCTAAACATTCGTCAAACCTTTCGCCTAGCCAAATCCTTTAAAAATCTGTGGCAAAGACTAAACAGTTATATACCAGAACTGTGCTATCCTATACAAAAGACTCTGAACCATTGACTTTGGCCCAGGCCTATTGAGAAGAATTGTTGGTTGTATTTAACTGAAACCCTTTGCCCTGCCTATGAATGTATTTTGGCTGTCTATTCTTATAACCTTGCCTTTTCCCTCCTTTATTAAGTATCTGAAGTGCCATTTTGCTCCCACTTCATTTTGGAGCTAAACTTGTTCATTTACCTACCGGTTGGTAGTACTTACATTTTGGAGGTAAACTTGTTCATTTACTTACCGGTTGTTTTTTATGTGGTGTATTAGTTTGTTATATTGAGCTGCTTGTGCTAGTGTAATGTTTTCTAACTGACTGAGTGAATACATGTATATTCTTTTACCAAGAAACCTTGAGTAAGTGTATATTTGAATCACTGTATTAGTTGGTCGTTTGTGTAACTTGTTCTACTGCTCACTCAACTCTTGAGATAAGTCTGGCTGCTCAGCCACTGCTACCACATAACTGTGTAGTACAGGCTTGTACCAAAGATGAAATTGTACTGACACTTGTAGTCTTAATTGCCTGTAGTGTTCCCCAAGGGTACTGCAGGTGATTCTGCCTGACAAACACATGCAAGTAAGCAACCACACACATCACTAACAATGGGCAGGATCAGGGCTACTAAATGGACTACCAAACAGGCACAATGCAAAAATAACTGTGATCGACAATGACTGTGAGAGTGAAAAATAAATATATCAAATAGTTGTATTATAACTGTACTGTAGAAAATATAGGGCGCCTGGCGGAGTCCTGATTTACCCAGGTGGGTATATGTACAAAAAAAAGGAATAATCAGGATGAAGAAGATCCTACAAGTAAGCCAGTTGTGCCGTGCATGTATGTTTATTTTACATTGACACAGTCCTTTTTTAGTTCATTCAACAATTTATTTTACAGGTCTTTCGATAAGCACGAAAGTTTTTTGGCATCAAACGGACAAAAGTGATTGTGAACGGTGGTAACACGGATTAAGTGTCAACCTCTGATGTATTGAGGTTAAAACTCCACACTGAAGTACATTCCCTGTATAGATGTGATAGAGAAAGAACTATCAAGCAGGGAAAGTATACCTGAGGCTTGAAAATGGCCCCAGGGTTAGGTCACGCAAGGTGTACACAACAAATATTTACACAACATACACAAGGGGGAAGATACAGTTGTGTCACGGGGATCGACACAGGTGTGTTTCGGCCAAAACATGGCTTGATTGAAGCCGGTCTATATGCTGGCCTTCGTCAGGAAAGGCACCATTGGTGGTGCTGTCCGTTGATTCTGTGGGTTTAAGAGAGGCAGTGAGGATCTTCAAAAAGGGGTGATTTAATTAATTTAGGATAGTATTAAATACTGGCCAAATTTGGCCATGGTGTTACATCTCATGGTGCAACTGAGAAACGGCTTACCTGCTGCTCCGGTGGCAGTGGCAAGCTGGGAAATATCCTCACGTGGTTGAAGGATAGTGTGTGCGTGATTGCACTTAGGAATATGCCTGAGAGTGCTTCAGGCCGACATCTCTCGGGTTCCCGCTGACTGTGAAGGGCCACAGTGGGTCCCAGATCTGAGAGAAAAAGAATACAGGATCAGAATGCATGATCCTGGATAAGGATTCAGAGGAGTGGATTCGATGATGGTGAGAGAATCCTACTCGGGGTAGACTGCCCTCGAAGAGCATGGTGGTGGGCGAGTACGTGCCTTTGAGGTGTAGACGTCTGACCAGTGGTTCAGGTGGTCTGTGATGAGTACATCTCGGTGAGCAGGGTGGCTCCCACGGGGGTAGAGTCGTTCCGGTGCAGCGGTGGTCCATGGGGGTGGAACTAGCCGCATGTCGAAATCCTGTATGGCTATCGGGAGTGCGAGAGCGCGCATCGAGTAGCGCTGAGGTTTAGGCAGGAAAATGACCGGTGAAAAAACTGAAATCGATGCAGTGAGACCGAGTTGGGAAAAAAAGGCACGAGGGGTCTGGAGGACTTAGAGTGCCTGAAGGTGCGCGCATGAAGTGGCGCTGAGGTGTAGTAGGGAGCACTATATTCAATGCAGTGAGATCGTGTTGGGATCTGGGGAGTGAGAAAAGGCACGTGGAAGGTGCGAAAATTCGGGTAATTAGGTGCCTGTATGTGGCGGTGTGGACACCTGAAATGCCTACTTTTAGTTATGAGTGGAGCCCGGCAGCAGGGTATAGTAAGTGCAGACTGGCAAGCCAAGTCAAAAAGGGGTGCGCAATGGTCAACAATAAAAAGCTAAGGTGCTGTTCCCTGGCTAGCTTACCGCAGTATGTCCCGCGTACCTCTGTATACGGGGTCCTCAGCTCGAAATGACACTGTGAGGAGAATGCTAGCTGCTGTGTAAATATACATTTTACAAGCTAGGCGGCAGCCAATCGAAAACGCGCATTGGAAGTACCCAATGGGTACAGGAAGGAGTTTGAACCAATCGCGTGTTGTCAAGAAGGTGGAGCATAATTGAACTACTCGAATGGTGGAGCATCATGGGAGGTGTGGTCCCAGAAACGGTGCTTGCAGGCTGAAGCAATGCTGAATGGGATGCACTGAATGCAAAATGTGGAAAAGGGTGTGTAGAAAAGGCAAACCGGTTGGCTCTGAGTCTGGTTGCATTTCATAATAGCTCCATAGAGACACCTATTGTTTATTAATTATTACCAGCGGGAAGTGCGTTGTAAATATACATTTTACAAGCTAGGCGGCAGCCAATCAAAAACGCGCATTGGAAGTACCCAATGGGTACAGGAAGGAGTTTGAACCAATCGCGTGTTGTCAAGAAGGTGGAGCATAATTGAACTACTCGAAAGGTGGAGCATCATGGGAGGTGTTGTCCCAGAAACGGTGCTTGCAGGCTAAAGCAATGGTGAATGGGATGCACTGAATGCAAAGTGTGGAAAAGGGTGTGTGGAAACGGGCAAACCGGTTGGCTCTGAGTCTGGTAGCATTTCATAATGGCTCCATAGAGACACCTATTGTTTATTAATTATTACCAGCGGGAAGTGCGTTGTATATACCGGTGCATGATCTGTCCAAACTGCCTATTGTGAGTGCTGGCATAATACAGGTAGAGAGGTCCACTATACATGCTGTTGAGTGCATACGCATCCATTCATTGTACGGGTCCATAAAATAAAAGGTTAATTAGCATTGGACATATATGCATGTCATATCACATGTCACCCGTGGTGGTAATTAATACATGTGTACACTTGGTGTTAACGGGAGATGCATAAGTACTGATTGCCAGATGTCAAAACAATTGGTGAAAAAACCACAGTCCATGTGAATACATGTGTACACTTGGTGTTACATAGGTTCTGATAGCCAGAGATTAAAACAATTGGTGACAGTAATACAGTTGTTAATGTATGCAAGCTGAGATATCTATATAGGTTGCCCCTGGTGTCCCGAAATGATAAAAGAGGGTGAGGGGGTTTTTGTTTTTAGAAATGTTTCCATTCAACGGTTATATTTAAACCGTGACGTACAGTGTCCAATTTGTGAACCCATTTCTGTTCCAGTTTTGTCAGAGTCAAATTGATATCCCCCCCACGACGTTGTGGTTGGAGCTGTTGCAGCACGGTCCACGAAAATTGTTCATGAGTATGGCCCTTTTTGGTGTAGTGTTCAACGAGTGGTTTGTCTTGGACTGAGTTCTTTATGCAGGACCTGTGTTCATTAATCCTTTGTTTTACGGGCCTTATTGTTTTGCCAATGTAGACCATGTCGCAGGGACATTTGATGGCGTAGATAACACATCTGCTCTCGCAGTTGGTGTGGTTGTTCATCTTCCATGTGAAGTCCTTGTGTGTGAAGGTCTTACTGTTGGTGGTGTATTTACAGGCGACACAGTGTCCACAACTGAAGTGACCAGTAACTGGAGGGATACTCCATAGGGCTGCAGTCGTTTTCGTGGGTTCCAAAAATGTGTGTACAAGGGTATCCCTCAGGTTCCTGTTTTTCTTGAAAGCGAACAGTGGTTTCTTCGCTAGGCTGCCCTCCTTCTTAATCAAATGCCAGTTTCTGTTGATGGTGCTCTTTATGAGATTGCTGACCGGGTTGAAGGTAGTTACACAGACAGTCCTGTTGGTGGGATTTTTTTCTTTTGCTGTCAAGCAAATCGAGCGGTCAGTGTTCTCTGCTCTCTTCCTGGCAGTCCTGATGGATTTTTTCGGATAGCCTCTCTGTCCTAGGCGTATTTGAAGTTGTTTTGCATGATGGAAGAATTTCTCTCTGTCGGTGCAATTTCGACGGATGCGGAGAAACTGGCCGTATGGGAGGTTGTACTTTAACCCTTCTGGGTGGTAACTCGTGAAATGTAGCAAGGTGTTTCTGTCGGTGGGCTTTCTGAAAAGTTCTGTTTTCAACATATCTCCAGATCGATAAATATGTAGATCGAGAAAGTTGATTGCTTGGTAATCCCACTCGATGGTGAACTTTATGTGGGTATTCTGTGTGTTCAGCCATTGATGAAAAGCCAGTAGTGATTCTCGATTGCCTTCCCAGATCAAGAGCACATCGTCAATGTAGCGGCGCCAAATTTTGATGTGTGATCTGTGAGGGTTGTTGTTATAAATGTTATCTTCCTCATACTGGGCCATGTAGAGGTTCGCGACGTCTGGTGCAAAGGTGGCCCCCATACTAACGCCTTTGATCTGTTGGTACATTTGTTGGCCGAATAGAAAAAAGTTTTCTCCCATGGCTATTCGGATACATTCTATAAGGAAGTTGGTGGGTAAGGTGGTGGTGTCGGTTCTTCTTTCAAGGCAGGTCGCCAGTGCTTGTAGTCCTTCCAGTTGTGGGATGGAGGTGTATAGTGCCTCTACGTCCATGGTGACAAGGATGGAATCAGTGGTGAGATGTATGGCGTCCAGGATCTTAATGGTCTCAGTGCTGTCTTTTATGTAGGAAGCCATTTTTCCGATAAAAGGTTTCATAAAAAAATCTGTGTACAACGAAAGGGGTTCTAGAAGAGAGTCACAAGCAGAGACAATAGGTCTTCCTGGGAGTTTTGTTGCATGCTTATGGATTTTGGGTAGTATATAGAATGCTGGGATCCTGGGGTGCGTTTTGTTTAAGAATGCCCGTTCATCCTGACAAATCCATCCTTCGTCTTCGGCGTGTTTCGTTAGGTTGCCGATTTCCTCTTTTAGGCGAAATGTCGGGTCTGTGTTCAATTTCTTATATGCGGTCGTGTCACTGAGTAGACGTTGGCACTCTTTGTTGTAATCTCCGGTGTTCATGATCACAATACCTCCACCCTTGTCGGCTGGTTTTATGGTGATGGTAGTGTCTTGGTTGAGGTCCATTAGAGACTTTCTCTCGTCTCTGTTGAGGTTGTCTTGATAGAAGTTTTTTGTCGTGAGGCCGCTGGTGATGGTCTTCATCACGATTTTTTCAAACGTGTCGAATTCACTCGGGATGGTGTGCGGAGGCGGAGTGAAGGTTGATTTGGGTTTGAAGCCTGTCATGTTATCTACTGGTCTCTCTGGTCCTCCGGTGGCGATGGTTTCGGAGTTTTGTTTCTCAGGTAGGTACACCTCAAAAAAGTATTTTAGTCTTAGAGTGCGGAAGAATTTCCTGAGTTCAACTTCTGTGTTAAAAGGGTCCGCCTTGGTGGCTGGGACAAAAGATAGACCTCTCTCCAGTAGAGTTTGTTCTGCTTTGACTAGGGTTCTACAAGAAAGATTGAAGATAGGGATGGTGGCTAAGGCTGGTTCGAGTACCACTGGCGCGTTCTCATGTATTGGCCCATTTGTTGTGGTCGTCTCCTCGGTCGGCCCCGTTGGCCCCCTCTCTGAAAAAAAGGATGTTGGGGTGGTGGTCCGGTGCTCCTGCTCCCTCCAGGTGGACTAGATGTGCTTCCGCTTGAGGAACCTGAGCTCCCAGAAAATTGCACCATGCGGTTGCGTTTATCGTAATGAGTTTTTTGTTGCTGTTGTAAGTCACTGTAGAACGTCTCTTTGAGGTAGGGATATGTTTTTTCTTCAGCGTAGTTAGTGAGGTCTTTCCTGAACTTCTGCACCTTGCGTTCCACCGTTAGTTGGTTAAATTTCACTACTTCTTCCTCCATTTTCTCCAATTTCTTCTTGGCGTCATTGATGGTTTTGTCTTCGGCAAATTTTTTCTCCAGAGTCGTTAGATCTTCTCCCTGTTTTTTACATTCCTCCTGTGCCGTGTCTATAATAAGAATGATCCAGTCACGGCTGCATTTATTGCCGACGCCGCTGAAGTTAGTTTTGAACTTGGGGTTGTCGGTGAACACCCGGGGAATATTTTTCACTTGTAATCCTTCGGGAATAATCCCGGCCTTAAGGTATTCCAGCATGAAGGTTCCGTGCATCTCTGTGCGTATCAGTTTCTTCCTTTTTTGGAGAATGGTGTCCAGTTCGTCTTTATTTGCGCCTTGCGCGATAGGTCTACCTTCTGATCCTAAAGTGGACACCGTACCCATCAGTTTCTGAAAATATTCGTCCGTGTAGGACACGATATTTACTTTGTCCATGTCGGTGGGTAGTAGGAGAAAAGACTAGGTTCTATTGTCTGCTCCTATTTGTGAGATAGCCCTACAACCGTGGGTTGTGCTAAATATGGTAGAAAATATAGGGCGCCTGGCGGAGTCCTGATTTACCCAGGTGGGTATATGTACAAAAAAAAGGAATAATCAGGATGAAGAAGATCCTACAAGTAAGCCAGTTGTGCCGTGCATGTATGTTTATTTTACATTGACACAGTCCTTTTTTAGTTCATTCAACAATTTATTTTACAGGTCTTTCGATAAGCACGAAAGTTTTTTGGCATCAAACGGACAAAAGTGATTGTGAACGGTGGTAACACGGATTAAGTGTCAACCTCTGATGTATTGAGGTTAAAACTCCACACTGAAGTACATTCCCTGTATAGATGTGATAGAGAAAGAAGGGTCACAGTGGGTCCCAGATCTGAGAGAAAAAGAATACAGGATCAGAATGCATGATCCTGGATAAGGATTCAGAGGAGTGGATCCGATGATGGTGAGAGAATCCTACTCGGGGTAGACTTCCCTCGAAGAGCATGGTGGTGGGCGAGTACGTGCCTATGAGGTGTAGACGTCTGACCAGTGGTTCAGGTGGTCTGTGATGAGTACATCTCGGTGAGCAGGGTGGCTCCCACGGGGGTAGAGTCGTTCCGGTGCAGCGGTGGTCCATGGGGGTGGAACTAGCCGCATGTCGAAATCCTGTATGGCTGTCGGGAGTGCGAGAGCGCGCATCGAGTAGCGCTGAGGTTTAGGCAGGAAAATGACCGGTGAAAAAACTGAAATCGATGCAGTGAGACCGAGTTGGGAAAAAAAGGCACGAGGGGTGTGGAGGACTTAGAGTGCCTGAAGGTGCGCGCATGAAGTGGCGCTGAGGTGTAGTAGGGAGCACTATATTCAATGCAGTGAGATCGTGTTGGGATCTGGGGAGTGAGAAAAGGCAAGGAGCTTTTTATTGTTGACCATTGCGCGCCCCTTTTTGACTTGGCTTGCCAGTCTGCACTTACTATACCCTGCTGCCGGGCTCCACTCATAACTAAAAGTAGGCATTTCAGGTGTCCACACCGCCACATACAGGCACCTAATTACCCGAATTTTCGCACCTTCCACGTGCCTTTTTCGACATGCGGCTAGTTCCACCCCCATGGACCACCGCTGCACCGGAACGACTCTACCCCCGTGGGAGCCACCCTGCTCACTGAGATGTACTCATCACAGACCACCTGAACCACTGGTCAGACGTCTACACCTCATAGGCACGTACTCGCCCACCACCATGCTCTTCGAGGGCAGTCTACCCCATGTAGGATTCTCTCACCATCATCGAATCCACTCCTCTGAATCCTTATCCAGGATCATGCATTCTGATCCTGTATTCTTTTTCTCTCAGATCTGGGACCCACTGTGACCCTTCACAGTCAGCGGGAACCCGAGAGATGTCGGCCTGAAGCACTCTCAGGCATATTCCTAAGTGCAATCACGCACACACTATCCTTCAACCATGTGAGGATATTTCCCAGCTTGCCACTGCCACCGTAGCAGCAGGTAAGCCGTTTCTCAGTTGCACCATGAGAAGTAACACCATGGCCAAATTTGGCCAGTATTTAATACTATCCAAAATTAATTAAATCACCCCTTTTTGAAGATCCTCACTGCCTCTCTTAAACCCACAGAATCAACGGACAGCACCACCAATGGTGCCTTTCCTGACGAAGGCCAGCATATAGACCGGCTTCAATCAAGCCATGTTTTGGCCGAAACACACCTGTGTCGATCCCCGTGACACAACTGTATCTTCCCCCTTGTGTATGTTGTGTAAATATCTGTTGTGTACACCTTGTGTGAACTAACCCTGGGGCCATTTTTAAGCCTCAGGTATACTTTCCCTGCTTGATAGTTCTTTCTCTATCACATCTATACAGGGAATGTACTTCAGTGTGGAGTTTTAACCTCAATACATCAGAGGTTGACACTTAATCCGTGTTACCACCGTTCACAATCACTTTTGTCCGTTTGATGCCAAAAAACTTTCGTGCTTATCGAAAGACCTGTAAAATAAATTGTTGAATGAACTAAAAAAGGACTGTGTCAATGTAAAATAAACATACATGCACGGCACAACTGGCTTACTTGTAGGATCTTCTTCATCCTGATTATTCCTTTTTTTTGTACATATACCCACCTGGGTAAATCAGGACTCCGCCAGGCGCCCTATATTTTCTACCATATTTAGCACAACCCTCGGTTGTAGGGCTATCTCACAAATAGGAGCAGACAATAGAAGCTAGTCTTTTCTCCTACTACCCACCGACATGGACAAAGTAAATATCGTGTCCTACACGGACGAATATTTTCAGAAACTGATGGGTACGATGTCCACTTTAGGATCAGAAGGTGGACCTATCGCGCAAGGCGCAAATAAAGACGAACTGGACACCATTCTCCAAAAAAGGAAGAAACTGATACGCACAGAGATGCACAGAACCTTCATGCTGGAATACCTTAAGGCCGGGATTATTCCCGAAGGATTACAAGTGAAAAATATTCCCCGGGTGTTCACCGACAACCCCAAGTTCACAACTAACTTCAGCGGCGTCGGCAATAAATGCAGCCGTGACTGGATCATTCTTATTATAGACACGGCACAGGAGGAATGTAAAAAACAGGGAGAAGATCTAACGACTCTGGAGAAAAAATTCGCCGAAGACAAAACCATCAATGACGCCAAGAAGAAATTGGAGAAAATGGAGGAAGAAGTAGTGAAATTTAACCAACTAACGGTGGAACGCAAGGTGCAGAAGTTCAGGAAAGACCTCACTAACTATGCTGAAGAAAAAACATATCCCTACCTCAAAGAGACGTTCTACAGTGACTTACAACAGCAACAAAAAACTCATTACGATAGACGCAACCGCATTGTGCAATTTTCTGGGAGCTCAGGTTCCTCAAGCGGAAGCACATCTAGTCCACCTGGAGGGAGCAAGAGCACCGGACCACCACCCCAACATCCTTTTTTTCAGAGAGGGGGCCAACGGGGCCGACCGAGGAGACGACCACAACAAATGGGCCAATACATGAGAACGCGCCAGTGGTACTCGAACCAGCCTTAGCCACCATCCCTATCTTCAATCTTTCTTGTAGAACCCTAGTCAAAGCAGAACAAACTCTACTGGAGAGAGGTCTATCTTTTGTCCCAGCCACCAAGGCGGACCCTTTTAACACAGAAGTTGAACTCAGGAAATTCTTCCGCACTCTAAGACTAAAATACTTTTTTGAGGTGTACCTACCTGAGAAACAAAACTCCGAAACCATCGCCACCGGAGGACCAGAGAGACCAGTAGATAACATGACAGGCTTCAAACCCAAATCAACCTTCACTCCGCCTCCGCACACCATCCCGAGCGAATTCGACACGTTCAAAAAAATCGTGATGAAGACCATAACCAGCGGCCTCACGACAAAAAACTTCTATCAAGACAACCTCAACAGAGACGAGAGAAAGTCTCTAATGGACCTCAACCAAGACACTACCATCACCATAAAACCAGCCGACAAGGGTGGAGGTATTGTGATCATGAACACCGGAGATTACAACAAAGAGTGCCAACGTCTACTCAGTGACACGACCGCATATAAGAAATTGAACACGGACCCGACATTTCGCCTAAAAGAGGAAATCTGCAACCTAACGAAACACGCCGAAGACGAAGGATGGATTTGTCAGGATGAACGGGCATTCTTAAACAAAACGCACCCCAGGATCCCAGCATTCTATATACTACCCAAAATCCATAAGCATGCAACAAAACCCCCAGGAAGACCTATTGTCTCTGCTTGTGACTCTCTTCTAGAACCCCTTTCGTTGTACACAGATTTTTTTATGAAACCTTTTATCGGAAAAATGGCTTCCTACATAAAAGACAGCACTGAGACCATTAAGATCCTGGACGCCATACATCTCACCACTGATTCCATCCTTGTCACCATGGACGTAGAGGCACTATACACCTCCATCCCACAACTGGAAGGACTACAAGCACTGGCGACCTGCCTTGAAAGAAGAACCGACACCACCACCATACCCACCAACTTCCTTATAGAATGTATCCGAATAGCCATGGGAGAAAACTTTTTTCTATTCGGCCAAAAAATGTACCAACAGATCAAAGGCGTTAGTATGGGGGCCACCTTTGCACCAGACGTCGCGAACCTCTACATGGCCCAGTATGAGGAAGATAACATTTATAACAACAACCCTCACAGATCACACATCAAAATTTGGCGCCGCTACATTGACGATGTGCTCTTGATCTGGGAAGGCAATCGAGAATCACTACTGGCTTTTCATTAATGGCTGAACACACAGAATACCCACATAAAGTTCACCATCGAGTGGGATTACCAAGCAATCAACTTTCTCGATCTACATATTTATCGATCTGGAGATATGTTGAAAACAGAACTTTTCAGAAAGCCCACCGACAGAAACACCTTGCTACATTTCACGAGTTACCACCCAGAAGGGTTAAAGTACAACCTCCCATACGGCCAGTTTCTCCGCATCCGTCGAAATTGCACCGACAGAGAGAAATTCTTCCATCATGCAAAAGAACTTCAAATACGCCTAGGACAGAGAGGCTATCCGAAAAAATCCATCAGGACTGCCAGGAAGAGAGCAGAGAACACTGACCGCTCGATTTGCTTGACAGCAAAAGAAAAAAATCCCACCAACAGGACTGTCTGTGTAACTACCTTCAACCCGGTCAGCAATCTCATAAAGAGCACCATCAACAGAAACTGGCATTTGATTAAGAACGAGGGCAGCCTAGCGAAGAAACCACTGTTCACTTTCAAGAAAAACAGGAACCTGAGGGATACCCTTGTACACACATTTTTGGAACCCACGAAAACGACTGCAACCCTATGGAGTATCCCTCCAGTTACTGGTCACTTCAGTTGTGGACACTGTGTCGCCTGTAAATACACCACCAACAGTAAGACCTTCACACACAAGGACTTCACATGGAAGATGAACAACCACACCAACTGCGAGAGCAGATGTGTTATCTACGCCATCAAATGTCCCTGCGACATGGTCTACATTGGCAAAACAATGAGGCCCGTAAAACAAAGGATTAATGAACACAGGTCCTGCATAAAGAACTCAGTCCAAGACAAACCACTCGTTGAACACTACACCAAAAAGGGCCATACTCATGAACAATTTTCATGGACCGTGCTGCAACAGCTCCAACCACAACGTCGTGGGGGGGATATCAATTTGACTCTGACAAAACTGGAACAGAAATGGGTTCACAAATTGGACACTGTACGTCACGGTTTAAATATAACCGTTGAATGGAAACATTTCTAAAAACAAAAACCCCCTCACCCTCTTTTATCATTTCGGGACACCAGGGGCAACCTATATAGATATCTCAGCTTGCATACATTAACAACTGTATTACTGTCACCAATTGTTTTAATCTCTGGCTATCAGAACCTATGTAACACCAAGTGTACACATGTATTCACATGGACTGTGGTTTTTTCACCAATTGTTTTGACATCTGGCAATCAGTACTTATGCATCTCCCGTTAACACCAAGTGTACACATGTATTAATTACCACCACGGGTGACATGTGATATGACATGCATATATGTCCAATGCTAATTAACCTTTTATTTTATGGACCCGTACAATGAATGGATGCGTATGCACTCAACAGCATGTATAGTGGACCTCTCTACCTGTATTATGCCAGCACTCACAATAGGCAGTTTGGACAGATCATGCACCGGTATATACAACGCACTTCCCGCTGGTAATAATTAATAAACAATAGGTGTCTCTATGGAGCCATTATGAAATGCTACCAGACTCAGAGCCAACCGGTTTGCCCGTTTCCACACACCCTTTTCCACACTTTGCATTCAGTGCATCCCATTCAGCATTGCTTTAGCCTGCAAGCACCGTTTCTGGGACCACACCTCCCATGATGCTCCACCTTTCGAGTAGTTCAATTATGCTCCACCTTCTTGACAACACGCGATTGGTTCAAACTCCTTCCTGTACCCATTGGGTACTTCCAATGCGCGTTTTTGATTGGCTGCCGCCTAGCTTGTAAAATGTATATTTACAACGCACTTTCCGCTGGTAATAATTAATAAACAATAGGTGTCTCTATGGAGCTATTATGAAATGCAACCAGACTCAGAGCCAACCGGTTTGCCTTTTCTACACACCCTTTTCCACATTTTGCATTCAGTGCATCCCATTCAGCATTGCTTCAGCCTGCAAGCACCGTTTCTGGGACCACACCTCCCATGATGCTCCACCATTCGAGTAGTTCAATTATGCTCCACCTTCTTGACAACACGCGATTGGTTCAAACTCCTTCCTGTACCCATTGGGTACTTCCAATGCGCGTTTTCGATTGGCTGCCGCCTAGCTTGTAAAATGTATATTTACACAGCAGCTAGCATTCTCCTCACAGTGTCATTTCGAGCTGATGACCCCGTATACAGAGGTACGCCGGACATACTGCGGTAAGCTAGCCAGGGAACAGCACCTTAGCTTTTTATTGTTGACCATTGCGCGCCCCTTTTTGACTTGGCTTGCCAGTCTGCACTTACTATACCCTGCTGCCGGGCTCCACTCATAACTAAAAGTAGGCATTTCAGGTGTCCACACCGCCACATACAGGCACCTAATTACCCGAATTTTCGCACCTTCCACGTGCCTTTTCTCACTCCCCAGATCCCAACACGATCTCACTGCATTGAATATAGTGCTCCCTACTACACCTCAGCACCACTTCATGCGCGCACCTTCAGGCACTCTAAGTCCTCCACACCCCTCGTGCCTTTTTTTCCAGACTCGGTCTCACTGCATCGATTTCAGTTTTTTCACCGGTCATTTTCCTGCCTAAACCTCAGCGCTACTCGATGCGCGCTCTCGCACTCCCGATAGCCATACAGGATTTCGACATGCGGCTAGTTCCACCCCCATGGACCACTGCTGCACCGGAACGACTCTACCCCCGTGGGAGCCACCCTGCTCACCGAGATGTACTCATCACAGACCACCTGAACCACTGGTCAGACGTCTACACCTCATAGGCACGTACTCGCCCACCACCATGCTCTTCGAGGGCAGTCTACCCCAAGTAGGATTCTCTCACCATCATCGAATCCACTCCTCTGAATCCTTATCCAGGATCATGCATTCTGATCCTGTATTCTTTTTCTCTCAGATCTGGGACCCACTGTGACCCTTCACAGTCAGCGGGAACCCGAGAGATGTCGGCCTGAAGCACTCTCAGGCATATTCCTAAGTGCAATAACGCACACACTATCCTTCAACCATGTGAGGATATTTCCCAGCTTGCCACTGCCACCGTAGCAGCAGGTAAGCCGTTTCTCAGTTGCACCATGAGAAGTAACACCATGGCCAAATTTGGCCAGTATTTAATACTATCCAAAATTAATTAAATCACCCCTTTTTGAAGATCCTCACTGCCTCTCTTAAACCCACAGAATCAACGGACAGCACCACCAATGGTGCCTTTCCTGACGAAGGCCAGCATATAGACCGGCTTCAATCAAGCCATGTTTTGGCCGAAACACACCTGTGTCGATCCCCGTGACACAACTGTATCTTCCCCCTTGTGTATGTTGTGTAAATATCTGTTGTGTACACCTTGTGTGAACTAACCCTGGGGCCATTTTTAAGCCTCAGGTATACTTTCCCTGCTTGATAGTTCTTTCTCTATCACATCTATACAGGGAATGTACTTCAGTGTGGAGTTTTAACCTCAATACATCAGAGGTTGACACTTAATCCGTGTTACCACCGTTCACAATCACTTTTGTCCGTTTGATGCCAAAAAACTTTCGTGCTTATCGAAAGACCTGTAAAATAAATTGTTGAATGAACTAAAAAAGGACTGTGTCAATGTAAAATAAACATACATGCACGGCACAACTGGCTTACTTGTAGGATCTTCTTCATCCTGATTATTCCTTTTTTTTGTACTTATAACTGTACTGTAAATAAAATGATAAATCTGAAATCATAATCTCAAAAGATGTCCACCTAAAAATTGAAAAATTAAAATGTCCATGGCCCTCATTACGAGTTTGGAGGTAAGGTACGGCCCTTACCAGCATGGAGCAAATACCGTGTCCGTGTTTTCACAAGGCCGCTATTAGAGGGCGATTAGGAGTACATGGGCACGAGCTTTGCGCCATGCCGGTAACGACCTTTCCGCCATGCCGTAAAAGGGCAAAAAATCACCCTTACCGGCATTGTGCGAAGCGCAGATAGCTCCACCGCCATCCAAGCCATCAGCATTAGCGGTGACCGCAATTAGCGGTCACCGCTAATAAGCGGAACCGGAAGTGGCGTCATCGCACAGGAACGGGAAAGAGCACGGCGGCCATCTTTAAAAACACAATCCATTGCCATCTTCTGTAACCAGGAGCCATCTCACCACCACACCTCTACCACACCTCTACCACTACCTGCAGCATCTCACCATGCCCAAAGCACTCAAAAAAAGTACAGAGCGCCTGCGCAAGGAGCGCTTCTCACCAGAAGAGCTGAATATGCTGGCTGACACGCTGCAAGAACATGCCGATGTCGTATTCTCCACCAACATGTCTCGACCTGCAGTGCAGCGGAAGAAGGAAATATGGGCAGAGGTGGCGCAAAAGGTGAGTGCCATTGGCACCAACCCCTGCACCCCTAATGATATCCGGAAGCGCTGGGACGACCTGCGCTTGTGCGTGCGGAACATCCTCTCGGCCAACCGCAAGCAGGCGATGGCAACAGGTGGAGGTGCGGAATCCTCCATTAAGATGCAACCCTGGGAGGAGATCTGTGCAAGCACCATTGGGATGGAGGCTATTGAGGGAGTGAGAGACATGGAGCGAGGAGCCCCGTCATCGGCCGATGCACGTAGGTGTCCCAAATGAAAGACTGCAAAGACCAACACGATGATGTCCCCCTGAACTGACAGTGCAACGATGGAAAGCAGGGTCCACCAGACACATATTTGCAAGACTGCCTATAGGCAGTGCACAGCACCATCTTGTCCACATGCATGATGCACCCCATTTATTTCTCATCCCAGACTCATCCCTGCATCACCCTCCCAAAAGCCAAGCAACCCGTATGTCACTACCCCAATGCCAATCAACTGCCATTCCATATCAATGCAGCTACCCCAATGCATGCCTGATGCATGTAGACCCATCACTAATCCTCTCCCTCTCTTGTTCCCCCACAGGCACGCCATCAGACAGCGATGACCAGGACCCCAGGGAGGATGCTGCAACACCACACAAGTGTTGCCAAGGTTTTCTCCCTCCATGCCAGGGGCATGGAGGGAGAAAACCGCCCCTCTAAATCAAGGGGAAGAGGTCAACCTGTACTAACGCGGAAGGGCAAGACAACCCGAGAACTCACAGCACCAATGTGCACTACAGCCCCCACCACAGCACCCACACCAGCCACCAACACACTGGAGCCAGTGGCTGAAGGCACTGTATCGGCTGCCAGCAGTACTGTTGGGGAGACAGCTGCCACAGCAGCCGTGTCCGATGACAAGGCAGATGTTCTGCCACATGGCATAACCACCACTACAGGCCCCCCGCATTCACCATACCTCTCCCCATCCAGCATACACAACAGTAAGAGCCATGAGCTGTCTCCTGGGGAGTCATGGCCCGGTAGTTTCAGCCCCACGCCAACCGTGCATGATGAACCAACCATGTCGGTAGCACCGCATACATCCACCAGTGTCCCAAACAGCCAAGAGGGGATCAGGGCTATCCAGATGCGGCAGGAGGAGTTGACAGGGCTGTTGACACAGCACATCACGGAATGTGGCCGGGCAAGGGATGAGATAAGGGAATGTGCTTCATCCCTCAAATCTGCAATTGAGACCTCCTCAAAAGACATATGCAGTGAATTGGCAGCAGTACGGCAGGTCCTCTCCCAAATTGTGGCAGCAATGGAGGCCATGCGTCCGGCACAGGTGGCAGAACAACCTGGGCCATCCTCCAATGCCAGCTCCACTAAGTCCAGCCCCCTGCGTAGGTCTGGGCGGAACCTGTGCAGGTCGGACAGGGGTCCACCTGCTGCCAGAAGAAGAGAAGGGCTGTAGGTTCAGCCAGGCATTCTGGTCACATGTGGACTTATGGGGCATGCTAGTGCACAACATGTGTGGGGAAGTTGAGGGGGGAGGGGGAGGGAGGAGACGTTATGTGGGGAAGTTGAGGGGGGAGAGGGTGTGTGGGGAAGTTGAGGGGAGAGTGGGAGGGGGGAGAGGGTGTGTGGGGAAGTTGAGGGGGAGGGGGAGGGGGTAGTGGGTGTGTTGGGTGGAGGGCTTATGCACTTGATTTGTTACATAATCAGAATACACCTGTTGTGAAATCTGAATTCACATGTCCGGACATTGCTTATTGTGTACGTGTGCTTTATTGGTGAACAGTCTACAGTGCCCATGTCCCTGACACACCCAGTGCCCTGAGTTCCACCTCCATGTCACACTCCCCATCCATGTGTGCTAGACACATTGGTCAATCAGAGTCTGGCGCATGGCACGTCCCCCCTGTGCATCGCTGCCTCCCTGAAGTGCAGCCCCATCTCCACCCTCCTCATCCTCATCGTCCGGTGGTTGCAGTTCAGCATCAGGGGGCAGAGGCACATTCTGTCTGATGCACATATTGTGTAGCATGACACATGCCATGACGATCTTGCCCACCTTCTCATGGCCGTACAGGAGTTCCCCACCAGACCTGCTGAGGCAGCAAAACTGTGCCTTCAAGAGGCAAAATGTCTGCTCAATCACCACACGGGTACGTGTATGCGCACGATTGTAGTCCTCCTCGTGCCTGTTCTGCGGGTTCCGGACTGGGGTAAGGAGCCACCTCTTCAAGGGATATCTTGCATCACCTGCATGTGGGCAACAATGATTATGTGTAAGTCCTATAAGGGACCTGTATCAATGACACCATAGCATGCATTCATTTCCTGTATGCACCCACAGATCCATGCATGAATAGGGACACATGATGTGTCTGCTATGTGCATATTCCTCTTACAGACAGGTGTACGTGCCATCGTCTAGTGGGCGTAGGGGGGGCCAATTCCTTGTGAGTGCTCATGCACTGTGTTAGTCCACGATGGTTGTTCCCATGATCTGGGTGATGTGCAGTGATATGTATGCCTCCATCCTGTCAACGTTGATGGCAGCGTCATGATGATCTCACTATGCACGACAAATGGTGACATGCTGTTTTGGTGGACCTCTGTGTTGGTGTAGGGGTGTGTTCATGTATTTTGCCCTCATGTGGCTCCTTTGTACGCAGTAATGGAGACCTGTCCTTTTTGATGATGGTATTTGGTGCTGTGCATTGGCCATCCTAATTGCTTGTCGCTGCATTGTGCTGTGGGGGCTACGGTCTGATTATGTGCAGTGTACATGTTGATGGCTATGTAATGGTTGTTGCACTGCATCATTTTCGTGGTAGTGCAGCTTATGTCTTGCATTTTGTGGTCAGGTGTCGGGTCAAGTCTGGCCTGCTTTGGGGTATGAGCATGGTACATCCTCTCAGGTACTCTCAGCCAGGTGACGTATGCATCTCCCCCCATCTCAGCCACGTGATGTATGCATCTTGCCCCCCCGCATCTCAGCCAGGTGACTTATGCATCTCTCCCCCCATCTCAGCCAGGTGACGTATGCATCTCTCCCCCCCATCCCAGCCAGGTTTCGTATGCATCTCTCCCCCCCATCTCAGCCGGGTGACGTATGCATCTCTCCCCCAATTACCTACCCACATCGCATTACCATGAGGCTGACATGCAACTCACCGAGAAGCCAGGATCTCTGCCCTGCATGTCGCTCCATGTAGCGTGGTATCGTGGAGTTCCGCAAGACCATTGAATCATGTGTTGATCCGGGAAATCGGGCACAACAATGTGTGATGATCTTGTTTGTGTCACATACCATTTGCACGTTGATGGAGTCGTATAATTTATGGTTGCGGTACACTACCTCCATGGCATGTGGGAACCCCAATTCGACATGGGTGCAGTCTATGGCACCAATACAACCAGGGATGCCGGCCAGTGAATGGAAACCAACTTTGGTGTTGGAGATCTCCTGGGCTGTCCTTGGTAGGTAAATATGGTCGCCTGTGTGCTTCAGGAGGGCATCGAGCACTTGGTTCAGCATACGTGAGAATAATGGTTGTGATATGCCATGCATGTTCCCCACTGTGTGCTGGTAGGTGCATGTGGCCAGGAAGTGGAGCACAGACACTACCTTCAGTAGAGCTGGGATGGCGGTGCGTATTTCAATCAGGCTGATGATGTCGTCATGTATCATGTCCACAATGGTGGTGATGGTGTCCCGGTCCAGACGGTACAGGGTGTGGATCTGCTCAGGGGTTAGGTTGAATGAACTGGCTCGGATTCGAGGGATTGGGGGATGCCTGCGTGGTACTACTGGCTGCACTGGTGGGGCATGCTGGGCCTGCCTCACCCTCCTTCTCCTCCTATGTCTCGGATGCTGCCTGTTGTTGTTGTTGCAGCAGTTCCACTGCAATCATGTCCTCCAGCCCCAGCATTGCTAGTAGTATTGGAATCATTTTGGTGTGTGGCTGGGTGTGGGAAGGGGTGGGGTGTGCTCCTTTTGTGCTGGCCCAGTCTATATTGCCTCCACCTCTGCTGATTGTGTGCACCTGTGGCAGTTGGGAACACTGCACATGGCCATTTACGGGTGGTCCGCGATGCCGGTATTTACTGCATGCCGGTAAGGTACTTTTCGGGCTTCAGTAGGCCATTATTTGCATGTCCGCCTGCATTGTGATGGCCTCCTGTTTACACCATGCCAGTATTTCCGGCATGAAGGGTTGCGTGCCCGTGCCCATACCGCTATTTGAGGCACCGTTAGTTACGGTGCCGCTAATAGCAGGTTTGTGGGTCGTAATGGCCCGGAGTGGTAAACTATGCCGGTAATCCTTTACCGGTATCGTTTGTCCCTTACCTCCAACCTCGTAATGACCCCCATGTGTTTAAAAAATATTTACACTAACAAATCTATAAAATTACAAATAAAACACCTCAAATACACCAGCAAACATGGAGGATAGTCCAGAGTCCACTCCAAAACAAATACACAATTAAAGGAAGCTTACACCTACAGAACTATGTACAAGATAAGAGAGTAATGTCTGGGATCCAAGCCCAAATAATAATGAAAAATGAAAGGAAACTTATATCTACAAAACTATGTACACAGGCAGCGGACTAGTCCTCCTTGTCACCGATGTCACTCAATGTCTTGGCCAGGGCATCATCGACTGAGTCCACTTCCCCTAGGCGGGCCTCTGCTCTCTCCTTGAGGGCTTGCAGGGCCTCCAGCATGGACCACTCCATCCCCTCCCACTCCCTGCAAGTATCCTCCAGGATGTCAGCCCGCCTCTCTGCCCGACGCATTGCAATCTCTGCCCTGGCCAGGGTGACTCTCACCTCCAGAGCTCACTGCCTCTCTGCCCGAATTGGCTGCCCGTATTGCACTAACACAGAAGACATCCTTGTTCAGAGGTCCACATTTGCATCCTGCCTGACGCCTGATACCTGATACCTGCCTCCTTGAGATGGGATGCCCTGAGTACAATAGTTCAAGCCTGCTGCTGCCAAATTGTCCGGTGCGTGCTTCTTGTGGACACCCTCTGGGCTGATGTCATTCTTCGGGGGTGACGGGCCTGTGCCCTGCTCCTTGGTGCCTGCTCACCCTCCATTGCCATTGCTCCTGTCCTTCCCTGGATCGTCGTGGTGTCCACCTCAGCTGTTCCACTGGCGACTCCGAATCCATGCAGGGATGTTAGCTCCACCAGATGGGCTGACATGGTTGGGACTGGTGCACAGGGGGCCCTGGTGATGTCTTGGCCGGAAGGCATCCGGGAGGACAACTGCCGCATAGAGGAGCAAGGCGAGGAGGGGGTCGCATAAGTAGCCAGCCCATGTATCCAATTTGAGACTAGTAATGCTGCTAGCCAGTTCAGGAGATGCCAGATGTCATTGTGATGATGTGCACGCCCACGGTTGCAAGCCTGCACATCATCACAAATGACGGCTGCACACCTCACAATACTGGCTAGCAGGGGTTCCACTTTGTCTCAAATGGCAAAATCTTCAGGCAGTGGGGTGTCAGTCTGGGTGGAAATAACTGACAACTGCGGATGGGTCCGGCCTGAGGCATCCCGTCAGGTTCATACTGATGCAGGTGCTGGCCCAGGGACAAGATTTGGCACAGGCCCCTCCACAGTGACCTGAACTGCCACATGTCCCGAGTCAAGACTGCATCAGTCACGCCCACCTCACCACCCTGGCCGGGCCCCATGGATTGGACTAATACAGCCCCCTCCTTCTCCTCCTTCCCCGTCAACCTGCCAACCTGGATGCGTCCCCAGCGTCTTCTGCCATGGATGGCCCCTGTGTGTGCTCACCTGTCCCACCCGCTGCTGAGGAGTCCACATCCACCTTTGCCCTCTTGGACCTCCCCTCAGCAGCTGTGGCCAATGTTTGAGACACGGTACCAGTCTCCTCTCTCCCCACCCGGGGATATGGCACTGTCACAACCTATAAATTGTGCATGCTACACACACATGCGTCATGGGCCATACACATGCCATGCACACACATCACCAGACAGTCCTCAAGCACTACACTGAGCTATCACATCAGAGTCCTCTCAACAGCAATCACGCAACAAGACTAGGTCACACATTGACATGCACCTGTTACATCCATCCAGGAGTGATGGCCAGTCACAAAGTCACATATTAGACACATCCACATGAACACCATGCATGTTCATGATGTTGACAATGCCACCTATCTGTCACACCTATCACATGGGCACGTATCAGACACATGTGACAAACCACCTGCACGTCGAGAAATGCTGCAGTACAACACACAATGCAAAAGTAAGACCATTGAAATTGCACATGGTTCATAGAACACATGTAGAGCACTGTCTGGGACATGCACACAGACATCCATACAAGAGGCATACTTGCTGTAAGGCCAAGGTGCACACTCCCACCATAAATCAACATGCACTGTGGAGGGCAGCAACACATGGACATTCACCTGATGACTCCAGGCTGAAATGCAAATCACGGATCTGGGTGTGCAGTGCCGGTTAGAATTTCTCCAGGACCCGCATGTCGGTGGTGTTGACCAGCCTGGAGGAAGCGCATGGCCTTGTTGTAGGTCCTGGATTTGAGGTCCTCCCAGTGTTGTGCACGTGGTGGTAGTCACGGGGTGCCACCCCCTCCGCATTGATGGCTCCCATGATCTGGTCCCAGATCTGCTTCCGTCCAGCCTTGCTGACTTGCATTGCTCCGGGAAAGAGGGCATCATAATGCCACTTGACATGCTCCACCAGGATGTCAACTTCCCTGGCTGTGAAGTTGACAGCGCTCTGCCTCGCTGCCGTGGGGCTGCCACTTACCTCTGAAGATGTTGCTTCAGACATGGCAACCCCCGGGGCAGGTGTGGGTAGGCAAGGTGGTCCTGGGACTAAGCTCTGGAGCGGTGATGATGTTCTGGCACGTTGGGAGTCTTCTGAATCAGCTGAGGTGGTCACAGGGCCAAGGACAGTGGCACTGGCAATGGCTGCACAGCAGGCACTCAAATTGCAGGGCAGGTGGGCAGCATGCACACACAGTGGGCATGAAGCAGCAGATGGCTCATAGGAGCCAGCTCAGGGCAGTAGGAGGCAGGTAAAAAGGCTTGTGGGCAGGAGCGCATGGGTCTTCTGTGTTACTCATGTGAGCAGACAGAAACAGAGTGACAGTTACTTTCCGCACGCAAAATTAGTGCATGCACGTGAAACTAGAGGAAAGGGCCTAATCGCGTAAATTACGTGACACGCGCTGGCCCTTGGGCATTGGCGTTCAGTTTTGGGATAAAGGAGTGCGTAGGAGAACATTACACCGCATGTGCGAGTTGGAGTGGACGGTTCTGTGGACTTCGGAGATTTTTGGGGTGCCACGCATTTTGTTCACTACTGCTAACGGTGAGTCGCGTACGCATTATTCATACTCTGGGTGTCCCTGTGTATCACGTACCCCCATTGTTAACATCACAGTGACTTTCACAGGCTTTGGGTATGCATATTTTGTGTTGCTGGTTGCCACAGCATATCATGTTACACTTTTTCTTTACAGGCATCTTTGATATTTGGGGTACCTGTGCGTTATGAGCCCCGTTCATCTTTTCACCAGGGGTAATATTGAGCCTTACTGGACCACACTAGTATGTTTTACATCACGTACCCTGCCCCCTCACTCCTACTGCCCAGGACAATTGCTTGTTGGGCCTCCCATTGTACAAATCCATCTGTACCATGGTTGGGAAGGAAAAGGTGGCAGAGGTGGCTGAGGTGGCCAGGGTCAGGGCCGTGAAGGGAGAGCTGTGCACCACCCCCTACAGGGTCAGGGAGCTGCAGGTGATGCTGCTGTCCCCTTCACCAAGGGTCAGGGACCTGAGGGGAAGCTCCTGTTCCCAACAACCAGGTTCAGGGAGCAACAGCAGTATCTGTTGTCGCCCCCCCACCCCCCAGGGACACAGACACGCAGGGGCAGCTGATGCCTGTGTCCAAGGGAAGATGTGGCACCGCAAAACACCTGACCCCAGCACCCTGGGTCAAGGATCTGCAGGGTTATCTGCTCTCCCCTGCACCCATGTTGAGGGACCTGCAGGACCAGTAACTGACCCAATATCAGTGGTTGATGGCATGGACCAGGCCACTAGTGGTCCAGCCCCTAATGACCTGAGTGGTCCCAGCCAAACAGGGTCTGCACCACCTTCCAAGAGGCAGAAGCGTGCAGAACCGGGAAAGGCTCAATCGCAAAGCATGGCAATGGAGACTGCAACATCGAGGAAGAGGAGCTTCAATGATGAAGAACTCCAGTTCTTCATGGACTATGTGCGCGAACACCACTGTGACATGTGCACGCAGCCAGGGAGCAAACATACGCCTGCTCAGCATATGGTACACTGGCAGCGAGTCACGGATGCATCAACACCTTGGGGAATGAGAGGCGCATCACGCGTGAGGTCATGAAGCGGTGAAATGACCTCCACCATCAAACCAAATGGAAGCTGGGTGCACACCTCGCTTCTGCTCTTGTGACTAGAGGTGGGTCACCACAGGAGCAGGATCTCATGCCACATGAAGAGGCCATGAGCGAGTTGATACATGTGGTTCAGCTGCAAGGCGTGGGAGGCCTGCCAGATTATGAGGAAGCGTCCAGTGAGTGATGAAGCGTGTGCATCCTGAATATGTGTGTGTATGATTGTGTAGCACTTCTCCCTGCATTTTTATGACTGCCATGGGTGAACCATGTCAAGGTGTACTGACCCATTGCTTAGAGTACTGCAGAGTGCATACAAACCGTGTGCTGCACATCAGTTGAACATGACTTAGGGACAGTAGTCATCCACAACCGTCAGATACTAAAAGACATTTCTGGCATGCCAACACAACGTAGAATCTGGCTATGTACATCAGTGATGTTATTGACTCAGCTATGCCAGTCAAGTGCTTGTATCTGTACCCCCTGCTACACATCATGCACTGCATGTAGTAGAAATGCCATCCACACATGTTGAATGTAAGCGTCCCCCAATGAGGTAGGAAACCCCCCTTAATGAGAGGCAATAAAGGACACACCCCAGGAGGGAATGAGACCACCACCAAGTGTAGGTGCAGTTAAAAGGTTTTTTATCAAATAGGGCATGCAAAGGACTCTGCAAACTCCGAGAGCGCTCTGTCTGACAATAGCAAAGACAGTCAGTTATATTACAAATACACGTCATGCATGAGATAAGCTATAGGGGCCACACCGTCTTGGGGATTGGATGGTGATGGCTAGCTATTATGTAACTATAGGTTCAGTGCTCCATGATTGGCAGAGATCAACGTGGTGGCATCACAACCTGTTTGTGTCAGCTGTGCTCATCGAGGTGGAGCTCTCAGGCGCTGGCTGTCAGTGGCGATTCACCGCAATAGTTCTAGAAACTTTCTCTTGTGGCCTGTCATACCCATTCATCACACTCATTCATACTAAGTTGTTTTTTTAAAACTTCTAACACGTTAACCTAATACCCAGGTGGGGACATAGGAAAACAATATGCAATACGAGGCTGATTCCATACATCATCACAAAGTTGTCAGAAGCAAGGGATCCAGTCTCGTGGGTCCGGGTGTCTTTTCAGGGGGCATGGGTCAGGCTATCTTCATCATTTTACTCTGTTTGATGCAGTAATTGATGACTCTGAGGGATGTTTGCACAAGGGACGGATAACTGCCTTTGCGGTCTGTTGGATTTGGGGCGAACAGGGATCCCATTGGGTCAGTGGGGGAACCAAGCTGGCACCTCAATGGCGGTGGGATTTAGGACCAGGTAGCTCATAATTCATTTGGCCTGGCCATGGCGGTCTCTGCCATGGGGGAGGTAAATACTTGAAGCGGGTCCAGCAGGAATGCGGGGAGGTGAGGCTGTGCTGTTCGAACACCAGAGAGCCCCTGCGGGCCTTGGCGTGAGGAGCGGGAGATGGCCTTGTAACTCTGAGCAACTCTCTATTCACAGGGCTGCACACTATACCAGTGGAGGGGACGAATGCTGAAGCTGGGAGCATTAGGGAAATTACACTTTTCTGGCGTTTACAGTGTATACATTACTACATTCATGACAATGGGGGTTTTTCAATATCACATGTAGTACATAACATTAGTCGGTCTTGATACTTGTAATTCATGAGAAAGGCGGACGAATAACAAAACATGAGGTAGTGTCAGGTTGGGTCATACATTCAGGAGCATGAAAGCAACACGTTAAATTAACGTTTCAATTATACTACAAACTGATTCGATACCCTATATAGTTTTCATGTGATACATGCATCATACGCAAGCATTTTCTATATTGTGTTTTCAACTATCCTTTTTACAATAGCAGCAAACATTGGTTAGCACAGGGTGAATATATTGAGTGGTTATACACTGTGTCTTGGAACATGAAGGCATCTTGAGGGTGTATGAGGTCACTTTGCTTTAATATAATTAGTTTATATTATACATTTACCATTAATTACTACACATTCTTTAGCAACAGGAACAAGGCTGAGAGACTCGAGGGTTTAGTATGTCTAGTTAAATTTTATCTGGGGAACTGGGCAGGGGGTCAGGGGCACCATATATTACTCATGCAGGGGTTAGGTGCAGTGTCGGGGTGTATTTGGGCGGGGTGGTTTTTGTTCTTTTCCAGACTCCAACTACAAGTCCGGTCACTCCTAGGGCAATGATGTACTGCGTAAGGTAAATGATACAGTGTTTGTTCTGTTACTTGTTCGTGTCTAGTTGCTTGTGAGAACGGGCTTTCAGCGGATCTGCCATGGGGGAAATGCAGGCCTCTCCGTGCGCAGTCAAGTGGCGGCCGAGCTGCAGCTTTGTTCACCAGCTATTCTGCATGGGCCTGGGTTCAGTACATTTAAAATGGAGTCTTGCTTATTCCAAAATGGTATCTATGTTATGCCAGGCTACTGGCCGTGCAGCCTCACGTGTCGATGCGCAGCCGCCCTGCCTCCCGGGCCCAGGTGCATGGGGGGCTGCCGACGAGTCATGAGCCTCACGTAGGTGGGCAATGCAGGGGAGGGGGGGTCTTACAGACCTGTCCTTCCATACATTTCCCCCGAATACTGCAACTCGCCCAACCTCTGGCGTTCCTTTTAATTTGCAACTGCTTCCTCCCATGCCAGTGTCCCCTTTATCGGCATCCACGCTATGCACACCCCTCAGAGACTTTCCCCCCTCCTAGCATATTCGTCTGGCATGCAGGTCATGTATATACATCCCCCATCTCCCTCCAGATCTACCCATACCTCTTTATGCCATTCTCGTTCCAGGGGCTCTTTTATTGTTATATGGTATAATCTGTCCACTATATCTCCGTCATAATACAATGGCACAATTCTATACTTAGATTCGGGATCCTCACCTTTCTGTACTTGCGCCTCCTGCATGATCTGTGCTGTTCCTCTAGCATTGCCCATTGTCACCATCATCATTGCTCCATTAGGGACTGCGTTTGCTCAGCACCGAAGACCTAGCTGGCACACACAAAAAATCAGGAGTAAAAATACAATGATGGGTAACAGCATCTTGATAGTCAATCCCAGCCAGGATTGTACCCAGGAAATAATGTTGTCAAACCAAGAGCTCGGGTCCACTCCACCTTCTTTCTTCATCCGTTCCCCCAAGTTGTGCACTGCCGTGATGATGTGTGATAGTGTTCCATTATCTTCGTCTTCAGAAGGCACGAATGTGCAGCACGTGCTCCCGATTTTTTGGCAAACACCTCCATCCATCACCGTTAACAGGTCTAGGACATACCTGTTCTGCATTGTCCTTAGCCTTAGAGCCCTTAGCTCCACCTTGATCACGTTGAACCCCTCTTCAGTGTCGTTGGCCAGTTGGATCAGCTCCCAGAGCATTATTTGCAGCCATTTTGCGTTGGCTCGCACCTGGATACTCGGGACGAGGGAGGCAAAGAATGTTTCAGCGGAGTTGAACAGCTGGTACTTGTCAGGAATCTGTGCCAACAGATCTGATGAGGCTTTGGATATGTAGTTGGATGATCTCCGCTTTCGTGATATCACACCTTGTGCGTTGTCCGTGGACATGGCATATAGCGGCGGTTCTTCTGCTGGTTGTGGATTTTCTGGGCGACGGGAAGCTTGCAATCCTTTTCCTCCTTCAATACGACTTTCTGGGATCACCATCAGGGCCGAGTGCAGCGTGGCCAGAGAACATGTGCCCTTCCAAGATTGTGGGAGGTGCAAGTATGCTTGTTTACCGCAGACCCAGTATGTGTCCATAAGTGCTGCTGTCCCCTTCTTCATGTCTGGGATAGTAAGTGTTCAATTGCAGTTCTTATTTGTGCCCATGTTATTTTTCCCCTTACCATGGAAGCAGGGTTCGGAGGATATTTCTATTTGCAGTTTGAACGGTTTTTCTATGGCTGTCACCCATGTTAATTTTGTGATATGCTCCGTCCAAACAGGTGTGCAGGTTTTCTCGATCCATTGTAGTTTCTCTGCTGGCAATCCTCGTAGTGCTTCTGCTTTGCATGTTTTTACTTCATCTTTCCATTTATTTTCTGAAAACAATTTTCCTTTAATCACGAAAAAAGGTTCTTTCAAACATATCACTCCTTTTGCTCTTGAGTAGCAAGTCTTTTCTTTTTTGCAGCATTTCAAAAGACACTGTGTGTGCCTGGAAGGTGTTTTTAATTCTACATAGGGTGAGATGAAGGAGACACTGGGCGTCTGCAAGAGGCAATTCTTGAGGCAGTAGTACCTTAGGTGTGCCTGAGGCGTGGGGAATCGAGGAACATAAGTAACAATACTCATTAGTTGTCTGTTTTGCAGTGGAGCATACCATTTATTTGACTGAAGTGGATGTCTAGGGTCTTCTATTGTGTCTAGCCCAGGCCAGAATACTCATCATATTTTCTCCTCCCAACCTCCCTCCTCCGTTTGCTTTTGAGATAGCTCTTTGCATTTCTTGCTGCTTGCAGCGTTGTGCCCTGTGTCCCCCCCCCCCCATTTCCCACTCATCATATAGGGTCAGAAATCTTTCAGACATCTCATAATTTTCTTCCTTCTTGCTTACGGGTGATTCATTTTGTATGAGTGAAGTGATTGTTGGTGAGGGTGGGGTGGTGGTGGTGTCATATAACCATGATAAAAACAGAGGGGTTTCGATAATTTAAACCATGAATACTATATTCAGAAGCGTTGTGCGGGAGATTTGGGTGTGGGGTCAGATCATTGCTGGTGTTGTTTGGGTGCTGTGCACGATCAGGGTGAATGTCATAACCCCATACGAGGTGGAAGCCATCCTATATTAAATAGGGCCCTTCTTTATCCATCTTTGTCCCATTCCCCATGCTGGTTCCATTGTTGGTTCTATTCCCTCCCCCCTCATTCATCTCAATAGAGATGAATGTAATTGCCCAATATAATCTTAGTCCGAACATCATTGTAAAAAATATAACTGCACACACAGACCACACTCATACGAATATCTACGCAAATCAAAATTTTCGTTTCCATTTCTGTCTGCCCTAACATTATTCTGTGTGGGCTGGCTGTTCGTTGCCATGGTTTCTCCTATACATTAAAACATAAACGTTTATTAAGCATCCTCACAACACTTATATATATATTATTTTTGAGAGAGAGAGCTTCATGTCACATTTTCAAAATTATATACATTTTCCATGCTACACAGTCATCTTATTCAGTTTATTTCTTTTTCAATCTAGACCACTATTTAAAGATAGGATGAAGTTTCATTTCTTTCTCTACATCTATTTTTACACTTCTTCTGTTTGTTGTACCCTTCGTCCTCCCTCTGTGTGACATTGTCATAGGCTTTTCGTACGTCTGTTAAATGTATCCAATATCTCAGGCCCTTTACCTTCACTGCCGTCGGGCCATGGAATCTTGGGGCATTCCACCTACGCACGAAACTCCTCCCATACACCATCTCTCCTGGCATTACCTGACCTGTCGGGTTCTCTTCTGTGAATTTTGTTGTTTCATTTCCTTCCTCGTGTGTGAATGGGGGCGGAGCTGTCTTGCTATCATACAAGCTACTTTGGTGAGCTTTGTCAAGTATTCATTAAACTCTTTACCTAGTACAGTGACGCTTCTATGGGTGTCTGAATGTCTGTGGCGTGGGGACTGTGCTGTATGCATGCGCCTTCCTGTCACTATTTCGTGCAGTGACAGATGGTGGTCCTTGCTGGGCTGATTTCTCAGCTCGAACAAGGCCAAGGGCAGACAGTGCACCCAGTTCTTTTTAAGTGAGAAACATAATTTTGACAATCTCCCCTTCAGGAGGCCGTTGATTTTTCTCAACCACGCCATTACTTTGCGGATGATAAATCGAGCACAATTTGTGTTTGATTCCTAGCAATGCTGTTACTTCCTTGAAAAGATCATTGACAAAATGCGTTCCATTATCCGAGCGAATTACGTCGCAAATTCCCCAGTGAGGGAATACTTTGCAGCACATTTGGCATCTGGATGTGCGCAGGGCCCTGCTTCGACCCATCTTGAACATGGACAAACTACCACTATCATGTATCATGATCCATTGCACCTCTCTCCCATATCTGCATAATCAATATGCAGCTCTCTGGAGGGACCCGTTGGTTTTGGTATTGTTCCCCGCAGTGTTCTTAATGTCATTCCTGAATTATATGTTTGGCATGTTGTACATTCCATGGCCATTTTTGAGAGTTGTTCCTGTAACCCTGGTATGAACCAATTCTCTTGGATCTCTGCAGCAATATGCTGTTTCGCGTTGTGTGCTGAAAAGTGAAGTTGTTGGAAGGCTATTTCCAATAGTTTGATTGGCATCACCACCTTTCCGGTGTTGTTTTGACGCCATAAGAGATCTGTTGCTGACTGGCTACATCCTCTTTTTTCCCACAATTAATTTTCCTCTTTTGTTGCTCCTTCTTGCAGTTCCAATAGTTGTGACACGGGCATTTTGTTATAGCCATCTGGGAGATCCTCTTCTGCTTGTTTTTGTATGAGATACTCACCTATTCATTCTTTTACTAGGTAAGAGGCTTCCTTGGCAGCAGCGTCCCAAAGAGATCACATCTGTATTGTTCGTATGGGCCTGGCACTTCACTATTGCTACCACGGTGGGGTCTTTTAAAGCCTCCTTCAGTTCCTTTAAGAGCTCTGCGTGCTGTACAGGTGACCCATCTGCTCAGTGAAACCCTCTCTGTCCCCACCTTGCCAATCCCCCATGCACGGTAGTAGTCATATAGGCTGAATCTGTGTATATTGTGACTGCACACCCCTTTGCTGCATTCAATGCATCAATGAGTGCTATTAACTCTGCTGCTTGTGCTGAGAAATGGGCAGGTAGGCGTTGTTGTATTAGTACTTCATACTCACCTTCTTCTCACCTTACAACAGCTATCCCTACGTGTTTTTCTCCTTTCTCTGAATTTATTGATGCTGACCCGTCTATGAAGAACACCTCTCCTTCGTTCAGTGCATTTTCACTGACCATGGTGTTTTCTCCCTCCTCACCCCTGTATGTTGCACAATCGTGTGCTTGCATGTCCTCTACTGTGCACGGCTCTGTAATGAAACTTGCTGGGTTCACCATTTTGCATCTTACTATGTGTATGTTTGCACTAGACAGAATAATTTCATACGCAGTGGCTCTTTGTGTTGTGAGTGTGCTTTTTGATTGTTCCAGGATTGCGAATAGTGAGTGCTCCATGAACAGTGTCACAGAACATCCCATCACTATCGTTGCACTTTTTTCAATGGCAAACGCTGTGGCTGCGAGAGATTGCTCGCAAGAAAAGTGTCCTTGCATTACTGCATCGAGTGTGCCTCCGTAATATACCAGGGGCTTGTGTCCCAGCAATGTCTTTTGTGTCAGTACTGCAGTCATGAGGGACCCCTTACAATGTGAAAACAGATAGAACTTGCGTTCATAATCTGGGTTCGTGAGTACTGGTGCGCTTGAAATCAGTTCCTTGAGTGATGTGAAAGCATCATCTAGTTCTGATGACCATTGTATCTAAGTGTTTTCTCTTTGAGCTTCTTTGAGTCCCTGCAATAAGGGCCTCGTGTATGCTGCGTAATCTAGGATCCATGCTCGGCAGGAGTTGCACATACTGAGAAATGTTTGCATTTCCTTTACTGTTTTTGGTCTTCCTACTGCTGTAATGGCCGCTACTCTGTCTGGTATTATTTTCTTGCCGTCTTTTGAAATTAGCTGTCCGTGGTATAACACTTCTTGTTGGCAGTACTGCAATTTCTCTTTGTCAACTTTGTAACCCTTGTGGGCCAACAATGGCAGGAGGGTAACAGAGTCTTTTCTACATTCCTTCTCATTTTTTCCGCAGATCAGCAAATCATCCATGTATTGAATAATTGCACTGTCTGCTGTCATATTCCCTAGATCTTCGTGTAGAATTCTGTTGAATATGCTGGGGCTCTCGCAGTAACCCTGGGTAATCTGCAGTGCTCGTATCTTTTTCCTCCCAAGGTAAATGCTGTTAAATATCTGCACTCTTCTGCAAGTGGTATTGAGAAAAATGCGTTCTTCAAATCTACTTTTGGGATGCTACACAGGATAGATGCAGGTTTGGGGACCAAAGGGAACTCTTTTTGGATGACGTCATTGAGTGGGCGTAGATCTTGGATCATCCTCCATGCCCCTCCTTTTGCTTTTTTAATGGGGTAAATACAGGTATTTCATGGTGAGTTTGAGGGCACTATTATTCCTTGTGCTAATAATGCGCTGACTGTTTCTTGTATCCCTTCTTCTGCTTCCCGGGATAGGGGGTACTGTTTCATTCTGGGCAGCAAGGCTCCTGGTTTGAGTTTTATCTTAACTGGTTTCACCCCATGCAATAGTCCCACATCGTGGGGGCCGGTGGTCCATAGGTCACGCGGCACTGACTGCATGTCATCCTCAAAGAAGGAAGGTGGTGCTCCTACCACTGCCATTAGTTGCACTGGCACTTGTCTTTCCTGTGTCATGATATCACAGGGGATTTCTATTTCCATTATTATTTCCCCATCACTATCTGAGTCTGTGAAGAGGTCTTCGTCTGACAAATCTCGTAGTGCAATGTCGGCACTGATGCACAAAACTGTGCGCCACTCGCAGCTGTGTTTGTCCATTGCAATGACTGCTATTCTTTTGGCTGAGATCTGAACTGCGTGTAAATCTAAGGACATCACTGTCCCAAGCACTATCTCCGGGTGTGCAATGGGGTGAAAAATAAACTCTGTGGGCACCCTCCATTCTAGGTTCTTCAATTCCGGGACCACCCGTGCCAATGTTTTCAACCCTTGAATGAACATGTTGGGGTCTACTGGTATGCAGCGCACTTCTGGTGCTGTAGCTCGCGCCTGCACCCCCAGCATTATGCGCATAGGGCAGATCCCCGGTGTTGAGCATACTATTCCATACTAGAATTGTTTCTGGTGTTGTTTCTTTAACTTATTTGCATTGTTTTTCTTGTTGTCTCCCGTGTCCCTGCCTCCCTCCTCCCACTCCTGTTCCTCCTTCCCGCCCGCCTCCGAACCCGCCCACCACCCCTGATTGGCCTCTGAGCACTGTGTGCTGAGGCTTGGTTGCTGCCGGGGACCCGCGCTCACCATTACCAAGCCGGCTGAGCTGGGTAAGTGCAGCAGTGTTCTTGCTTCTCTGAGCTGCCCCCAAATTGTTTCTTGTGTTGTTTCTTTAACTTATTTGCATTGTTTTTCCCGTTGTCTCCTGTGTCCCTGCCTCCCTCCTCCTGCTCCTGTTCCTCCTTCCCGCCCACCACCCCTGATTGGCCTCTGAGCACCGTGTGATGAGGCATGGTTGTTGCCGGGGACCCGCGCTCGCCATTACCAAGCCAGTTGAGCTGGGTAAGTGCAGCAGTGTTCTTGCTCCTCTGAGTTGCCCCCGAATTGTTTCTGGTGTTGCTTCTTTAACTTATTTGCATTGTTTTTCTCGTTGTCTCCCGTGTCCCTGCCTTCCTCCTCCCGCTCCTGTTCCTCCTTCCCGCCCGCCTCCCAACCTGCCCACCACCCCTGATTGGCCTCTGAGCACTGTGTGCTGAGGCTTGGTTGCTGCCGGGGACCCACGCTCGCCATTTCCAAGCCGGCTGAGCTGGGTAACTGCAGCAGTGTTCTTGCTTCTCTAAGCTGCCCCCGAATTGTTTCTGGTGCTGTTTCTTTAACTTATTTGCATTGTTTTTCTCGTTGTCTCCCATGTCCCTGCATCCCTCCTCCTGCTCCTGTTCCTCCTTCCCGCCTTCCTCCCAAACCGCCCACCATCCCTGATTGGCCTCTGAGCACCGTGTTCTGAGGCTTGGTTGCTGCTGGGGACCCACGCATGCCATTACCAAGCCGGCTGAGCTGGGTAAGTGCAGCAGTGTTCTTGCTCCTCTGAGCTGCCCCTGAATTGTTTCTGGTGTTGTTTCTTTAACTTATTTGCATTTTTTCTCTCGTTGTTGCCCGTGTCCTGCCTCCCTCCTCCCGCTCCTGTTCCTCCTTCCCGCCCGCCTCGCAATCGCCCTCCACCCCTGATTTGCCTCTGAGCACCGTGTGCTGAGGCTTGGTTGCTGCCGGGGACCCGCGCTCGCCATTACCAAGCCGGCTGAGCTGGGTAAGTGCAGCAGTGTCCTTGCTCCTCTGAGCTGCCCCCGAATTGTTTCTGGTGTTGTTTCTTTAACTTATTTGCATTGTTTTTCTTGTTGTCTCCCGTGTGCCTGCCTCCCTCCTCCCGCTCCTGTTCCTCCTTCCCGCCCGCCTCCCAACCCACCCACCACCCCTGATTGGCCTCTGAGCCCTGTGTGCTGAGGCTTGGTTGCTGCCGGGGACCCACGCTTGCCATTTCCAAGCCGGCTGAGCTGGGTAACTGCAGCAGTGTTCTTGCTTCTCTGAGCTGCCCCCGAATTGTTTCTGGTGTTGTTTCTTTAACTTATTTGCATTGTTTTTTTCGTTGTCTCCCATGTCCCTGCATCCCTCCTCCTGCTCCTGTTCCTCCTTCTCGCCTTCCTCCCAAACCGCCCACCATCCCTGATTGGCCTCTGAGCACCGTGTGCTGAGGCTTGGTTGCTGCTGGGGACCCACGCATGCCATTACCAAGCCGGCTGAGCTGGGTAAGTGCAGCAGTGTTCTTGCTCCTCTGAGCTGCCCCTGAATTGTTTCTGGTGTTGTTTCTTTAACTTATTTGCATTTTTTCTCTCGTTGTCGCCCGTGTCCTGCCTCCCTCCTCCCGCTCCTGTTCCTCCTCCCCTCTCGCCTCCCAACCTGCCCACCACCCCCAATTGGCCTCCCCTCCCCTTATCAGTATCCTTCCCAGGGCAGCCTCTGCCCGGCAGCCCCCGGCTAAGGGCCCCAGGCAAAGGGTGGCTCCTACTGGTGGCTCCTTTGTTGGTGTCTGCTGGTGTCCACTGGGGATGCCAGCCCTCTCAATTCGACCTCCTGCCCAATCCCCCATCCGCTCACTAGCTGTTAACCTGCTTGCATAAACCACCTGCCTCTGGTACCATTGTGAAATCTATGCCTTTTCTCCCTCTTTAGGAATCTCACATTTAGGTGGCTTTAAATTGCGTGTATCTGTACCACCGCTAATAATTGCATTGTGAAACCTAGGCCTTTTCTCCCTCTTTAGGAATCTCAAATTTAGGTGGCTTTAAATTGCGCGTATCTGTACCACCACTAAAAATTGCATTGTGAAACCTAGGCCTATTCTCCTTCTTTAGGAATCTCAAATGTATTTGGCTTTAAATTGCGTGTATCTGTACCACCGCTAATAATTGCATTGTGAAACCTAGGCCTTTTGTCCCTCTTTAGGAATCTCAAATTTAGGTGGCTTTAAATTGCGTGTATCTGTACCACCACGAATATTTGCATTGTGAAATCTCAAATTTAGGTATGTCTTCTTTCCTATCTTAAAATGTCCTGTGCCTTTCTTGCACTCGCCTCCTGAGTGCCGTCGTCTTGTCCCACTCTCCTGCGCACGTGCCTCTCGCTGTCTCACCTGTCTGTCTACCCCGGATACCCCCTCCTCTCCCACCTACCCTATGGTGCTCTCTGTCTCCCCTATCTTTTCTAACTGTTTTTCTATTGACTATCCTGCTCTCCTCACTAAGTCTGGTAGGAAAAAGTTTAAAAAGGACATCCTGGCCTCCAACCCAGGCCTCCCTATCGCCGACACCTACTTCAGTGCCTTCTCCAAGGAAACTCTCACCGACATCCTCTTTGTCGTGCCTTCACCAAATCTATGGACCCCTCATATGGTCTCTGTTCTCTCTCCTTTCTCCTCTTCTCCCATTAATGGTGGTACTCATTGGGACACCCTCCTGGCCTCCTTCCTATCCTCTAAGGTCATCATTAATGTCTACTCTAATGGGACCGTCTTGGTCCAAGGCCCTCACGCCAACTTTCATCTCTTTGATAGACGCTTTCCGGGCCTCATCAACTTCCTCTCTTCTCCTGCTGTCCCCTCCCCCTTTCCTTGGCTACCTTGCCTCCCCCATCCCTCGCTGCCCCCTCTCGGGCGCTTTCTACACTTCCGCACGGTGCACCTCTGATCTGTACCCCTCCCCGGAAGTCCTTCAAGGAGGGCAACCGCCTCCACATTGCCACTCTTAAATCCCTCTCTGCTGTCAAACACTCCTCTGATATCTGCCACCTTCTTGAAGAAATTGCCCTCGATGTCCTCGGTCCCACTGAGACATGGTTTACAGCCAGCTCTGTCACCAGCTTTGACACGCTCCTACCCGATGGCTACATGATCCTCTCTGCGCCCAGGCCCAACCGCTCTGGTGGGGGCGTACCCTTATCTTCCCAGAGTGGATTCCTGCCTCTGTCATTCCTACGCAGGCCTACTCCTCTTTTGAATGCCTCATCTGCAGGCTCTCTCTCTCGCCTAGCCATTCCCTTACTGTGGCTACTATCTATCGGCCACCTGGTCAGGTCTCTTCCTTCCTCTCTGAGTGGGCAGATCTCTCCTCCTCACTCCTGGCCTCAACCACTCAACTCCTCCTCCTCGGAGACTTCAACATCCACCTGGATGCCTCCTGTCCCCCCTCTGAACTTTTTCACGACCTCTGTGACTCTCATTCACCATTCTCCCCTCTGGCCCGACTCATTCTGCAGGGCACACTCTCCACTCCTCTCTCCTGGAGTGACCACTTTCTCCTATCCTCCCACCTCACCCTCCCTACCCCGCAGGCCAAGCCACCTCCATCACTGCCACCCACCTTCTCGGTCATCCGACCCATGAAGCGCGCGTCAGTTGAGGCTTTCGCCTCCACCTTCTCACCCCCTCTTCCCCCCCGGCTGACTTTCACCCTGACACTGCCCTCTCCACACTCCACTCTTCTATATCTGATACTCTGGATATCCGTGCCCCTGTCATGAGAATCCGCCTGAAGCCCAAAGCCAAGTGTAACTCCTGGTATGATTCCGATCTCGTCACCCTAAAACGCAAGTGTAGGGTTGCCAAGAGGAAATGGCGTGCTTCAAGTTCATCCTCTGACAAACTGGCCTGCCGCCTGCTACAAAGGCAATACCGGCTCTCCATCCTCACCAAGAAGAGAGCTCATATCCAATTCTGCGTCTCTGCGGCATCTAACAACTCGGCTGAACTCTTTAAAATCTGCAAGGAACTGGCCAATCCTGCGGTAGTCTCTACCTCTCCTGTCCCTTCCCAGGCCCTCTGCACGGCACTGGCTTCTCACTTCATCTAAAAAACTCAGGACATCCTGTCCTCACTCTCCTCGTCTTATCCCCCTCCCTCTATTCCCTGCTCTTCCTCTGGCCCTTCTGCAACCACCTCTCCCCCTCCTTCTCTGCCTTTCCCCTTTTCTCTCCAGACAAGGTTTCTAGACAAGTCCGATCTATGAAAGTCTCGTCGAAATAGGTTCACCCCTGTTCCTCCAAAACTATCAAGGATCGCATCGACTCCCTGGCTCCTGCCCTGGCGGATTTCTGCAACCACTACTTCGTCACTGATGTCTTCCCTTTCCCCCTGAAGCACTCTCTTGTGCACCCTCTTCTTAAGAAACCCTCTGCTGACCCCTCCTGCCCGGCTAACTATCGCCCAATCTCCATCACTCCCTTCCTGGACAAGCTCCTGGAGAAACTGGCCATCTCCCAGCTCAATCTCCACACTGAATCTGTTGGTTGTCTTCATGACCATCAGTCTGGCTTCAGAGCTGCCAGAAGCATGGAAACTGCTCTCCTGAACATCCGTGAAGACCTGCTCTCCAACCTCGACTCTAACACCCCTTGCGTTCTCATCTTGCTTGATCTCTCTTCTGCCTTTGACACTGTCAACCATGCCATCCTGCTCAACCGTCTCCGTGACAACCTGGGTATCACTGGCCAGGCTCTGGCGTGGCTGACGTCTTTTCTCTCCGACCGACCCTCCCAGGTCCAACATAGGTACTACCTCTCCGACATCTTTTTCTCTACCTGTGGTGTCCCCCGGGGATCTAACCTCTCTCCCTGGCTGTTAAACCAATACCTGGCACTCCTTGCCCACCACATCGCCGCTCTCTGTCCCAACTTTCAGTGCTATGCGGATGATACCCATCTCATTTTCAGGCTACCCTCGGCCTCCTCCTCCTCTCCTTCCCTCATCTCTGACTGTCTGTCTGCCATCCAGGAATGGTGTGCCGCCAACGACCTCTGTCTTAATGCCAGTAAGACTGAGATTCTACTCATCGGCACACCCACTCCCTCCTTCCCTACAGCTCTCTGGCCGGCCTCTCTTGGGCCTCCTCCCACTCCCACTTGCAAGGCCAAAAACCAGGGGTCATCTTCGACTCTGCACTCTCCTTCTCCCCTCACATCTCTGACATCTCTAAGAAGTCACACTACCATCTGCACCTCCTTAGAAGTATTCTTCCTTTCCTCTCCTTCCCCCAGAAGCTCTCTGTCTCCAGAGCCCTGGTCCTCTCTAAGCTGGACTACTGTAACAGCCTCTATCTAAATCTGCCTGCCTCCACTCTCCGCCCTCTACAACTTATCCAGAACAGGACTGCGAGACTTGTCCTTGGCCTTAAGCCCAGGGATCGTATCTCTCCAGGACTGAAATCTCTGCACTGGCTCCCAGTGGCTGCGAGGATTAAGTTCAAAACCCTCTGCATTGTTCACAAGGCCTTCTGGGGTCTTGGGCCGCAGTACCTTCAACTCTCTCTCCCTAAATATCTTCCTTCTCAAGCTCTTCGCTCATCTGCCTCCAACACCCTCAGGGTCAGTCGCTTCTCCAAGCAACGAGTTGGTGGCAGATCCCTCTCTTCGGCAGGGGCCTCTCTCTGGAACAGCCTTCCTGCCTCCCTGAAACTCAAGGAGAACCATCTCCAGTTCCGGAACACCTCAAAACCTTTATCTTTGCTTCTGCCTTCTCCCCACCCATCCCCTGCTGAATTCCTGACTGAAACTGTACTGGTTACCTGGCCACCCTTTCTGATCTCTAGCCCAGGCCCTGTCAATTGCCCACCTGCACTGCCTCCTTGGCAACCCCTGCACTTGGGGACCGTTTTTCTGTATCCCTTCAGGTCCCCTACCAGCACTTACGTCTGCACTTCCTGCACTTGCCACTAGCTGGCTGTTTTATTTGTCTTATTTATCTTATTTATTCTGCTTTTCCCATGTACTGCACTTCCCCTCTCCCTTCCCCCGCGCACTTCTCCTTTCCCCCCCTTCCAATGCACTTGCGCAATCTGAATGACACCTGGCCTAGTAGGATCGTTGTCTGTCCTCCCTCTGTTACCCCCCTTGCCTCGTCGCCCCTTGAAACACTTGTGTATAGGCACGTTATAAATGCCATATCATATCATATCATTCCTCTTTCTGTAAATGATATGGTCATGTTAAGCTTACTGAGGAGATCCCTCCCCAATAAGTTAATCGGAGACTGTTCATAGTACAACAGGGGTGCCCTTACTGTTTTACCCCCCACCGTGACATTTAATCCTTCTGTGTAAGGAACTTCGACCACCGCTCCAGAGAACCCCTGTGTCTCCAATTTACGATTAGATAGCGTAAACCGGCCTTCACGCAAACATGATTTCTCAGCTCCCGAATCCACCATAAAAATGAATTGTTTGTTCCCTATCTACGCCCCTATCAATGGTTCCTCTGCTGCATTGAGGGTCGTCGATAGTACTGGACACGCAAGTGCTCTCTGTGGGCTGTCCTATGCTGGATGTCTCGTGGTCCCCCTTGACTGAAAACATTGCCTGATACTACTACAACCCCTCCAAACGGTGACGGTGCACCATTTGCTGTTGTGGCAAAAGGATTGCCCTGTGTTTAGGGTATATGCTCGCGGCACTGTGGGTGCTGCTGGACGGTGGTCAGTCATAATATCGAAGAAAATGTCGAATTATAATAAATTCGAAAACGTAATGTCGAAAAAAAAAATTGAATTCTTTATTATTTTATTGATATCTTTTTTTGGGGTTCCGCATGTAAAAAAAAAGGTAAAAAAAAGGAGGGGGTTGGGGGGAACCCCCCCATTTTGAATTAAAAATGTATTAAAAAAGAAATTCGATTTTTTTGACTTTTGACATTTTTGCATTCGATTTTATGACTATAAACCCTGCTGGACATTGTGTGGTTGCTGGACATTGTGTGGTTGCTCCATGTGTTGTTCTGAGCACCTGTGTTCCAGCTGTCCCTGCCCCCTCCCATTGTCAACCCATACAGACTTCCTGGGTGCGGGTGACCATAAGGTTGATCATCTTGGTAATTATTGTTTGGCCTGCTCCTGCATTCACGTAAGAAGTGTCCCCACCTCCCATAGTTCCAACAGTTCCCTTGTCCTCCCCTAGGTCCTTGCCCCCCGTACCCGCCATTTTCTCCGTACCCCGGACCACCCCCTCTGCGCCCTCTGTACCCACCAGGGAGTCCACACTTGCCACTGCGGTCCTCCGTACTGCTCCTGTCCATTCCACTGTGCCTGTTCAGCGCCAGGTAAATTTGCTGCCTACCTCCCTTGTATCGCTACTGGTCCCTCCTCCCCCTCAGCATCCCTATCTGTGGGGAGTGCTGCTACGGCTACGCCGACCTTCACCAGTTTAGTCTGTATTAATTTTGCCTCGTCTGCCAAACTTTTCTGTGCTATCTCCTTCTCTCTTTCCTTAATTCTCTTGCAGTGGTGCACTGTTATGCTTTGAATTTCTGGCCATCCTTTCGCTTCAATCCCTGCTATTTTGTCGAGTGCTTTTTGAACTTCTTTCGGGAGCCCCCTCTTTATTATAAAGTAAAATAGGGACGTTGATTGATCCCAGGCCGTACCGTCTCCGCTCTCCACATCTCCTGCACTCGAAAAATGAAATCCATAGCATCATCCCCATCATTCATGGTACATTGCATTACTGACTGTAAATCTGACGTGTCTGGGAAGGTCTCTCTTAAGGCTTCCCAGATTCTTGCACGTACTGTATTAAAGGGGGCTCCATCATGGCGGTCACAGTCTAATGTTACTCCTGGGAAACCAGCTTTTGTCCAAACCCTGTCTGCTTGGTCTCCTACTGCCGACACCAATAAACTTTTGACATCACCCACGGCTAATGCCACTCCCGCTGTATGCTTCTCAAATGCATATATCCACTTACTTGCTCCTCCCGACAGCGGGGGCAATAATTTTAGTAAATTTGCCTTATCCATCTGAGCCCAGGGTATGTAGTTTGGCCTCCCTCCTCCTCTATGTATCAATGGAACCAGTAGTTTATTTTTGGTTCCTTTTCCGGTACTTACCTTCAACCCTTTTCTCCCCAGCGTGGCCATTCTTCCCATCCTGTTTCTTGACCTCCCTGTCCATGGCCCTTCCCAGGGGTGTCTGATCCATCCTCCCTGCTGCTACCCCCAGTCTTCCCACTTCCTGCTCATCCTCCTCTACATCACACCACAGCTCTTCCATTACCCCAGTAGCCATCCCTTCCTCCCCTGTGTTTTCTCTGAGATCATGTGGTTCCAATTCTATTATTCTAGTTGGCTCTTCCTGTATCTGGAATAATATTTCCCCCTTTTTCCACCCTTCCTCGGAGGACCTGTCGAGTACCCTTGGCGGTTGTTCTGTTCTTGTCATGCTCTTTCCACTCTTTTTTCATATGTTTTGTATTCTAGATAGCTCATTTCTAGCCATCGAGAGTCGGGAATCTAAATCTTCTGTTAGTTTTTCAACGTCTACTGTAGGAGTACTTACCTGCCCACTAGTTCTGGGGCAATCATATGGTGGCGGTGCAGTTGGCCGTGGGGTAGCTGCGGGGGTAGGGGTGGGCACATACACAGGATCACTATACCCCTCGACGGGCACTGGCTTGTTTAGGAGTGGGTACAGCTGTGTTACCTCTATTCACCCTTCTTTCCCCCTACCCTCACCTTCACTCTTGTTTGTTACCAGGGGGGGTGTCGGTAGTGGTGGGCTGTTCTGGTAGCGTGTCTTTTCTTTTAAGTGGGGGGACCTCTTCAAACAGCCTCCACAGATCGAGTATCTCTCTTCTATTATGGAATTGTTTTCCTTTATATTTTATGAATATGCATGTGGCAACCATGTCCAAGACACTTTTATCAAATGACCCTCCTTGTGGCCATACCTGGGGTAGCCTCTCTCCTTTTAGTTCTGTGACCCACTGGTCATGGTACTTGGTTATACGTTCTGCATAGCCAGGTAGATTTTTACAAATATGGGCCAGGAGTGTTTCTGCCCCCATGTTGTCTTTTTAGTTGTTCACCCTCCTGTGTTATCTGTGACTATCGCTGTGCCTTCACGTGTGTGTGTGTATGTGTGTGTGTGTGTTTTTAGCACTAAAAATCCTCAACTGCTAAACTGTTTTTTCGCAATACATCTATCTTGAATCTTACCGGGT
Organism: Ambystoma mexicanum; assembly: GCF_040938575.1. Taxonomy (NCBI): domain Eukaryota; kingdom Metazoa; phylum Chordata; class Amphibia; order Caudata; family Ambystomatidae; genus Ambystoma; species Ambystoma mexicanum. The sequence goes on along the minus strand of NC_090928.1, from coordinate 1,025,121,658 downwards.
CACAATTACATTGACCATACCACAGGATCCCCCCTTTATATCATTCATCCAACATTATTATTTTGCAGTGCAATTTTTTTTTAGCATAAATGGCATAGCATATTTAACACAAAATAGACATTTAATAAACACTTAATGTACAATATGTAACAAAGACCCTCCCTTTTCTTGCCCTGTAATCTTTCTTTAAAAAGACCCTCTGTCCCTCACCCAGTTCTTCCCTTCGACCCTTAGAGTTATAGTATTTTGACTAGCATTAATTCACCCACAAGAAAGAAGAAAAGAAGAGAAAAAGCATTTTTCTAATTTATACACTGTGTCTCCCTTTTCTCAGACACCTCTATTTCTATTTCCACTATTCCAATTATTCCCAGTACTAGTCAAGATAGCACGATGCGGCGCGGCCTTCTACCCCCTTGCAGAGCTAGGTTTCCGTCTTTTCCTTTTTCACCTTATTATCCTAATGGCCATATGCAGAGAAAGGGATAGTATTAATGTACTGAAGTACCGGTTAATTTGCCCCTAAGAAAATATTTCTTCTTTAGCTCGCCTGACCTCGTATACCCTGGTTTCCCTCCCACTCCTTTTATTGTCACTCGCACTTCACACTCACGTGCCCGTCTTGATCCGAGACTCTCCGGAATTGGTCCGTCCAGGCGGCGCTGCCTCACACTCAATGGCCGCCCCCGGCTCCGGCGAGCGGTACTAAGGGTTTTTTGGAGCGGGACCCGTACCCTTTCACCCTACTGCATGCGCACGTCTAAGCGTACCAGTTGCCGTAGGCGGGCAGCTCTCTTGAGTGGGTGCGCCGTGCATCTCCACTGCAGCCGGGGTCGTCTCGTGCCAAAAGGGGACAATTAAGATGAATCACATCGATGGGGTCACCACTGAAAGTAAGCGTCCCCAATGAGGTAGGAATCCCCCTTTAATGAGAGGCAATAAAGGACACACCCCAGGAGGGAATGAGACCACGACCAAGTGCAGGTGAAGTTAAAAGGTTTTTTATCAAATAGGGCATGCAAAGGACTCTGCAAACTCCGAGAGCACTCTGTCTGACAATAGCAAAGACAGTCAGTTATATTACAAATACACGTCATGCATGAGGTAACCTATAGGGGCCACACAATCGTGGGGATTGGATGGCGATGGCTAGCTAGTATGTAGACTATAGGTTTGGTGCTCCATGATTGGCGGAGATCCACGTGGTGGCATCACGATGTGCTTGTGTCAGCTGGGCTCATCGAGGTGGAGCTCTCGGGCGCTGGCTGTCCGTGGCGATTCACCGCAATAGTTCTAGAAACTTGCCCTTGTGGCCTTTCATACCCATTCATCACACTCATTCATACCAAGTTGTCTTTTTAAAACTTCTAACACGTTAATCTAATACCCAGGTGGGGACACAGGAAAACAATATGCAATACAAGGCTGATTCCATACATCATCTGTCAGGTGTATAGACCCACGTTTGAATTATTATGCTACAACATTTGGTGCTGTGGGCTTAGAAAATCCAAGATGGCCGAAAAGCCCACATTTGCGCCAGAATCCAGGGAAACCGCGCAATTTTTGCACACACCAAAATGGTCGCCTGACCTGCCACCCACCAGTGCGAGCATGAGGGGCCAGAAGTGCCATGAGTGAAACGTGGTGCCAAAGGAAAAACAGCAGTGCCTGTTAGCAACAAAAAAAAACGCTTTGAAATCACCTTTGTTTCTCTGAATGCAAGCTCAAAATGACTATTTCAAACAAGATAGTTAATACAGGAGACCATCTGTTCAAAATCCGTTTTAATTGATGTCAAAAATTGCTAAAATCATGGCCACAAAATTACTCTACTGCAGAATCTATAGAACTACACTGTTAGTAAATACTATCAAGTAAAATCCTTTTTTTTTAAATGTATTAATTCAAGAAAGCTCCCAAAAATGGTTGCAGTACCGGCGCTTGACACTAACCGGCACTAGCGATCTAAACTCTGACAGGAGACCGGTATTTCAGGAGCTGAAAAAGGAACCTGAGTTAGCTGGAAACTTCAAAACCTTGCTGATCAATGAGAATTCTTAACCCCTACTCTTCCCAGAACTCCTCACAAGAAGACAGTCTGATTCAATTAAAAGTTCAAGAGGCCTCTGTCCATGGGGAGCCTAGACACCTGCTCTTACCACCAACCGTACAGGATATTGCCTTGACATGTAAATTAGGAGGGGAGGAGAGTTTCCTGCAGCCTGGACTGGGGCTCTGCTGGCAGGAAAAAGAGACAATGGATTCTTTCAGCTGAATAGAATATGCTGATTTGGGTGTGACTTGTCTACAGCTGCTCTGAGAGAAAAAAAATGTGTCCATCTAACTCACCAAGCTTCTAGGGGCGGACCCAGACTCAGATGTGAATTCCATTAAGGGCAAATGTATGTTTTATTAAATTGCTTATAAAATATTATATGAAGCTGACAAAAATGTACAATTTGGAGATTCGGAATATAACAAATGCCTCCACAATTTGAGACTAAGCTGAATGTTGTGGGATGTTCTGAGGCTAACCCCCGGGATTTATCAATATTGCAGACACAGGGTTTATGCTAGAAAAATGAAAACTTATTGTAATATGTGCACAGAGGGGGTGTACCTCCGTGGAAGATTTGATGCAGAACCGACCTTGGCAAAACCCACTAAAAGCGCAAAATGTTGTCGTTTCTGAACCCAAGCTCGCAGGAACATGGGGCTTGAACAGAGAACTGTATTAAATTAATCTGGGATTGTACATATATTCTTAACAACTTGCATACCTTGGAAACATGTTTGATTATGAAAAATTGGGTTCTCAGTAAAAGCAAAGGGGCGTTTCTTCAATAGATTGTAAAATGTAGCAACACTCTGACTCACAACTCTGTTCTCCAGTGAGAGCACAGAAAATCCTTGAACCTATCAGGATCCTCAGAGGGTTGGGCATAGAAAGTCAGCCTTCCCACCCACTTTCAAAAGACATAAAAGACCCACTGAAACCCAGGTAGGGACTGCTCTTCCATTTTCTTGCGAAGCACTTTGCCGGACGACTTCAAATCCAGACAATATCCAGAGACCAGAACTTAGAAAACCAGACGCCAGATTCCAGAACTTAGTAGCAGAGAGGCCTGATCCACAAGCTGAATCCTTTTCAGCAGGCCTCAAAATCTTTTGCAACCGACTTAAACTCTTCAACAGCCGAGCTGTGCTGTTTGATTCTGGCTAGAACCCTGTGCCAGAACCCAGAAAGCAGTGCTGTATCCAGAGAGACCCAGACCAGACCGCTGTGCAGTGCCAATAACTTTTGCCAGAACCAGAACCAGAGACCAGACCAGACCGCTGTGCAGTGCCGATAGCAGACCCAGACCAGATCGCTGTGAGCAGAACCAGTACCAGAGACCGTCCATGGCGAGTGAAGCCCAAACCTGACCAGACCTTGACGGCCTATTTCAAATTTATAGTGTGAGTACTCAGCCAGAACTGTGCAAAATCAATCTCTTAGTCTAAAATAATCTAATTCAAACCATTTCCACCTATTTAGAACTGCATCATAGAAATTGTGTGTTCATTCTGTCATTTCAAACCTGTGAAAGTGTCATTTGCCATTCTGAATCATTATTTCATTTCTGAAAATCTACCTCCACAAAATCATCCGTATATTTTTACTCCTTATAGTTTTTTCTGTAATCGTGCTCGACGCACTCGGAAAAAGTGCTGCGAATTGCAATTTGAATCAAATTTCTCCACCTGTCAAAATCACTGTCTTTTGCTTGCAACTGCTTAAATCCGTTTTCAACCTGATAATCCGTCATGAATCACTGATAGTGTTGACCTGAACCAATCTTAAGTAGCTATCACCTACCCTGAATCTCCTATAGGGAATTCAAATCATTTTTAGCATATTTTCACTTCTTTGAAAATCACATTTAAAGTATTTTTGCCTGTGTTTTAAAATCATCCCTGTTGCTCTAAGCTTGCTAGGGGGGAACTGAATTGGTATTGTATTTGATTGTATTCCTGAACATTGTGTGCTCCCCTTCCATCTCCTTATATTGCATAGGGGGGGAGTGAATTGTCAAAAGAAAAAGTGATCATATTATCTCTTGTGGAAACCATCTCAGTTATTTCTGTGCTTCATTCTTTTCCATCATTGCATTTCCTTGAACCCATAAAAGCATTCTCAGCTACTTTATCCTCTCTATACCAACTCCTAAGTAATTAAAAAAGTGTGCTAGTGTAATATTATCCATTGTTGATCACTGTCATATTCATAAGTGTGCTATCAAATATGAGTTTATTTATAAAAGTGTGATATATATACATATTGTTTAATTTGTAAAATAAATCTTTTAATTTGCAAAACAAACCTACTTCTTGGCTCAGTGAGGTCAGGGGGATTCAAAGAGAGGGCGTTATACAAGGGTTTATCATCCAGATCTATGAACTTGTCATAAAAATATATAAATAAGGGCTTCCCTTGGGCATCCCAGACTAGGCACTGACTTAGTTGGAGTACTGAATTGAAGTCGCTTAACACATCATAAAGTTGTCGGTAGCAAGGGATACAGTCTTGTGGGTCTGGGTGTCTTTTTAGGGGGCATAGGTCAGGCTATCTTCATCATTTTACTCTGTTTGATGCAGTAAATGATGACTCTGGGAGATGTTTGCACAAGGGCGGATAACTGCTTTTGTGGTCTGTTGGATTTGGGTCGAACTGGGATCCCATTGGGTCAGTGGGGGCACCAAGCTGGCACCTCAATGGCAGTGGGATTTAGGACCAGGTAGCGCATAATTCATTTGGCCTGGCCATGGCAGTCTCTGCCATGGGGGAGGTAAATACTTGAAGCGGGTCCAGCAGGAATGCGGGGAGGTGGGCTGTGCTGTTCGAACACCAGCGAGCCCCTGCGGGCCTTGGCGGGAGGAGGGGGAGATGGCCTTGTAACTCTGAGCAACTCTCTATTCACAGGGCTGCACACTATACCAGTGGAGAGGATGAATGCTGAAGCTGGGAGCATTAGGAAAATTAAACATTTCTGCCGTTTACAGTGTATACATTACTACGTTCATGACAATGGGGGGTTTTCAATATCACATGTAGTACATAACATAAGTCGGTCTTAATACTTGTAATTCATGAGAAAGGCGGACGAATAACAAAACATGAGGTAGTGTCAGGTTGGGTCATAAAAGCAACACGTTAAATTAACGTTTCAATTATACTACAAACTGATTCAATACCCTATATAGTTTTCATGTGATACATGCATCATACACAAGCATTTTATATATTGCGTTTTCAACTATCCTTTTAAAATAGCAGCAAACATTGGTTAGCACAGGGTGAATATATCGAGTGGTTATACACTGTGTCTTGGAACATGAAGGCATGTTGAGGGTGTATGAGGTCACTTTTCTTCAATATAAGTAGTTTATATTATACATTTACCATTAATTACTACACATTCTTTAGCAACAGGAATAAGGCTGAGAGACTCAAGGGTTTAGTATGTATAGTTAACACTTTATCTGGGTAACTGGGCAAGGGGGTCAGGAGCACCATATATTACTCGTGCAGGGGTTAGGCGCGGGACGGGGTGTGTTTGAGAGGGGTGGTTTTTGTTCTTTTCCAGACTCCAACTACAAGTCCGGTCACTCCTAGGGCAATGATGTACTGCAGAAGGTAAATGATTCAGTGTTTGTTCTGTTACTTGTTCGTATCTAGTTGCTCGTGAGAACGGGCTTTCAGCGGATCTGCCATGGGGTGGAGGCTGGGGGAAGTGTAGGCCTCTCCATGCGCGGTCAAGTGGGGGCCGAGCTGCAGCTTTGTGCACCAGCTATTCTGCAGTGCCTGGGATCAGTACATTTAAAATGGAGACTTGCTTATTCCAAAATGGTATCTATGTTATGCCAGGCTAATGGCCATGCAGCCTCACGTGTCGATCCGCAGCCACCCTGCCTCCCGGGCCCAGGTGCATGGGGGGCTGCCGACGAGTCATGAGCCTCACTTAGGTGGGCAATGCAGGGGAGGGGGGTCTTACAGACCTGTCCTTCCATACTATGTCCATAGGTGGTTTCATGCTACCAATACCTTCCATGAACACTGTCAGCGGGCGGGACATTGTGCCATGATTGACATAGCATTTTACTACATTGTGCAAATCCCTGCCGCAGCTATGGCACTGAGCCCCTTGTAAGATATCTGTCTGGAGTCATCCATATTGACCTCCCACACTCAACACACCCCCATGGGTACATGGCACTGTTCCTCTTGTGTGTCCCTGTCCCCTCTTCCTATCTCCCAGCACATGTCATCACTCTCTCCACATCACACACCTGGGACACCACACTAGGTGCATTTCCATATTGTCTGCACTCCCTGTGCCAGTGGTACACTGCTGTCAGATGTAATTGTAGTGGACCTGGCTGTGATTGTGTGTGGACATGTTCTCATGTATCCTAATGGCATGTAGCACATCCTTTTTTTGGTCAGAATTAGCATATTTCAGTTTACTCATTGCTTTTCTATGGGGCAGGATTTGCTAAGCCAGATTCATGTGTATTTGCAATGTGTGCAGTGCTTACATGGTCAGGGACATGGGATGTGGTGGCAAGTCTGCATACGCCATGTTCACAGGGATTTTTGTGCATAGTCTGTGAATGCAAATTATGGCATGTTGACCTGCATGTTAATGTGTTGCAGGACGCATTGTGATGATAATGCATGTAGTAGATGTAATTAGCATGATTCTTCATGTCTTTATATGTCCATGTGCAGGTGATGAGTCACCAGATTCAGGGGAGGAGGTAGAGGAGGAACGGGAGGCTGAGCCCTAACACAGCACCAGTGGAGGACGCATTGTGGCACCCCATGAGAATCCCCTGGTGCTACAGTTCATCCGGGGCATGACTCCGTATGAGTCCACCTACAATGATACCAGTGTCTCTGGTGGTGAACCGGATGTCCATTCCTCTATGCTGTTGGAGGTGAGTGCATCAAGTAATGGTGCTGATGTAGCCCATGGGTCTGCAGGGGGTAATGTTCCCTCACAGGGCCAGTCAGTGTTGTCACGTCTGTCTGTGGTGGTTATGGCTGTAAGGCTACGCTCCAATCTATTGGCTTCCAGTCCTGGGACGGATGACCAAGGGAAGGATGCAGTCCAGCTGCCACAGACAGCAGCTTCACATGAAGGGCCATGCTCCCTTGGGTCACACAGGCGTGGGGCACACATACGTGGTGGACATGTCGCGACTGGGGAGACAGTGTGGGAGCAGTCAATGTTGCGTGTTGCAAAGCAACAGGGTGCTTCCTGTGCGATGTTGGCTCAGGGCATGGACAGGGTGGCCAATTCCATGTTCTCCAAAAAAACACAGGTAGAGCACCAGCTGCAGCCATTGCGGTCTACAAGCCGCTCACACAGGCTGCACATGGAGGCCACCAACAGGAACCGATGGGCTGAACTGATGTCTCTCCAGGCATCCCTGCTTGCAGAGGATCAGGCCCACAGGGAAGCCCTGAGGCAAGAGTTACTGTCCCTCAGAGCTTCAATGGGAGTGCTAGAGGCAGCCCACAGTACACAGTGCGAACAGCAGATGCAACTGTTGGCGCATACCATCTCAGAGGAACTCCGTGCATCCTGTGAAGTGTTGCATGCGGACCTCTGAGGCTTAATGGTGCAAATGTATTCATCTAGGGTCCTGCCTGGCCACTGCCATGGAAGGCCAGGCCAGGGCTATACATAGTCAACCTCCCTTACCACTACCACCTTCGCAATCTACACAGGAAGGTGGCGACAGCAGCGACAGACCTCTCAATCCATGATAGCCGTGCGGTCCATGTACCCATGGAGGGAATTGTTTTTATCAACATCCACACATGTGGGTGTTGATGTGCACCCTGCCCCTCCCCCCTCCAAGGTGGTCTGTCCCCCAAACCCCCGGTCCAAGATGGACATTTCTTTTTCTTTTTTCCACCCCCTGGCCAGATGTTGACATGTCATATTTTGTTTTGCCCTTTCCCTTGTTTTTGCATTGATTGCCCTTGAGGTGTGCCATCAACTCCTCAGGGACTATACATGTGCAGTGGTGTACATGCAGGCAATGCCTAGTGAATGCATCTAGCATGTTTGCATGGGGTGCACCGGGTGGCATGTGCAGGTAATCATAGCTTTGTTTTTCCATGGCACATGTGTGCTTTGTCAATTATACTGCACAATGGGTGTTTTAATATGTTCGCCCATGTTGTTCCAGTAATCCGTGATGTGGCAGTGACTGCTGTCCCGGCTGATACATCCTGCACCACTCGAAGTCTGCACTTCTCAAGCCCTCCACCAGACAATGTCGTTCCTTTAACAAATTAGGAAACACACTTACTGGTGAAGGTCATGTGTGATTTGCAACATTCAGACACAGTTATTTGGTCAGCATTTGCATGTTGAGCATGCTTCATTGTTGATCATCTTTGCTGCATGTGTTGGTTCTCTTATATGTCCTTTGCGTGCTCACATAGTGTTTCAGTAATTTGATTGGAGCTCATGTCACTGTGTGAGCTACCTATGTGGATACCTAAATGGGTGCACCGACTGCGCGCATGTCATTGTACATCGGTGAACCAGGCCATGGACTCCTTGGTCTGTCATTTCCTTGTTATTCATTCTCTGTGCCACTCTCTCTCGCTCCCTCTCTCTGGTGTGGAACACTGTACTCCTATACATCTCAAAGTCAATGGCCATTCACTCCGTGTCACCCTGTGTTGCCCCTGCACTCTGTGTTGTGGGATGTTTTTACCCATGCATCCAAGCCCTACCACAAAACTGTGCATTACTGGCATTGAAAACATCATGATGGCCAGAACTCCCACGAAGGTGCACAGGGAAACATGAAGAATAGGCTGCCACCCATTTTTGCCTATGTTTGTGAGCACAGGAGGGCAATGCCTAAAACCACCATTGGGCTACACACACAGTAGCCTGAAACTATTCGGAATGGCAATACTGATTGCCAAAAGCAACCCAGAGCTGTTGGGAATTCATTTTCTTGATGTCAAAAATTTGCTAAAATCATGGCTCACAAGACCACTCTAAAGATTCAACCTTCTTGTGGGGTGTTCCACATCACCACTCTACTGCAATGATTCCCATCAAAACAATGTTAAGCAAGGATCATATACTATCAAGTAAAATCCCCTTTTTGAAATAGAATTAATTCAAGACAACTCCTAAAAAAATAGGTGCAGTACCGGCATTGGACACTAACCGGCTCTAGCGGTCTAAACTCTGACAGGAGAGCTGTCTTGCAGAATTGTGCATTGATCAGAAGGAGTCTTATTTAATTAAAAGTTCAAAGACATGCCTTTCCTGAGAACGCTTAACACCCCAGAGACCCACACAAGGAGTCAGGATATCACATGGCCCTGTTCATTGAGAGGGAGGGGATTTCCTTGCAACCTGCTGGACCCAACACAATAGACCCTTTCAATTAAATGGAGGATGCTGATTTGGGTGTGGACTGTAAACAGAGCTCTGCCTGAAAGGAGAGACATATGACCATCTGACTCCCCAAGCTTCTGGGGGCGGACCCAGACACTTTGTGAATTGAATTGAAGGCAAATATATGTTTTATAAAAATACTGATAACTAATTGTAACCAGATGACAGAAATGTACAACTTTGAGATTCTTAAAATGACACATTCACTCCCAGTTCAAGACTAGGCTGGTTGCTCTGTGATGTTCTGAGGCAAAACCCTGGGAATTATGAATGCTGCAAACACTGTATTTATGCTAGAGACACGATAATTTAGATTAATATGCTCAGGAAGAGGGTACAGGTCTGTGTAAAGATTTGATGAAAAACCAATGTTGCAATAGCTACCAAAAACAAAAATAAGTTGTCATTTTTGAATGCAAGCTCTTAGAAACTTCAGAGTTGGGCCAGAATGTACCATAAGTAATCTGTAATATGTACATGTAATGTCAACCACTTGGGTATCTGGGAAATATGTTTAGTTATGAAAATGATTTTCTAAGTAAAAGCAAAGGGGCGTTTCTTCAATAGACTGTAAGACTCTGACTCACTCTGACTCACTGCTCCCTTCTCAAATCAGGTCAAAGAGAAATCCTTGACCTATCAAATCGTGAGTGGGTTGGGCATAGAAAGTTAGCATCCACACCCATTTTCAAAAGACATAATAAGAGCCACTGGAAGCCAGACAGGGACATTCATTTTCCAACCTTCAACTGAATTCCTGCGCAGCACGCTGACGGAGAACTCCAGAACCAGAACTCCAGAGATCGAGCTAACTCCAGAACAAAAACTCCAAAGAGCTGAACTCTTCAGCAGGCCTCAAAATCTTTTGCAAACTATTCAACCGCCGGGCTGTGCGGTTTGCTGCTTGCTAAGAGTCCTGTGTATCTAGAACAGAACCAGTACCCAGAAAGCAGTGCGGTATCCAGAATCCACTTGATCCAGACCAGCAGAACCAGAGACCCAGACCAGACTGCTGTGAACAGAACCGGTGCCTGATTGACCCGCCGAGCAGACAGAACCGCAGCTAAACTTGTTGACCAGATCCGTGACTGGGCCATTCCTTTCAAATTTATAGTGTGAGTACCCAGCTAGAACTGTGCAGAACCCATCTCTTAGCTTAAAATAATCTGATTCAAAACATTTAACCTGTCCAAAACTGCATCATAGAATCGTGTGTCCCTTTTCCGATTTTAAATCTGTAAAAGTGTAATTTGCCATTTTGAATCATTATTTAATTTCTGAAAAACTACCTTCATAAAATCGTCCGTATCTCTTGAACCGTTTGTGCTAGGAATTAGATTTAACTTACATTTTGAAGATAAGATTCCCAGCATTCCAACAAGCTCTAGGCCGACTTGCTGTTCCTTATAGCGCCTCCGTAATTGCGCTCGACGCACTCAGAAAAGTGCCGCAATTTGACACTTGCTTCATTTCAACCACGTGTAGAAAGATCTGTCCTTTGCTTCCATTACCGAAATCCGTTTTCAACCTGATAATCCCTCATTCATCATTGTTAGTGTGGACCCGAACTGATTTAAAGTATCTCTCACTCACCCTGAACCTCTAGAGGGAATTAAAATCAATTTTAGCATATTTCACTCCCTTGCAAATCACCTGAAAGTCTTTCGCCTGTGTTTCAAAATCATCCCTGGTGCTATAAGCTTGCTAGGGGGGAACTGAATTCGTATTGTACTGTGATTGTATTCCTGAAGACTGTGTGTGTTACTTCCATCTCCTTACATTGCATAGGGGGGGAGTGAATTGTCAGAGAAAAAGTGATCATATTATCTTTTGCTGAAATCATATCAAGTTTATTTCTGTACTGCCTTTTATTCATCTTTGCATCTCCTTGAAACCATAAAGCATTCCCAGCTCCGTTGTTCTTTCTGTACCAACTCCTAAGTAATAAAATAAGTGTGCTAGTATAACATTATCCATTGTTGATCGACATTATACTCATAAGTGTGATATCAAATATTAGTTTATTATAAAGTGTGATATATATCTATTGTTTAATTTTTCAAATAAACCTTTTTAATTTGCAAAACAAACTTACTTCTTGGCTCAGTGCGGTCAGGGGGATTCTAAGAGAGGGGCGTTATACAAGGGTTCATCATCCAGATTATAACTTCTCATAAAAATATTTAAATAAGGGCTTCCCTTGAGCAATCCCAGACAAGGCTCTGACTTAGTGGGAATGCTTGATTGGAGTCATTAACAGAGTGGGGGCTCGTAGCCGGGGATTCTGGATTAGATCTACCGCTTGTGCAGCTTAATACAGTGTACTAACTGATAGCATACATAAATCCTGTTGGATCACCACGCTGTGCTACGCTGTGAAAACACCACTCAAAAAGGAACGCTCTCAAGAAACGGT